>NC_042619.1:148572432-149172432 GCF_901001135.1 Rhinatrema bivittatum
AGTCAAGAGCCGGTCCGAGGGTACGATACACGAGAAGGGTCAAAAGCCAGTCCAGGATCAAGTCAGGAGAAGGGTCCAAAGCCGATCCAGGGGCAAGCCAGGAGAAGTGTCGAAAGCCGTACCAGGGTCAAGCCACGGGAAACACAAAAGCCGGTCCAAAGGTCAGAAGCCAAGAATCAATCCAACGGAGAGTGGAAGCAGAGCGGGACAAAGAACCAAAACAGGAACACGGAGCTCAGGATGAAACCCAGCCAGGAACCTTGATACCAAGGCAAGGTCTGAGGAGCAGACCTTACCTTAAATACAGAAATCCAGGGAGGAGTCTTCAGGAAGGAGCCATGACAACTTCCTGTCGTGGCCCCTTTAAATATCACTTCAGCCACGTGCGCGTGGCTCTAGCAGAGACAGAGGGGGAGGAGTCAGCCCGGCCAAGCAGAGCCCAAGTGGCCGGGCTTGGTAGCGGCAGCGGCTGTGAATGTAATTCCAGTGAGGCACCCTACCAGAGGGACCTCTGGATCAGACCGAGCCCAGGGTAAGTTTCAGTCCTGGTCAGGACCACCGCGACTGACGGTCCGGTCCCGGACGCGGACCCCTGCTGCTGGCGGCCATGACACCTGGCCCTGTCGTGGGCCGCCGTGGCCGGCGATCCTAACACTCATCCTGCCCTGGCCTATCCCTTCCCCTCTGTCCTGTCTCTCTAACTTCTTATGCTCCTCCCACCACTCTTCCCTGACTAACCCTTTCCCCCTCCCCCACCCTCCTATCCCTTTCCTCTTGCCTGGCCCTGCTGCTAGCCCTGGCCCTACTTCTACTCCTAGTTCTCATTCCCCTGCCACTCCTCTCCTCCTCCTCTCGCTCCCTCTCACTCCTCCTTCCGCTACTATCTCATAGGGATGTGAATCGTTTTTCAACGATTAAATTATCGTCCGATAATGTTTATATCGTCTTAAATCGTTATAGAACACGATACAATAGAAATTCTAACGATTTATCGTTAAAAATCGTTAAATCGTGTTAGTGCGCACTAACTCGAGTTAGTGCGCACTAACGGGGAGTTAGTGCGCACTAACGGGGAGTTAGTGCGCACTAATCGGAAAAAACGATTTTTAACGATTTTTTAACTAAAAAATCGTGCCTAAGACGATTTTCTTGCCCTGCCACACGATTTCTATCGTTAAGACGATATGGAAAACGATTCACATCCCTACTATCTCATTCCTTTTCTCACCTCTCTTTCCATTCCTGTCACACTCCATTCTCTCCCACAACTCCTCTGCTCCGCTCTCCCACCACTCCTCTACTCCACTCCACTCCTCCACCACTACTTCACTCCACTTCTCCACTCCACCACCACTCCTCCACAAAAATAGACAAACAAGACAAACAAAACTAGCAGTCCAACAAATATGACACAAGACAAAAAGGTTCAGGGACACAAAGGAAAACAAAGAGACAGCACAACTCACTCAGTAGTCGATCAACAGCTAGCTTCTTCCTCTCCGATAAACTCCGCTGCTCTCCTACACCTCCAACCACTAACACACCCTCAAAGGGGAAGGTGCAGGAAGTGTGCTTTTATACTGGAAACATTATTGCTAAACGCGATGACGTGTTCACAAAACACGATGTGTTCGCAAAATGTGATGACGTTTTCGCAAATTGCGAAGTTAGTTTGCCATTTGGGAAGTCACTTCGCAAATTGCAAAACATACCGCAAAATGAGATACTTACCTTTGCGAAGCGGTAATACCTTCGTTACCATAGACACGCCCATATTTTTATCCCATGCGTTATTGATGTGATATTTAGTGCATTTTGATAAATCCAGGCCTAAATCTCTTTTTGGGTGTGGGAAGGACTAAACTGAATTTTTGTGACCTACTTTATGTTACAAGGATATGATCCTTGACCTCCACTGAGGTCACTCCCCACACTCCTGTGTCTAACTCAGCATCTCCAGGTCCACAACTACTCAAAATGGTTCCATTTGGACTTTAAACCACCTCCACTAGCTCCACAGTTACTGTTGCAAAGATAACAACATCTCTCCTGGCCATCTCAGGTTATACAGGCAGCATGCTGACATCCAAGAACACATCAGCACTTTGTGATAAGAACATAGGATTTGCCATACTGGATCAAGCCCACCATCCTATTTCCAGCAGTGGCTAATCCAGGTCACAGTTACCTGACAGGATCTCAAAAGGTTGATAGATGCCATGTTGCTTTTGTCCAGGGATAAGCAGTGGATTTCTCCTTCCAGCCAGCGTTGTTGGTGTCTTATGCTCCCAGGTCTCATTTTCATTTCTTTAGGGATTGTTACGAGCGCGCGCGGGCGCGGTCGTCGTAAGCGGGTGGTGGTGAGCCCTTGGGCCACGGCAGGACTCAAGGAGGAGCCCCAAGCCACACCGTGGGAGGTGAGCTGAGCAGGCATGGTGAGCAAGGCAGGCAGGAACAGAAGCAGGGAGTCCGACCCTCAGCCGGACCTGCATGCCCATGGTAGCCAACACGGGGAAGTTGACTAATGAACGGTCCTCCGACTGTTCCCGGCCCTTTCGGACCTGCCGCAGGGAACGGCAATGGGCAGCAGGCCGGACAGAGGCGAGGGCAGACAGAGTCCTTAAACAGAAGACATCAGACGGGGCAGAAGCAAGCTGAAGCAAGACTGAGACATCAGGACAAGGGCTGAAGCGAGACACAGGAAAGATCCAGGCGAGCAGGAACTCCGATGCTGGGATACTCACATCCGAAGGCCCCCTCGGCTGGCAGAAGCTCAAGAGCCCGTGGGACGAATCCCTCCTGTTGGCCACTCCAGGGCCCAACAGGACAGAAGGCTCAGGAACCAGACGAGGACGTAGGTCAAGGCAGAGACAGGAAGACATCCGGGCAAGGGCTGAAGCAGACACTGTAGACAAGGCTGGACGGAAACATGGCACTGTCCATCAGGGCGCCCTACTCAGCCCACCCGTGGGACTGAGTCGCGGACCACCCTGTCCCAGACGCGCCCTACACAGCCCAGGAAGGCTGGTCGCGGACCACGCTGAGAAGGAGGGTGCAGGGAAACTCCAGGCAAACAGGAACTCCGATGCTGGGATACTGACATCCGAAGTCCTTACGGCTGGCAGGAACAGGATCAGACATCAAGGCAGAGACACTGGACAGGGATCCATCAAGCAAATGAGATCACGGAAGACCTGGATCAGCACGGTTACAGACAACTGTAGGACCTGATCCGAAGGCCCTTTGCAAGTGAACAGAAAGTCCTTAAATACTGGAGGTAGAAGGCAACTCCCTGGGAGGAGCTTGCCAGGACCGCCCACCGCTGGTCCTATAAGTCAGGTGGAGAGCTGCGGGCCAGCCCCTAGGAGAAGGGCGTTGCCAAACAGGAAGTCCAAACGCTGGCAAGCAAGCCACAGGCACAGCTAGGCCTCTCAGGCCCTGGAGCAAGTCCCGGATGGAACACAGGCCCTGGAGCTGTGTCTGCTAGGCCTCTCAGGCCCTGGAACTGTGTCTGCTAAGCCTCCAGTCCTGTAGTGCTGTCTCTCTTGGGCCTCCAGCCCTGTAGTGCTGTCTCTCTTGGGCCTCCAGCCCTGTGCCTTTGAGTCTCCTGGGCCTCCAGCCCTGCTGTTACTCCTGAGCCCTGCTGCTGCTGCTTCCTGCTTCCAGCCTCCTGCTTGCTTTTTCGGCCACATGTGTCCTAGTGGCCTCTTGTTTTGTCACCCCTCCTACCTTCCCTTCCTTTGTCCCATGCTGGTAGTCTCCGGCGCCCTCGCAAGGGGGCGCTGGGGTGCAATGGATTCTCCTTCCCTTTCTTTAGTTGTCTGTTTCTCCCTGTTTCTTTAGGAGGCGGGGGCGGCCTTTGGCCGCCCCCGCCTCCTCCCCACCCTCAATAGATGGCAAGCAAGCCACAGGCACAGCTAGGCCTCTCAGGCCCTGGAGCAAGTCCCGGATGGAACGTAGGCGAGGCCCTGGCTTCAGAGCGGCCTCCGGAGGAAGGTAAGAGACCTCCTGTAGCGCAGCAGCAGGGGGGATCGCAACAGGGATGCCACTTCAACTGGCAGAACCCCCAAGGACATAACCAGGGTCTAGGTTCTAGGCTATGGGATTGGCAAAATAAAGTTATCTATGGGGCCTGGGGCAGGGGACACCCTGAACTCTGAGAAATAAATCCTGGAAGTGCCCTTCCTCTTTTTGACAGAAAATTAAATTGGAGAAAAGCGAAAAAATAAAAAAAAGTTTCTTCCCAGTAACAGAGAGTAGACAGTGTGTGGCTACTCTCCGCTTTGACAGTGGTGGGGGTGGAGGGTCAGGGGGTTGAAGAGGAATTGGATTCAGATTACAACCAACACAGTCCCTGACTTTTAAGGCCTAAGGTGCTGATACACAGACAGAAGTGAAAAAGCACAGGACTGCTTCTAAGGCCAAGATGGTCAAGAACATAAGCAAAACATGACCGCACTGTCTTAATTTTGAAGAATGCTCATCACCCAGTAAAAATGTTGCTAGCAGTAAATTTTTTATGGGTTATCATAAGGCTTGGGAATAACTGCAGAGAATGGCAGTTCCTGCCTTTAAGTAAAACATGGGGATAATGTGCACGGCGCAGCACATACTGCCATAAGAAGCTTATTGGGAAGACTGGATGGATCATTTGGTTCTTTTCTGCTGTCATTACTATGTTACTATGCTACTCTGGGGCTGTCATCTTGGATCCCAAATCAAGGTATGTCAATCTTTTTAAAATATAAAAAAAGATCAATCTCTGTTTAAAATAAAAAGTTTCATGTTCCTTTGCTTGTTGTGAAGCATAGTTTGTACAATTGCATTTTTCTAAGGAATTCAAATCACGTTTTTAATATTAAAACCCTGTGGCGTGAGCATATTTTTTACACTTTCATATGGTAGTAAAAGATGCAAATAATTGAAGGATGTGCCTCTTTCAGTCCTCAGCGATGAGCAATTTTATACTCTGAAAATTAGGTCTATGCTACAAAACAGAACACCTTGAAAATTGAATATGTAAAATGAAAGAAGATATACCTGGACTTAATAGTTTTGCTGGTGATGAATTGGCATTGCTATTTGGCTTAGAAAATTGCTCCATAAAAAACAAGAAAAATGTAACATTTAAATATAAATCCATTTACCTTTCAAGAACAGATTTTTAGTTGTGCCCTAAATTGCTAATGTAAAAAGAAATACTTTTTCTTTAGTGCCAATTTTTTCTCTTCCTTTATGGGGAAGCCATAATTCTTTCTGTTTTCATACAACAGTTTATTTATATTTAGTTCAATTTTCTTTCTTATACTTTTCCCAACCTTATTTCAGTTCTTCCTATTTTTTACTTCACAACTGAATATGAACAAAGTGGATCTGTACTCATGGTTTCACCACCACTGAGGTGGTGACATAAGATAGTGTTTTACAATTCATAAGCAATTATAGGATTTTTTTAATCTATCACAGTAGGATCAGTATTTTACTATTTTGAAGCAACCTTGCTAGAATTAACTTTGGGATTGACATAATAAAATGCGCGCTAAACTTGGAGTTAATTTTCAGCACAGGTTTTATTTAGCGGGTGGGAAAAAGAGACACGCCCCCATCGGCTGCAGTAAGCTAATGGAATGCAAATGCAACTTTAGTAAAAAATCTGTGGTAAGTTAAAAAAGCACACTAAAATGACTTAAAACTAAAATGCAGAAAACCTCAGTAAAAATGGAACAAAGCTGGAAAGTGCTGCAGTGTTCTCAACTGATTGAGAACTGTGACCTAAGATGACCTCTTCTGTGACTGGTGGCACATTGCTTGTCACGTGGCAGAGTGATTTCATGTGCCCTTGGGCCTCAGCCCGACCCCAGACGGATCCAGGACCGAACCGAGGGTTGACGGTGTGTTCCAGCATGGCTGACGGTCTTACCCTCTGCCAGGTCTGCAAGCTCCCAAGGCCAACAACATGATGATGTTGGAATGTGAATGGTCCTCTGACCATTCCGAGCCCTTTCGGACCTGCCGCTTGGATC
The DNA here is from genome assembly GCF_901001135.1 of Rhinatrema bivittatum. Lineage (NCBI taxonomy): Eukaryota > Metazoa > Chordata > Amphibia > Gymnophiona > Rhinatrematidae > Rhinatrema > Rhinatrema bivittatum. The sequence continues at coordinate 148,578,456 of NC_042619.1, forward strand.
GGCATGGAGCAGCAGGCCTGGCCTGAGGATGAGGGCAGACGGGCCTTGACATGAAGACATAACACTAAGGTCGATGCTACGGCATCGCAGATGAAGACATGACACCAAGGCTGATGCGGACGGCATCAGAGACGAGGGCTGGCACAAGACATGACACCAAGGTAGTTGAAGACATGACACCAAGGCTGATGCGAAGACATCATGGACCAATGGTCGATGCGATGGCATCCCGGACCAGGGTCGATGCGACGACATCAAGAGCAAGACGTTGACATGATACCAAGACTGATGCAACGGCATCCAGGACGAGACGAGGAACTTGACGAAGTCCAGACAAGACGAGAGCTGGGAGGGTGAACATTGGCACTGTCTCTCAGGGCACCCTACACAGTCCACCTGCGGGACTGGTCGCGGACCACCCTGTCCCACTGCGCGCCCTACACAGCCCGAGGAGGCTGGTCACGGACCACGCTGAGAACGGGACGAGCGCAGGGAAGAATCCAGCCGAGGCAGAACTTCGACGACGGAGCTTTAAGTCATCCGGAGCTCCGCAAAGGCTGGCAGGACATGACGGCTCAGGAGCACAGGAACGAATTCCACCTGTGGGCAACTCCACGCTCGGGAAAGACGTCATCTGAGAGAGCACGGCCTGACAGGACCATAAGGCTCAGGAGCACTGAAGACACAGGAGCAGGACACCAAGGAACTTGGGACATCAGGAGACAGAAGATCAAGACGAGACACTAGGACACCTGGATGAGGACCTCAGGCATGAAGACTTGACTTGACATGACGAAACGAAACAAAGAGGAGCTCCACGAAGAAGACCTGATGGAGCTCTGGCAGGCAGGAGCCTCCAGAGTGAAGTAACTCCGATGCAAGGCGAAGACTGAAGTGACGGAGCAGCCCTTTATAGGGCTGGAGCAGGAAGTCTAATCATAGGTGGGGCCAGCAACACTTCCTGTGGCTGGCCCTTTAAATTCAGCAGAGAGGCGCGCGCCGGCGCCTAAGGGAAGCAGGAAGAAGCTGGCTGTGTGGGACCGTGGACAGCGGCCTGCTCAGCGTCGATGTCGCAGACGCAGGGCTGGCCTGGAAGGCAGGCCCCGAAGACGGCAGCGGCTCCAGTCGCTGCAGGAGACCCCGGGGGCAGCTCCAGCCTCCAATCGAGCCTGGGGCTTGCAGCCTCCGTGTCGCAAAGATGATGTGGACGTTGGGGGCGGCTCTGGCCGCGAAGAGGAACATGAAGCGTGGCTTCCAGCCGCGAGGGGAAATTAAGTCCGTGACTCCAGCCGGGTAGGCAGGCCCAACTTCGGTGGCGTCCAGCCGCATCAGGTGAAGGCAGCATGGGGAAGGTGAGTGCAGCCTGCTCGCGGGGAGACCCGCGGGCAGCGTTCCATAACATTGCTGTTCATCAGGTTTTCTGGGCACACCTCCTTGCAGGGAAATAAAAGGCAGCTTCTTCCAGGGCTATTTTCTCAGTGTTGGGTGGTGTTACATCAGCTCTGGATTTTGCATTGGAGGGTTTTTTTGTTTAGGACTTGTTGTTGGTTGGTTCATGTTTTCAATTGTTGATTAATGTCTTTTCTGCTGCTTGTTTGCCATGGCAAGTACTAGTCTACTCCACCTTCAACAAGGCCAAAGAAGCCTCATCGACTACACCATTGAATTCTGGACTTTAGCGTCTGAACTCGCTTGGCAGAAGGACTGCCTGCGAGCTATCTACCTGGACCGGCTCTCCCCGCAACTAAAGGACAAGTTGGCAGCATGAGAGCTCCCTTCCGCCCTCAAGGATCTTATCGATCTAACAGGCTGAATTGACCACCATCTCCAAGAGCATCACCGGGAAAATCAGATGCCCAAGAAACCCTCTCGGGTCCGTTCCCACTCGCCCCCTGCTACCAACCCTACTACTGGTAGGAATTCTGCTGTGGCCGAGACCAATGAACCCATGCAGTTGGGTTGTGGGCACCTGTCCCCAGAAGAGCGCCTCCGGCGGAGACAAACAGGCCTGTGTCTGTACTGTGGAGCACCCGGCCATCATCTACAGACTTGCCCAGTCCGTCTGGGAAACTTCCCGGCCTAAGTTCAGTTGGGGTCCTGAACTTGGGTGCAACGTCCCCGGTCTGCCTGTTACTATAGTCTCGGACACTCGATCGTTTCCTGTCCTTGCTCTGGTGGATTCCGGAGCAGGTGGTAATTTTATCCTTAGAGACCTGGTTCAACGCCTGGGTATCAATACCCGTCCTCTCGAGACTTTCTTGTGTATTGCTTCAATCTACGGAGAACTGTTATCCGGCCGAGTCTCCTTAACCACAGAGCCAGTTTGACTCCTTACTGGCGGCCTCCACTCCGAAGAAATTGAACTTTTGGATCTAGAGAAGTCTTTCCACCCGGTAGTTCTGGGACTACCTTGGCTCCAACGTCATTCTTCCCAATTCGATTGGGGATCTCTTCAGCCGACTGAATGGGGTTCCTCCTGTCACCAGACTTGTCTTCATAAAGTGGCGCTCCCACCAGTGGTTCCTCTGGCGACCACTTCCTCAGGCATACCTGCTTCCTACACAGATTTCGAAGACGTGTTCTCGAAGCAGAAGGCGGACCTCCTACCTCCTCTTTGGAAATCTGATTATCACATCAATCTTCTGCCTGGAACCACGCCCCCCTTAGGGTGTACCTATCCTCTGTCACTTCCCGAAACCAAGGCCATGATGGAATACATCCGGGAGAATCTTGCAAAGGGGTTCATTCGCCCCTGTACCTCCCCTGCTGGCACAGGGTTCTTTTTCATCATGAAAAACGACTGATCTTTAAGACCGTGTATCGACTACTGCTGTCTGAATGCGATCACTCTCAAGAACAAGTACCCTCTGCCCTTGATATCTGAATTGTTTGATCAGCTACATGGATCCTCTATCTTCAACAAGTTAGACTTACGCGGAGCCTATAACTTGGTGCGTATCCTCCCTGATAACATCTGGAAGACAGCTTTCAACACCAGAGATGGACATTACGAATATTTAGTGATGCCCTTTGGCCTTTGTAATGCACCTGCAGTTTTCCAGCGAATGATTAATGAAATCTTTAGGGATCTCTTATACATCAAAGTTGTGGCGTACCTGGATGACATTCTTATTTTCTCCAAGGACCTGGCCATGCACCATACCGATGTTCGTACTGTACTTCAACATCTTTGGGACAACCATCTGCTCATGAAATTGGACAAGTGCCTGTTTGAAAAATCCAGCTTGCCCTTTATGGAGTACATAATCTCCCAACAAGGATTCTCGATGGATCCTGTGAAACTAAAAGGAATTCAAGACTGGCCGCAACCCGTGGGCCTGAAGGCACTTCAACGTTTTCTAGGATTCACAAATTACTACCGCCACTTTATACCGCACTACTCTACGTTGGGTCAGGACACAGTAAGGGTCAAGACACCCAAAACTTGACCCCGGAGGCTATTTCCGCCTTTCATCGCCTCAAGAAGGCTTTCTTAACTGGATCCTGTCTCCATCATCTGGACCCTAATCGCCCCTTCTTGGTTGAGGTAGATGTCTCCGCAATTGGAGCAGGGGCAGTCCTGAACCAATGCTATGCTTCCAGATCTGTGGTCCCGTGTTCCTTCTACTCACGCAAATTCTCTGCTGCAGAACAAAATTACAGCATTGGAGACCGCGAGTTACTCACCATCAAGCTGGCTTTGGAAGAATGGCGCCCATGGCTAGAGGGCACCCAACATAAATTACAGTGTTCACAGATCATATAAACCTCGAACACTTGAGCCAAGCCCAACGTCTCAATGCCCGTCAAGCCCGATGAGCTCTGTTCTTTTCCAGATTTAACTTCGAGCTTCGCTACACCCCCCCCCCCCCCCCCCGGCAGAGACAAATCTCTGGGCAGATGCCCTGTCTCATTCATTTGAACCTGAAGACAAACCTGATGAACCCGGTCATATTATTGACCCAGCCTGCATTTGTCTTTCAGCTACTCATCCTGTTCCTTCAAGGAAAACGGTGGTTCCCCGTCGACTCCATGAAAGAGTCCTCCGGTGGGCACATGACTCTAAATTTGCTGGTCACCCAGGGCGAGCGCAAACCTTAGCACTGCTACAGCAGTTCTTCTGGTGGCCCACTATGGTCTCTGATGCTAAAGCGTACATCGATTCCTGCAGCACCTGCGCTCAACAGAAACCCCCGGCCGGGCAACCTTGGGGTTTACTCCAGCCACTCCCAGCTCCCGAAGAACCATGGACAAATCTTTCTACGGATTTCATCGTAGACTTACCACCATCTAAAGGCCACACGGTCATATGGGTTACAATTGATAGATTCTCCAAAATGGCCCATTTTGTTCCACTACCGGGCCTACCAACTGCACCCGAATTGGCACGCCTGTTCTTTCGACACATCTTCCGACTACATGGCTTACCCAAGGACATTGTTTCTGACAGAGGCCCACAATTCATCGACAGATATTGGCACGCCCTTTGTAAAATGCTTGGCATTAACATCAGTGTAACAAAGCATACCATCCTCAAGCCAATGGACAAGCCAAGCATACAAACTGCTCCTTGAATTCCTTCCTCCGTGCATATATAAACGACCGTCAGGACAATTGGTCGGAGCTTCTTCCTTGGGCGGAGTTCTCCCACAACTCCCTCATTTCCGCTGCCACAGGTATGTTGCCCTTTTCCATCGTTTACGGGAAACAACCACGACCACAGCTACCCATATCATTATCAGTGCCTTCTCCTGCTGTGCAAGCTATTGCCGATGCCCTCAAGGCACTTTGAAACCAGACGAATCTTTGCTTACGCCAGGCCGCTTCACGGGCCAAGAGATCTGCTGACAGCCATCGATGCTCAGCTCCTGAGTTCCTTCCTGGCCAGAAAGTCTATTTATTTATTGCACCAAGGTATATTGGACCTTTTCCAATCATTCGTCATGTCGGACCGGTAATCTACCAACTCCAGCTGCCGCCTACATTGGGAAACAACAATACATTTCACATATCACTCCTAAAATCTGTGGTCCTATCCTGGCCTTCACAAAAGGCTCCTGCACCTCCTCGGCTGATTGCAGAGACCGACACCACTTATAAGGTCCATGAAGTCCTTGATGTCCGCTGCAGGGGCTGCCGGTGGGAATACCTCCTTTCCTGGGAGGGTTACGGCCCTGAAGAAAATTTGTGGGAGCCAGCCTGTAATATCCTGGATAAGAAACTCCTCCTCCAGTTTCATCGTGCCCATCTGGGCAAGCCCAGACCTCCAAGAGGGGGCATGGGGGGGGGCACTGTTACACCCTCCAGCCGCAGCAGACCTGCAGCTCGGCACCCTCACCTCTTTCAAAGTGATCCAGCATCTGGCCCCTCGTCTCTGGCAGCTGTGGGCTGCTGGCTCCGTCCTCAGGCCACCCTAAGGCCTCCGGCTCTGCAGCAGTTCCTGATGTTCTATGTCGGGCCTCTCTGCATGGCCCGCGAAGAGACGCCATCCAGACCAGCGCCGTGCCCCTCTCTAGGCGTGGCCCCAGATGATGATGTCAGCAGAGCTCCAGTATATAAGCCCGGGCTCCACTCTCTCAAATTGCCTTTGCAACAGGTCCCCTCGCTAGTCGAGTACTTGTTGTCTCTTCAGTTCCTGGTTCCCAATCCTGATTGCCTTTGTTCCTGTTTCCTTGTTCCCTGTGTTCCTGTTCCTTCATCTCTCTTTTGGATTGCTAACCCTCCGGAACTCTGCCTCATCCAGTACAGACTGACACCTACACTAGTTGCTGCCTCTGGGCTGACTCCAATCCACTCATTCACGACTACTGACGGAGGCCACCTAAGTCCAGCCGGCCCCTGCACCCAAACGCTCAACCCACGGGGAATGAGGGCTGGTATTGGTGAAGCGCCAGTTCATCAGCCCTCTCTGCCTGCTGTAGGTGGGGAGCCGTAAGATCCCTCTTACGGGTAGCGTCAACCCCAACTCAGCCTAAAAGTCCACCTCCAGCACAACACATAGTAGCTAAGTCCCAGCTCCAGTCTGGCGTCCTTGGTGCTGCCTTGGACGAGGAAGTTCTCATGATCGGAGAGAATCAACCCGGTGCAGCAGGAAGTGATCCTCTAGCAAGAACCTGCTCTCCAGGTGGCGCATTGTCCTCTCACACTGAGGTTGTGTCTCCCAGGGCTTCTGCCAAAAAGGGAAGGGTCAGGTTGTCCATCATAGTTGGTGATTCGATTATTAGGAATGTAGACAACTGGGTAGCTGGTGGGCTTGAGGATTGCCTGGTAACATGCCTACCTGGTGCGAAGGTGGTGTACCTCATACATAACCTAGATAGGATTTTAGACAGTACTGGGGAGGAGCCAGCTGTCTTGGTACATGTGGGTAACAACGACATGGGAAAATGTGGGAGGAAGGTTCTGGAAGCCAAATTTAGGCTCTTAGGTAGAAAGCTGAAATCCAGAACCTCCAGGGTAGCAATCTCTGAAATGTTCCCTGTTCCACACGCAGGTACCCAGAGGCAGGCAGCTTTGGTGTCTCAATGCGTGGATGAGATGACAATGTAGGGAAAGTCGACAGTTGCTCAGCAGCGTGTGGTTCGGAGGGAGGTATCTTTTAAGGATACTAATGAAGCATTAGAGTTAGGGCATCCCAACAGAGAGGTTCCAATAATAAGAAACGTAGTCCAAGTGCTTATAATTAAAAACTTACCTGAGCTAAAAGATTCCAATTTATTCCTGTCAACTGAAAAGCAGAATGTAAATACAAACAAAAAACTCATTTTGAAATGTTTGTAGTCTAATGCCAGAAGTCTAAGAAGTGAGATGGGAGAATTAGAGTGTATAGCAGTGAATGATGACATAGACTTAATTGGCATCTCAGAGACATGGTGGAAAGAGGATAACAAATTGGATAGTGCTATACCGGGGAACAAATGATATCGCAATGACAGAGAGAAACATCTTGGTGGCAGGGTGGTGCTTTATGTCTGGGATGGCATAGAATCCATTGCACATACATCAAATAACCCCAGTAGTATATTCTTTTTTGTTTTTTAACAGGTGATTTGTAGGACCTTCATGACATCAGCTTGCCAATGATCACAAGCTGTATCGACCTCTGGTACAACTTAATTTTAATTTAATTATAGTGCTCACTCAGAGTCAAATATATTTTTTTATGTAGTTTTTTACGTTTTACTTAAAAAGTCATGAAAGGTCCACGGTTGTTGATACCTATATGAAATTGGTGCTTCGTGATGTGCAGAGGATGGAAAATGAGCCCAGTTTTAAAATATGGTTCAGGTCTCATGAATGGTCTCAGTATCAACAAAGAGCCATCAAACGATTGGCTGAGGATCGAGATATTATAGTGAAGGCAGCTGATAAAGGTGGTGCAATTGTGTTACAAGATCGAGGCAAGTATATGCAAGAAATACTTCGTCAACTGTCCGACAGTAGATATTACCAACCTTTAATTTGTGATCCTACTGATGAAATACAGAAGTGAATAGAAGTGATTATTAACCAAGTTATTGATCAAGGCTTTATATCGAACCGCGAGGTGCAGGCTATGAAAGTGGAAAACCCGGTTTGTCCTGTTATGTATACTCTGCCTAAAATACAAAAAATTTACAAGATCTACCAGGATGGTCCATTGTGGCAAGCCGTGCGTCCATCTTGGAACCGTTATCAAATTTTTTGGATTTTTTTCTAAAGCCGTTTGTTTTACAGACTAAGTCCTTTGTTCAGGATACTACCCAAATGCTGGCCCTTATTGAAGAGGTTACATTGTTACCACAGGATTGCATCTTAGTAACTCTTGACGTCGAATCTTTGTATACGAACATAGCTCAACAAGAAGCATTTGATTTGATGCTAAAGATCCTCAAATCCCGTGAACGACCCCATAGGGTCCCGACAGGTTTTTTACAATCCCTCCTTGAATTGGTGCTTTTCAAAAATTTTTTTAGTTTTGATGAGAAGTTCTATCTTCAAGTAAAAGGAGTAGCAATGGGTGCCACTGTAGCCCCTGATATAGCAAACTTATTTGTTGCGGATTTTGAGGTAAGGGTAGTCTATCCTTCTGAACGGCGTCGTTATATTGACGATATTTTTTTCATATGGTTGGGATCTTGTACAGAGTTGAAGACATTTGTAGAGTGGTTGAATGAACAAAGTCCCCATTTAAAATTTTCGGCACAATTCAGTGCATATTAAGAACATAAGAACATAAGAACATAAGAAAATGCCATACTGGGTCAGACCAAGGGTCCATCAAGCCCAGCATCCTGTTTCCAACAGTGGCCAATCCAGGCCATAAGAACCTGGCAAGTACCCAAAAACTAGGTCTATTCCATCTTACCGTTGCTAATGGCAGTGGCTATTCTCTAAGTGAACTTAATAGCAGGTAATGGACTTCTCCTCCAAGAACTTATCCAATCCTTTTTTAAACACAGCTATACTAACTGCACGAACCACATTCTCTGGCAACAAATTCCAGAGTTTAATTGTGCGTTGAGTAAAAAAGAACTTTCTCCGATTAGTTTTAAATGTGCCCCATGCTAACTTCATGGAGTGTCCCCTAGTTCTTCTACTATCCGAAAGAGTAAATAACCGATTCACATCTACCAGTTCTAGACCTCTCATGATTTTAAACACCTCTATCATATCCCCCCTCAGTCGTCTCTTCTCCAAGCTGAAAAGTCCTAACCTCTTTAGTCTTTCCTCATAGGGGAGTTGTTCCATTCCCCTTATCATTTTGGTAGCCCTTCTCTGTACCTTCTCCATCGCAATTATATCTTTTTTGAGATGCGGCGACCAGAATTGTACACAGTATTCAAGGTGCGGTCTCACCATGGAGCGATACAGAGGCATTATGACATTTTCCGTTTTATTCATCATTCCTTTTCTAATAATTCCCAACATTCTGTTTGCTTTTTTGACTGCCGCAGCACACTGAACCGACGATTTCAATGTGTTATCCACTATGACACCTAGATCTCTTTCTTGGGTTGTAGCACCTAATATGGAACCCAACATCGTGTAATTATAGCATGGGTTATTTTTCCCTATATGCATCACCTTGCACTTATCCACATTAAATTTCATCTGCCATTTGGATGCCCAATTTTCCAGTCTCACAAGGTCTTCCTGCAATTTATCACAATCTGCTTGTGATTTAACTACTCTGCACAATTTTGTGTCATCTGCAAATTTGATTATCTCACTCGTCGTATTTCTTTCCAGATCATTTATAAATATATTGAACAGTAAGGGTCCCAACACAGAACCCTGAGGTACTCCACTGTCCACTCCCTTCCACCGAGAAAATTGCCCATTTAATCCTACTCTCTGTTTCCTGTCTTTTAGCCAGTTTGCAATCCACGAAAGGACATCGCCACCTATCCCATGACTTTTTACTTTTCCTAGAAGCCTCTCATGAGGAACTTTGTCAAACGCCTTCTGAAAATCCAAGTATACTATATCTACCGGTTCACCTTTATCCACATGTTTATTAACTCCTTCTGTGGCATTTCTGGATATCACTATTTCTAAATGGGGAGATCGTTTATCTACCACATTATATAGAAAGAAGATGGACCAAAATCAATTTTTGAAGTACTCTAGCTGTCATCCGAGACATTTGAAAGACAGTCTCCCTATTAGCCAGTTTTTGCGTTTAAGAAGGCTGTGCTCTACGGTGAATGAGTTTAAAATCCAGTCTAAAACGATGTGGACAAGATTTGATCAATGAGGTTATCCTTGGGCTGTGATTAAATAGGCTTATAAACGTGCCCTTTTCGCCAATCGGGAACTGTTCTTGGGATATAAATCCACCAGGGACTTTGAAGGCACAGTGTGTGTCCTCCAGTACAGTAATAGGGCTCAGGATGTTGTAAATATCGTACGAAAACATTGGGCAGTAGTAGCCTTACATCAAGGGTTACAGTCTGCTCCCTGTATTTCATTTTCTAGACACCGGAACTTACGTAATAAAATAGTTCGAGCATTGATGCCACCTTCAACAAATGATAGGCCTCAGGGACATCATTCAGGAACTTCTCCGTGTGGTGCCTGTGATATGTGTGCGCTTTGTTTAAAAGGACCAGTATGGCAGGCCCCTGGTTTGAACCACGAGATCATTTTATACCACACTACAAACTGTAACTCTTCAAGTGTGATTTATGCTATACAATGTCCGTGCGATAAAATATACGTGGACCGGACGAAGCGTAAAATTCGAACAAGATTAGTGGAGCATAGGAGCTGTATTGAAACTCAAAAATTGACTGCCCCGTTGGCAGCGCACTGCATTGAAAAACATCATCAATTTAATGATTTACATTGGCTCATTTTAGAACAAGTGAAGATTTCCTCCCGGGGTGGTGACACATCTGCATTTCTCAATAAGAAGGAAAAATTTTGGATATTTAAGTTAGATGTGATTGCACCTAGAGGCCTTAATGAAATTATAAACTGGTATTCTCTGATTTGAGGTCTCTGACGTCAATTTGACGTCACGGATGAGAAAGAGACTGACGCCATTTTGTAAGTTTTTATATATAAACGCTAAAGCTATACAGGTAAAAGTATCGGGGAGTGTTGGAGATGTTGAGATCTTAAAAGTATTCACTAGGAGTGAATGGAAATCGTATGAGAAGACCCCCTGATGCAGAATGTGATTGAAACATGGCCATGTCGGGGTGATGTACAGCTTTCGACATTAAGTTAAGTTCCGGTTACTTGTTCCGCTCCTGGACCTGGGCAAAAATTTGCTTCATAAGATTTCCCTACCCCGTGGACCTTTCTTGACTTTTTAAGTAAAACATAAAAAACTACATAAAAAATATATTTGACTCCCAGTGAACACTATAATTAAATTAAAATAAAGTTGGACCAGAGGTCGATACAGCTTGTGATCATTGGCAAGCTGATGTCATGACGGTCCTACAAATCAGCTGTTAAAAAACAAAAAAGAATATACTACTAGGGTTATTTGGTGTATGTGCGATTGATTGATATTTCCTCAGATTTCCAAGGTTTGTTGGGCTTATTTTTTGATGGCATAGAATCCAACAGGCTAGGCCTTTTGGGGGATCCAAAATGGCGGATTGAAGGAGAGAAACAGAGGAGGCTCTCAAATCTCTGCTGGATATTTCTTACCTGTTTTGCTTGTGGCCGCCCGGAATTATGCTGCATACTAAGGGGCGGATTTTCATACTCCGCGAATAGGCCTACTTTTGTTTGCGCTCCAGGCGCAAACAAAAGTACGCTGGATTTTAGTAGATCTGCGTATCTGCTAAAAACCTGGATTGGCGCGCGCAAGGCTATCAATTTTGTATAGCCGGCGCGCGCCGAGCCGCACAGCCTACCCCCGTTCCCTCCGAGGCCGCTCCGAAATCGGAGCGGCCTCGGAGGGAACTTCCTTTTGCCCTCCCCTCACCTTCCCCTCCCTTCCCCTACCTAACCCACCCACCCGGCCCTGTCTAAGCCCCCCCCTTACCTTTGTCGGGGGATTTACGCCTCCCAGAGGGAGGCGTAAATCCCCGCGCGTCAGCGGGCCTCCTGCGTGCCGGGACGCGACCTGGGGGCGGGTCCGGAGGGCGCGGCCACGCCCCCGGGCCACCCCGGGCCGTAGCCACGCCCCCGGGCCCGCCCCCAGAACGCTCCCGACACGCCCCGAAAACGCCGCGTGGTTCAGGCCCGCCCCCGACACACCCCCTCCGAAAACCCCGGGACTTACGCGAGTCCCGGGGCTCTGCGCGCGCCGGTAGGCCTATGTAAAATAGGCTTACCGGCTCGCAGGGCCCTGCTCGCCTAAATCCGCCCGGTTTTGGGCGGATTTAGGCGAGCAGGGCTCTGAAAATCCGCCCCTAAATGTAAAGGGAAATTAAGAAAAGCAGTTTTGATTTCTTCTCCGGCTTGCCTGATGCAACAGAAAATAGAGAACTTCTTTACCATTGACCTTGGAAGGGCTCCAGTTGGAAGCGCTGTGACACCAGCCACGGAACTAATGGTGGCATCATTTGCTTCATCAACATCTTTTAGTCCTATGGCGCTGATAACACCCTCCCCACCCTTTAATGAAAGTTTAATGAAACTTTAATGAAAGTTATTTCTCAGAAATAACTTTCTGAGAAACCTGACCTGAGGAAAGTCTAACAACAGGCCAGTTGTTCGCAGAGGTGGAAGAGGGGAAACCTTCAGATGAGCCTGCAAAATCTGAAGTGGGAAAATCAACATCATTTTCCACAATCAATATACCTCGGGTTATGAGGAATGACGCCAAGAATTGGTGTTGGCATCGACTCCTTAGGGGAGAGGAGGAACCTCCAGTGAGCACAGTACTGTGGTAGTCCCTGGAGGTGTAAGCCTGGAGAGTGGCGTTTCTGAAAAGATAACTGTAAAACCTTCAGTAATAACTTTGGACTCCAATGTATTTCTTCCTTGGTTTTTGTTAAGGGCTATGCCCTAAAGTTAACTGTATTTATCTGTTCCTTGTAAGGGCTTCGCCCATAAAGTTCATGTTTTACTGTGAACCGATGCGATGTGCAAACGGACATCGGTATATAAGAGACATTAAATAAATAAATAAATAAATAAATGTGGACAGCAATAATGACATTGGAGCAGTCAATTATATCTTTAATATCTGCAGTTGCTGATATATATAAACGTTCACAGACGTCGGAACAATAAGTTGTATTGCATATAGCTAAATTAGAAGAAATGGAGCAGAAAATATCTCAAGTCCAGAAGGTTCAATCTGGTTTAATACAAGGTGACATCGCATATAAGGAAACTAGAGAAGATTGAAAATGAGATAAGGTACTTAAATTTAAGAGTACTGAATTTTCTACAGATTCAATATATTACCCCACGTGAGCAATTTAGAAAATATCTTCAAGAGGCTTTAAAAATAGAACCTGAAGCTGTGCCACCTCTTGCAAAGATCTATTTTGTATCTTTCAACAAAAAGAAGAATTATTGTCTCGAGAACAGAATTTAATATTAGAACCCTCGATATCCAACCTATCGGCATTCCTGGAATCATCATCTGGAGAAGAACAAGTAATAAAACGTGGAACATTATTAGTTAAGTTTATATTTCAATCTGATAGAGATTTAGTGCTTAAATTGTTTCTGCGAAATAGACAGGTTTTATATTATGGACAGAAGTTATGGATCTTTCCAGATATAATTAAAATCACTCAGCAAAGGAGGAAGGAATTTTTAGGTCTTTGTCCACAAACTAGACATCATGGTGCTCAGATTACTGTATGGTACCCTTGTAAATGTATCATGAGATTTAATAATGTTAAATATATATATTATGAGTCTTCAGACCTTAAGTCTTTTCTTGATGCAAAAGCTCTATTCGGGAACACCACAAGCTAAGCTGTTATCGCATAATGGAAAATCCGGGTAACTATCCTTATTTTTCTTTTAGTATATGCCTGTAGGAAAAGTTCTTTCGAATCATGTTCCCCCCTTATTCCATGGTAATTAGGATATTAAATACTATATATTAGGTAGAAGGTTAAATATTAAAAGCTGTATTAGGATAATATGGCAGTGATTTATGTTTCTCTAAAATGGATATTGGATTTCCTTGTTTTTCAGGCCGATTCAGAAAGAAGTGCGGGAGAGCAGGCGAGCGCCCACTGTCCCGACGTGCACACAGGCCACTCTTCTGGACGCGCGATTTAGTAAAAAAAAATATTCAAATGAGGGCCCACGGTAAAAGGAGGCACTAGGGACACTAGGGCGTCCCTAGCGCCTCCTTTTTTACAGAAGTAGCGGCTGTCAGCGGGTTTGACAGCCGACACTCAATTTTTCCGGGGTCGGTTCTTGAGCCCGCTGACAGCCACGGGTTTTGAAAACGGACACCGGCATAATTGAGCATCCATCTTCCAACCCGCGGGCTGCGGGCACATTTAAAATTGTTTTTTTTTTAAATTAAAATTGTTTTTTTATTTTTGGGGCCTCCAATTTAATATCGCTTTGATATAAAGTCAGAGGGTGTACAGAAAAGCAGTTTTTTCTGCTTTTCTGTACATTTCCCCAGTGCTGGCCGAAATTAGCACCTGCCTTTGGGCAGGCGTTAATTTTTTAAAGTAAAATGTGCGGCTTCGCTGCATATTTTGCTTTCTGTATCGTGCGGGAATGTCTAATAGGCCCATCAACATGCATTTGCATGTTGTGGGCGCTATTAGTTTCGGAGGGGTTGGCCGCGCATTTTCGACGCCCTATTACCCCTTACTATATAAGGGGTAAAGCTAGCGTGTCGAAAATGCGCGTCCAAACCCAGGCTAACAGTGCGCTCCACCGGAGTGCACTTTACTGTATCGTCCCGTTTGTTTGTTATTAATATCCTTGTAATTGACATGATTTATTACTGTCAAATATTGTTATAATCAATAAATAATAAATTAAAAAAAAAATCCAACAGGATAAATGCACAATCAAATCTATATGGGTAGAAATCCCTTGTGTGTTGGGGAAGAGAATAGTGATGGGAGTATACTACCATCCACCTGGCCAAAATGGTGAGAGAGATACTGAAATGCTAAGAGAAATTAGGGAAGTTAACCAAACTGCTAGTTCAGTAATAATGGGAGATTTCAATTCCCTCAGTATTGATTGGGTAAGTGAAACATCAGGGCATGCTAGAGTTATAAAGTTCCTGGTTGGAATAAAAGAGAGTTTTATGGAGCAATTGATTCAGGAGCTGACGAGAGAGGGAGCAATTTTAAATCTAATTCTCAGTGGAGCACAGGATTTGGTGAGAGAGGTAATGGTGGTGGGGGTGCTTGGAAATAGTGATCATATGATCAAATTTGAATTAATGACTGGAAGGGGGACAGTATGTAAATCCATGGCTCTAGCGCTAAACTTTCAAAAGGGAAACTTTGACAAAATGAGAAAAATAGAAAAAAACGAAAAGGTGCAGCTATAAAGCTAAAAAGTGTGCAACAGGCATAGACTGTGTTAGGGTTTTGAGGTGTTGGAGTGGATTCTTGGGTACTACGGTGATGACCACGCCCACGGGGAGGAGCCCCGTGAGGAGCCGCAGTACTGGGCTAGACTGAATACACGGAAACACAGTAAATTCTTCTTTATTATACAGCTTGGTGGTACTGCCTAGGGGTGGCAGTAGTGAGGTAACCCAGTAGGTAGTCCAGGGGTCCTCGGGAGAGGAGACCAGTCCCACATTCGTGTGGCAGCGCAGTGTGGAAGAGGGATCCCGGAAGTAGACTCCCAGCGCTGAAGCTGTAGATGATATAAGCTGAGAGGTTAGGATACTCACTGAAGTAGATAGCTGTATAGATGATATCCCGGCAGGCAGAAGTAGTAGAGCTGTAGGCACCAAGTAGGGAGAGCAGGCCCTTGAGGAGCGAGTATCTGATATCCCAGTTAGGTATCTGAAAGAAAGCACAAGGGCCCCCGAGGAGCGGGTACCCAGGTTAGAGTTGACCCCGAAGGGTAGAGAGCTTCCTGCGGCAGCTGGGAGCGGCAGAGCAGCTTAGACCGGTATGAGACAAGTCTGAAACAGAGTCCTTGCTAACTCGATTAGTCAGCAATGAAGGGAAGGCTAAATACCCGGATGGTGTGACGTCACTCAGAGGGGACGCCCCCGAGGTTCCCGTCATGATGTGGATAAAGACATGGGTGGCGTGCACGTGCGCACCCTAGGAGGCCCTCAGGAAATCCATGGTGAACACTGTCACCATTGCCATTCTGGGAACGCTGGAGAGAGCGGCATGAAGACGCAGCAGCAGCCATCTTCCCAAGGCTTGAGGAGAGAGAGTGAAGAAAGGTGAGGCACAGAGGTTGAAGCCGTCTGAAACCGACGGATGCAACAGACTGTTAAAAAAAATATCATCCTAGAAGCACAGACCAGATGTATTCCATGCATTACAAAAGGTGGAAGGAAGGCAATACGATTACTGGCGTGTTTAAAAGGTGAGGTGAAACAGGCTATTTTAGCCAAAAGATCTTCATTCAAAAATTGGAAAAAGGATCCATAAGAAGAAAATAGGATAAAGCATAAGCATTGGCAAGTTAAATGTAAGACACTGATAAGACAGGGTAAAAGAAAATTTCAAAAGAAGTAGACCATAGAGGCAAAAACTCACAATAAAAATTTTTAATGTCCAAAGCAGAAAGCCTGCAAGGGAGTCGGTTGGACTTGGATAATCAAGGGCTTAAAGGGGCACTTAGAGAAGTTAAGGCCATCGTGAAAAAATTAAACAATTTCTTTGCTTCAGTGTTTACTGAAGAGGATATTGGAGAGATTCCCATTCTGGAGAAGGTTTTCAAGGGTGATGATTCTGATTCACTGAACCAAATCACAGTGAACCTGGAAGATGTGGTAGACCTGATTGACAAACTGAAGAGTAGTAAATCACTTGGACCAGGGTTCTGAAAGAACTAAAAAATGAAATTTCAGACCTATTAGTAAAAATGTGTAACCTAGCATTAAATCATGATGTACTTGGATTGGAAGATGGCCAATATAACCCCTATATTTAAAAAGGGATCCAGGGGTGATCCGGGAAACTATAGACCGGTGAGCCTGACTTCAGTGCCGGGAAAAATTGTGGATACTGTTATAAAGAATAAAATCACAAAAAATTTAGACATAGTTTGATGGGACCCAGCCAGCATGGATTTACCTAAGGGAATTCTTGCCTCACAAATCTCCTACATTTTTTTGAAGTGGTGAATAAATATGTGGACAAAGGTGAACCAGCAGATGTGGTGTATTTGGATTTTCAGAAGGCGTTTGACAAAGTCCCACATGAGAGACTTCTAAGAAAACTAAAAAGTCATGAGAAAGGAGGTGATGTCTTTTTGTGGATTGCAAGTTGGTTAAAAGACAGAGAGTAGGATTAAATGGTCAGTTTTCACAGTGGAAAAAGGTAAATAGTGGAGTACATCAGGGATCTGAACTTGGACTGGTGCTTTTTAATCTATTAAATGATTTGGAAAGGGGAACAATGAGTGAGGTGATGAAATTTGCGGATGACACAAAATTATGCGGAGTAGTTAAATCTCAAGCGGATTGTGATGAATTGCAGAAGGATCTTGCGAGACTGGAAGATTGGGCTTCCACATGGCAGATGAAATGTAATGTGGACAAGTGCAAAGTGATGCATATAGGGAAAAATAATCCTTGCTGTAGTTACACAATATTAGGTTTTATCTTAGAAGTTACCACCCAGGACAGAGTTCTAGGTGTCATAGTGGATAATACATTGAAATCGTCAGCCCCATGTGCTGTGGTGATCAAAAAGGCAAACAGAATATTAGGAATTATTAAGAAGGAAATGGAAAATAAAACGGAAGATGTCATAATGCATCTGTATCGCTCCATGGTGAGATCGCACCTTGAATATTGTGTGCAGTTCTGGTCACTGCATCTCAAAAAGGATATAGCTGAACTAGAGAAAATACAGAGAAGGGCGACCAAAATGATAAGGGGCAGGGAATGGCTGCCCTATGAGGAAAGGCTAAAGAAGTTAGAGCAGTTCAGTTTGGAGAAGAGACAACTGAGAGGGGATATGATAGAAGTCTACAAAATCATGAAAGGGCTTGAACAATTTAATGTAAATCGGTTATTTACTCTCTCAAATAATAGAAGGACCAGGGGGCACGTCATGAAGTTAGCAAGCAGCTCATTTAAAAAATGTGAAGAAAATTCTTTTTTTACTCAGTGCATAGTTAAGCTCTGGAATTCACTGCCAGGGGATGTGGTTACAGCAGTTAGTGTAACTGGGTTTAAAAAAGGTTTGGATAAGTTCCTAGATGATAAATCCATAAACTGCTATGCAGTAATTTATAAGCAATAGTAGCTTGTGATCTATCTAATGTTTGGGTACTTGCCAGATACTTGTGACTTGGATTGGTCACTGTTGGAAACAGGATACTGGGCTTGATGGACCCTTGTTCTGACCCAGAATGGCATATCTCATGTTCTTATATTCTTATTATTTTTGCAAATTAAAATAATTTTATCTTTAGGTCACATATGACAATAAGGCTCTAAATAAACACTACCCTCATTGGTTCACAGCATGTATACTTTTATCTGCAGAACAAAAAGGGGTAGGGACAAGTTGGGAGAAAAGTATGTGCGCAAATTTCATTTTGAAATCTGTGTGTACTTTCTGGTGTGTACGTTATACCTGCTCCCATGTAGGTGCAAAGTTTGCAGGTACTGTTCTACCCATGTTGTGCACTGACTGATATTCAAAGGGAAACTACAAGGAGTTTCACTTGGAAAATGAGCTTGCAATCCTGCTGGTGGTATCGTAATTGCCCTCTTAATTTGCAATTTATTGCACATTTGTGCTGCACTATCAGCAATGTAATAGATACATACAAAATAGCAAGAGTTTTAAAGTAGCAAAAATCAAAATGCTTCTCTCTGCAAACTGTAATCAGTACAACACAGAACTAAAGAGAGATTTATAACTGTTACATTATTGTTATTGTATTTTATTTTTCCTTAACAGTAATTGCTGAAATATTTGGCTCTGACCAGATGAATAAATAACTGTTGTGCAAAATTTTAACTTGAAATTATTCTCTGATAAAAATGGAAAAAATTGCCTCTGGTTATATAGCAGTCATGAATCTTTCCAAGCAGTGCTGTGCTGCAGAATTTTATTGTATCATAGCTATATTTAAGTAATGTATTTCCTTAGATTTGATTTTTAAGCAGAACAAAGAACTGGATGAAAAGAAAATGGATATTTCAAGAGTGATACTGTTCTAAAATAACATCTTTAAGGTTTTTGAAAAAGCAAATGCATTATACTTAAAGTAGATTTCAGCACTGTTCAGTTTATCTCCATGAAATGAATAAACTGAGTGCCTCTGGCTAAAGATAGCAACCATTGCAGTAAATGTACTTTTCAATGCAAAGATACCCCTGATTTAGGGTAGTAACATCAGGAAGTTATTTGTTAGTCTGAGGTAAGCTTATCTAGACCCACCAAGTACAGAGGTTTGCTGCTGACACAGAGATGGGAGCTCAGAGAAGAGCCATAGGCTTAACCCATGCTTTGTGCTTGTGACATAAGCAATAAAATTGGAACAAAGCCTAGCACCCTAAGGAAATGATGCGATACCACTTGCGTAAAAACGTGCGTCCAAACTGGGCGCCCATTTCAACATGTTCACATCCACCTCTCCTGGGCATGTGATGCAATATTCTAATGAGCTGCTGCGTTAAAAAGGACATGCTAAGGTTAAATTGTGCGTCCCTAACGCTTAAAAGCATTGGATGCCCAGGCGACATGACCGTGCGTGGGTTAGGAAAATGGAAGCTCAATATGAGTGTCTGTTTTATTGCGCCGTAGAAAATATACCGGCACAATATACACATACAAGATACACAGCCCGGAGGGTGGATATTGTGCTTGAATATTGTGCTTGAATATTGTGCATCCCAAATTTTTTTTCATCAAGCCTTTAACTTTTTAAATCATTTTTAGTTATCGCAAGGAATAGATCTTAGTATTGTGATGATACCAAGTAGGCGGAACCACAGAAAAGCAGTATTTTTTGTTTTTAGTTGAGCCCTTGATGCGCAGCAAGACTTTATGCCAGCTCCGGGGCTGGTCTTAAATTTGCCATTTTAAAACATGCATGTTGGGCCTATGATGATTTTTTGCATCGGGGGTAATAGTTGTTTCTGTTGAATGTAGAGGGTTAAAGCCAGAATAGATTGAATCAAGAATTGCTTGAAATGAATGAAAGTCAAGACAGTGGTAATGAACAACATGTTCAGGTAGTTTGGAAGCAAAAGAGAGGAGGCAAATGAATGATAGCAGGGCAGGCAGGATCCAAAGAGGGTTTTTTTGAGGAGTGGTATGATTACAGCATGTTTGAAGGCAGGGGGAACTGTAGCTGTGGAAAGTGTAACACATAAATAAAGTTGTTGCTATCCCTGGGAGTAGGTAAAAGGAATTAGATCTACTTTATGGGATCTGCCTGATGCTTACGTCCAGGATTGCTTTCTGTCATTTACAAGACGCTGGGCTTGATGGACCTTGGTCTGACCCAGCATGGCAATCCTTGTGTTTTTATGACAGTCGTCTTGCTTGACAAGTGCAATAACAGACCGGAAGGAGTTTAGTATGAATTTGAAATATATGAATATATGAAGTTGGCATGGACAAAGGATTATAGCTAGGGATGTTCTGCAAAGCAGGCACAGCAATGTAGGAAGTGAATTCTAGGACTGAACCAAGGCTGAGGATCGGTGTGCCTTACAGGATGGGTAAGGAGAGGGGCAAGAATATCTAAAACAGAGGAGAGTATAGTTTTGTAAGAATAAACTGCCTCTTCAACTGACTGAAAATGCAGTGGAAGATGCAGTGGAAGAGAAGAAAGATGAGACAGTAGTGGAGAAGATATAAGGGTCAATAGCCTGGAGATTGCTGAAGATGTTGTTAGAAACTGGAATGAGGCTATGGGGAAGGGTAGTTAAGTGTGAATGTTATCAGATGATGGTCTGAGGGGGGAAGAACTGAGGCAGTCAGAGGAAAGAACTAGGTCAAGGCAGTGGCCATGCTTATGAGTAGGGATGATAGAGCAGAGTTGGAGATCAAATGAGGAGGTTAAGGCAAGGAATTCTGAAGCATAAGTCAGAGAGGTCATCAATGTGGAAGTTATAGTCACCAAAAATAAGGGAAGGAGAAAATGGTTCAAGGAAGAAGGAAAGCCAGCAATCAAAGCTTGTGAGAAAGGAGAAGGGGGCTTTATCAACGAATTGATAAATGACAGCTACCCAGAGAGGAGGTGGAGTGAGTAAACAGATGGAGTGGGCCTCAAAGGAACCACTTCTTTCACTTCAACCACTTCTTTCACTTTCAACCACTTCTTCCACTTTCACTTCAACCACTTCTTCCACTTCAATAGAAATTGAAGTGGAAGAAGTGGTTGAAACGTATAGGAGGGGGAGACTATCAGTCCAGCACCACCACAGAGGTCTACTATGTGAGGTGTATGGGAGAAGAGATAACCTCCGTGACAGAGAGCAGCAACTGAAGCAGAATTCTGGGGAAAACCAAGTCTCAGTCAAGGCAAGAAGATGAAGAGTATGATAGATAAAGAGGTCATGAATTTGAGCAACCTGTTAGAAACAGAGTGAGCATTCCACAGGGCACATGGAAAAGGAAAAGAAGGGGAAAAGAGATAAGATTGGAGGGATAACAGTTTGATATGCACAGATGGTGTGAAAGTTTATTTATTTATTATTTATTTATTGAAAAGGTTTTTATATACCACATATACACACACAAAGTGGAACCTAGTGGAAGTGGAAGTTGCCTTGGAGTGCCAAGACTGGGAATGATATCTCCAGCTGAGAGGAGGAAGATCAGGAGAATATGTACAAGAGAGGTAGTGTTATGTTTGCCAGCTTGCAGAATGCCCCTGCAAGCCGGCGCACTCACCCCCGAATGCCACAACAGCAAGCCTCACTTGCGCGGCACAGATGTTGCCATCCTTGCATCAGCCCTGCTCTCCTTTGGCACACATGTGCACCAGCCACCCAGACTTAAAGGGCCCTTTGTGAGAAAAAGGCCATGGTGCCCTTGGATGACATTATAGTCTTGAGCCCTTAAAGGACCTTTTGGACATCTAGACCTTGCTTAACAACGGGTCTCCAATGCGTGTTGCTAGTGTTCCTGTTCCTTGCCTCATCTTCCAGCCTTGCCTCATCCAGCCTTGCCTTGTTTTCCAGCCCAGCCTCATCTAGCCTGTCTTTCTTGTTCCCATCCTCAGTGTCTCCTGTGTGTCTACATCTCCCTCGGCTTGCAGTTCTGGACCTGACCACGTTTACTTGCTTCCTGGACATGATCTCTAGCCTGGATTCAACTACTCTTGCTTGTTGCCTGCCCCGATCTTGGCTCTCCTCTGACTTCTGTAATCCTGCTGCCTACCTTGGCTCTAGTCACCGCCACTGTCCTATAGACACACTTAAGTCCTGCTGGCTGCCAGAATCCAAGGACCCAACCTGTGGAGGAGACGGCTGGTAAAGGTGAAGCTCTAGAGACTGTCCTGCTACAGGGTGCATTTACCAGCTGCTGGTGTGGGCCTCAGAGGCCCACCCTTGAGTGCCGCAGCACTAAGAGCTCACACACCCCATATTCATTACAGGTAAAGGTTTGAAGACAGCGACAAGGATGAGATGCTGTCAGGAAGAATGGAAATGGTGAGTTAAGAGGAAGAAAAATGTAAAGCTCAAGAGCAGTGTACAGGACAGTTGACAGAATGGCAGGTGAAGAAAACAATATAGAGAAAGGGGACAGTTGACTTGGTATTAGTAGTGGTTTGCAGCAGGGAATAAGACTGGGGAGCATTAATATCAGGAAGAGAAGATGTAGTGGAGCCATGGGAAATAAAGAGATGGACAAATCTAGACTTGAGATAATGCTATAGTGTGTACCTCCTGGCTAGCTGGTAGAAACCCCAGGGGGATTGAAGTGTTCTCTGAAGCACCTGAGAGAAGTATGCACATGGGTTGCAATCTCCCCAGCACCTGACCAGCTGCTCAGGGAGCACCTGATGGGAGCAGCTGAGGTGAATTGTGGTGACTTCTGGAGTCAACCACTGAAGTAGCTTGCACAAGTATGCAGATGGCCTGCAACTTCTCTAGTACTTGTCTGGCAGCTCTGGAAGCATGGGGTGGGAGTAGCTCTGGCCCAAAGTAGTTCTGGAGCAGTGTTGCCAACCTCGCTTATTTACCGCAAGATTGGGCTTCCTTTTCTAGTCATTCGCGGGGTTTTTTTCTGATTCGCGGGTTGCTTTTAATTGGGCTATTTTTTTCTGCCAGTCGCGGTTTTTTGGGCTTGTTGGGCGGGACTTGTGCTCTGATGTTACAGATTGGCTGCTTGTGCTCTGATGTTACAGATTGGCTGCTGCTGCGATGAAGCCTGTCCATAGCAGGCGCACCCTATATTGCAGCAGTAAGCCAATCAGAGCTGCAAACCTTCACGAGCACATTTGTGGGCAGACCCAGCACCGTCCAGCACGGCATGCACAAGCATCCCACGTGGGCAGACCTGGAAGACCAGCAGCACGGCATTGCAGCGCAGCAGCAAGCAACAGAGAAGGAATCCTCCGACTGCAGCTACAGCCAGGTATCAGGAGGGGAGGAATTAGTATGTTGGGAGGGGGGAATGAGAATGTGGGGGCCAGAGATGTGCTCGGAGGGGTTAGGGAGGGGGGAATGAGAGTGTGGGAGCCAGAGATGTGCTCGGAGGGGGGAATCAGTGTGTGGGGGCCATGGATGTGCTTGGAGGGCGGAATGAGCATGAGGGAATTGAAGACGAGTTTGTAGGGGGTCGGAGAGGGGAATGAGTGTGTGCCAGGGATGTGCTTGGAGGGGGGTGGGGAGGGGGGAATGAGCATAGGGAATTTGCTGTACCAGCTTCTTGCCAGGTAGTAATATGCTGAAGCGATTCAAGGAAAATATGTATGGTGACAATGCTGACCATATAGAGAATGAAGAACTGGCTGTTATCACTAATTGTCAGACCTTGTTTTAGTTAACTGTGAGAGTTACAACAATATATTACAATAAAGTCAGCTGTTTTGTGTGCATTACAAAAGTATTTCAAGCCTTAAATGCTATAAAAAATAAAAAAAAGTTTCAATCTCACGTGTTTTGGGTTTTTTTTGGACTTGTTTTTTTTTGGAAAAAAGTGCTTGTTCTTTCATGAAAACCTGGCAGCCCTGTTCTGGAGTCAACCACTGAGGCAGCTGGAAGAAGTATTCTGATGGGCTGCATCCTCTCCAGTACTATATTGTAATTCTGTTTACTTATGACTTTCTGAGGGCCAAGACTCCATCCAACACATTTTAAAATAAGCCTATTACCATATAGGGTCCAAGTGTCTTTTTTGTAGGGTTTTCTGGTTGGCACCACAGCAATGAATGGAAATATGATATACATAAATGATGTTTTGTCTCAGAAGACTGTACTTTAAATGTCCTTTTTCATGTAAAATCTTCCTTCTTGGTTGGGGAAGTTGTTAAGAAGGAATTTTAAAATAAATGTATAATTTGTAATTGTTTGTGGGGAGGTCTGGGGGATGGATGGCACAAGCTGTAAGGTTCATCTAGGATGCCTACTACCCTTGCACTGGCCCTGAGAGAGGGTGCTACACACAGACTCCCACCATTTCCCCCATCACCCACATCCCGGGGGGGGGGGGGGGGGGAGATGCCGAGGGAGGGTGAGAGGCTGGTGGTAGGGTTACCAGGAATGTGGCAGGGCTGCCAGCTCCCTAGAAATATTGTCATTGCCACTCTGTGCCACTCTGCTGGGAGTCCTGACCTCTGCCTCCTCCCTGCCCCAGGATTACAAATCACAAAAGGGCCAGACTCCAAGGCACCCCCCCCCCCCAAGCCTTCTTAGTAATTTGACCTCTGCCACGCCTTTGGGTGGGGAGGGGGGATGCCATCTCATCCCTTGCCTCAGGCAGCAGATTATCTTGAGCCCCTTCCCCAGTCAGATATTCTCTAACACTCTGACCTATTGAATTATCCCATCCAGAGAGAGGATTTGTTCTATAGCCCAAAGCATGAAATTTAACAAATGTTTTGCATGCTCTCTGGGCAGGTAACTGTAAAATGTTCTTGTCTGAGTATTTAGGCATATGCTTGCTAGAGATGAACCTATTGATTTTTTTTTTCTGTGATCTGAGGCCATATGGATTAAGTGTCTCTTTTAATTGTTATCAGGTTTATAGATCACAGTTTGTGATTGCAGTTTTAATAGGGATTTTTTTGTTTAAATGACAAAACACAATGTTCTCTTCATCTTACTCACTGAGCCTAATTGGTGTTCGACAGTAATACCCAGATCTCAGAAGAGATCATGGATTGCAGTTCATGGATACCAAATTTAGGTGCCGCATACCTCACTGCAGAGAAAGCTGTATTTCCTGTGTTGTAAATGTAAAATTGCTTTTAATGCCCACAACGAAAGTTTCCTTATTCAGACACTTATTCTTGCATCAAGCCATAGAATGAATTGGTGAAGGTTCCAAAATGCAATAAGCTGACACAGGAATAACTTGTAAAAGTGTCCTTCTTTCATAATTTCTCCTTGGACAAGTATTCCATGCAAACTTACTAAGGATAAAGTTCTGAGATAACTATAGACTGACTATCAGTATAAGAGAAAATACTAGATGCCAGTGGCATACTACGGGGAGACAAGAGGCGGTCCACCCTGGGTGACAACAAGGGGAGAGGTGCTATTGCCACCAGCATATAGAAAGATCCTGTGGCGGAATGAAGTGACATGCTAGCGGGGTTCCCACTCCCCGCCAGCAAAAGTGAGGTCCTGCAGAAGAAGAGGACAACAGCAGATGAAGAAGAGGCCCTGTTTTACCGCCAGCATTTCCCCGGAGCCGGCGGCAGATGAAGCTCTCTGGTGCCACTGGCATTTCCCAGAGTCGGCAGCAGAAGAAGAGGCCCTGCAATGCTGCAGACATTTCCTGGTGTCAGCAACAGAAGAAGAGGTCCTGCTGTGCAGCCAGCGGCCAAAAAATAGGTCCAAAATGTATGTGAGAGAGCAAGAGACTGATTTTGTGAGAGTGGGTGCAAGTGTATGAGATGGGATGTGCATGTGTGTGTATGTGTATGCAAGGGTGTGTGTGAGAGGGATATGTGTGTATGAGAGGGTGCCTGTGTATGTGTGTATGAGAGGGTGCCTGTGTGTGTGTGTGTGTGTGTATAAGAGAGTGAGTGTATAGAAGAGTGAGTGTGTGTGTGCGCCTCTGTGTGTGTGTGTGTATATATATATATATATATATATGAGAGGATGTCTGTGTATGAAAGGGTGCTTGTGTGCATGCTGGGGTGGGGGTGAGAAAGAGAGGAAGCATGTATGCGTGTGTGTATGTGTGTCTGTGTGTGTGTGAGAGACAGAGAAAGAGAGATAGAGCAAACGTGTGTCTGTCTCACATACACACACTCAAGCTCCTTCTGTCTCTCACCAAGTGTGTATGTCTGTGTGAGACAGAGGGAGCATATTTTGTTTGTGTCTCTGTGTGTGTGTGCGTGTGTGTGTGTGTACCTCCAGTCCAGAACAATCTCAGGGTGACAGGTATGGAGAGTGGGGGATTTTTAAAACTCATATTAATTTTAATTACTGGATGTTATTTGATGTCTGCTATTTTGAAATATTTTATCAATGTTTAGGAAATTTTTAAAAATTTGTACAGGAGCTTCTAATTATTTAATATTATTGTATTCATCAGCTGTTTTGAAATGTATATTTTTCAGTATGGTTTTACTATTCTGATTGATTTATATTTCTTGATTGTATTGATTTGAGGAATAGTGATTTTCTGCTTTTCCATTGTTGCACTACATACAGAATCTGGCTTGTTGAGGTTTCCAGTTCAGCTTTTGTCTGCATCTATGTGTGTGTTAGTGTGTGTGTGAGAGAGAGAGACAGACAGTGAAAGGAAGCATTTGTATGTATATATGTGTGTAGCATGTGAGAGAGATACGAAAAGGAAGTGTGTGTGTGTGTGTGTGTGTATGTGTATCTGTTAGTGTGTGAGAGAGAGAGACTGAGGAATCATGTCTGTGTGTGAGAGAGTAACAAGGAAAGGTGTGTGTATGAGAGAGAGGTACAGAGAAAATGTGTGTGTGTGTGTGTGTGTGTATGTGGATTTTTCTAACACACATACGCTCGCTCTGTCATGAAGCATGTATGTATGTATGAGAGAGGGAGCAACTTGTGTGCGTGTGTGTGTGTATGTGTGCTCCCAGACTACAACAATCTTAGGATCACAGATATGGAGAGTGGGAGATTTTTAAAATCCTTATTAATTTTAATTAGTGGGTGTTATTTGATGTGCTGCTGTTTTGAAATGTTTTATCGATATTTAGGAAATTTTAAAATTATATATTGGGGGGTGGGGGGTGCCAAAGGAAGTAGCCACCCCGAGTACCAAATTCTTTAGATAAGAAACATAAGAACATAAGAAAATGCCATACTGGGTCAGACCAAGGGTCCATCAAGCCCAGCATCCTGTTTCCAACAGTGGCCAATTCAGGCCATAAGAACCTGGCAAGTACCCAAAAACTAAGTCTATTCCATGTTACCATTGCTAATGGCAGTGGCTATTCTCTAAGTGAACTTAATAGCAGGAAATGGACTTCTCCTCCAAGAACTTATCCAATCCTTTTTAAAATCCTTTTAGGTATGCCATTGCTAGAAGTTAACATTAAAATAGCACAAAATAAAACTTTTTGATAAGTAAGAGGATAATTTTCAATGGCATTTCTAGAACTTTACTCTCTGAAATGGCTGGATATGAAATTGCTTGCCTAATATGCAGGTAAACTTATGTGGGTATGTCTTATACGAGTGTATGTTACCTGGCATGAGCACAGACATTCCTGCAGCTGGGATTAGGGAGGGGTATGTGCTTTTGTGCATACTTTTGCATTTTAATAAATTTCAACGCACACAATATTTATATTGATTTATGTCCTTTCTTTTTTACTGCCTGTCTAAAAAGCTCAGGGTGGTATTCAACATATTAAAAACAATGAAAACCATAACCTTGTACATAAAAGAAAAGCAATAAATAATACCAAATTAAAAAAATAAACAAAAATATAACATCAAACAAAAAATAAATAAACTACTGTTAGCTTACCAAAAGGCAAAGTAAAACCTGAAAAATCTCACACAGAAAACCCAAATAGGAAAGCTGCAGAAAACAGCCAAGCCTTACAATGTTTCTGAAACAGCAGATAGTCAAATATTAATCTGAGATCTTTAGGTAATGAGATCCAAATTCTTGGGCCTAAAGTTGAGAGAGATCTCTTCCAGGTCTCGGCTTATTTAACGGTGAGTTCCTTAATAATAAGTCACGAGTTGAATGCAGCATTCTTCCTGAGGCATAGATAGTCAAATGGTGACATGATATATTTGTTTTTGCTGATAATATTGTTTTGTGAACTAAAGACATTAAATTTAATTCTACACTGCACTGGTACTCAGTGGAGGTTTTCAATAATCAGAGTATTGTGATATCTTTGTTTAACGCACCCACCCCCCTCCAATAACAGACTGGCAGCAGTAAACTGTACCGGATGCAATCTATGCAACTTCTGTTTTGGTAACCCAGAGTATACAATATTACAGTAATCAAGGCATATAATCAGCAGTGCATGAGAGACAGTAGTAACATCTCCCACATTCAGATCAGGGCAAATGTAATAAATAAATCATAAATATGAAAATACGACACTTGAATAAGAAAAGAGATCTGAGAATACATCGTCAAATTAGGGCCAGTTCTTACATTAGGTAAACTAGGCAGTCTCTTAGGATGTCAAAATTTTATGGTGGTGGCAAAACCTCTACAATCCTCTAGGTACTACCTACCTACTTTTAGGCCAGTGCTTTTGTATATGGCACACCTGGCATAGGGCTCACTTCATCATGGCAAGCCATCACCTCTCCTCCCTCCCACCCTCGTTTTCTTCCCTCTCCCCAGCACCCCTGGCATCATCACATTTCCTTCGCTTTTCCCCCCTTCCACCTGCATTATCACCTTCTTTTCCCTTCCCTCATCTGTCACCCTCTAACATCACCACCATCTCTTCCCCTCTCTCCCTCCACTCCACTGCAATCCCCTTCCCTATCCCTCCCGACACTACCCCTGGCATCATCACCTATACTTTCTTCCCTCTGTCCCAGCCTCCCAGCATCATCACCTTCTCTTTTTTTGCCTTCCCTTCCTTCTTCTCCTCTTCCCCACCCCCTGGCATCACCATTTTCCCTTTCCCTCCCTTCCTGCTGCCTCCTGGCATCATCACCTTTCCTTGTCTCTCCCTCCACCTCCCTGGCATCATCACCTTCCCTTTCCTATCATCTCCCTCCATCCCTCAGCATCATCACTACCACTTTCCTTTACTATCCTCTCCTTCCACCCACCTGGCTTCGTCACCATTACCTTCCCTTTCCTACCCTCTCCTTCCCCTTCCCCCCAACACATTCCTTTTCTTCCCTCACTCCCCATCACCTTCCCTTCCCTCTCCCCCCCCCCCCCCCAATATCCCCAGCTTCCTAGCACATTCAGCTTTCCCATCTCACCTATGTCCTGGAAATTGTAGATGTTGCCAGCAACACTTACCTGGTGCTGCTTCTTCTTCTTCCTTCTCTGCCTTTTTCTCACTGCAGAAATGCATGGGGCCAACAGGACTTGTGAGACTTCAGTTGTAGAGGAGAGCCAGCAGAGGGGAAAGCAATAACAGTAGCAGCTAAGCACTGCTCTCTGACTCCTCCTACTGGTGAGAGGATGTCCTGCAGACCAGCTGTTTCAGGCTAGCAATTGGAAGAACAGTTTATGGTACATGAGAACTACAATTGTGACACACCAGTGTGCTGTGGCACACCGGTTAGAGGGAATGGATGCTGGGTAGATGTGGGGGTTGGACTTGGAGTAATCTGGATTAGTGAGGAATTGTGGAGAAAGGATGCTGGGTAAGTGGAGAGTGAAAAAGGGCACTAAAGCAGGTGCTGGGTAGGTGAGAGTGGGATGAAGGGAGAGAGAGGATTCTGAGCAGGTAGGTGACTGCTAAAAGGGGGCAAAGAGATTGGGATGGTGCTGGTTTGCTGAGCAGGAAGTAAAGAGGATGCTGAGGGGGAGAAGACGAGAGGATAGAAGTTGTATAGAGAGGAGGAATGCTGGGCACTATGGACAAGGAGAAAAGGGAGGGAGATACAGGACTTGTGAGTGTGAGGAGAGAGTGAAAGGTGGATGCTGAGTGGAGCAGGAGAGGAGTACGCTATGCCAGAGCTTCTTCTGACTGGCAAGTGTGTAAAGGTGATGGTGTCTAATACCCTTGCACTGGCCCTGCCTAAGATTCAGTAGGATGCGTGACTATATATAACTTCAGCTATTCTTTTTAGCAAACAACGACAACATAATCCAATGCTGTTTTATTCAATAACGCGAAAGAAAGAACTTTAAAAGAGGTACAGTCCTCTGACACAGGCATATGCTGAAAAAGAACATAAGAATTTGAAATGTTCTTGATCCATAATGCTGTATAAGAAATGACCCTCCATGACCCTGATGTAAGGTATACATGTTTCTTCATGCTTCCCGACACAGCCTCCCCAGAGAAACACAGCCCTTGTTGGGGGACTGTACTCTGTTAAAATTCTTTCTTTGAAGCTATTGAAATAAAAAGCATTGGATTATTTTGTCATTGCTGTTTGCTGAAGTTATATGTAGTCAGGCATCCTACTTACTGCCTTATCTGAATGCATAACCTGTGACTACTCAATGCTCTTGCTTGCTCCTGGCTAAGATTCAACATGGAAAGACTTACTTGATGGATTACTTGAAATCTCATCATGTTGGGAAGATCATGTTTGCCCTTTTGTTTTTGCAAGGCTTAGTCCTGCTGGAATTCTCTTTGGTCCTAGCCTATTCTTTTGTTCTTTGATAGTTTTGTGTGCCCACTATACACAGATCCTAAGAGGCTAATTCTGCAGCTGTTTCCTTAATACCCCATTGCTAGACCACCCTGTGTCATATCTATGCTAGCAATACCTTCCATAGCATTCCATATCCCTGCAAACTTACTAAATGTTTCAGGATCATCATTGTCTTATTTTACCTAAGGAGCTTGGGCTCTATACTGCTTAGCCTCCTACTTCAAACCCTATGAGGGCCACAAGCCAAGTGAAAGTCCACTGTCTCTTATTCAAACATTGTGAATTGTTGAAATTATAAATAGCCTGAGAGGGGGACATGCCATATAAATACAGGGCACGAGAAAGGCAACTGTGTCTTCCATATGGGGAAAGCTTTCAAATCTCTATTACTGGCTGGCACAGAAGTCATTGTCCTGCTCTGGGCTATTACAGTACCTTGACACTGCTGCAACAGACTATGTAGTTCCCTGATTTTCTAAGGCACTCATATTCATATAAGGCTAAGAAAGGTCAGTGAAACCTTGGCTGAATATGCTGGAGCATTTCCCTTTTTTAAAAATTAGAATTGACGACATCATGCGCAACTAGAGATTTTACTCTAGAGCAGTGTTTCCCAATCCTCTGCTGGAAGCACACCTAACCAGTTGGGTTTTCAGGATATCTTACATGAATATGCATGAAATAAATTTGCATATATTGGACACCTAGGGTATGCAAATCTATCTCATGCATATTCATGGGCTCAATCCTGAAAACCTGCTGGACAGTAGTGTCTCCAGGAGAGGGTTGGGAAACACTGCTCTAGGAGGGATCTTACTAATTCCTATCGCTATGGCAGCTGCTATTAAGCCTGGCAATTTTCTATTTTCTCCTTCCAAAACACGTTCCCTGTCAAGAGCTGCACTCAATTTCTCATGCAAGTGTGTCACTTCCTCTTTCAAATCACAGTTCTGTGTAATTAGATAGGAAACTTGAATGTTTAATGAGATGTTTATCACTGAGGGAATCAACTTGAATTTGAAGCTATATGTTGCCAACAGTGACAATAATGTGCTTCCTGCTAAAATTCTTCGCTCCATTTACTAGTAGCCATGTTTCAGTGTTAGGTTTTGCTTTCTTATACTCGATATTATACAACAAGATATTAATTGTATTTAAGTTCTAAATCCCCTAGCAGAAAGCTCTCTTCACATGCCTTGGGCTGCCAAGGGGAGGTAACCTAATCTGCTATAATCTTCTCAAGGCTAGAAGTAATTTGAACATCAATTAAATCTTTCTTCGTGTCAAATTAATCGCGTCCTCTTTCCGCTTTCTTTCAAAGATAGGCATTTTCTGAATGAGTGAGCTAACTACTCGATTGCTACTAAAACAAGTTGCAAACGAGACACTGTAGCTGCTGTATAAACCACAAACAATGAATAAATCAATAACCATGTCACTGCACATCCTTCCCGCAATCTCAGTAAAAAGTACAATATATGCCGAGCATGCAGCAAATGGCTCACAATTGAAAAAGAGAACAAATGCACAAGGAATAACGCTTGCAACTGTGTTCCCTACCAGTGATCTTTTAAATAAAGGTATATATTACCCAATTACTCTATAATAAAATCAAATGAATGCCACTGGTGCTACTATATTAACTGTGAACAATAAAGACTGATATGGTGACATGCATGTTACCAGAAATTCTTTGCTAAGTGGTGACTAGGTCTCACAATAGGGATCTGCATTTGAAAAAGGCAAATTGTGATGGGCATTATATTCCCCTGGTGAATACAAGAAGGTGGACTGTGAGGAAAACTTGGGAAGGAGATCCAGTACGTAATGGAAATCAGATTAGGAGTTAGACTCCAACTCCCAGAAGGCACAGGGGTTCTAGAGGGGGAAGAACTTCCCAGACTTTGCCCTGTCGAGAGGACTAGAGAACCAGGGCATGGTGGGAGAAGAGTGAGAGCTTGTCTGAAGGAGGGGTGCAGAAGGGAACAGGATGGAGTCCTTCTAGAACCAGATGAAGAGACAGAGGAGACAGAGAGAACAAGCTGGAGCTAATGGACTTGGAAGATGAATATTGGAGACCCCCTCCAGAAGAAAACACACTTATGGAGCTTGCAGGTTAGGCATTTTAAGTGAATGCTGTGGTGGGGTACATGTAGTTGCAGCCATAGTGAAATGGGAAGCACAAACGCCAACTGCAGACTACAATGGGAAGTGGCAGTAGGGCCTGGTTTCCTAAGGGGTGGGCAAACTTTTTTGTGCTGGGGCCACATTATAAGCTATTGAGTGCGGGAGGGCAGGGTGGGGAAGGATAGGCATGGCAGGGCAGGGTTTATAGTTTATAGTTTATTAGGTTTTTTTATACCGCCGTATTGGCGTTAGCCTTCACAGTGGTTTACAATATACATATTATAAATAATACAATAAATCAGTTCAATAAAAGATGACAGCTAAAATTAATTAAAAGCACGTAAAAGTATTTTAGCTTTACAAGTAGAAATAAAGTTATAGATTGCTATTCCTCAGTGTGGTATTCAAGGGTAAAGTAAAGTTAAAACAAATTAAAACAAAATAATAAAATCAACATACATAAAATATCACACTCATAAAACATAAAAGTTAGCTCTGTGTCCTTGACACATCAATCAAATTTCCAAAACTTGCTGCAGGCATTTCAGTATCCTGCAGGCTTGAGCATCATTATTTTTAGCACCTAAGCAACCCCTTCAATCATGGATCCCAGCCTCTACCTAGCTTGATGGACTCTCTACCTGGGTAACAACAAGCTAGGTGGAGAGAACATTGCACAAATCTCATCTTGGAGTGAGTTTCCTCACTCCGTAGGTCATCAAATCTTCACAAGAGACCACTGTTCTGTTCATACATCTCACATTGAGTGTCAAAGTGGCCCCTACCCCCCTACACTAATACTTAACCCTCACCTCGAGTTACTAGGTGGGCTTCCCATAGGGATACAAATACCTGTCTAGGGAGGAGGACCTATAGCACGGCTCTCTCTCTCTCTCTCTCTCTCTCTCTCTCTCTCTCTCTCTCTCTCTCTCTCTCTCTCTCTCTCTCTCTCTCTCTCTCTCTCTCTCTCTCAACAGGCTAATAGTGCAACTTGCAATAACAGCCTTTCACATAGCTGATATCACAATTTGCAATACACATGCTTATTAGCATAAGATACACCCCTTTTTGGTATCGCATGCGATACCAATGTGATATTGGAAAATGAGGCCCTTGGTGTTTTAGGGCCTGGTGTAATATTTGCTGTGTTGCCTTTTCATAGGTAGGGTTGTTACTGTTTGAGTGCTAGCAGTTAGTGCTGTTTTCGTATGGGAGATTTACTAAATTGTAATTCAGTTTACTGAAAGCTTTCTGAAGGCTGACATGTTTTACAATAGTCCTAATGCCATATGACTGCAGGTGTCTTTTATATTTTGCAAAATTTTCTGATTGGTACTATAGCAGTGCATGCAAATAATATACATGTTGTAAGTGATGTTTTTACCTGAGAACGCTGAATTTCTTTCATGTAAAATCTGTTACTATAAATGCATATTTTTAAATTATTTGTGGGAAGGGTGGGAATGTGTATGCAAGACTGTAAGGCTCACCTATGATACCTAATACCCTTGGCTCCACCCCTGTCTCTACAAGGTAAAGCAGGATTCCATCGGGAACTGTGCTGCTTTGGGTTAGTGGCTCTCCCCAGCCTTGGCCAGGGCTTAATTTTCTCTTTTTATAAGCCTTGGGAACAGTGTTGGTCACTTCTGGTCCCCTCCTCCCCTGGAGTCAGTGGGCAGAGCAGAGCCTAGGGAACTATAAAAGCAGCAGACTTTGTAGCCTGCAATAAATGGGAATGCACTGGAGTGGTGGGAGGATTGCGGAGAAGTAGAGGCAAGCTACAGGCACAGGTCATCAGGGGGTAAGCCAGGTGAAAGTGCCTATGCAGTGTTGGGGAGACTTCTGTCTGAAGTGACTGCACTGAGCTCTGGGAGAAGCAGTTGGCTGGCTCTGGAAGCTGTGAGTCTCTTAGAGAATGAGATTGGGAAAGGGAGGGGGCTGCTGTAGAATAAGGAAGCGTTGGCAACAAGCAAGAACTTTACACCATGATGCAGCAATGCTGGACTGGGGGCAATGTTATGTTTTGTAGGGTTTGGGTGGACCCTTGGACACTGTGGGAGCTGACCACGCCCACGGGGGGAAGCACCGTGAGGGGCCACAGGTCAGGCTCAGCTCCGGACACACAAACACAGATTATATCTTTTACTAGACAGTTTATGAAGTCACCAGAGGTGGCAGTAGTGAGTA
The DNA here is from genome assembly GCF_901001135.1 of Rhinatrema bivittatum. Taxonomy (NCBI): domain Eukaryota; kingdom Metazoa; phylum Chordata; class Amphibia; order Gymnophiona; family Rhinatrematidae; genus Rhinatrema; species Rhinatrema bivittatum. Next base: position 148,613,260 of record NC_042619.1, read on the forward strand.
GAAGATGGAGCCTGGCTGGGCTAGTATTCCTCAGGGCGCTGGAACAGCGGCTTCTCTGGTAACAGTGCTGTAGGAAGAAGAACTGAGAAAATGAGTACACTGAGATATTCACAGAGTCCCCAGTATGGAGAAGCCCCGAGATAGGGAGAGCTGGCCCTCGAGGAGCGAGTACCAGATCCCTGGGCACAGAGACTCGTTGGCAAGTACTCACGCAGCAGTTCTCTGTGGAAGATGGCACTGGTGCTGGAACGGAGGCAGGCCCTCGAGGAGCGAGTACCTGTTTCCAGGGAAACAGCTCTGAGGAGTAGATGGTAGATGGTAGTAGTACTCACAGATGGTGTCTGTAGTGAATTCTTCCAAGTAGAAGAGGAGATGGACACAGGCAGCGAGTCAGGGAACATGGGCCCTTGAGGAGCGAGTACCGGTTCCTGATAGCGACCTGAAAGAAGCAGAGAGGCCCCCGAGGAGCGGGTACCTCATTAACAGCAAAGAGTCCAAATAGAAGTTGGAGGCAGAGTAGCTGGGTACGGAGAGTGAATCCCATCCATAAGAATCCCCTTGCTAACTCAAAGGCTAGCAATAAACAACAGGCTTAAATATCCGGGCAGCGTGATGTCATCACAGGGGGACGCCCCTGAGGTTCACGCCAAAGAGGAAATAAGAATGAGGGCCGCGCGGCGCGTGCGCCCTAAGATACCTGAGGAGCATGGCGGGAGGCAGCGCCGAAGCTGGTCCGGGGATGCTGAAGAGAACGGCGGACAGATGCCGCGGCAGCCAGACGTCCACAGGGAGCAGGAGGAGTCGCAGAAAAAGAAAGGTAGGCGGAGTGAAGCCATCAGGCCAGGACAGTTGCAACAGGCAATCAGTGTGTGAGCACATAAACAGCAGTACAACAGCAGCATGTCAGAGAGAGTGTTTGTGTGCCTGTGTCAAAGAGATTGAGAGAGAGAGATCCACACCCAAATACACTTTGTGTTTGGGTATCTTTCTCTCTGACACAGACATACACTCACTATATTGGTGGGTCTTTGTGTATGAGAGAGAATATGTGTTTTTGTTTGTATTAATATGTATGTGCCAATAAAGTTTCTGCAATCTAAAAATCTGGTTGTGAATGAGTGTGTGTGTGTGTGTGTGTGTGTGTGTATCTGTATCTGATACTGGCTGGCAGTGTCATTACTTGCAATTAGTTCAAGAGCCAGACTGGGAATCCAGGATATACTCTATAATATATAGAGATATAAGTAGATGAGTAAGAGGCCCAACCTATTTGCATGGTTGAAATGGGGGCAGCAGCTCTGCTCACCCCTGATCTAGAATGTGCTTAATTTCTTAGTTATTTAGGAAAGATGAAGTTTATTTTGGAGATATTTTGACTCAATTCTGTCAGGTTTCAGGGTTAACTTGGTGTGCTTTTGGGAGCTGTTGACACGTGTGCTGTAGGGAAAGGGCATGAGTGCGTCAGTTACCCCATGGGCTGGTTTTGAAAAAAATCACCCAGGCCAATATTTTCCTGCAATCCACCCCCCTAACAGACCACCTAACCTCAGTCACAAATGCAGGCCATAAGTATAAATCGTAAGGTGTAGACATAAACCTGGACTAGAAACCGCTAAATGCAGTGCAATAAATCAAAAACAGAAATATCACCATTCCTCATAAAACAAAGTCAAGAAATATAAATCAATCACAACATTGAGGAAACCATACTAATGAAAAGCATATTTCAAAACAGATAACAAATAGACCACCACCTAATAATTAAGAAGAATAAGGATAAAAAAAAAACCTTTTAACTTTTCCCTCACATCAATAAAATATTTCAAAACAGCAGACATATCAAACACTCAATAATTAAATTTAATAAGGATAAAAAAAAAATCCCCCCCTTTCCATATCTGGAAGCTTTTCATTTCCAGTCAGCCTGAGATTTTAAACACACTTTCACTGGCACACACACAAGCAGGCTCCCAATCTCTCTCTCTTTCTTTCATAGGCACACACACACACAAACAGGCTCCCAATCTCTTTCCCTATCTCACTGGCACACACACAAGCAGGCTCCCAATCTCTCTCTTTCTTTCACAGGCACACACACACACAAGCAGGCTCCCAATCTCTCTCTCTTTCTTTCACAGGCACACACACACACAAGCAGGCTCCCAATCTCTCTCTCTCTTTCTTTCACAGGCACACACACACCCAAGCAGGCTCCCAATCTCTCTCTCTTTCTTTCACAGGCACACACACACACACAAGCAGGCTCCCAATCTCTTTCCCTATCTCACTGGCACATACACAAGCAGGCTACCTCTCTCTCTCTCTCTGTCTCACAGACACACACACACAAGCTCCCAAACAGACAACCCGCTGGCCTGGGTTGAAGTGGCGGCCCACCATCCGGTCTCTTTTCTTCTCCTCCGGTGGGTAGTACTGCTGCTGCATCTCCCTTCTCCTCCTTTGGCCCCACTGGCCTGGCCTTGCTGTATCTTTTTTTTTTCTTCATTTTCGGACTCTGCTCCAGCGGGTGCTGCTGCCGTGACTTCTTTTCTTTCTTTTTTTCGGCCCTACCGGCCTGGGCTCTGGCGGGCACCACTGCCATGACTTTTCGTCCCCGCCAGCTGCTCTCCAGCGGGCGCCGCTGCCACATCGCTGTCTGTTCTCGCTGGCAGGAACCCTGCCAGCACCAACAAATGGGATCTCTCCTCATTGGCAGAGGTGGTGGTACTACCACCAACTCTGATGAACAGGGTCACTCCTCCCTGGTGGGGGACAGGATCCCCACCAGTGCTGACGAATGAGGTCTCTTCTGCTGGCAGGTGGTAGGAAAATGGCCGGCACCGATGAATGATGTCTCTCCCTGCTGGTGGGGGATGGGAACCCTGCCAGCGAGCCAACAAATGGGATCTCTCCTCATTGGCAGAGGTGGTGGTACTACCACCAACTCTGATGAACAGGGTCACTCCTCCCTGGTGGGGGACAGGATCCCCACCAGTGCTGACGAATGAGGTCTCTTCTGCTGGCAGGTGGTAGGAAAATGGCCGGCACCGATGAATGATGTCTCTCCCTGCTGGTGGGGGATGGGAACCCTGCCAGCGAGCCAACAAATGGGATCTCTCCTCATTGGCAGAGGTGGTGGTACTACCACCAACTCTGATGAACAGGGTCACTCCTCACTGGTGGGGGACAGGATCCCCACCAGTGCTGACGAATGAGGTCTCTTCTGCTGGCAGGTGGTAGGAAAATGGCCGGCACCGATGAATGATGTCTCTCCCTGCTGGTGGGGGATGGGAACCCTGCCAGTGAGCCAACAAATGGGATCTCTCCCTTGCCTCCCACCAATGTTCTGACCTCCCTGCTCAAGCATCATCAAGGGCTATAACTTGGCCTTTGATGATGATGCTGGGCGGGCAGGTTGGAGCATCAGCAGGCTGCTCATAATGGAGTGTCCCCAAGTGGTAGGCAGGCCAGATTAAAACCCTTTAATGGCTGGATTTGGCCCACAAGCCGTAGTTTGCCCACTACTGCCATAGGGCACAGTCAAGCTTAGGATGTACAGGAAGCAACTGTGAGCAGCTGCAGGAGGATTAAGGAGAGAGTTGCTTTCTTATCATATGAGTTTGAGACTGATGTGGTTTGATAAAGTAAAGTTATAAAGACTTTAAACTACCAGGAAAACCTGGGACTAAATCCAGTTTTAAACCCAGTTCACCAATTGGGGTGAAAGGATTTGAATCCATAACTATGACACCCTTCAAGAAATGGGGTAAAATATAGGCTTTAGAGACTGGAGCACCTGGCCTAGGGAGCCTCTGAGGGTGTAACTGGGGAAGCTGCAAGGAAGATTTGTCCAGCGGGACTGTGGAAAAGCACCCCCCAGAGGCTTAACCAGTGGTTCAGTTTCTTAGATAACCAGAGAATTCCAGCCAGATTATTTGTGATTGTGAGAGTGGTTACTGGCACAAATCCATGACAAAATGCATAAAATAGAACAAATGAAGCCATTTTCAGTTCGTTCCAAATGCAAAGAACTGAAAATAGCCTCCTAGGAAAATACCCAAATTTTTTTGGGCATTTTGATATTTGAACATTTTAAAAAGAAAACAGGCCTCTGGCAGGACCAACCCTTGTCTTGGGCCCATTGCTGACACCTATGCTACACTTGGCACTGGCAATAAGCCTGGACATGGTGCTGAGGCCTAAGCCGAATGCTGGGGCCTGGCCCTAGCCCTGGTCCTGTTGCTCAGAAATGGTCTTGTCACTGAGGTCTGGTCCCATTTTTTAGGTCTAAGCCTGATACTGGGGCCTAGCCCAAGGCTGGGCATCAGCACTGGGGCCCTGCCTGAGGCCTAGTCCTGTCACTGAGACCTGGTTCTATCACCAGGGCCTTGACCAAGGCCTAGTCCTATTGCCAAGGCCTAGGTTTGGCATTGGGGCCCAGGCTGAGACTTGGTTCGAGGCCTGGTGCTGTTGCCTGGTGCTGGGACCTGCCCTGAGACATGACCTTGGTGCCGATGCCTATGCCTGGTGACTAGGCCTGGTCCAAGACCTGGTCCCATTGCCAAGGCATGACCTGAGGCTTGGTCATGTTTCTGAAGCCTAGGCAAGGTTCCAGGGCCTGGCCCGAGGCCTGATCTCAGCACCAATGTCTAGGCCTGGTACTGAGGCACAATCCGAGAGCTGATCCCATTGAAAAGACCTGACCCTAGCACTGGGGCCCAGCCCTAGACCTGGTCCTGTTGCTCAGGCCTTGTTCGTTGCTGAAGCCTGGTCCCATTTCTGAGGCCTAGGCCTGATGCTGGAACAGGAGCCAGTCCAAGGCCAGACGATAGAACTTGGGTCCGGCCTGTGGCTTGGTCCTATTGCTGAGACCTGGTCCTGTCACTGGGTCCCGGGTCAAATCCTGGCCCTATTGCCAAGGCCTAGGCTCAGTGCTGAGGCCTGGGTTGAGACCTGGAATGAGGCTTGGTCCTGTTTCCAAGGCCTAGGCCTGATGCTGTGACCTAGCTTGAGACCTGATTTTGGTCTTGATGCCTAAACTCAGCACCTAGGCCCAGTCCAAGACTTGGTCCCATTGTAGAGGCCTGGTACTGTTTCATAGGCCTAAGCATGATACCAGGGCCTGGAATGAGGCCTGATTCCAGTGCCAATACTTAGGCCTGGTGCTGAGGTGCAACCCAAGAGCTGGTCCCATTGTCAAGGCCTGAGCCTGACACTGGGGGCCCAATACAAGGCCAGATACCGACACTGAGGCTCAGCCCAAGGCTTTGTTCTGTTGTTGAGATCCAGGCCTGGCACTGAAGTCTGGCTGAAGCCATGATTCCAGTGCCGATGCCTAGGCCTGATGCTGGGGCTCAGGCTGAGGCCAGGAACTGGCATTGGGATCCAGCCTCAGGTCTAGTTCTGTCTCTATAGGCTGGTCCCATAAGGTCCTGCCTGTCTTGATCTTGATGCTGATGCCTAGTCCTGGCACTGGGGCAAGCCCCAAGGCCTGGTCACATTGCTAAGGCTCAGCCTAAGGCCTCATCTTGTCAGGGGGGCCTAGGCATGTTGCTGAGCCCAATACCAAGGTCTGGTCTTCTCATCGAGTCCCAGTTTGGTGCCATAGCTCAGCCTGAGGCCTAGTCCCTATCTCCAAGAGTTAGGCCTAGTGCTGAGTCCCAGATTTAGGTCTGTCCCATCCCCAAGGCTCAGTCCTGGCACCAGGGTCAAGTTTGAGGCCTAGTCCTGTTGCCTTGGCTTGGCCAAGGCCTGAACCCAGTACCAGAATCCTGCCCAAGGCCTAATCCTATCATTGAGACCTAGGCCCAGCACCGAGGACTAGCCTGAGGTCTGGTCCCATTATCTAGGCCTTGGCCCGATGGCCTAGGACCAGGCCTCCTGATGTCTATTTTCTTCTTAAATCTTCAAAAAATGACACCATCCACTTGAAGGATGTGCTGCAATAATATCACTGCAGCACCTTCCTCCAAAGTAAACAGTGCCATTTTGATTTATGGCCTCAAGCCAAGCCCAAGCATTGGGATTGGCCTTTGGTACTGTGACAGACCTTGGACTGAGGCCTGGTCCTGATGCTGGGGCTCAGTACAAGAATTGGTCCTGGCCCCAAGGCCTGGTGCTGATGCCTGGCCAAGCTATACATCAAAATGGTGCCAAGCACTCCAGAGGAAGGCATGTCACTGCAGCACATCCTTCAGGCAGACAATGTCATTTTTCAAAGATTTAAGAAGAAAGATGCCATCTGGCACCAGGACTGGGCCTTTGCAACAGAACAGGACCTTGGGTTGAGCCCCAGCACCAGAAATGGGCTTTGGTGATGAGACCAGGCATTGGGCCAAGCCTAAGTGCTAGGCTTAAGCCTTGGCACTGAGACTAGGACTTTGGTTGGGTCCTGGAACCAGGCTTAGTCTTCAGCACTGGAAGTGGACCTCGTCACCAGGACTAGGCCTTGAGGCTAGAACTTAGCACTGGGACTGAGCCTTGATGCCTGGCCTAGGCCTTAATGACAGGACCAGACCTTGGGTCAGGCCTCGGTGCCTGGCCTAGGCTTTGGATCAGGCCTTAATGCTGAGGTCTAGTCCCAGTGGAAGCCTGTCTTTTTAAGTTTGGTTTTTTTTTTTGGGGGGGGGGGGGGGGTTTGTGCGTGTGTTTTGGTTTCATTTTTTCAGTTTTAGAAATGTTCTGAACCTAAAAAATTAAATGAACTGAATCTTAATGAAAACTCCCCTCATGAAATGAAAAAATGAACTGAACTGAACATTTTGGGGCTGCATATCCCTATCTCACAATTTCTTATGTTCTATTTCTACACATCAGAATTAATCGTTTATTCTGCTACTAAAATATGTTACAAGACAAGAAGTGTGCTGAGAATAACACATTTTATTATTATTATAATGATGCAAAGACCTTGTTGTATTAAATATTGTGGAAAAGCCTACCCAATAAGATAAAGAGTTATCTCACCCAAACTGTGACTTCTTCATTTTGCCAGAGTTCCAAAATCAGAGAAGCTGTTGCCTTCTGTTTCTTATGAGTGTTTGATCTTGATGCTGTCTGTCACTGACAGATTTGCTGACACATTGTGGAAATTTTGTAGGGCCATCTTTTGAAATTGTGGCTTTTGTTTCCCTTCTTTTATTTGTGATTTAACATTTGGGATTCAATGACTCTTCTGTATTGTTGACTTGTCCTTTATTCTTGACATAACTGAGACACAATGGATTGTAGAGAGAGCTTACTGTCTTCTGGATTGGTAAGAGGATGTTCCTATGACTGGGGAATAAAATTCATGTTGACCTGTGATTACATTCGTCCACCTGCAAACGATCTTGGATTCACCTGCCATGTAGTCTCTTCATGCCCTGGTTTTGGCTGCCATGACTCCGCCTCACCTGCAGAGGCCTTCAACAAGCCTCACCTCAAGCCTTGCTAAACTCCTCCTCACTTCTCTTGCCATATCCAAGTCCCAGCCCTTTGTAATTCAGCCTTGCCAGAACCACCTTGCCTCTTCATGGAGTCACCCTTGCTCTCTGATCTGGCCATTCTAGTCTCTTGCCTTGAGGCCTCCAGACCTTCTGCTGTTGTTCAGCTCCTTGTTTGTGGCCTTCGGGCTTGTTCTATTTTGTATCCTGCCTTGAGGCCTACTCTGTCTTGTATCCTGCCTTGTGGCCTTCCAGGCCTTTCTGTACCTAGGGGCCTTTGGGCCTCTAGCCTTGCTGCCTTTGGGATTCTAGGTTCTTTGTTCTGTGTTGTCTTGCCTAATCCTTGTCCAGTCCTGTCCTATCTGCCATGTCTAGTCCTGTGTTTGGTCTTATTTTGCCTGCCCAGTCCAGCCTTGTTATTGCCTGCCTTGCCCTGTATCAGTATCATGCCCAGTTCATGCCCATTATCTTTGCCCTGTTTCTGTCTGTACTAAGCCCCAGTCTTTGTTCTGTGTCCAGCTCCAGTATCCAGGATGCCTAGCCTTGCTCTAGCCTGTCTAGACTCACCATGATTACTGCCGCCACAAATACCTACTGGCCCCTAGAACCCAAGGGCTCAACTTGTGGGAGAGGGGGTTGACTAGGCGGAAGACCAGGCTTTGTCTAGTCCACTGTCCTGCCTTGCAGTCCTGCAATGCTCCAGGGGTGGTTTACCTAGACTCCAGCAAATGTGACAGACCTCATGGCAGCTTCTTTGTTTTGCAAGAAAATTATCTGTTTGTGGTTATACAGCGGTTTACTTGTCCATTCCAAACAGCCATACTTCTGCTTTTTGCAAGCTTAGAGACAGGGTTTTTTTCCTCACCTTTTCTGGTATAAAGGCCACATGCTGTTTATAGAAATGAAATCAGTCAATGTGAGTTCAATTGTGGTTCTCTGTGAGTTCAGCAGATTCTGTGTCGATTGGGGAACAGGCATTTTAGATTTGCAGACTGATCCCTGGCCTAGGAAAGAAAGGCTGACTTTGATCTCAACTTACCTCCACTGACTACTCTCACCTATTATTCCACCCAGGCTTTATACTTCCAACATTAATTGTGCATGTTATATCATTTTCATTATTTTTGATTTGTAGTTTTCTATTTTGTTTTGTAAACTGTTTTGATTTTACTATGGAAAAGTAGTTAATCAAAAAATATACTAAACTAAATAAATAATAGAAAAACTAAAGATGTGCAAGGCTGAGGTTGGAGATTGGATTTAAAAGAGTGCAAGTCTAAATCTGAAATGTATCTTTTTAGGCTTCAAAGATAAATGAACAGTGGGTCCTTACTTCAAACTAGGGCTTCATTTGTAGTCAGAAAGAAATTGAACTGTAAGGTGGAGTGGGGCCAAGGCTGTGGGAGGGGGTGGGGTCAGGACTGTGGGAGAAATTTTTCTCCATAAGAACATGCCATACTGGGTCAGACCAAGGGTCCATCAAGCCCAGCATCCTGTTTCCAACAGAGGCCATAACCAGGCCACAAGAACCTGGCAAGTACCCACAAACTAAGTCTATTCCATGTTACCGTTGCTAGTAATAGCGGTGGTTATTATCTAAGTCAACTTAATTAATAGCAGGTAATGGACTTCTCCTCCAAGAAATTTTATCCAATCCTTTTTTAAACCCAGCTATACTAACTGCACTAATCACATCTTCTGGCAACAAATTCAAGAGTTTAATTTTGCGTTGAGTGAAAAAGAACTTTCTCCGATTTGTTTTTTTTTTTTTTAGTGTAATACAATTTTTATTGAGTTTTTCAAAGAAAGAAAACAAGGGGGAGTGCGTTCTGATCTCCCCCCACACAAACCAACTCAACAATGTTACAACTTTCCCCCCCATCAGACACCTGCCCGTCCCCCCTCCCCCCCTTCTTTCCCCTTCCCTCCCTCCCAAGTCATCACAATGCGGGGTAGATCTGTATAAGGAGAATAGTGGACAAGACCAAAAAGATCACAGAGTAGCGCCAATCAGTCATTCAGGACCAGGCTTCGCGCCCGGTGAGGAAGTTGTTGAAGGTATGGGTTCCAGATGTTGGAGAACTGACGTCGGCGACCTGGCGAACCCCTCGCCGCCATGCTTTCCATTGTCATCATAGCGTGCAGCTGATTCCTCCACACCCAGAAGGAGGGTGCGTCCCGAGACCGCCAAACCAATAGTATAGTCTTCTTCCCCACCCAACCCGCTTTTTGAACAACAGGCGAGAGCCAGGATCTGTAACCCTAATGGGGGAGATACAACCAAATAAAAACCACATAGGAGAGATAGGCAGCGCCACGTCAACTAAATCTGCCAAATAATTCGCTATCTTACCCCAAAATCTATGCACCACAGGACATGTCCAAAAAACATGTGATAAAGTCCCTTCGGCCTGTTGACAGCGGGGACAGAGCGAGGTAGTGGCGATTGTCAATTGATGGGCCCTTTGAGGGGAAACATACGCCCGATTTAAAAATTTGAATTGCATTTCCCTGTAGTACATGCTAGTAGAGATCCTGGCTATTCGCCGAAAGCAGACACGTAAAATGTAACTGGTCACTGTAAAATCACCATCTTTGTTCCAACGAGCAACCAAAGCTGAACAAACATCTACTTGATTCCCTCTCCGATTCGTTTTAAATGTGCCACATGCTAACTTCATGGAGTGCCCCCTAGTCTTTCTATTATCCGAAAGAGTAAAAAAAACGATTCACATCTACCCATTCTAGACCTCTCATGATTTTAAATACCTCTATCATATCCCCCCTCAGCCGTCTCTTCTCCAAGCTGAAAAGTCCTAACCTCTTTAGTCTTTCCTCATAGGGGAGCTGTTCCATTCCCCTTATCATTTTGGTTGCCCTTCTCTGTACCTTCTCCATCGCAACTATATCTTTTTTGAGATGCGGTGACCAGAATTGTACACAGTATTCAAGGTGCGGTCTCACCATGGAGCAATACAGAGGCATTATGACATACTCAAACTCACTCTTCCTCCTCCTTTCTCCAGTGATGCTTCATCCCTAACCCCCATCCTTTTTTCACCCACCAGAACCGATACATTCCATGAGCTCTGCTCCACTTACTCAGATACAGGAAAAAAGGAGGCAAAACACAGTTTTAATTCATTCTTCCAGAAATTAAGTCCTGGCTAACAAACAGAAAACGGTGTGGATTTAGCACAAGTTTGAAACTTGTGAGCAGTAGTTAAGTAACTAGGGTTGAAGCCTTGATAGTTGGCACTACTGCTCGTGCTAATGTCTATTTCTGCACTGCAATGTCTGCTTCAGGATCACCCTCTTTTCTCCTGTTCCCTGCAAAACAGGAAGTGAAGGGCTGTTTTCTGCTCTGTTTGCTACAGGCTCTCCCTCTCTTCTCTCCTGGGCAGGCTGCCTGGAGGGGAGGGGCTGGAGCAGAACACCCCTGCTTTAGAATTACGGTTGCAAAAAGAATGGAAAGCAAGAGATGACCTACATCACATAAATTGAATTGCTCAACTTTGGGAGAGAATGGTTTTTAAAAAAATAATGTATCTAAAGCAGTAAATATGAACAATATGTCAGTATGTGGCAGGGCTTAATTTGGGGGACGGGGGGGGGGGGGGGGTGGAAGATGGTCTGGAACTCAGTTCCAGCACTTCTTTTCAGACTTAAGAGGCAAGGTAGCAGGGGTATTTTTTTCCAGCCTGCAGGTAAGAGGAGGGAAGGCGTGAGCTGGGGCAGTCAGAGTGGAGAACAATTACAATGCTCTCTAATTCGGCCCCTCCCCTCCTATTCTACAGAGAAAAGGACATGAAGAAGTGTTACTGAAGCTGAAACTACAGAGGAACAAATCTAAAACTTATAAGCAATAGCACCAGTCATCAAGGCTTCAACCCTGGGCTTGATGATTGGCATTACAGCTCACAAGTTTCTAACTTGAGCTAAGTCATCCCCTTTTTTATGTTTGTTACCCAGGGCTTAATTTCTGGTGGAACAACCCAGAATGGCATTCTGCCACTTTTTATCTGGTACCCAAGGAAGCGAAGTAGAACTTGTAGTGCAATTCAGATTTGGCTTCCACGCATAAATGGCCTTGTATATCAGCTCCAACTCTCTTGTAGAAATGAAGCAGAGCTGGTGGTGCCATGTGCTACTTCAGGATCCACAGGCTCCAGAGGAAGCACAGCAGAGTGCATTGGAGTTGCTTACCTTGAGAAGGAGCAGCCATGTGACCTTGATTTTTGTACAATTTCTTTGTACAATTGAGGAGGCCTTGAAGGATAATGGGCAAGGTTAGCCCCACTGCTTCTTCCATTACTGAGTGTGTCATCTTCCTGGCCAGGTTGCTGCTTATTTTACTGGCTTCCCATCTCTTGCTGCCTCTGCTGCTGGTAACCACACTATGGGAGGTGGAAGAGAGTGAGTGAAGAGATGGTTGGCAGAGGGGGGTGGCAGGAGAGTTAATGAAGAGATCAGAGGGAAGCAGAATGAGGGTGGGGAAAAAGTAAGAAAATGAATGAGGAGATTGTTGCGTCCGTCGGTGTCAGACGGCTTCGCCCGACATGCCTCACCTCTATTTCAATAATTATCAAAAGGGGAATCAAACGGTTCACTCACTGTGAAAGTCTGCATTTCTTACCATTTCACTATTATGCTATATCGTTATCACTTGTGAGGTGTTTATTTATTATTTTATAACCTACAAGTCAAGTGGGAATCATCTTATCCGGTGCTGAAAAATTTTTTTTGTGTTAAAAATTTTTTTTATGAGGGGTTGGAGAGGTTTCATATAACTGTGTAGGCAACCCTGCCTTTTTCAAGCATATTATAATCATGAACCCACCAACCGCCTCTGTTTTTTTTTTTTATATATATGTGTGTGATATTAAAAACTTTAATTAACTGATCTCTTCAAGATTCAAAAGTCTGTAATGACATCCGGAAAGTATCTCCAAGAGAATTTGATAATGATGTTCCTTGATGTTATTTTGAAATTATATTCCTTAATGTTATTTTGAAATACCACGACACCACCACTTGTACGCTGTTTGGTGTGATCTAAATGGGTTGCAAGTGACACTCTTTCTACAGAGAACTTACTCCTTGTTGGTTCTATATCACACCTCTGAGCCTATAAAAGTCCCAACATGTACATGTTTTGGACGATCCACATCCTTCCTCAGGGGATGTTCCAGCGGGTGATGTCTGACCCGCTTATTGATGATAGGAATTGATAACAGAAATTGGAAATTACTTCCCTTAAACTTGTGTAAAGATGTCTCCGTTTTTGAACCGCATTCCTTCCTTGTTGCGTTCTTCCATGGAGTCTTCAGATTTCTACTCCATCAATTGGGTACCTTTGCCGGTGTCCAGTCCGGATATTGACATTTCACCTCTATTTCAGCCTTCTCTACCAGCCTCAGGAGAATGGCGTCCGTAGTGTCTCCTTGCCGCACCCTCTGGCATGCCCGGAGCGGCTTTGGTGTGGCGTCCCACCATGTTGACCTGAAGCCTCCTAGGGCGCGCGTGCGCGCACGCCTCACGTCTTATAGCAGTGTTGGCGCGAACCTCGGGGGCATCCCCCTCGAGTGAAGTCACTGTTTATGACCACAAAAGGTTGCCCATTTGCTGACTCTCGCTGAGTTAGCAACGGATTGGATTCATTCCGGTCTGAAGCTGCTCTGCCGCTTCTGCTGCTGCTGGAAGCTATCTTCACCCTTCGGGGTTCTACTAACTTGGGTACACGCTCCTCGGGGCCCTTTGCTTATTTCCAGGTGCCTATCCTGAATCCAGGTACTCGCTCCTTGAGGGCCTGTGTGTCTATCCTGGTGCCTGCTATCAATTCTTCTACCTGCTGGAACACCACCTATTAGCTACAGAGAGTGAGTACTACTTCTCCCAGTCTGTTCATCTACAGCTCCTCGTTGTCTATCTGCATCGGGCCCTTCACCACCATTGTGGAATGGGACTCCTCTGCTGAGGATCACAGACTGTTGCTACCTATCCTCTCTCTACTGCTTATTGGGAACTCTATCTACTCAGCTACAAGGGAGTGTGTAATAACATCTGCCAGTCTGTCTCTCCTACAGCGCCTCACTGGATATCCGCATCAAGGCTTTATACCACCATTGTGGGACGGGTCTCCTCTGCCAAGGATCACAGACTGTTGCTATCTAATCCACCTCTGGTGAACCATACAAGCTGCATAATAAAGATATATTCTTTGTGTTTGTGCATCTGAGTCTCGCCTGGTGCTACAGTTATTTATTTATTTATTTTTAGTTTTTCTATACCGATTTTCCTGCATAAAATGCATATCAAACCGGTTTACAATAAAACTGAATAAGCAGGAAGTGAAATTCCTTAGTCTAATACATTTAAACATTTGTAACGACATTTTTTTTTTAAACAATGGAAACAATATAATAATAAAGATTAAATTGTTAATTAAATTAAATTAAATTAAATTGTGAGTCCCTACGGGGCTTCTCCCCGTGGGACTCACTATCACTGTTGCCCCTAAGAATCCACCAAACACCTCGATATCATGATGAGATGATGGACAAGAGAGAGAGTGAGGAGATTGGAGAGAGGAAGACAAGTAAATGAGAGAATTGTGGAGCTGTGGGTTGTGTGGAGACAGAGAGAGAGTGAGGCAATCAACATTGTGAGGTGTGAGTGAGGGGAACAGCATGATAGGATGTGAATAAGGGGATTGGAGGGACTATGAGGTATGAGTGAGATAAGAGTGGGAGGAAGTCTGTAATGAGGCAATTAGAGGAGGCAAGAAAAAAGTAAATGAGGGGAGGGAAAGGGAAAAGAGGCATGTGGTGAGAGGAGGGAGAGAATGAGTGAACTGATCACTTGCCTGAGGAGGCAAATAGCAGGATGCACTTTTGAATTTCAGACTCTCCCCTACCCTGTCTGAGAAGAGTGGATGGTGTAAACTAGTCTGTCCCCACCCCCAAGGCAGAGGATAGCCATCTGATTCTGGCTCGAAGAGGAGGCTTATACCTTACAGGTCAAAGAAGAAGAAGAGGATGTTATGGTTATGAGGTGTTGGAGTGGATTCTTGGGTACTGCGGTGATGGCCACTCCCACGGGGAGGAGCCCGTGAGGAACTGCAGTACTAGGCTAGACTCTATACACGCAGACACAGAGAAGTTGTATTTATTGTACAGCTCGATGGTACTGCTCGGGAAGCGGGCAGCAGTGAAGATAACCCATCAGTAGTCCAGGGGTCCTCAGCAGAGGAGATCAGTCTCACACTCGAGTAGGTGATAGACAGCGCGGCGTAGCAGGGACAGGTCCCAGATGTAGATACAGAGTGCTGAAGCTGAAGATGAGACAGACTGAAATGGTTAGTATTCACTGAAGCAGAAGCTGTATTTTTGAAGGTCCTGGCAGGCAGAAGTTGTTCAGTGGCAGGCACCAGATTAGGGAGAGCAGACCCTCGAGGAGCAAGTACCCGATATCCCAAGATAGGTACCTGAAATAGAGCAGAAGGGCCCCCGAGAAGCAGGTACCCAGGTTAGTGAAGAAATACCCCAAAGGGCAGAAAGAGCTTCCTGTGGCAGCTGGGAAGCGGCAGAGCAGCTTAGACCGGAGGCAATCCAATCCTTGCTAACTCAGTTTGTTAGCAAACGAAGGGCAGGCTAAATACCAGGATGTGATGATGTCACTCGGAGGGGACAACCCCGAGGTTCCCGCCATGACATGGATAAAGACGTGGGTGGCATGCGCGCGCGCATCCTAGCAGGCCCTCAGGAAAATCATGGCGAACACCGTCGCCGTTGCCGATCCGGGGACTAGAGAGAGCGGCATTAAGACGCGGCAGCAGCCATCTTCCCAAGGCTTGAGGAGAGAGAAGGAAGAAAGGTGAGGCACAGAGGTCGAAGCCGTCTGAGACCGACAGACGCAACAGAGGAGAGATGCTGGAGAGGATAATTTTCCAGGAAGGGGGAATTAGTGACCATGAGCGGGGATTGGGACCCCAAGAACCATCAGGGATTGGGAGTGAGACTTGGGGGCTCTACGACCACTGAGGGGAGATGAGGACCACTGGAGGAATCATGGAGTGTTCATGGGTGGGAGGTGGGCTTGGGATGGAAAACTAGGATCACCAGGGCAGAAAGGAGGAGGGGAGTAGACAAAAATGGCCCTATATTCCTCCTTTTCCTCCTTACCTCAGTGACTCTCCATCCACAGCCCTACCAGTGTCCAATCCCCAGTGCTTATTGAGCATTGATGGAGGAAGAATGGCTAGGAGTTGAGAATTGGTGGGGGCTGGGGATGAAGGATCACTGGGATAAGGAGACGGAAGAGTGTGTTCACATATATGTGTGAGAGAGTATGCTTGTGTTTCAGGAGAGATCATTCATACCCGGATCTGGTCCTGGCCCCCTCCCCCCTACAGGTCACATCCTACCTTGGCGCCCCCTCTCTCTGCAGTTCAATTTCCTTTTTGTCTACAAAACAAGCCCTGATGTGTGGTCACCCTCTGTTATAATAATGTACAGTAGCTCTGCAGGCACATTCACACTCTGTATCTAATCCATCACATTTGGGATTATTGAGTTAACATTGAAAAAATTATTACTAAGGAAAATTACATTTTGGAAATACTTGCATTAATAAAGAATCAAAGAGATGAAAGTCTGACATCTCTGGGTCCTCTTGTTTTCTCTTTAATGTCAAAATTTTATCATTGAAATCATTTATAAAATTCAAGTCTATTATATTAGAGTCTTGACTTATTGATAGAAACTATACATTATTTAATTTCAAGCATGCATATGAATTTTTCTTTGCTAGCAGAAACTATTTGAGAGATTAATTTCAAAGGTTTGCATCAAGTATTGAATGGCTCTGTGTGAAGTTTCATATAAAGAAAGAATGGTTTGTACACTTAAAAAATGTAAGAAAGACAAAAGTTTTTTAAAAAAAGAGAGAGCTGAATCAAAAACAGTTTGAATGCTCTTCACCCCTGGTTCTTTAACCATAGCCATTATCCTTAATCTTGACATTTCTATGATTCTGATAAGCCCTTTCCAGATGGTCTCATGTAAGCAGATAGATACAATTCTGGTTCATTTGAGTTTATCCTTATATATTCTGGATCCTTGTCCATCTTGGTTAATAAAGTCAGCAAGGAATAGTTTGTCAGATTGGTTCATTTGAATTGTTAATCTTATTTAAGTGAAGGATAGATGCCTGTTTCATTAAAGAAGGTGGCTATTGTTTGAAACAAATGAATAAAATGCAACAAATGAGACCATTTTGATGTAATTTCTGGCTCCCTGAAACAAATGGTTCTCACAAATATAAACAAAAATGGAGGGTACTCACAAATATAAACACAAATGTTTCCCTTTCAAGTCTATGGCCCATAAAAAAGCACTGCAGTGAGACTAGTAACTACAGCAACTAAGCAATGCCTGTGTGAGGTACTAGCCTGGACAGAGGAGAGGCAGGGGAATTAAACAAGTAGTCAAGAAAGAGAACCAATCAAGGTAAAGCATTTTTTTTTAAATTGGCTTATAGCTGCAATCTGGGTCGAGTGACACTGACATCCTTACACTGAAAGGTCTGAACATGTGCAAAGAAATTCCATTTCTCTGATTCTACAAGGAAAGTTTGTCTTTTCAGAAGCTCTCTTAGAATGAAAAGAAAGGTTTAAAAAAGAAGGAAATAGAAATTTGGCATGGGTAAAAGGCTTTTTTAAAATTTTCAGTTTCATGCACATATATATGCATGTAAAGCAGTGGTGATCTAGAAGCCTTTCTGGGCAGGACCAGTAGTTACACGTGTAAGTTTCTATTTTTTTTTTTAAGTTACATGCATACGTTTTCCAACTTACTTGCCTATTTTTGCATGTGCTAATTAGCTGGCATAAGTGATATTAAACGTGTTTATTCTATAGTACTGACTGGGTGGGAGGTCTGAGTGAACTGGGAGGAGCTCAAGCTGAACAACCAGGAGGAGCTTGATAACCTGGAGAAGGACTGGGTAAACTGGTGGACAAATTGGTTAAACAAAGGGCAGGCTAAGTACCAGGATGTGATGACGTCACTCGGAGGGGACGCCCCCGAGGTTCCCGCCATGACGTGGATATAGATGTGGGTGGTGTGCGCGCGCGCGCGCGCACCCTAGGAGGCCCTCAGGAAAATCATGGCAAACACCGTTGCCATTGCTGATCCGGGGACACCGGAGAGAGCGGCATGAAGACGCGGCGGCAGCCATCTTCCCAAGGCTTGAGGAGAGAGAAGGAAGAAAGGTGAGGCACAGAGGTCGAAGCCGTCTGAGACCGATGGAAGCAACTGTACCTTGAGCTGCTCATGCCTCACTTGGTGCCGTTTTGCCCCTCTTCTGGGGGGTTCATGCCACTGTTGTTGGTGCCTTTTGCTTCACTTTTAGCACCTTGAAATGTCTTTATCCCTCTTGCTGCTGCATTTCTCCTTTTACTGTGCCTTGGAGGAATCCTGCCAGTGCTGGTTGCATTTTTCCCCATTACAGTTCCTTGGCCTATTCATCCCACTTTTGGTGCAACATTGACACAGTCGTGGTGTGTTATAGTGCCATTCATCCTTCTTATTATGTCTGCCTACACATTTCTTATGAAATGATAGAAAATCACAATTTGGGTTCCCCAAATAGATTGCATTGCTTCCCTTATTAACTTCAATGGGAAATGAAAGAATGAATAAAACAAATTAAAAAAATAAATCCAGCTGAAACAAACCAAACAAATGATTGCTGCCTATGTAACAAATAAACCAAAACAAACGTTGGCCTCTGCACATCCCCATTATTCACTCTCTGTTGAAAAAGCCTTCACTGAACTCAAATAAGCTAGACAACTTTAGCATTATGTGCAACACTCCTTTTAATTTTTTAAGCAAAAGTGATTTAATGAGAAGTATTATTATAGGTCCAGAAGCTACTGGATAATGTTAAATTCTTGGACCCTTTACAATTTTTGGTTTTAGCTTTGGCTGTCCTAATGGTTTTGAAGGACAATTTGTACTGAGCATTAGATAGTGGCAGTATGCTTCTACTATTTTTTTACACTAGTCAGCTACCTTTGACCCTGTCAGCTATAATATTCTGTTAGACTGGGTAGGCTTGGGGGGGACTGACCTTAGAATGATTTCACGCTTTTTTTAAGGGGAGATTTTAACAGATGGTGCCTGAGAGCACAATTCTCTCTCTTCTACATGAGGCTATTAAATGAGGTAATCAGAAAATTGCTTGTTCCCTGGTCTCCTAATGCCTCTGCCTGACTTCTGATATGACCTTGGCCTTGGACCCTGACTTTGCTTATGGATCTCCACCTGCTCTGACCTCTACCTGGCCCTTGATGCTGCTTGTTCACCACCCGCCCTGACCTTGGCCTGTTACCTGGCTTCGTCTGACTGCTCCTTACGGGACTTTTGTCTAAGACCTGCTAGCCCCTGGAACTCAAGTGCTCAACCTGCAGGGAACAGGACTGGTATAGGTGAAGCCCTAGACCTAGTCCTAGTAAGAGCATGTCCACCTGCTGTAAGCGTGGGCCTAGTGGGTTTGTCTGCTAGGCTGTGTCAACCACACCATAGCCAAAGGGCTCATACTACATGGCAGACCCTGAGCAGGAAGCTCTGGGTAAGACTGTGGAGAGGTCCCGAGGAGTGAGGAGGAATTCTCCAGTAGACAAGCAGGCTGATGATAATACCTTGACTGAGACCCCCCGAAGGGGAAGGCGCCAGTCAGGCCATAGAATGGGAGGCTTGAGACTGGCGTGCAGGAGGGATAGCGGAGAGACACCCCGAAAGGCGGAGTTGCGGAGCGAGGGAGGTGTAGCTGTAGTGACACTGGCTAACCCGTGGAGCAAGGAAGCCCAAGACCGGTCTTCAATGATGACGTAGGTAGAACCCGAGGAGCGGGGAGCACAGACAGTCTCTGTATGATAGAGAAGCACAGCCCCGAGGAGTGGGGGAGGTGCTGGTAATCCAGTAGCATGTAAATGCAACTCCGAGGAGCCAGGAGGCACGGACAGTCACAGTAAAGCACAAGGACATTGTCCCGAGGAGCGGGATGATGCTGAGAGTCTCTTGAGAAGTAGGAGGATGCAGCCCTGAGGAGCGGGGAAGCGCTGACAGTCCAACACAGCACGTTGGCACAACCCCGAGGAGCGGGGAAGCACTAGAGTAAACTCCTGAGTGGTAAAGGTGTTCCAGGGGCAGCCCCGAGGATCAGGGAACCTTGCAGAGTAGGACTTCAGGAAGCGCAGAGCCAGCCTGAGGAGCAGGGGAGGCCAGGAGACAAGGTCCCCATAAGAGTACCCACTGGCCCCCGAGGAGCCGGTAACAGACAGAGTCCAAAGTCCAACGAAGACCAATAGCGTAGCCACTGGAATACAGAACAGGAGCTAGTAGCGACGTACGGAACTTGTTGCAAGTCGGCTAGCTGTGGGCGAAGGTGAAGCTTAAGTACCTTGATCCAATGACATCATCAAGCAGGGACACCCCCAAGGTTCCTGCCGAAGAGGCTTCAAAGGAGGGCCCGGTGATGTGCACGCGCACCTAGGAAGGCCCAGAGACGACGTAGTTGGCCACGGCATCTCAGCCGCCACGAGGAGCCATGGGGAACACGGCAGTAGAGATTGGCCTGTACCGTGAGCAGACCCAGGGAGGGCTGGAGAACGATGCAGGATGTAAGTAAGCGCAGTTGCAGCCGTCTGCGACAAATGGGCATAACATTAGATGACAAATCTGCAAAAGTAAAGGATGTTAACAAACAGAAAAGAGTAATCCTAACCTGGAGGTTATATGGAAATGTTTAGCTCTGCTTTTTTAAGCATTTGAGCTCAAGCAATGGAGCAGGAATCCCCTGTCAGCCTGAGAAGTGGAGAGGATTTACAATTAGTTATTCTGCCTCATGCCACATTCAGTACCTGGTACAGATAGTGGAGCAAAGGGCAGGAGCAGCTCCAGACACTACCTTTTAGCAGAACATCTCACATTGGGTACACACACATATGCAACACAGATAGACCCTTATCAAATACAGAATAAGAGACCACAAATTAGAAATAAAAATGTGTAGACAAAAACTAAAATGGAAAAACCAGTAAGTCAGAGTCTGGCCTGGGAGTGTTTGTGCTGATGCTATTCTTCCTCTAGGTTACAGAGACCTGGTTCACTGAGTCTCATGATTGGGATATGGCCATATCAGACTATAACTTGTTAAGGAAGGACAGAGAGGACAGAAAAGGGGGAGGAGTAGCTCTTTCTGTCAAAAACAATAATCAAGCAACTGAACTGCAAGGAATGAGGGATTGAGAAGAAGCATTATGGGCCATCCTAAAAAAAGATCATGGTGCATCCATTTTTACTGGAGTGGTTTACAGGCCTCTGACTAATGGAAGAACTAGATGGAGATCTGGTTGAAGACATCCAAAAGGTGGAAAAGAAGGGAAAAGTGTTAATTGTTGGAGATTTTAATCTGCTGGATGTAGACTGGAGAATCCCTTCTGCGGAATCTACCAGAAGTAGAGAGATAGTGGTTGCCTTTCAAGGGGTTCTGTTCAAACAAATGGTAATGAAACCCACGAGGGAGAGAGTTTTACTCAACCTAGTGCTCACTAATGGGGATAATGTCTCTAATTTTATCTGCACTTATACAATTCCATATATAACCAGTGTACATACCATCTGCTCCTCAAATCCATGTATATATCTTATCCTTATGTATCTGTTCTCACCCTCCCCCACCCCCCCTCTTGTCTCTATCCCTCCTTCCCCAAGTTTTTTAGTTATCTGCTTTGTTACTGTGTTACATATTGTTCTTTGTAAAGGCCTCGCCTATATATTCCTTGTTTATAAGTTACTTGTAAACCGGCACGATGTGCAAACGGTTGCCGGTATATAAAATAAAATAAATAAAAATAAATAAATAATGTCCGGGTGGGTGCCCACCTGAGCACCAGTGATCACGAAACAGTATCGTTTGATATTGCAAATAAGGTACAGAGAGGTCACATGAAGACCAGAGTTTTGAATTTCAAAAATATGGACTTTGTTGAAATGTGGACCTACCTGGAGGTAGAACTAGAAGAATGGGAGAAAATGAGAGAGGTGGAACAATAGTGGGCCAAACTAAAAGGAGCAATTACAAAGGCAACAAAATCTATGTATTAGAAAAGTAAACAAAAGTAAAAGAAATAAGAAACTGATTTGGTTCTCAAAGGACGTGGTAAAAAAAGGCAAAAAAATACAGCGTTCAAGAAATATAAAGGACCCCAAAAAGAAGAACACAGGGAAAAATATCTGGTTAAACTGAGGAAGACGAAGAAAGAAATCAAGAAAGCAAAAAGTCAGGCAGAAGAAAGGATTTCCAAAGATGTAAAGTGAAGTGACAAAACATTTTTCAGATATATCAGAGAAAGGTCCGAAGTTGAAAGGTGACAAAATCAATGTGTGGAGAGAGATAAAGAAATGACTGAAAAATTAAACAAATACTTTAGTTCCGTGTTCACTAAAGAAGACCCTGGTTGACAAGACTGGATGGGAGTGGCATAGACGAAATTCCATTTGCAGAAGAGAATGTATGGGAAGAAGTAGGAAAACTGAAAGTGGACAAGGCCATGGAGCCAGATGAGGTACATCCCAGGATACTGAGGGAGCTCAGAGATGTGCTGGCGGGTCTGCTGAAAGACCTGTTCAATAGATCCCTGGTAACAGGGGTGGTGCTGCAAGATTGGAGAAGAGTGGTGGTGGTCCCGCTTCACAAGAGTGGGAGCAGAGAGGAGGCTGGAAACTACAGGCCGGCTAGCCTCATCTCAGTGGTGGGAAAATTAATGGAGATTCCGCTAAAGGAAAGGATAGTGAACCATCTTCAATCTAGTGGGTTGCTGAGGCAGCATGGATTCACCAGGGGAAGGTTTTGTCAGACAAATCTGATTGATTTTTTTGATTGGGTAATTAGAGAATTAGATCAGGGAAGAATTCTGGATGTATTTACTTGGAATATGGTAAAGCTTTTGATACGGCCCCACATAGGAGAATTGTGAACAAAATGAGAAGCTTGGGAAAGGATGCCAAGGTGGTAGTGTGGATTGCAAACTGGTTGACTGACAGGAGACAGTGTGTAAAGGTAAATGGAACCTACTCTGAAGAAAGAATGGTATTAAGAGGAGTGCCACAGGGATTGGTTTTGGGACCAGTTCTGTTCAATATCTTTGTGAGCGACCTGGTGGAAGGGATAGAAAGTAAAGTTTGTCTATTTGTGGATGATACTAAGATCTGCAAAAGAGAGGACACGCATGAAGGAGTAGAGAGAATGAAAAGCGATTTAAGAAAGCTTGAAGAGTGGTCAAAAATTTGGCAGCTGGGATTCAATGCCAAGAAGTACAGAATCGTGCATCTGGGGTGCGGCAATCCAAAAGATTGGGAGAGGGACCTTGGTGTGGTAGTGTCTGATGATCTGAAGGTGGGAAAGCAATGTGACAAGGTGGTAGCTAAAGCCAGAAGAATGCTGGGCTGCATAGAGAGAGGAATAACCAGTAAGAGAAAAGAAGTGATAGTGCTCTTGTATAGGTCCTTGGTGAGGCCTCACCTGGAGTACTGTGTTCATTACTGGTGTCCATATCTCAAAAAGGATAAAGACAGGATAGAGGCAGTCCAAAGAAGAGCAGCCAAAATGGTGAGGGGTCAGCATTGGAAAACTTATGAGGAGAGGCTGAAGGATCTGAATATGTACTCTGGAAGAGAGGAGGTGCAGGGGAGATATGATACAGACCTTCAGATATCTGAAAGGATTTAATGATGCACAATCATCAAACCTTTGCCATTGTAAAAAAATCAATAGAACTAGAGGTCATAAAATGAAACTCCAGGGAAGATGAGTCAGAACAATGTCAGGAAATATTTCTTCATGGAGAGGGTGGTGAATGCCTGGAATGCCCTTCCGGAGGAAGTGGTGAAGCCGAAAACAGTGAAAGAATTCAAAGGGGCAGGGGATAAACATTGTGGGTCCCTATAGGCTAGAGATGGGAAATAAAGAAATGAGTGCATGGGGGGTATCTGGGGGTAACTTGCTGGTGTGGCAGTTGCTACCCTTAACAAATAAGCCTTGATAGTGATACTGTTAATGCAACTCCATCATTGCTCTCTACTTCAACGGCAGTGGGAAAAGGGGAATTGGATTCAGACAGCAACCAATGAGGGTCCTGACTTTTACGGTTTGGGGAACAAATAAACATGGGGGTAACTTGCTGATGTGGCTTTTACTACCCTTAATCTCTAAGCCTGATACTTTTTGATGCAGCTCCATCATTTCTCTCTGCTTCCATGGCAAGGGTTAATGGAAACTGGATTCAAATAGCATCTGAGGGCCCTGACTTTTACAGTCTGGGAAACTGATAAGCATGGGGGTAACCTGCACAGTGCAACAGATACTACCACAAGCTTGCTGGGCAGACTGGGTGGATCATTTGGTCCTTTTCTGCCGTCATTTCTATGTTATAAATGAACAGATCATGGAGACTCAGCATATGAAAATTTATCTCATGCATATTCATTGTGGATATCCTGAAAACCTGACTGGCAGTGGGGTTCCTGGAACAGGGTGGGAAGCCCTGCTCTAGCTGGTGCCTAATCTGCCTAATCCTTCTAGCCCTGCACTCTCTCTCACTCACATACCTTCATACAGTCTTGCTCCCTCTTATTTCTCATCCTTTTCCACTATTTTCTTCTCAGTCCTCTTTTCCACCTCACTCAAACCCCTTCCCTTTCCTCTCCTTCCCTCCCTCTTTCCCTTTCTTTGCCTCTCACTCACCCTTTCACTTTCAGTCACTCACTACCTGCCCCTTCTCCCTACTCACCTCCCTTATCAACCCTTTCCTTCCTTCCCCTTCCCCTTCCCCTTCCCTCTCACTCATCCATCTTGCCTTTCCTCTCAGAAACTTCTCCCTCTTCCCTTCTCACTCAATCATTTACCTCCTCCACTTCCCTCTCACTCACTCCCCTAAATTACCTCCCTTTTGACTCTCTTCCACCAGGTTTTCTTCTTCTTCCTACTGTCAGGGTATGGTAATCCCGCTGGCACATTATCATCTGGCACTGTCATAGGGATTTCTTCCTGACATCGGGATGTGGGAACCCCTCATCCCACTGTCTTGAACCCCTCCAGCACATCATCAACTGGTGCTGCTGAGTGGGTCTTCTTGCCATCAGGGTATGGAAACCCTGCAGGCATTTGAATGCAAAATACAAAGTGAAGCATCTGCCGCATGGGTGTTTTGGGGAGATATTAGCTGCTGCCCCAAAATTTGCTGCCTGAGGTGGCTGCTTCACCCTGCCTGATTATAGAACCATGCCATCCCTGAAAGTTGAAGTCTTATTTAAAGAAGGGAGGAAGGAAAAAGAGGACAAACAGACCTCTGGTAGATAAAAGAAGCTATGGAAGGAAGGGAGAGATTACATAGAGTAAAAGTAGGAGGAGAACAGGAAAAATCTAGGAGAGAGAGGAAACTGGGCATTATTCAACATTTGCTGCTAATCATAATTTATTTAAAAAAATATGTAGTCCACTAATCCGAAAATCTTAGCGGATAACAATAAGCATACATAATAAAATCATCAAAATACAAACAATCAACAAAATATCTAAAAGTACAGAACACAAATAAATTAAACATTACAAAAAAATTATGAAGGTAGATTCCAAATACTAGCTAAAGCAGTGTAGAAACCCACAATAAATCTGCAATGAATTTACCAAACAGATGGCACAGCACCTGGTGCCCCGATCATGACCTGGTTCCCAGATCTGGGAACACTTGGGAGAAAAGATAATTTTTGAGCTGCTTCTGAAAATGAAGCGGCTCATTTTCTGATCTGATTGTCATGGGTAATTTGTTCCATAAGCTAGGACCTGCTATACCAAAAATTATTTTATGAAGAGTGGTTAATCGTTCTTGTTTTGAGGTAGGGATATCTAATAACAGCTGAGAGGAAGAAGGTAGTTGATGACTTGGAATGCATTGTCAAATAGAAGATTGAATACTGAATGGTAAAAGTCCATGTAGGGCTTTAAAGACCATGGTTAGAACTTTAAATTTCACTCACCAGACAATTGTGAGCCAGTGTAAACTTTCAAGGATCAGGGAAATGTGATCACGTGGGAAGGAACCAGAAATCAATCTAGCTGCAGAATTCTGAATTAACTGCAGAGCCTGAAGATGGGAGTCAGGCAGACCTAAAAACAAGCTGTTGAAGTAGTCGAGCGAAGATAAGCTGAAAGACTGGTTCATGGCATGAAAATCATGAGTGGCTAGGATAGGCTTCAGAGAAGAGAGAGTCTAGAGTTTAAGAGTTTGTGAAGATTTTTCAAGACATGTAGTTACAGCAATCTTTATAATCAGGTGCTTTTTATACTGCTGTTTGTTGTATGCTGCAGTTTGAGTTCCATGGGTCTTTTCTATCAGTTGTTTTTCATGGGCTTTTTTTTTTTTATTTAAAAATTCAAAAAAATGATTAAAGATTTTTGAAAATATATTAAAAGTTAAAAAAATTAAGGAAGGAAGGAGGTTTTTCACTTAAGATGCCTTCTGCTCTATAGCGCAATGAAGTCTTCTCCTCCTATTTTTATGTATGTGAATAATTGCCTTTAAATCAATGTACCTATTGGGATTGGCATTTGCTTTTTAGTGCTAGCGTGGGGACACTTACTGTGTGTGCACATGAGCAGAAGGGCAACAGTGGAATGTATGTGAGAGTGAGTGTGTGTTAGAGAGAGACACACACACACACACACACACTTTGGGCCTCATTTTCTAAAGTATCGCAGGCCTGCGATACTTTAGGGAATGAGGGGCGGGGGGCCGAAACGGGGTGCGGGCCTGCGCTAGCCGGCAGCGATCGCACCGTCGCGGTGCAATCACTGCCGGTTTTGTACCCAATAGCGCCACCATAGGAGGTGTAGCTATTGGGAGCGAAATAGGCAGTGAAAAGGCACTTACCTTCTCGCTGTGTGCGCCGTCATCGCGGAGTCGGCCCCGGTAATGCCCCAACTCCTCCTCTTCTGGGGCCGACTCCACCCCCATTTTGGTATCACACGCGAAAAGGGACATTTCACATGCGAAACGTCCTTTACCGCGTGCGATATGTTTGGAAAATAAGGCCCTTTGTGTCTAAGAGTGTGTGTGTATTTGTGTATATGTGTGGGGGTTCTCTGACACAAACAAAGAATAGGTGTCTTTCTGGCACAGAGAGGTGTCTTTCTGGCACAGAGAGACAACTACACATACATACTCTCTCTCTCTCTCTGTGTGACACAGACAAAAACACACCAACACCAACTATTAGGTTGGAAAGAAAGGCACCCACACATACACACTTACTCTCTCTTTCTCAGACACAAACAAAGTAGATGTTTGTGTCTGAGAGACGGTGTGTGTGTGTATGAGTATGTCTGACAGTGTCCAGCAGTGTGATTGTCTCATTAGTTAGCAACTGCTTCAAGACCTGATTCATTGGCAAGAGATTGTAACACCAGACCAGAAATCCAGGATATTTATATATATCTATACACACATGAGAAATGTAACTACATTTTGTTTTGGGGGGGAGGAGGAAATTGATTGCATGAATGAATGTAAGGGGTACTTCAGTCCTGTTTGCTCATCCTTGGTCCAGGGTGTGCTCTATTACTTAGTCATTTAGAAAAAATATGAAATTTAAGTTGAGAGATCATTTTACTCAATTCTGCCAGGCTCCAGGTCAAATGACTGACTTCTCAAGAGTCAGTTTGACTTGCGTTTGGGGGCTATTGAACCATGCACAGCAGGGAAAGTGCACGAGGGAGTCAGATATCCTATGAGCTTGTTTTGAAAACATCCCTTGGACTGATATTTTCCTGCAATCCACCCCTGGTACCACAAAACACTGGGAGGAAATTTTCTTGTTATCCCCACTGAGCTCAGAGTGAGTAAAACCCAGGAATGTTTATAAATAAATGAAAGTTTTTGGTTTTCAGTGGAAGTGCTACAGAAAGTTATCTAGCTTTCAATTTCCTGATTTACAATGCCAATGATACTGCAGACTTCGATCTAGGGAAACCTACTTTGTAAAACTGATATGTAATGTATCACAGTCTTGCATGCAAATGCACTGAGTAATTGCCTTTCCTGTGTTGCAAATCTCTTTCCCCTAGAAAAATGTTAGCAATTTAAACTCAATGTCCTAAACACATTTTTACATTTATTGCCTCAAAATATTTGGGACTCAATTTATACTAGCATAGTTGTAATGCACCTTCTTCATAAAGAAGAATTCATCCTCCAGAAAAAGCTGAATCAGTCCTTCCAATCAAATTGAATGTTTTCTGGCACATGAATCCACATTAGGCTAGGCATGCTAGAATTATGGGGCAGCCATGATCTTTTTTTAATGGATCTTAGGATATTATTTAGTGAGTGGCTTAATATTCTATTACAGAAGATAAAGCAATTTTCCAACCTTTGTTATATCTGGCTTTCTTTCTTTCTTTCTTTCTTTTTAATCTGGCAGTTTTACTCTGCTGCTTTGGGCTTCTAGCTCATTAGGAGGCAAGCACCATGTGCCTTCATTTGCAACAATGGAGGATTTCCCCTCCTATTTTCTATCCCCTTCCAAATTTTCTCAGTCCTGGCATTGCAATGACCGTTCTTGACCAGGGGCTGTGTTCCAGGAACTCATTTCAGAACCTTGCAATTGTGGGGCTTAAGTCTGACCTCTGAGTGTCACTTTTGTGTGATGACCAGGAGTCCCACCCTCCAGGAGCTGTGAATATTACCTTTGCAGCTCCAGTCAGCCCAGGGAGCCGCGTTGTGGCCTGGGAATGAAACCGAGGACCTCCGCATGGCAGTGAACATTGCTGCCACTGAGTCACAGAGTTGTGCCCCAACATCATCCTTTAAAAAGGATCCTGACATGCTTTGCCAATATTGCTTTGTGAGATGGACGCTCTAGAACAATCTGCTGTTGAATGAAACATGATATGTTTTGAAGGACAGAAGACAGTAAAAAGACAAAAGTGAAATCTTCAATTTTAAAGTTCCAAAAGTAGGAACTATTACTTTGAAACTAGAGCATTTTATAAGTATATATTTTTGTTAGTATGGCTTAAGATAGGGGATGGTGGGGGTTAATGATATTTGTCTTTACATTGTTTTATTTGAAGATTTTATTGTAAACCGCTTGTATGCTTTATGATACTGGGTGGTATATCAAATGTTATTAAACTTAAATGTAAATAAACCTCCATAAACAAGTTGTAGATTCCTTTTAATTGGCCTGATTTAACGCACGTGTGACCAGATTTTGAGAGCTATTGTAAACCTCCAAAAACACAGGGGAACCTCCCACTCAGAGTGGCTTTAGTGATGTTAGGTGTTAAAATCATATCTTTTCTCTAGGGATCTACATAAAGGAAGAAAGTTTTCCCTTTCAAAATCCACCCCACAATCCTGCTTTCTAAGTATGTAATTAAGCAGTGGGTACCCCATGACCACAATGGGCCTCCCAGAAGTAGAAAAGAAGTTGTTATAAACTAATATAGATAGGGAATACAATAAAACAATCTCTAATGACTCTATATCAAAGTCAAAACATGCAAGATGTTACAAGTAAAATATTTTTTAGAATTGCCTCTGTTGAATGTTACTGTGAAATGGAAGAGGTTAGTTGGATAAGTTTGATTTTCTTCAGGGGCATCTTTAGCTCGAGGCACATGGGGCCATCCCCCCATGTCTGCTCAACAGTGTCTTAGTCTCAGTTGCTCCTGTTGATATTTTACCTGCTTTAGGCTTATAAAGAAAAAAAAAAGAGCCAGACTTGGTCTTTTTTTATATTTATTTATTTATATTATATATATATATATATATATATATATATATATATATATATATATATATATATATAAACAAGCATGCACCTCCTTCACAGTCCCAGTTTCAGTCTCTTTTTAACCTGCAAACTGTATAGTTATTGTATTGTCTTTCTTTCCCCTGTCTTGTTGCACTGTACTTGGCAACTTAATTATCTTTTACCAAATTATAACTCACTTTGTTCTCTTTTGGTGGAAAAGCATATTATAAATAAATGATGAGGATAATGATGAGGATATTCTGACCCGGAATACTGTGAACCTGCTAATATTTTTATGTTCAATTTAAAGAAGGTGAAGAGAACCTGTTACCTTTTATGTTATGAGAACATTTCTGTTTCAGATCCTGTGGCTATTAACAGGCCCAACTCTGGACAATAGGGGGAAAGTCAAGTGCTAGCCATTTGGTATGACCAAAGCAGATGCTGATCTACTCCTCCTACCCTTCCCAGCATGATCACCGTTCTGCCAGTAGGAGGAAAGCAGTTACAGTGCTTCTTTATCTGTGACTGCCTGCTTCCTTTTCAGCTGGCTTTACAGTAAAATCTGAATCTTGTGCAGTCAAACTTCACAGTAGAGCCAGCAGAGGCAGAAGCAGGTAAAAAGCACTGACACTGCTTTCCTCCTGCCGGTGGAAGGATGGATCTTGTGGTCTGGTGTGATGCAAGGAGGATCAAACAGGATAGTAGGAACAAAGGGAGAGTAAGGGCAGAAGAAGGAAGGGGGAAGATAACAGGGTTTGAAAGTACAAACTGAGGCTGGGGGAGAGTAGACAAAGGAAGACTGCTAATGAACTGGGGGAGAGTAGACAAAGGAAGTGGGGGATGAAAGTAGGGGAGCTAGAGAGGGGTAAGATGGTGTGTGAGAAGACTAGGGGTAAGTGAGTAAGGGAGGGCTAGTTGGTTAGAGCAGAGGTGTGAACGAGTAAGTGAGGGTGTGAAGGCGAGAGGAGAGTTAGCATGAGTTGCTGGGTTTGAGAGCGAGTGGAGTTTGAGAGGCTGAGTGTGAAGAAGAGGGACAGGGGTTGTGAATTAGCAGACAAGGAGGACTGGATGGGTGAAAATGAGTGAAGAGGAGGTTGGAGTGGAGAGTGAGTATTTAAGAAGAAAGAGGGAGAAAGCGACAGAAGAACAAACCTGATATGGGTCTTCACGTCATCTTTTGAACACATTAAATGTAAATGAAACAACCTGATCTTTTTAAAAATCAGATTAATTACATTTTGGGATATTTAGCCAGTCTTTCCAAATAATGGTCAAGGCAGTTTAGAGCCTTTTTTGGTTTTAGAATTTAGGTATACTATGTCTCTGCTTAAAATAGCTTACAATTTAAGGCAGTACATCAGACAATGGGATATATCTATATCTACTGATTTGCCCAAAGTCAGAAGAAATGTCAATAAGGGAAGTGAGACTAAGACCCTGGCTTTCCTAATTTTCAGCCCATTGTTCTAACCTCTAGGCCACTCTATTTAAAATTGGTTACCCATAATACTGACACCAGTGGAAATTCTCCAGAGACCCTATAAATTGCTCCCCCCCCCCACCACCCAGCATAGCCTGCCCTCCTGCTCTGAGCCCCAGTACAGCCTACTCAGCCCCATCACACTTGCCCCCTCCCCTCCACAGCCCCAGGATCAGCAGAGGCTGCCTTCCCCCCTCAACCACAGCCCAGGCTGCACCTCTCCAGCCTCAACCCCAGCAGCAGCAGCACAGTCACCCATTGAAATTCCATGGAGGTTCCGATTTATTGTCCTCCCCCTCCAGCTCCAGCACAGCCTGTACTCCCTTCCATCAGCAGCTCAGCCTGGCCCCCTAGGCCAAGCCATTCCACCAGTCCTAGCACAGCCTACTAGCCCCCACTCATCCCTACAATGCTAGTCTCCAGAGACTGGACCTGTTCTCTGAAGGCTAGGAGCTGTTTGCATCAAGTGAACACATACTACCTATCACCAATGGTAGAGGCACTCAATGCAAAAGTATGGATAGCCCCCCCCCCCCCCTTGCTGCTGGACTACTGTCTGCATCTTAATTCTGTTCACTTGTTAGTGATTTAAAATGTCTAAGGGAGTAAGGATGTTCAAATTAATCAAGCCTTCCCATAACCACTCGTCCTTGCTACAACCTCCACGGACCTACTCTTTCCAAGCTTAGATTCCTAAGCACATTTTTTCCGCTGGCCAAGATATCCATTATATGCATTTGATTTTCATTAAAGCTATTGTAACCCGCTTCCATCCACCACCCTCCCCTCCCCCCCCCATCCAACCCCCTTCCTCGGATTACCTTTTTTACCCTAAAAAGCCAATTCTTATCAGTTCTTACCAGTTTGATACGTTATATTTCCCCTTGCTTAAGTTGTATCCAAGTTTTTCTCCTCCTGTTCTATATAAGACAATTCTTGTCACTGTCTGTTTATGGTTGCAATGTAAACCGGAGTGATAATTAACTCTGTTATTTGAACTTCGGTATAGAAAAGTTATAAATAAATAATAATAATAAATAATCTAAAGTACTTTTGGTTTATTTTGTATTTGTCACTAATCCTCCAGAGACTACAATTACTCTACTTATACACCTTATGGACACTTGTTTTGAACTAACTCCCTGTTATTGTATTAAATAAATAAATTGTTGAAAATTGTATAGGAAGTGACGTTTTGGCACATGCCTTCTGATTCTCTGCTGCTAGAAAGAGAGCAGGGGCTGCAAAAGCTGGGGCTATGGAAGATGAAGCCTAGATGGCTTGCAGTGTCCTCTGCTGGGACTGCTGTGAGTAGTATACAGATAAGCCTTCTAGTCCTCTGCTGCTGGAAAGAGGGCAGGGTTTGTGGAAGATGAAGCCTATAGGGCTCACTGTGTCCTCTGGAGTCCTCTGCTGGGAAATGTATGCAGATGAGTCTTTCAGTTCTCTGCTGCTGGAAAGAATGCAGCGGAGACCCTCATTTAAGGTCCCCACGTCACTTATATTTCAAGGGAACTGCATCCCAATTGTTCATAAAGTATGGAACCTGGGAATTCTGCTTGATACTAACTTATCATAGAATTTAACATAAAATATCAATATGCCGATAATTTCAACATCAGTACCTGAAATAATGTTAGTGGAGAGTGCAATAAGTAATGTTGGATATAAAGTGTATTGTTAGTTGAATTAGAACCTGTATTTACCATTGGGTTGACCAAAAATGGATGACTATGAACTAGATTAACTACTTTTGATCGTAATGTCCTAGAATATGTGTGAATATGAACCAGAACATGTATTTATTATGGTGTTAACCTAGAATGTGAATGTTAACACACAGTATGTGATTATTGACCAAGGATATGAATGATGATATTATAAACCATTGTGATCTTCATTTGGAACGACGGTATATAAAAATGCCTAAATAAATAATTAAAATAAATTATCAGTGCAATCACATATCTCCAAGACTGTAACCTCCTTTTTTTTACAAGCTTTGATTACTTAAAAGGTTAAAACTCTTGCTTGAACACAAGGATTTTCGATTAGTGTTAAAATTTCTAATACTGACTCAGCTAGACTATTGCAGCTTCTTATATCTTGGATTTTCTACACCTACTACATGTCCTTTGCAAGTAGTTCAAAATGCTGCAGCATGAATCCTGACCAGCATATGGCTCAGGGACCATATAACACCTGTTCTATCTGATTTTCACTTAATGTAAAGTCCTAACTCTAATATATAAACAAGTCCTCAAGTACTGTTTGCTATGGCTGAGTGTATCACTCCAATTCTACAGACCAGCTACGCAGCAACAATCATCTACAAAAAATATGCTTTAGGTCCCAGCACCTAAGCTAGGTCAACTAGACACCACTCAGAAGACAGCCTTCTCAGTAGCAGACCCACAGCTGTGGCATTCCATCCTGCACCAAGCTGTTAAAAAAGGCATTAAAGACCTTCCACTTTATCAAGTCCTTTGACATCCCATATTTATTTCCAGAGCACTAAAGTGCTGTCTTGTTATATGGTGTAAGTTTACATCATCTTTGCTGAAACTGCATCCAGAGATTTTTTCAATACTTATGTCTTATATTATTTATTTATTTATTTGCAATAATTTGTATTCCGCATCATTACCAAATAATTTTGTTCAAAACGGGTTACAACAATATCAAATACAATAAATACAGTTAATACAATTAAAACAAACATTAAGAAGTAAAAACATAGGACATCTCAATTAAAAGCAAGCCTAAACAAATATGTAAATTGGCTTCTGTCTTGTCTTTTATTATGAATGTTTTAATCATTATCAGCTGTCTCAAATCAAAATCATAGAGTGCGGGTTAAAAATTCAACAAAATAAATGTTACTCATGTGAACCCTTGGGTTGTGACAAGATGGATGATCCTTCGGAGATGTCCCCAAAGGTTCTTGCTGTCAGCAGGCGGATTATCCCTTCGAAGACCAGGGGTTCGAAATGAGGGCTGGTTGGCACAGTCCAAAACAGGGCAGCAGCAAGTAAGAAGAGTCCAAGTCACAATCCGAATCAGGGCAGGCAGCAAGCAGAGAAGAGTTCAAGGCAATCTGAATCAGCCAAAACAGGCAAGCATTAGAGAAACGTGTTAGACAGAGACCTGTAGCTGAGGCACAGGTTCCAAGTCAGACTGCCCTAAAATCGGGGCAGTCTGATGAAGCTCAATTCGTGCGCCGCCGGGAATTCCTGCCGCGGACCCTTTATCAAGAAGTGGCTGCCCGCGCACGTGCCTAAGGGAAGCCGCGGCAGACAGTGGCGTTCCTAGGTTGGCCACATCTGCGGGGAGCAGCGGGAGCGCAGCAGCGGGACCACCACAGGTAACAATAAATAAATAAATAGATGCAGGTATGATAAAGCCTAGATGGCTCACAGTTTCCTCTGCTTGGAGAAAAGTATGCAAATGATCCTCTTATGATGGAAAGAGTTCAGGTGCTGTGGAAGGTGAAGCCTAGATAGGTTACCTTGTCCTCTGGAGTCCTTGGCTGGGGCTTAATCTTTTTAAATGCCAGTATTTTATTCCTAATGTTGGTTAATTTTTATATTTTTAGAGTGTAGTTTTTTAGATATTTTATAATATTATATTTTGTAATTTCTCTCTTCTAATATTTCCTCGTTTCTTTTTTTATTATATTGAATTGTTGTAAACCGTTGAGACGGATTTTCCATACAATGGTATATAAATTGTTTAAATAAATAAATAAAATAAAAGTATGCAGCTAGGTTTTCTAGTCCTCTGCCACTGGAAATAGAATAGGGGTTGTGGAAGCTGTAACCTAGAGGGCTCACAGTGTCCTCTGCTGGGAGAAGTATGTAGATAATATTTCAGGTCCTCTGCTTTTGGAAAGAGTATAGATGTATAAGCTGAAGCCTAGATGACTCATGGTGTCCTCTGGAGTCCTCTGGGAGAAGTATGCAGATAAGCTTTCTGATCTTCTGTTGCTAACACACAGGCACCACTTCCTCCTAAGCACATAGGGGTAATTTTCAAAAGGATTTACAAACAAACTGGGGTGTAAAGTGGGCCTTTGAAAATTGCTACAATATATACAATTGAATTATCAAGACATTTTATGCTTGTAAGTACATTTTAAGTGCATAAATAGGATTTTGGAAATTGCTATGATAGTATGTTACATTTACGTGGTAACTCCGGAAATTACTTCCCCTGAATATAGATGAATGTTGAGTTTTAGGCGAGGAAACTGTGACTGTTCAGTTAATTTAACAAAATGTTGGGAGGGGAGGGGATGCGGAGGGAGGAAAGGGAAGAAGGACCTCCTGGGTCATGCCCCTGATGTTTTAAGTACCTAGTAACATCTCTGGTATTCTTACTTATTTACATGTAACTCTTGTTCTACTGGCTAGTGTATTGCAAGGGTTCACCAAGGAGTGATGAACACAGAGGTCACATTCTGACCCACACTCCTGAGTTCTTCTCTTGATGGGGGGAAAGATAAAGTATTTCAAGACCCTTAGGCTGCCTGGAGGTCTTCTGCTATATTCCAGTAAAATAAACACACTACACACAGTCAGCTGTTATTCAAAAAAACTAAATCATTTTGCTGGTTAGCTTGATTGTATGTAAAATTTACAGCATGTACACTTTGGAATAGTGCACTTCAATGTAAAAAATAAAGCTCCAATAAATTGCAGATACAGTCATTGGTCAATCTCCACACTCTGTCAGTAGGTACCCTCCCTGGGCACTTCTTAAATGGTCCCTCAAGTTGGATGCAGCCTCCTTCATCATAGGAAACTGGAAATTCATCCTGATACCACTTCAGGTAAATCTCTGTTGATAATTTCTTTCAACAGGAACTCTGCAAGCAGATTTTCCAGTTAGGTAGTCCTCAAGCTCACTAACCAGAAATCTACTCTTCAGAACTCTTAGGTAATCTCCCATGGAATAAATGGAAAATGGAACTAACTGCTACTGATGTTAATTTATAGATTGATGCCACCTTGTGGCTGATTGTTATATTTCACTGTTTTCTATTTCCTGTTTCTCTTGTTACTTTAAACTTGTGGGTTGCTTACTGAGTAATACAATACAACAAGGCACCCATTCACCAGCAGCTTTCAGTTGTCTATATTTCTATATATGAAACCTGGTGTCAGAAGTATCTGAATCGGCATTGCTTCCTTATATTTGAAGTAGAGAGTTTCCGGAGTGCAGTGGGCTTAGGAACTGTGAGCAAAAGGCAAGGCTTGCAATGATATTAAGACTTGAGATTGCATTTGCCTTCTTACGGACACTGAAGTACAGAGAACACATCTATGCTCCCCCCCCCCCCCCCCCCCCCCCACCGCAGGCATGAAGATTAGTGGTGATTTAAGTATCAACTAGGAAAATTTTAGGGCAGGATTTGAAGACTACTCTATAGCCACTTATTTAAATGAGAAGTCAGCTGAAATGTAGGCTGTTACATTAAGGAAAGTGATATGCATATTCTATCTCTGCTATGCATTTCCAATGCACAGCTTAAACAGATAGCTTAACTCGGTCCTTACTGACTGACAAAGGAGGCCATTTCTTCAACTCCAAACAGGCAAAACAAATAAACAAAGTATTACTGTGCATAAACTGAAGATAACAACGATCATTGTAGTCTGTACCACAGAAATAAAGATAGGTAAAATGAGAATAATTCTTCAGGTTTGGGTCAGATTAGCTGCTGACGCACACAGGCTGGACAGAACAGAGTTGACTGAAAACATGAGACAAAAACTTGCAGGCACACTTCCTTCCAGTCAGAAGTTAACTTTTTAGAGCCAACTGCACTGATTATAACAGAGGCTGTGAATGTGCAGGCTGATCACCAGGTGACAATATAACAGCAAACAAGAAACTATGCAGAACAGCATGAACCCAGCATTAACAAACATAAAAGCTGCTGTGGAAGCAGGGCACTGTCAAAGCAGGACAAAAGTGAATAAACAGAGAAACACCTATGGAGACAGGACACTCCCCACCTGGAATTGTAAGACTCTACTATTAACTTTTCTTTAATTAAATACTAATTACAACATGGCAGTCCATGTGAGGAGTCCAACGGGCCGATGCAGTAAAGTGCGCTCAGGCTGAGTGCACTGTTAGCCCCCATTTGGCCGTGCGTTTTCGACACGCTATTTTTACCTCTTATACAGTAAGGGGTAATAGCGCATGGAAAACGTGCGGCCAACCCCCCTGAAACTAATAGTGCCCGCAACATGCAAATGCATGTTGATGGGCCTATTAGTCATTCCCACACAATACAGAAAGTAAAATGTGCAGCGAAGCCGCACATTTTACTTTCAGAAATTAACACCTGCCAAAGGCAGGAGTTAATTTCGGCCAGCACCGGGAAAGTGTAGAGAAAAGCAGAAGAAACTGCTTTTCTGTATACCCTCCGACTTAATATCATAGTGATATTAAGTCAGAGGGCGCAAAAATAAAAAAAAAATTAAAAAAAAAATAATTAAAAATCTGCCCGCGGCCCACTGGTTGGAAGACGGACGCTCAATTTTGCTGGTGTCCATTTCCTGAACCTGCAATAAGCAAGCTACCCCAACGCCTATTTGTTTACCCAGACTGTGTAGTTCAGTCCTTGTTGGTTGTTGTCTGAATGCAAATCCTCTTTTCCACATTTCCCCCTGTTGATTTCAATTACCCCAGTATTGACTGGGTGAATGTTACATCTGGACATTCTAGAGAAGTAAAGTTCCTGAATGAAATAAATGACTGCTTCATGGAGCAGTTGGCACAAGAACCAACAAGAGGGTAAACTATTTTAGTCCTAGTGCTTAGTGTAACACAGGATTTGGTGTGAGAGGTAACAGTGGTGGAGTCACTTGGCAATAGTGATCACAACATTATCAAATTTGACTTAATAAGTAGATGAAGTGCTGCAACAACAGTATTTAACTTTCAAAAAGGTGACTATTCTAAACTGAGGAAAATGGTTAGGAAAAAACTGAAAGGATTCAACTGCAAAAGTGAATGCTCAGACTTGGATGTTTTTTAAAAATACCATCTTGGAAGCCCAGATGTATTCCATGCATTAGAAAAGGTGAAAGGTGAGAGAGGCTATAATAATTTAAAAGATCATCTTTCAAGAAATGGAAAAGAAATCCAAAAGAAGAAAACAGGAAAGAGTATAAGCACTGGCAAGTCAGATGCAAAGCATTGATAAGAAAGACATCGTGGGAGTTTGAAAAGAAGCTTGCAGTGGAAGCAAAAACTCATAATAAAAACTTTTTCAGGTATATTCGAGGTAAAAAGCCTGCAAGGCAGTCAATTGGACCATTAGATGATCAAGGGGTAAAAGGGGCACTTAGAGATGACAAAGCCACAGCTGAAAGACTAAATTAATTCTTTGCTTTGGTATTCACTGAGGAAAATGTAAGAGATAAACCCATACTCAAACAACTATGGTGGAATGAGGACTCGATCAAATATAAAGCAAACAACACTGTCCTTTCTACAAATAATTAGCCACCAATGTAGCCAATCATAATAGGCACTTCTGGCAACAATTATACTTTCCTTTGCCTTATGCTTAATCATAGGTCAACAGTTCGGGTTTTTTTTTTAAATTTTTGAATTGCAAATAAAATGCACTTATCTTATCTTGCTCGATGACATCAATTCTCTGGCATGGAACTATGTTTCAAGATCCTGTATCAGGGGGTCATTTGTCTCATAAGATTGTAGTTTTCTTTCATGATTGTAGAGGCAAATAATATTTTACTAAAATAAAAATAAAAATTATATATACAGTCATTCCAAGCAACCATCTCCAAACAGACATCTAATCCATATACATGTATTTGAGTTGTAAAGTGCTGCAACTCAAATATTTCTAAAATTTCTATAATTGTTCTTTCATGATGAATGTGTAGAGTATGTTGCGTAGATGAATGAAACAAATTCCTACTTTAATGCATTTTGCTTTTTATTTTTTAGAAAGCAGAATCATAAAAATATACAAGGATTTTTAGAAGGCAGATTAAGCAGTTAATTGGAGGCCATCGGAGAATGCAGAAGCAGGAGCTGAATGACTAGAGACCTAAATGTTTAAATTAGTAATCTCCAAGTTAAGGAGTTATGACTTATGTTTTTAGCTCACTGGTAGGAAGAGGCCATAAGAGAGAAACTAATTTCAGTATGATTTAAGTTATCACAGAAATAACTACAATTTCCAAAATTGGTTAGCATACTTAGGGCCTGATTTACTATGGGTTGTTTCCCCCCCATGGATACAGAATGGGAACAAACCCTTAGTAAATCAGGCTCTTAATAGCTGTAAATTTAGATAATAATTACAATGTGTAACTATGTCCCCTTGCAGAGAGAGCTCCCTGCAAGAATTTCTTAGCACAACAAGCACTTAATTACAAAGAAACCTATGGTACCAAAGCATATTATTATTTCATTGTTTTCTATGGTACCCTCTGGTACCATAATGTATTATTACTATTATTTCATTTCTTATATGATGCCATATCTGGGGAGCCGTACAAATGAAGATTAAAAGAAATATGAAAATGACTCATTAAATGGACCAAAGAAAAACTTTAAACCAGGAAAGTTTGTTTATTTGATTTGTATTCCGCCTTTCAGGCATTTCAAAGTAGATTACATCCAGGTACAGTAGATTTGCTATCTGAGAGCCTTATTTATTAAGCATTTGTCCCATAGACACAGAATGTGAGAAAAGCCTTAGTAAATCAGGCCCTAAGTTTATACCTGAGGCAGTAGAGGGTGAAATAACTTGCCTAGAGGAGCAGCAGCAGCAAAATTTGAACCCTGATTTCTCTGTGTCACAGGCCACTGCTCTAACCACTAGGGCTACTCCTACCATATGAAACCATGTCAACAGAAACATTTCTAGAACCATTAAAGAGAACTAATTGACTTTATGTTGCATGTTAGTCAAAGAGCTAAGAGAAACAGATAAGTATGAGAAAAAAAATGTGTGAAGCTTGCTGGGCAGACTGGATGGGCCGTTTGGTCTTCTTCTGCCGTCATTTCTATGTTTCTATGAGAACCTATTAAACCTTGAGAAGTGTTCATGATCTTGCCAGGTCTGTATTATCAAAAGAATCACTCAGTTCTGAGGAAAACCAAGTTATACACAAGTGAACTATAATGTACATCTGTGTGTGCTCTGAAGGATTTGTACAAAAAATAGATATTGTTATTGTTATAATTGCAGTTATTATTGCTTATAAGATGCACAGCATAACACCCTGAAGAAAGGTGTAGTTATTTCCAGCATTAAATCGTGCAATAAGGCCCTAACGTGATTTGATGAATGACCCCCTAAAACAGTTACCAAAACAAATAAGGCTGTTGCCCTAAATATCTGGCCTTCTAAATCCCTGGACTTACTGGACATTTCTAGACCACTACCAACTTGCTGGCCCTGAAACAGTGGGATTTATGGGAGTTATAATCTAGTTATCTCATGGACTGCAATATTGCAAGTCATGCTTCCAATACCAATTGAGCGATCTTTGTCTGCGCAATTCTATATCTGGCACATTGCCAAGGACCCAAGCAAATCTTACTTTCCCCCCTTACCTCTTTGCCACCAGGCAGAGCTGTAGCTAGCCTATGGACCAAACTGGCCTCAGCCATAGGCTCCATCTACCAGGGGACACTACCATTCCCTCACACTGAAGTGCCGCCTCCCCTCCACTCGATATAGGCTTACACCTTAAAAGCTCTGCACCAGGGAAGAAGAGCTGCTGCATCTGTTCCTGGTGTCCTTCTCCCTTCAAATTTCTCCTGTAGCAGGGCTGGAAGAAGCATCTGTAGTGCGGAACAGTGAGATTGTGCTGCTGGAAGAAGCAGGAGGAGAGTACAGGATTATTTCTTCTTCACGACCTGAAGAAGAAATTGTCCCATCTGTTGCTGGAGCTGAAAGAAGAGACTCTTGCTGCTGCTTTGAGAGGTGGAAAAGCATGTGAGATTGAGAGAAAGCATATGTGTGTGTGAGTGTGTGTGAGAGCATGTGTATGTATATGTGAGAGAGAGCATATGTGTATGTGTCAGCATGTGTTTATGTGTGTGAGAGAGCATGTGTGCAAGAGAGCATGAGACAGCATATGTATGTGCGAGTACATGTGTGTGTGAGCATGTGAGAGAGCATGTGTATTAATTTTATTTATTTATTTATTTATTTGGTTTTGTATACCGACATTCGATCGAGATATCTCATCGGTTCACATGTAACTGAAACAGAAATAAGACAAGGTTGCTTATTTTTACATTGTAACTTATATAAGAAATTAGAAAGCTTAACTTACATAATAACTTAGAGATGTTAACATTTAAAAGAGATTTGGAGTAAAATAGACATAAATATAAAATGAAACAGATTTAACTATTTACAATGACTTTTTACAAAGGGAACAACATCTAGGGTAGTTGAGGGGGGCTGGGAAGATTGGGTGACAGGGAAAACAGGTGTCTTGCAAGGAGGTAAAAGAATGACATTAGGGTGGAGTGCATTTACAATGCGGTATGGAATTACAGGGGAAAATAGGGGCAGGGGGAGGAAAGCGGGGAAGGGTTGATATGCTTGTGCCAAAAGAGGAAGAGGTAGATTACGGGTTGTATTCAGGTTTGGTGGAAGATGCATTTAAGAGGTGCAATACAGGGGAAAGGATGATTCACTTCTAAGCAGGGTAGGGCCTGGGCGGGGGGGGGGGGGGTTAAGTTTCTGGCAAGAAGGCTTTCAGGAAGAGCCAGGTTTTAAGGTGTTTTTTGAAGATTTGAGTCGATGGTTCCGTTCTGAAGTTGATTTTATTTATATGTGACAAAGCATGTATATGAGTGAGCATCTGTATATATACTGTATATGTACATGTGTGTGTGCGCGTGCAAGTGTGAGAAAGAGGAGAATATTTGTGCACAACAATCCTCCTTCCTCTCTCCCCGCAAATCCAGGACAATCTCAGGGTATCCAGAAATCCAAAATTCCCAGTTATGGACAGCAGGGAATTAAAAAAAAAATCTTTATTAGTTTTAACTGTTGGGCATTATTTGAATTGTCTGTTTTGAAATATATTACTGGTGTTTGGAAAATTTGTACTCGTTTTTAAATTATTGGATGTTATTCTATTCATGGCTGTTTTGCATCATTCTTTTTATTGATATGGTTTTACTGCTATTGATATTTATGTATCTTGATTTTATCGTTTGATGTATTATGAGGAATGATAATATTTCTGTCTTTTTATTATTGTACTGCATGTAGAAGCTGACATTTTACAGTTTCCAGTTCAGCTTATGTCTGCACATTTTTATTTATACTTTATGGTCTCATTATTCTAAATTTGAGGGTCTGTGTTCTGCATGTATCTCCAAGGAGAGGTATTTTGTGTAGGGATCGATAGCAGCTTGGCTTGTTCTGTTTTCCTAATAGGTGTATTAGTGTTTTAGGGTCTGGTGTAATATTTGCAGTGTTGCTTTTTCATAGGTGGGTTTGTTGCTGTTTTGAGTGTTGACAGAGCTGTTTTGATATGGGGATTTATTGTAATTCCATTTCCTTGTGGCTTTCTTAGGGCCATGCCCACACCCATGTTACAACAGGCCTAATATTATGTGGGTTCCAAGTGTCTTTTTTTTTTTTTTTTTTGCAGTATTTTCTGGTTGGTATCACAGCAGTGCATGTAAATATAATACACAAATTGTAAGAGGTTTTTTTTTACCTTAGGAAACTGTACTTTGAATAGCCTTTTTCATGTAAATTTTATTATAAATGCATACATTTTAATTGTGAATGGGAAGAGCATGACATGCAAGGCTTAAGGTTCTTCTAGGACAGTAATACCCTAGCACCAACCCTGGCCATTGCTGTACACAAAAGAACAGCAGAGGACCAGAAGCCTCTTCATTAATGCCCCTTTGTACTTTCTCTCTGAGCCAGCACAGTCACTACTAGATTGAAACCTGTCAGGACAGAACTTTCTGGTGCTGTTCTTGTGATGCACAAAATCAGTAGCAGGATGTGCCCACCCTCAAGGTTTGAACCTGGTAGGGTCTGTGCTGGTGCAGCATGGGCACTGTCACATACATTTAATGAATGCATGTGAGCAGGATTAGGCAGGACAGATTCAGGAGAAGGGGGGGGGGGGGGTGAGGCAAGGGATACATTTAGCAGGAGAGAGGCAGGACGTATATATCATTGAAGGGGAGGGGCGGGCAGGCAGGGATCAGGTGCTGGGGAAACAAGGGTTAATGCTGAGGAAGAGGTTGCTGGTGAAGGAGGAAGAAGAAGCAGGGTTCAGATGGGGAAAAATGAAGGATTGATGGAGGAAAGGGAGAAAGAAATTCAGAGGGATATGATGTGTGGTGGGGATGGGATGGGATAATATGGGAAACAGTAGTGAACAGACAGCCTGTGTGAGGGAACTAAGAAAAAGAGTGCTGGTGCCGAGGATCATCCTGATGTAGTGCCGGGGTCCAGCAGAAAGGGAAAGAGCATTGGAGAGGGAAGCAGGGAGGAAGAGAGAGAAGGTGTTGGGGTCCATCCTGGGAGGGGAAAGGGGAGAATGCTGAGGTCTTGTCTTGAAGAGTGGGGAGAATGTTGGGATCTTTCCCCCCACACGAAGCTGACCTGAACTTTAAAGTCCAAAAATATGCTTCTTGGGGTTTCCAGTTTGTCTGAATATTTCTATTTCTAATTTAGTATCCCTCATTCTCTATTTGGTGAGAATCTGACCATGTTCCTTGTGTGTGACAGAAGTGAAAGATTTTGCTAGTGTTTAAATTTCTGTGTAGGAATCAGTAGTTCAGCTTATTCTGTTTTCCCAGTAGAAGGTGTCTACTGTAAATTATAAATAATTGTTATATTTTAAATGTAAAATACAAACCTTTCACAGAGTCTCCCAGCTTGTGGTGTCATGTGCTGTATATTGTGTGAGGGTGCAGTTTTTTTACTTGGCCATAGGTGCTAAGTTGTTTGGCTACAGCTCTGGCACCAGGGATCCTTTGTACTTATCCCATGTTTTTTTTTTTTTTTTTAATTACCTTACTGGTTTTGTCTCCACCACCTCTCCACTGGAAGTTCATTCCATGAAAGAAATATTTTTTGTTGTTGCTCCTGAGTCTACCTCATAGAGCAGTGATCATTACAGTTGCCTTTTAAATATTGCTTTGGCCTACTCTGACACCTACAGTTCCCTGTATCTCATGCATACTATGGGCCTGATTTACTAAGCTTTTTTCCCATAGATATAGAACTGGAAAAAGGCCTTAGTAAATCAGGCCCTATGTTTGTTATTCTCACATAAGCTTATTTTCACACCTGTTCACCGTTGAACACCCTTTATCTGTCAAATACTCATTCACTAAGGTTTCACACATTAACAAGAGCTCTATGCATACTTTCTAGATGCAAGCAAACATTTTTACACATGACAAGCTCTTACCTACTCAGACATAGTATACATCTGTAGGGTTACATCTAATCATAACTGTATCAGAGATGGCTATTACTGTTCTATTACTGAGCAGGATTCAATCACAGAGTACTCACATAATGCTAA
This sequence comes from Rhinatrema bivittatum, assembly GCF_901001135.1. Classification (NCBI taxonomy): domain Eukaryota; kingdom Metazoa; phylum Chordata; class Amphibia; order Gymnophiona; family Rhinatrematidae; genus Rhinatrema; species Rhinatrema bivittatum. Next base: position 148,657,637 of record NC_042619.1, read on the forward strand.
TAAATGCATGCATATCTTTATTACGAAAAGTTATATTTTACTAATTTTCATGCCATATGCACGTATCACCACTCAGATCTCATTTGTCATTTATAATTCACACAGGTCATACAAGAAGTAAAAATAGACAAAAGAATTAAACAAAATGTAAGCCAATATTAATGAAAAGATTAAGAAAATATTTTAGACAACTAAACTGCTTAGCAGGTGACTCTAGGGAAGGATCATGTGGTTGACAGTGGTGGATCCCCCAGTTTGGCTTCATGTAGAGCGTCTGCATGGGGGCTGCAGGGTGACCTCTCTCCCTTCTCTGACTGCTGTTCCTCCTCCTATTCATGCAGAATAAGCAAGCCAACCTGTGGCTAAAAAAAAGGAAACACTTGTAACATAGCAGGTATTTGATTCCCTCCTGAAACCCAATGTAACCATACAGCAGCCATTTTAATTATGTAACCTACAGAGAAGAAGAGAGAGCTGACAGTCAACGAGACTCGACAAGGCAGGAAACTGCAACAAAGAAAAGAAGAAAGAAAAGATCAACAAAGAAAGGAAGAAAGAAAAGATCACAGAAACCATAACAATGGTTAAAGTGGATTTCACACTTCATACAGCAAACCAAATATAATAATCAACGAAGATACCAGCTACTTACCAGTGTACCAGTGCTGTCCTTCCCCCCCCCCCCCCGCACCTTCCCCCAATGGAATGTGCCATCCTGCTGACACAAGTGGATTCTGTCATGAACTTGGAAAAAGATGAATTAGGGGAGATATGTAGCTACAGAAAATCATAAAATGTATGGAGAAATGAAAGCTGTATTTAATAGTCTATGGTTAACCTAACACTCCTGGTTCAGAGCATCCGTAAACCACGACTGCTGTAAATTGGGAAGATATAAAAGAGGATAGACCATTTTATACATAGCCACTCTCTTATTAACTTCCTCTAAGCAGCTGCTACTTGCCACTGCCTGATATGGCAGTTTTTAAGTTCTTATATTTGAAAAAGTGCCAGTCATGTAACAGGTTCTCAGCCTGAGTCATTTGGACTGTAGTTTCTGTACGAGATGAAACCTGGAAACGTTTTAGCATGAGACATACTGGGAATAAAGCATAGCTCACTAGAAAGAAGAGGAGAAACAGTCTTGCTGAGGGAATGTTTCCTTTGTGAAAAGAGATTCCAGTTGGCTGCTTGCCCTACATAATAGAGCCGAGTGAAAGAGAACAGAGGGAGTACAGTGTTACTCAGAAAGGGCATATTTTGCTAGTGTTTTAAATGAGCCCTGGCTATTATTCGACACTGACAAAATTCTCACGTGGCTTATCATTTTGCACTGATTTATACTGCTATAAAACATCTTACTTGTTCATACAACTATTTTTTCCTAGCAGTTACTGCACCAAAATTGAATCTTATATAGTATATGTTAAAAAAGAATATGGAGAAATAAGTTTATTGTTTCTGTTTTGTACATGAACCAGTTCAGTGTCTTTAGGTAATGCATTGCACTGTTAGGGGGATGATTCAGACCAAATGCACTGAAACATCACAAGTCAACAATGTCATGGAGCTACTGCTCTCACCTTAAGGAGAAGCAGAGTTTGAAAAGAAGGTAGGGATTCAAAGTTCATTATTCATAACCAGTGCTCACATTATGAACTATGCAGTAAAACTTGTGCTTTTTTTTTGTATTTTTTTTTTTAGCATTCACCCATTAAAAATTTTAGCATGCTACTAATATGTCTTTTAACAGGAAATGCAGTCAATATTTTTGTAAATGGACCATAAAGTAATCAAAGTAGTGCACATTATTAGCATGTACAATAACAGAAAAAAAATGTATTTATTTTATTTTATTTTAGAAATTTTTATATACCGTGGCATGTTAAGAACATCACCTCGGTTTACAATAAACAATAATTCAGCAACAGGCTTTACATTCTAAAGATCATAGAACAAAACATGTATCCAAAAAATTCCATGTATGATAGAAAACATATAATACAAATAAACAAGCCTAATACAAAATTAAACAAGCCTAACTTGGGCAGTTATATAGTAAGTAAGTATAAATAACTAGGTATTTTCAAACAATAGTAGCAAGGAGAGTCAATCTTGAATTCTAATTGTAGAATGGTGTTGTATTTCAGGAGAAACATATATAGATTACAAGGAGTTGCCGGTGGGAGTAATTATCGAGGTAATGTGGATAGCAGAGATGGGAAGGAGTGATTGGCAGTTCAGGTTAATAGATTTCCAGTTAAGGGTAAGCTTGTTTGAATAGCCATGTTTTGAGGTTTTGTTTAAACTTCTTATGGCAGGGCTCCTGGCGTAGGTCAGTGGGCATTTTGTTCCAAAAGTTGGTTCCTGCAATAGTAAATGAGCGTTCTCTCGTCGAAACATGTTTGATATGCTTGAGAGTGGGAGTTTGGAGTTTGGCTTGGTGGATAGTTCTTGTTGGTCTATTTGATTTGTGAAATGATCGGCAAACCATTGCATTTCTTGGTTATAGATAGACTTGTGAATGAGGGTAAGTACTTTGTACAATATCCTGGATGCTACAGGTAGCCAGTGCAGGGATTGTAGAGCAGGAGTGATGTGTTAGTGGCGATGTGCATTAGTTAGTTTGTGGGCAGCTGCATTTTGTAGCATCTGTAATGGTTGTAGTGAATTTTTTGGCAGACCTAGGAGGATCGAGTTGCAGTAGTCGAGTTTTGATAGTATTGTGGCTTGTAGGACTGTACGGAAGTCATTAGGGTGTAGGAGCGATTTAATTCTTTTTACCGTATGTAGTTTGAAGAATCCATTTTTGACAGTGGCCGAAATTAATTTTTTTAGAGATGTGGTTGTCAATGATTATGCCGAGGCTGCGTACCTGCTGTACCATGGGAGGGCTGGATTGTGGAGTGTGAGAATATATGATGGAAGAATTGTTCTGTGGTGAGATGATGAGTAGTTCTGTTTTCGCAGTGTTTATTGCCAGGAAGTTTTCCGTGAGTAGATTCTTTATTTCTGTAAGTGCAGTATCCCAGATTTTCAGGGCATTATGTAGGGAGTCATTGATGGGGATAAGGATTTGCACATCATCAGCGTATATGAAGTGCAGGAAACTCAGTTTATTCAAAAGTTGACAGAGGGGGGGGGGGGGGGGGAGTGAAGTAGATATTGAATAGAGTCGAAGAAAGAGAGGAACCTTGAGGTACTCTTTGTAGCAGATTTTTTGGTTTAGATTTGTGGCGGCCAATTTTTACACTGTATTTCCTATCACTCAGAAAGGATTGGAGCCAGCATAGGGCGGAACCAGCAATGCCAAAATCATAGCATCTATGTGCTAACACTACCTGAATGCTACATAGCATTTCACTGCTACATAAAATAGTACACACATGCTAAATACAGTATGATAAGGCCTTTTTTCCTTCTGGCTACACTTCTTTGTTAAAAAATTGCAGAAAATAAAACCAGACACATTGGCTTGGTTGTCAGTGGTGAGGGGAGATGTAAGAGAGCAACTGGACCCCAGAAGAGTAGGTTTAAGGACAGATGTGAGTTTGAGAAGATAAAACAGAAATAGCTTTAGCTTGTTATGTCTCTTGTACTCCTTTGTATTTTGCCCTTCCTCTGTCCACTGGTGAGAGAATGTTTGACTGAATATGTGTGTTTCTATCTTGTCAGATTTTGGCATCAGTATGTGCCTACAAAGAGCAAAGCGAGGGGATGTGGTTGGGGTGAGAATGGAGCGCTGAAGATGGAAAGCAACTGTGTATAAGTGTGGAAGGCATGTGAGAGTTATAAATGTGGGTAGCTGTAGAGGCGAGAGAGAGAGATGACTGGTCTTGTCAGGAGGAGAGTTGGGGCAACAGAAAGGAGGCCTACTACAGTGCAGTTAGAGGCAGAGAGGGAGAGGTGCAGCATAGCAGTCCGGCCACAGGGATACAGTAGGGACCCTAGAATGCCCAGGTCAGATCTATAAGAAACCAAGTGGAGGAATGCAGCAGGTGGAAAAAGGGATGGGAGAAGTGTAAAGGAGATGTAAAGGAGGCTAGGACTTCCCAAAGCAAGCAGCACCTACACCTTTCTAGGAGGTAAGGGACATTATGGAAGAAGAGGAGATGAAATGGATGGCGTGTTTCACTTGCAAAGGAAATGATTGTATGCTGGAGCTGGTCCTGGAGAATTATTGTGTTTTTTGGGAGAGACTCCACAAAGAAATCCCTGGCAGGAAAGAAGCACATTTGTAAATAAATAACCTCAGATGGCAATAGTCTTACAGTTAATCCCAGGTCAATACAACACATTAAACATCACTATTGGGCATTAAATGCAGCATTCTTGATGTTATGCCCATTAGAGATGTGAATCGTGTGATCGATCGTCTTAACGATCGATTTTGGCTGGGGGGGGAGGGAATCGGATCGACGCGGTTTTGTTTTTTTAAATATCGAGTAAATCGTAAATTGGGGGAGGGCGGGAAAACCGGCACACTAAAACAACCCTAAAACCCACCCCGACCCTTTAAAATAAATCCCCCACCCTCCCGAACCCCCCCAAAATGTCTTAACTTACCTGGGGTCCAGTGGGGCGGTCCCGGTGTGATCTTCCACTCTCGGGCCATGGGTGCGTGGATAGAAATGGCGCCGGCGCCACCTTTGCCCTGTCATATGACAGGGCAAAGGTAGCGCCGGCGCCATTTTGGTTCCTCTCCCCTGACGTCATGAGCGTAGGAGATCGCTCCCGGACCCCCGCTGGACCCCCAGGGACGTTTGGCCAGCTTGGGGGGGCCTCCTGACCCCCACAAGACTTGCCAAAAGTCCAGCGGGGGTCCGGGAACGACCTCCTGCACTCGAATTGTGTTGCCGTATGGCCGGCGCCATTTTGCAAAATGGCGCCGGCCATATGGCCATTTTGCAATACGGCAAGGTTAAGTACCGCAGAGCGAAGATGTCATCTTTCCGCCTCATCGCTCATTTGATTGTGCAATCAACTTGCTACCCAATACCGAACCACCCAGAGGAAGGGTGTACCCACTTTCTCTGATGGAAACGAAAGCTATATCTGAATATTTTCAAGTGAACTTGGCAAAAGGCTTCATCCGGCCTTCTAAATCTCCTGCCGGAGCCGGATTCTTTTTTGTGGGTAAGAAGGATGGTTCCTTTCACCCATGCATAGATTACCGCAGCTTAAATGAGATCACCCAGAAGGACCGATACCCATTGCCACTGACCTCTGAACTTTTTGATAGGCTCCAAGGAGCCAAAATATTTACTAAATTAGACCTCTGAGGAGTGTATAACTTGTTCAGGATACACCGGGGCGATAAATGGAAAACCGCATTTAACACCCGCGACGGCCATTTTGAATATTTAGTAATGCTGCCCCGGCATTCTGCAACGCCCCGGCAGTATTTCAAAATATGATGAACAAATTCTTCAGGGATATGCTTTACAGCTGTGTAGTGGTATGCCTGATGACATGCTGGTTTTCTCACAAGACCTTCAGAGCCACCAATTGGATGTCACGAATGTCTTACAAAGATTGAGAGACAACCAGTTATATGCTAAACTGGAGAAGTGCTCATTTCACCAGGAGTCTGTTCCCTTTCTAGACTATGTGGTCTCCAGCAGAGGGTTTCAAATGGATCCCCAAAAAACCAAGAGCATTCAGGACTGGCCACAACCCACCGGTCTCAAGGCCCTGCAAAGATTCTTGGGTTTTACCAACTATTACAGATCGTTCATTCAACACTACTCTACTTTGACCGCTCCACTTACGGCGATGACTCGAAAGGGAGCCAATCCCTTACAGTGGTCTCCTGAAGCCATGACAGCCTTTCAAAGACTCAAAGAGGCATCCCTGCAAGAACCATGCTAGCGCCACCTGGATCCCCAACAACCTTTCATCGTAGAGGTAGACGCTTCTGACGTCGGGGTAGGGGCCATTCTCAGTCAACACTCTGTCAACCACATGTTACATCCTTGTTCATTTTTCTCCCGTCATTTTTCCCCCGCGGAGAGAAACTACGGAATTGGGGACAAGGAACTTTTGTCAATAAAGTTAGCCTTTGAGGAGTGGCGTCCATGGCTCGAGGGAGTGCAACATCAAATCACAGTCTTCACTGACCACAAGAATCTTGAGTACCTTTGTAACGCTCAATGCCTGAATCACAGGCAGGCTCGCTGGTCTCTATTTTTCAACCAGTTCTATTTTCTCTTGCAGTACCGGCCACTCATTCATCTCAGAAGATGTTCCAGATACTCCATGCCACATTATTGACCCTACAAGGGTGCTCCTCTCTGCTACACACACGGTTCCCGTTGGGAAAACTGTGGTCCCACAACCACTCAGAAAGAAGATCCTCAAATGGGCGCATGACTCTCTGCTCACCGAACATCCTGGGCAAGCCAGAATGCTGTCCACATTACAAAGGTTCTACTGGTGGCTGACTATGAAGAAAGACGTCCATGCCTATGTAGAATTGTGCCCTACCTGCGCCCATCAAAAACCACCAGCAGGCCGCCCCTGGGGGCTTCTCCAACCACTCCCTGCACCTAGCGAGCCATGGACACATATAGCCACAGACTTCATTGTTGATCTACCTCCGTCCAGTGGTAATAACACCATATGGGTCACCATAGACCGTTTTTCAAAGATGGCACATTTTGTGGCGCTACCTGGACTACCTTCGGCCCCAGAATTAGTGAAACTAATCATCCGCCACATCTTTCGCCTTCATGGCCTACCAAGACACATCCTCTTGGATCGAGGGGTCCAATTTACAGAAACATTCTGGAGGTCATTGTGCAAGAAGTTCGACATATCACTGGATCTCACATCTGCCTACTATCCACAGGCCAATGGACAAACCAAAAGAACGAACCGCACCTTAAAACAGTTTCTTTGGGAGTACGTAAATTCCAGACAGAATGACTGGTCCGAACTGCTCCCCTGGGTCAAGTTTGTGTTAAACTCACACCAGTCAGCTTCCTCTGGATCTTCGCCCTTCCACATAGTCTACGGATGCCAACCACTACAGCCTCTTCCAGTTCCTCTGTCGGTATCATCCCCCGCTACACAGACTTCGGCACATGAATTGCACCGGCTCTGGGAGCACACCAAACAGCTTCTTCAACAGGCTGGCCAGAAGGCTAAAAGGTTTTACGATGCTCATCATCAGGCAGCTCTCCTCAGTTGCATCCTGGAGATAAAGTGTGGCTCAGTACCCGCTTCATACGCCTGAAACTGCCTTCTGCTCGATTTGCACCCAGATACATCGGCCCATTCTCAGTACTTCGCTGCCTAGGTCCAGTTACTTACAGCCTCCAGTTACCTCCTTCACTTAAAATCCACAACGCCTTCCACATCTCTTTCTTAAAGCTGCTCATCCTGTCTGAGTTCTTACAAAAGACACCTGAACCTCAACCGTGAAGAGGACATCATTTACCAGGTCAAGGACATCCTGGATGTCAGAAAATGTGGCAGGCGTTGGGAGTACCTCATCTCATAGCATGGTTTTGGTCCAGAGGAAAACAGTTGGGAACCCGCGATCAATATTCTCGACAAGGAATTGATCAAGCAATTCCACAAATCTCATCCTAGGAAACCGAAACCCCCGGGGAGGGGCCCTAAGAAGGGGGGTACTGTTACGCCCGTCATTCGCAGATGGCTGCGACCACTAATGCTCACCTCTTTCTTTGCTGCCTTGTCTGTATTGGGGAGAATGGCGACCTCTGCCAGTGATTGCCGATCTGCCTGGCGTTCCCGGAACAGTGTGGGCGCTGTTGAACGTTATCTTCCCCTAGGAATCACATAGGCATACACGCGCAAGGGCCACTTTTGTACACGTCATGGCAGGAACCTCGAGGGCGTCCCCTCCTGATGACGTCTTCGCTCTGTGGTACTTAATCTGACTGGCACTGCCTATCGACAAGTTAGCAAGGAGTTTCCTCGTTGCTGAATCCGCTCTCACTCTCGGACTTCCTGTTCCTGCTTTCAGCGTGAGATGCCATGGGTACCTGCTTCTCGGGGGCCCTTCCTCGTCTCTATCTGCTCCTTGGAGGGCCTTCTGCCTTGGACTGATGCCTGTCCCGCTCCTCAGAACCCTTCCTGGAGCTACCCTTCAGTGAGTACCTAATTCCACGGATCTACTCTACCAACTCTTGTGGGATCCTCACCGGTGTACCCTGTTCCTCAGGCCACTACCGTATTCTCTCTAGTAGGAGCTACTCCGGTTTACCCTGCGCTGCAGGCCACTACCATACCATCACAACGGAGAAACTACCTGGGTATTTCCTGTGCTACAGGTCACTATCATAGCGTCACTACTGAGATACTCCTTTGGTGTACCTGCACTGCAGGACACAACCTATCACCACTACGAAGAGACTTCCTCGGCGTACCCCGCCCTGCAGGCCACTACTGGATCTCCTCCTCTGAGGTAATCCCTCTGGGTATTAGGGATGTGAATCGTTTTAGGACGATTAAAATTATCGTCCGATAATTTTAATATCGTCTTAAACCGTTATGGAACACAATACAATACAGATTCTAACGATTTATCGTTATAAATCGTTAGAATCGTGAGCCGGCACACTAAAACCCCCTAAAACCCACCCCCGACCCTTTAAATTAAATCCCCCACCCTCCCGAACCCCCCCAAATAACTTAAATAACCTGCGGGTCCAGCGGCGGTCCGGAACGGCAGCGGTCCGGAACGGGCTCCTGCTCCTGCATCTTGTTGTCTTCGGCCGGCGCCATTTTCCAAAATGGCGCCGAAAAATGGCGGCGGCCATAGACGAAAAAGATTGGACGGCAGGAGGTCCTTCCGGACCCCCGCTGGACTTTTGGCAAGTCTCGTGGGGGTCAGGAGGCCCCCCACAAGCTGGCCAAAAGTTCCTGGAGGTCCAGCGGGGGTCAGGGAGCGATTTCCCGCCGCGAATCGTTTTCGTACGGAAAATGGCGCCGGCCATACGCGTATGGCCGGCGCCATTTTCCGTACGGAAAATGGCGCCGGCAGGAGATCGACTGCAGGAGGTCGTTCAGCGAGGGTTCCGGCGCCTCGCTGAACGACCTCCTGCAGTCGATCTCCTGCCGGCGCCATTTTCCGTACGGAAAATGGCGCCGGCCATACGCGTATGGCCGGCGCCATTTTCCGTACGAAAACGATTCGCGGCGGGAAATCGCTCCCTGACCCCCGCTGGACCTCCAGGAACTTTTGGCCAGCTTGTGGGGGGCCTCCTGACCCCCACGAGACTTGCCAAAAGTCCAGCGGGGGTCCGGAAGGACCTCCTGCCGTCCAATCTTTTTCGTCTATGGCCGCCGCCATTTTTCGGCGCCATTTTGGAAAATGGCGCCGGCCGAAGACGACAAGATGCAGGAGCAGGAGCCCGTTCCGGACCGCTGCCGTTCCGGACCGCCGCTGGACCCGCAGGTTATTTAAGTTATTTGGGGGTGGGGGATTTAATTTAAAGGGTTGGGGGTGGGTTTTAGGGGGTTTTAATGTGCCGGTTTTTCGATTTTTCGATTTTTTAACGATTTTTCACGATTTTTCACGATTTTTCACGATATTTTACCCCCCCAAACGGCAACAATACGATTCCCTCCCCCTCCCAGCCGAAATCGATCGTTAAGACGATCGAGGACACGATTCACATCCCTACTGGGTATACCCCTCTACTCTGACATCACCACTTTTCCTGCACTCCCGCTCCGAGGGGTGTGACCTTCTATCTATCTAATAAAGACTATTCCACAGCTGTCTGTGATGTCTGTTGGACCATGCCTCCCGATGGTGAGGTTCACAGGGCTCCTCCCTGTGGGCGGTGACACCTCTCACCTTGTCCCAGGCTCCACACACTAACAAACCATAACACTTGAAAAGCATGCTAAAATCTGTGCCAATTGCTTTACACTACTGGAACAATGCTTTGTGGAAACATTGGATTCAGATATCATTGCCAGCCTCCCAGAATACAACACTGGACAACTGAAACAGGGAGCAGAAATTGTAGATGACTGTAACTGGGAGCAGGATCAGAGGCTGGATGAATAGAGCTTCACTGGGGTAGATGCTGGGGAGTTTGTTAGACCAGCAACTGTGTGCCGTCTGGGAGTTATTTATATGTGGATCTCAATTTGGGGCACACCCAGTGCATGTCCAGTAGGAATCCTGCAGAGGTGTGTCTAGCTCTCCCGAAAATACAGGACAAATATTATCTGACTCCCTGGAGAGCTAGCAGCTTCTGCAGCTCTGCTGCCAGTAGTCAAAATGGCGCCGACGGCCCTTTGCCCTTACTATGTCACAGGGGCTACCACCGCCATTGGTCGACCCCAGTGACATAGTGAGGGCAAAGGGCCATCGGTGCCATTTTGACTACTGGCAGCCGACAGCCCAAGTCCAGGAGATCGCTCCCGGACCCCCGCTGGACCACCAGGGACTTTTGGCAGGTCTTGGGGGGGGGGGGGTCAGGAGGGGGGGGGGTTTGTAGTAAATTAATTTTGGAGGTCTTGGGGGGCATCAGGAGGGTGGGGGTTTTTATTAGATTTTTGCTTTTTTATTAAAGATTTGTCTGCGAGCCAGATGCAGCCATCAAAAGAGCCACATCTGGCTCACAAGCCATTGGTTCCCGACCCCTGCATTACACCATGACTTTCTGTATGCTCTGTGATTTTAATCTTTAGGATAGTTTCCACTATTTTTCCCAGTACTGAAGTCAGGCTCACTGGTCTATAGTTTCTTGGATCGCCCTTGGAGCCCATTTAAAATATTGGTATTACCCTCCAGTCTTCAGGTACAGTGGATGATTTTAATGATAGGTTACACATTTTAACTAATAGATATGAAGTTTCATTTTTTAGTTCCTTCAGAACCCTAGGATGCATACCATCCAGTCCAGATGATTTGCTACTCTTTAGTTTGTCAATCTGGCCTACTACATCTTCCGGGTTCACAGTGATTGTTGCGACCGTCGCTGCCTGACGTCTCCACTCCGCCCACCTTACCGCATTGGTGACTCCCTCCGGGGAGTCCTTTCGGTAGAAGGACTAGGGGACACCTCATGAAATTAGCAAATAGCACATTTAAGTCTAATCAAAGAAAATTATTTTTCACTTAACGCACAATTAAGCTCTGGAATTTGTTGCCAGAGGATGTGGTTAGTGCAGCTGGGTTTAAAAAAGGTTTGGATAAGTTCTTGGAGGAGAAGTCTATTAACTGCTATTAATCAAGTTTGCTTAGGGAATGGCCTCTGCTATTACCGGCATCAGTAGCTTGGGATCTTCTTAGTGTTTTGGTACTTGCCAGGTTCTTGTGGCCTGGATTAGCCACTGTTGGAAACAGGATGCTGGGCTTGATGGACCCTTGGTCTGACCCAGTATGGCATTTTCTTATGTTCTTAACAAGATGAAGACTCTGATGTTGAAGTTGATCAAAATCCTCTGCAGCTCCTTCACTCAGTGGTGATTCAATCTCGAGTTGGTCGTCGTCATCTAATAATAGACCAGGGTCCCCCCAGGGAGAGCCACATAAGCCTAAAAAGGCAGCATCTCAAGACCTTCTGTCTGCGCTTCCTTTACAGCTGCAGCCGCCTCTCGCATCCAAAGCTATGCTTCAGATTTGTCAGGCTCTCAATACCTTCTTCCAGGATTTACAATCCATGCACCCACGACCCGCAACTCCATCTCCACCAACAGATGCACCGGGTCCATCAAAACCTACTCAACCACCTACATCATTCTCCACACCGAGAGAGTGTCTGGATAGCCCCACCTCTCAGTGGTCAACCTCTTCACCAAATTCATCCACAGGTATGCCTTCTGACCCCCCAGAAGGTCTTCCGGAATCCTATTTCCCACCAGAAGACTTAACTTATGCAAAGTTTATTGAAAAGGTGGGTGCCCTTCTGAATATAGAAACTGGCAAAATACCGGATCCAAGATCAGAAGTTCTGGGGATTCTCAAAATTTTTGAAATGCCACCAGAGCCTACTGCAATACACCGTCATACAGTTTTAAATTCAGTACTGCACAAAATCTGGGAAAAACCTTTTTCTTCTGGTCCAACATCCAGAAAAACAGATTTAAAATATAGGATGTGAAACTCCATTCTTTACGACTCTACGCAATTATCTCATAATTCGATAGTAGTAGAGTCTGCCCTCTCCAAAGCAAAGCAATCAAAGCTCCATGCCAATTCGCCACCCAGTAAAGATTATAAATCTTTGGATGATTTTGGACAAAAGGTATATCATTCTTCGATGTTAACCACCAAAATTGAACATCATCAATTTTACATAATCCAATACCTCTTTGAAACACTTAAAAAATTGCGTCCATTCTGCCTAGTCTCTGACAACTCCTTGCCACAACCCTTCACTGACATGGAGGAAGGACTTCGACATTTACACAGGATAGTTTATGAGTCCTTCGAGTCTACCTCACGAGGTGCTACCGCGGCTATCGCAGCACGTAGAATAGCTTGGTTGAGGGCTAGCTCAATAACAGGCCAATACGGGGGTGGGGGGGGGGGGGTGGGGGTTTGTTGCCTGCAGAGAAGGTTGAAGGAGAGATCCAGAGGGGGCGAAGATACAGCTCAAGGCAGCAGGAAGCTGACTGAACACCACACTAATGCCAGGGTCAGGGTAGGCAGTAAATTTGCAGGTTAAAGACGCGGCAAAATAGCTGGTTAAAAAGGAGATAATCTGGGCGCACGTTACTGTATCGGAGGGAATAGCTAATCCGATCATTAAATATATCATATACATGCCGCGGGCGGAAAGGGATATGCGATTTCAAGAAGCGGTAAGGACGCGTAAAACCGGATACTGAATCGCGGGTTCACCTTACGCGTCCAAATTGTGCGTCCAAAGAGGGTTAGAAATGGGGTAACTGCGGCCGCACTTTACTGTATCGGCCTGTAAGAGAGGACTTTCATGAAAAATTGGCTGATATCCCCTGCATGGGAGACAACCTTTTTGGCGATAAATTTGCTGAAACCGTAGCAAATTTAAAACAGCAAAATTCGGCAGTGCTTTCACTTACAGCACCAACAGATCCCCACGCTTCCTACAAAAAATTCTACCCTAACTTTAGAAGGCGTACAGACCCAAGAACATCATTCAGACCTTTCCATCCTTATCGTCCTCAACAATATACTCAACCACGATTCCAGCCTCAACCTCACCAGTCTCGTGGACGCTTCTAGACAACAACGTCTGCAAAAGCAAGCCACTGCAGCCCCTCAGAAGCAACCACTGGCTTTTTGAGCTGTCCCGAGCCACCCCCACCACTATTCATAGAAGGTCGCCTACAGCATTTCTATACCAACTGGATAGCAATCACTACCAATCGCTGGGTGTTAGATAGCATCAGGGAAGGTTATTGCCTAAATTTCATAACTCCTCCAGAAATTCTCCATGTTCCCCCTTCTCAGGGGAACATCATTCCATGCCTCTTTTCTTCAAGAAGAAATAAGAAACCTACGTCTCCAACACGCCATTCAAAAACTTCTTCTATCAACACGAAATCAGGGATTCTATTCCCACTACTTTCTCATTCCAAAAAAATCTGGAGGCCTTCGTCCAATCTTGGATTTAAGGAATCTCAACAAACACATCCAAAGAGAAAAGTTCAAGATGACCTCTCTCAAAAACATACTACCCCTTCTACAACCCAATGACTGGCTATGTTCCATAGACCTGAAGGATGCTTACTCCCATATACCCATGCATCCTTCTTTGTGGTGATACCTCTGTTTCCAGGCCCTGCATGCACACTACCATTACAAGGTCCTGCCTTTGGCCTTTATTCAGCCCCAAGAGTTTTCACGAAATGTTTAGCGGTGGTGGTGGTGGCTCACCTCAGAAAATTATCAATCCAAATTTTTCCCTACCTGGACGATTGGCTGTTAGTGGCTTCGGATCCAACCACTCTACGTACACACACGGTACAGATGATAACTTGTCTACAGACATTAGGTTTCCTAATAAATTATGACAAGTCCAATCTACAGCCAACCCAGACACTTCAATTCATCGGGGCCCTTCCAAAGGACAGAATTCAAAATCTCTCGTCCCTAGCTTGCAGACTACTCAATCAATCCAATGCTCCGCATATCAAGTCCTCCAATTGTTTGGTCACATGACAGCAGCAATCCATGTAGTCCCATTCACAAGACTACACATGCGACATCTTCAATGGGGTCTAAAAACTCAATGGTCACAGTTCCTGCAACCCCTCTCTACCAAGGTCCAAATCATCAAACTAATGCGCATGGGTTTGCAGTGGTGGATATTAGGGGTGTGCATTCGTTTCCTATGAATTGGTAATCCACAACGTATAGGGCCATATTAGTTGTATTCGTGGGGAAGCGAAACACATCACGATTCCCCACGAATACAACGAATCTTCGCCGAATTATTCGTCTGTCTAAAGGAGCCAATTTAAACAAACCCCCCACCCTCCTGACCCCCCTCAAGACTTACCAAAACTCTCTGGTGGTCCAGCAGGGGGTCCGGGAGCCATCTCCTGCACTCACACCCTTGACTGTCGGTATTCAAAATGGCGCCAATAGCCTTTGACCTACTATGTCACAGGGGCTACCGGTGCCATTGGTCAGCCCATCACATGGTAGGAGCAATGGATGGCCGGCACCATCTTGTGCTCCTACCATGTGACAGGGGCTGACCAATGGTACCAGTAGCCCCTGTGACATAGTAAGGGCAAAGGCTATCGGCGCCATTTTGATTACTGGCAGCTGACGGCCCGAGTGCAGGAGATCGCTCCCGGACCCCCGCTGGACCACCAGGGACTTTTGGCAAGTCTTGGGGGACCCTCCTGACCCCCACAAGACTTGCCAAAAGTCCAGCGGGGGTCAGGGAGTGACCTCCTGCACTCGGGCCGTCGGCTGCCAGTATTCAAAATGGCACCAATAGCCTTTGCCCTCATTATGTCACAGGGCCGACGGTCGGCCATCCATTGCTCCTACCATGTGACAGGGGCTGACCAATGGCACCGGTAGCCATTTTGAATACCGGCAGCCAAGGGTATGAGTGCAGGAGATGGCTCCTGGACCCCCCGCTGGACCACCAGGGAGTTTTGGTTGTCTTGGGGGGGGGGGGGGGGGGGGTCAGGAGGGTGGGGCGGTTTAGTTAATTTAATTTTAGCCGGGAAACGAATAAGAATTAATGTATAAACGTATCAGGGGCCCCCTTTGCCAAATGCAATGTATCTACCCCCCGACAAATACGAATCCCGAATGCAACATATGGCATTCCTTTGCACATCCCTAGTGGTTATCCTCCGCAAACCTGTCCTCGGGAGCTCCCTTTCATATCAACTAATGCTAACAACGGATGAATCCAGAAAAGCTTGGGGAGCCCACCTGTTAGACCTAAAAACTCAAGGCTGCTGGTCGCGTCAAAAGACTACATACCAGATCAACCTCCTGGAACTTCGCACAATCTGGAGAGCACTCCAGACCTTCTCTCCTCAAGTCTGTCACAAAAGCCTCATTATTTACACCGACAACCAAGTTGCGATGTTCTATATAAACAAGGAAGGAGGGTCTGGTTCATGGACCCTATGTCGGTAAGCCCTTCACATACTTTTTTGGGCGAATGCGAACAGAGTAACACTTCACGCCACTTACCTACCGGGGCTGGACAATGTCACAGCGGATCGACTCAGCAAGATTTTTCATCCACACGAATGGACACTGAATCACAAGGTAGCTCACATTTTTCAACAATGGGGCTTTCCAACAATCGATCTCTTTTCAACTCAAAGCAATCGACAAACACAAACCTTTTGCTCCATTTACCCAAGCAAACTTAGTTATGCTCCTGATGCCTTCCTCATTCCATGGACGGAAGGCTTGGTGTATGCCTATCCACCCATTCCGCTCACCTCCAAAATGATTCAGAAATGCATTCAGGACATGGTGGACTTGATCTTAATAGCTCCAGCTTGGCCAAGGCAACCATCTCATGCGACTCTCTATATGCCCACCCATTCCCCTGGAATACCATCCACACCTGTTAACTCAGGAAGGGGGATCCCTCCTCCACCCAATGCACCAATCCCTCCATCTGACAGCATGGAGGTTGAAAGGCAGGTATTAAGCCACTTGGGCCTCTCTTCAAGATTAGAAGACATACTGCTCGCGTCTAGGAAACCCTCGAGTAGACGTAACTATGCGGGAAAATGGCATCGTTAAACACAATGGTGCCAACCAAGGCACCTAGATCCTTTTTCATGTACGTCGACCCAACTACTGGAATACCTTCATATGCTCTACCTCTCTGGTCTAGCGTACTCTTCAGTTCATGTACATATTAGCGCCATTGCATTTCACCACCATCATCAGGGTCTTCCAATTTCTAATCACCTGCTAATCTCTAGATTCATGCGAGGCATACTATACTTGAGACCACCAATAATGAAGCCTCCTGTACCATGGGATCTGAACATTTTGCTCGAACAACTCATGGCTTCTCCCTTTGAACTCATGCCATATAAAATACCTAACCTGGTAGACTGTTTTCCTGGTAGCCATTACATCAGCACGAAGGGTAAGTGAGTTACAGGCCTTAGTTCACTATTCTCCTTACTTGAATTTTATCATGACAAGTTCACCCTCCGCACTCATCCTACCTTCCTCCCGAAGGTGGTTACAGCGTTCCATCTCAATCAAATGATTACACTACCAATCTTCCAACCCAAACCTCATCAGAATGATCATGATAAACTCCTACACTCATTGGACTGTAAGAGAGCTTTAGCCTATTACAAACAGAGAACGCATTCTCCATCAAGGCCATCTCAATTATTCCTTTCCTTCAATCCAAACAATCCGGGGCAACCTGTTGCAAAAAGAACCATTGCAAACTGGTTAAGCCAATGCGTAGAATTCTGTTACAACAAACGCTCTATCATTCTTAGTAGCAAACCAAAGGCCCACCAAATACGGACCACCGCTACTTCAATTGCCCATTTCAAGAAAGTTCCACTACAGGACATCTGCAAAGCGGCAACTTGGTCTTCTCTACATACCTTCACATCACACTACTGCATTGACAAGCAAGCTTCTTCCAATGCTGCACTGGGCACAGCAATCTTGTCCAACTTGCCTGACACTTAGGACTATCTACTCTACTTATGGGTTGTCATCCTGAACTTAAACAGCACATGCATGCAGACACAACCCGGGAACGTGGAACTCCCAGAAAGCATGGCTAATTCAGCCTATCAACGGGAAAAAGCAAGTTTGCTTACCGTAAACAGTGTTTCCGTAGATAGCAGGATGAATTAGGCATGTGATCCCTCCCCACCTCCCTAGACAGTCCATTACTACTACTGCTTCCTACCTTTTTGCTATATATCTTGCTTGGTTACAAAGAGACTCAGGAGAAAAAATGGAATCATGCGGGAAGACCGCACAGACGCAGAGAGTTAAAAACTCTGTCACTACTAGAGAGAAACTCCGCCTACTCCGGTCATGTCGACGCTCCCAGAAAGCATGGCCAATTCATCCTGCTATCTACGGAAACACCGTTTACAGTAAGAAAACTTACTTATTTTGAATATTTTATAAAGCTGGTTAATAGGTTGTTTTTTTTATTTTTATTTTTTACTGTTTTGTGTTTACTTTCTAGGCAGCATGAAAGGATTACTGCTTTATGCTATACGGTGTTTGTATCCCTGATGCAAGCTATCCTGCCGCAACATGGACATGTCGAGTATTAGTTGAGTTTGTTATAGTTGTAATAGTTATTATGCTGATTTACAATACATTTTAATTTTTCATTCACATTTTATATCCTATTTTACATTATTTTTCTTTGTTCTGTGCTTCTGTATATTTGTACATTGTGACTCTCACTCCTCAACATTCTAGGAAAAGAAAACTAACAAAATTACTTCTATTGATTATAATGGAAGTTGTATAGCTATATCTGGGACTTTGGAGATACTCTTGCCCTGAGCATGTGAAAATATTTTGTTTTTGGGTTTAGGTAGGTGGAAAATAAGGGAATAAGTTTGTAGGAAATAATTCTTCTGATCTGATCACCGAATGGAGCACGTATAGTGGCTCTATTTCATGTGCACCCCCAAATTACTTGTTTGAGATGCACATAGCTTCCAAATAGACCCTTTTAAAAAGTTGCTATTCAGCTAAACTCAAATGTCACAAGAGAATTGCTTTCTAGAATATTAAAGGACCAGGGAATAATAGCTGTTCTTTACTTTCACTAAAATAATGTATAATTATTGCTATTTAGATATCATCACAGAATTCAGTTTAGAGGACACTAGAACCTACAGCCTCTGCTAGCATACAGATTTTACATGATATTGTCTGAACTGACAAATCTTTATTTTGCTCTGAGGAATAAAATTTGCCAAACCAGTTCTCTGCAAGGCATGCATATATTAGATATAACTGAGAGAGAAACATAGAATCAAACAAATTGAAATTATTGTATAAAAACTGCCAGACATATTGATAAGCAGTATAACTGTCATATAATGAGATGCAACCAAGATGGGCCTCTCACCTTAGAGTCTTTTTAAGACAGATGTTTCACATAGGGCACCGGGAGAGAAAAATTCACAGTATGTCTGCCAGCAAAAACAGATTGGGAGCAGAGATTATAGCTGGTGTACCCAGGCCAAATAATTCCATCTGTTCCAAGTGGATTATATCCTTTTTTTTTTTTTTAATGAGACAGCTATGCTATGCCCAATTTAGTAGTGCCAAATAAGGAAGTGGGGATTGCCAAGTACTAAATACGAGTATCTGACACTCTACCAAAGCTGCATAAGAGACAGATGCCTCAAGTCTTATTGGTGGTGTTGACAGGCTCCTTTACAAGTAGATTGCCTGGGTTGAATGCAATGCTATGGTAATTTTTTTTTTTTTTATAACTTTTCAGATACATACAGAGTATAATATACTTAGGAAATACTATATAAGCCAATTATGAAACAACATTAAATAAGCAAAGATAAAAGATGAAGAGAAGAGCTCTATCCTTGGCTTATTACATGATTAATAAATCAACCTAAGAGAGGGGGCCCATATATGAGTACAAAGACAAATAAAGAAGAAAAAGCATAATCCTGATTAAGCAGAGCTGCTTGAAAGTTAAGCTCTCAGCTGTTCTGGAGCAAAAAAGATATAACAATCATCTTTCTTAACTATACATTTACAAGGGTATCTTAATAGGAAAGTAGCCCCAGAGGAACAGTTTCTTGTCTCACAGCTAAGAAACCTTTTCTCCTTTCTTGTGTAATTTTTGAAATATCAGGAAACATTTGTACATTAGAATCATGAAAAGGAGAATTTAAATGATGAAAATAGCTGAACAAGACATTAGTATATTAATGTCCTGTTATCAATGAGACAAGTAAAGTGGGATGATCAATGATTTCAATGCCAGATGATTCCAAAAAGGTGGTAAGATTTTGCATATCCACAGAAAGTCCTCCAGGATCCATTGGTGGGCGTCTTTCCGCAGAGGTGACAGGTACAAAGTACACTTTATTAATGGAGGGAAGCTCTATCTCTGGAATAAGAAGTACTTCCCAAAGATATACTGCTGTGGTATCCTTTTAGTTTAGTAAGAGATTACAGTCATTACCCATTTGCCAGTGCCTACTGGTTTTGTCACACTATAGAGGGCTTAGCACATCGTACACAGATGCAAGAGCAACAACATTTTTTTTTTGGCTTGTAACATCTGAAAAGTTTCCCAGGTCCCAGTCTTATTTACCGCCAAGCAGTACTTCATAAGCAAATGATGACACTGCTACTTAAGCAGCAAGTTTCAGGCTGTGTTGACTAAACCAAAATTTATACTTATATTTTCAGCATGTTTTAGCCTCATTAAGAAAATTAATTTGACCAGAACGTAATTGAGTTTGTCAAATGTTTTTATTAGCAACCTCTGAAAAAAGTATTTTGAAACATATATAAATCTGTAGTGTTTATTAAAATTTCCCTTAAACTAAGCTTTTAGATTAATTAAAACCAAACACATCATGTATTCTAACTCAAATTACCAGTCAAATTAAGTTTGAAATACTGCCTATAACTAGTCCAGCCCAATCTGCTGAACACTCATACAGCATTTTTCATAATAATTGAATTTCTAAAATATACATTTTTGGAAATGAAGGAATGTATTTTCACAGAAATAAAAGAGGGGAAAAGAGTAGACACAATGTCCTTCAAAGAGCAGATTTAACAAGTCAGCCTGAGTCTTAAAGGGTCACAGCTTTTTGCCTAGGATCAACTTGTCTTTATGCAAAGTATAAGTGTAATAGGATGGCTATGGGCTAGATTAGAAAGAAGCTGAAGCTAATTTAGCTTCTGTCCCATAACCTCAGCACTGAGTAGAGATTATGCTGTAAATGACCGAGACCTCACACAGCTTACTGCAGTCACAGAGTTCTTTTCAAAGGTGTTGGGGGGGGGGGGGGGGGGGGGGGGGGGGGGGGGGGGAGGGCGGAGATAGGAGCAAAGCCTCAGAGCCCTTAGGGATAGCACAGTCAATCATACCCGGACTCCAGTAAGACACTTCTCTCCAGGGATTAGTTTTCCAACAACATCAACGTTATTTATTGATCAACTTTTTCAATGGTAATGATTTGACAATAGATCCATCGCCAAATAAATATGTAGGTTTTCAGACTGCAAATTCACAAGCACTCTCTTAGAATTCCCCTTGGTGTTTTTCTGTTCCTCAGATTCCCTCATTAAATGGCTCTAAGGGCTCCTCAGCTCTGGGGGATATTCTTTCCATGTTTTCCAATATGGAATAAGACCCACCCAGATTTAATTTAAGTGCTTCTGATTTTTCAAAATTAATCTGAAGGCCATAAAAGTTCCTCAAGAATCAATTTACCCTAATACACTGTTCAATGATTTACTTGGTTCACTAACAAAACATGATCTGCCCCCTTCCCAACTGTTTAAAAAAGGTAATTTGGGTCTGCAGTTTCCCTCCTTATCCCACCCACACAATTTTTTTTTTTATGCTGTTGGGTCTGAGGCCCACCTCTTACCTAATCTGTATAAAATAAAGTGGCTTGATTATCCCCCCATAGATCCCACAGAACAGCTCCAAAACCCCATATGCGGGCCGATACAGTAAAGTGTGCTCAGGCCGAGCACACTGTTAGCCCCCGTTTGGACGCCCGTTTCGATGCTCTATTTTTACCCCTTATACAGTAAGGGGTAATAGCGCATGGAAAACACGTGTCCAACCCCCCGCCCCCCCTGAAACTAATAGCGCCCGCAACATGCAAATGCATGTTGACGAGCCTATTAGTTAGGTCCCACGCAATACAGAAAGTAAAATGTGCAGCCAAGCCGCACATTTTACTTTCAGAAATTAAAGCCTGCCCAAAGGCAGAAGTTAATTTCGGCCGGCACCGGGAAAGTGTACAGAAAAGCAGAAAAAACTGCTTTTCTGTACACCCTCCAACTTAATATCATAGTGATATTAAGTTGGATGCCCCAAAGATAAAAAAAAAAAAAATCTGCCCGCGGTCTGGAAAAAGGACGCTCAATTTTGCTGGTGTCCATTTTCCGAACCCTTGGCTGTCAGCAGGTTTGACAACCGACGCCGGTAAAATTAAGCGTTGGCTGTCAAACCCACTGACAGCTGCCGCTTCTGTCAATAAGGAGGCGCTAGGGACGCGCTAGTGTCCCTAGCGACTCCTTTTTACCACGGGCCCTAATTTGCATGCCTTGGCTTAGTGAATCGTGTGCCCAGGAGCGTGGCCTGGGCGCGCGTCGGGAGAGCGGGCGCTCGCCGGCTCTCCCGCGAGGTTTACTGTATCGGCCCGATAGTGAGCTGGTAGAACTCCTTCTTACCTGCTCCGCATCCAGCGTCGTTGTGACAATGGTAATCTAAGTATACTGGCTAAACTAAAGATAGCCAGAGTAGGCTTGTCACAACAATGCTGGATGCTAAGCCTGTAGGAGATTACAGGAGAGCCCTTCTGCCAGCTCGGTGTGGGGAATTTTGGAGGTATTCTGTGGGGTCAGAGGAGGGGTTGGGGTGGGTTGAAGTCACTTTGTTTTACATAGAAACATAACAGCAGAAAGAGACTGTATTGCCTATCTCGTCTGCCTAACTAATTTAGCATTACAATTCCTATCACTCCCTCAGATAGCCCATGTATTTCCCATGTATCCCTCAGATATCCCATGTATCCCAGGACTTCATCGCCATCACCGAAACCTGGTTTAAAAATACTGACCAAGTAATCACAAATCAACTAAATAACAATGAATACGACCTATTTTCAATTCCCTGGAAATCCCGCAGAGGAGGAGGATTACTACTAATCATAAAAAAACATTTCACAATGAAACTGAACCCACACACAATCCCGCAACAATATGAAGTAACCATCTTCGACTCAGAAAACCTGCAAATTTTCATAGTATAACTGCCCCCCCCAAACTTCTAAACAATGACATATGCTCACTCCTATAATTCTTCATAAACATCAGCACGAAGAAACCTACAATTATACTAGGAGATTTCAACCTCCACATGGACAGCAGCCCCCGATCCCAAAACTGCCAAACCATGCTTGAAGTACTATCTACTTTAAATCTCACACAACAGGTGAACAACCCAACTTATAAAGCGGGTCACACCCTGGATCTGATATTCACAAACAACTTCTTCTCAAACACATCAATATCATATACACCAGTCCCATGGTCCGACCACTACCTCCTACACTGCAAGACCCAAGCAAACATTATCAACACGACTAAAACAAACGAAACATACTCCTTCAACTACCGACCACCCTTCCAACCTGACATCCTCCAACATGATCTCGGAAAACAGCTAATAAATCTGGATCTTTCCAACACCACCACCAAATCATGGCACAAACTCACAGCGGATACTGCCAACAACATAAACCCTGAAAGAACAAAACAGATAAAAAACAATAGAGAGAAAATAAACCCCTGGTTCAACACCCAACTAAGAGACTCAAAATTAACCCTAAGGAAAAAAGAAAAAGAATGGCGAAAAAATAAATCCCCACTGACATTGGAAAGGTATCGCACACATCTTGCCACATATAAAAAAATGATTAACAACACTAAGCGAGATTACTATAGCAATAAAATAAAAAACTCCACTAACAACTCCAAATCCCTCTACAACATAGTGAACAACCTAATATCAGAAAACAACCACCACCCCACATCACAAACCAAAAACTTAAGCCAAGAACTTGCTCTGTTCTTCAAAAACAAAATCAGCAGAATAACGGGAAACATAAACAAATCCACTATCCTAGATGACCAGATTACCTTCAAAAACATAATACCCTGGGGTCCAATTTCGATCCCATATCGACCACTGAAACAGAGAAAACTTAACCCAGTCTGCCACGATCTGGACACAATTCCAACTCGTGCCCTAAAAGAAAGTGCACAAAGCATTGTGCCATCCATCACGGCTATCATAAATAAATCTCTCGCAGAAGGTGAACTACCAGATATATTAAAAATCACAACTATTAAACCAATAATAAAAAAAAAGAACCTCAATCCAAATGACGAATAACTACCACCCAATATCAAACTTACCACTCCTAGCTAAAATGAGAGAGAAAGCTGCTCTGAAACAATTCAATGAGCATCTCGAAACCAACATCTTACACCCAGCCCAACACGGTTTCAGAAAAAAATCACAGCACAGAAACCTTGCTACTCAACTTATCAAACTCAATAATAAGAGGCTTCGACAACAATCTAAGATACATCCTCATACTACACGACCTCTCAGCAGCATTTGACATGGTAGACCATAAAAGCCTTATAAATAGACTTACTGACATCGGTCTTTCCGGTACAACTCTCAACTGGTACAACTCTCAACTGGTACAACTCTCAAACAGATATTTCAAAGTTAACATCAACAACCACTCCTCAGATGCCATACCTCTTGAAACCGGAGTGCCACAAGGCTCTGCTCTCTCTGCCACACTTTTTAATATATACCTCCTACCACTCTGCCAACTCCTCACAAGTCTCGGCGTCACATACTACATGTACGCCGACGATATACAATTAATCATTCCAATAACAACCACTATCGAAGATACAATGAATCTCTCGGCCTCCTAACTAGACACCATAAGAAACATGCTAAACCACATGAAGCTATGTCTAAACATGGACAAAACCGAATGTATTCTACTAGAGAGAAAAAACTCAGGATTGAACACAAATCACTCCATAAAAATCGACAACACATGCATCAAATTAAAAGACAACCTGAGAGATCTCGGAATATGACTAGACCCAGAGCCTAACCTCAAAAAGCACATCTCAACCAAAATCAAAGGCGGCTTCCACAAATTACAAATCCTCAAACAACTAAAACCACTACTGTACCACCCCGATTTCAGAACCGTTCTACAATCACTTATATTCACCAGTTTCGACTATTGCAACTCTCTACTGTTAGGACTACCCAAAGCCTCTATCCGACCACTCCAGCTACTGCAGAACGCCTCAGCCAGAATCCTCACCGGGCACAAAAAATCCGATCACATCACTCCTGTGCTAAACAGTCTACACTGGCTACCTGTAGAAAAGAGAATCGAATATAAAACCCTAACCATCTTACACAGTACAATATACAACAGTGAAGGAACATGCCTAAACAACATTATTAAGAAACACGTATCCCAACGCAATACAAGAACCACTAGCAAATTGCAACTAGACATACCATCAATCTCAACCGCCAAACATTCAAATGTTAGAAACAGAGCCATCTCCATAGCCGGTCCTCAACTCTGGAACTCACTGCCAAAACAACTAAGATCACAAAACACCACCAAAACTTTTAAAAAAGAACTCAAAACATGGCTTTTCAAACAAGCCTTCAAAGATGGAATTGGCTAAACACACATACAATAAAGGTCACAACAAACAATCACGGACAGAGAATTTCGATTACGGATAGTTATCTTACCGATGACGATAACCCACTGTATAGAATTTTAAAATGTTAACTATTTATTAATCTATTTAATAAATAGATTAATAAATAGTTAATAGTTAATATATATATATTAATAAATAGTTAACTACTTATTAATCTATTTAACTATTTATTAATAAATAATCGTATTGCGAATGTTCTCCGATTTCACTTACTGTTTTATGTAATGGTTGTTGATGATGTAAACCGGGGTGAAGGCAGCTAGCTATACCTCGGTATAAAAAAAGCTTTAAATAAATAAAATAAATAAATTTACTGATGGCGAGGCATTATGTTACGATGTTCCCATTTATTTTTTTAAGTTGAGCTATGACCAATTTGATTACGTAGTCATAACATGCACATATATATTGTCGCACCAGTTATATTGTTATACCAGTTGTTACTCCTCTTGTAATACATTGTTTTACCTGTAAACCGGAGTGAAGGCATCTAGCTAAACTTCGGTATATAAAAACACACAAATAAATAAATAAATAAATAAATAAATGTATTTATCCTATGCTTTCTTGAATTCAAAGACCGTTTCTGTCTCCACATCTCCATTGGAAGGCCATTCCATGCATCCACTACCCTCTCTGTAAAGACGTATTTCTTAAGTAGAAACCCTTCTATAGTTAAACCTCATGTTTTAGCCTTGGATAGCTTTCAAATTGCTCCCTCAAATCAAGTACGGAATTTAAGTATCCAGTTAGATGAAGACCTAAGAAAAAGCACATCAATAAATTAGTTAATACAGGTTACACAAAGTTACATATACATCGGATGAAAACTATTAACTTTCAAAGACTTCCGTACTGTATTGAAAACTCTTTTCTCAAACCTAGACTACTGTAATTCTTTATTACTCGGACTTCCTGCATATATCTTAAAACCATTACCACTATTACAAAATCCTCAGCTAGACTTTTATTAGGAACCAGGAAATTTGATCACATTACACCCTTGCTGATTTCATGGCACTGGCTGCCAGTACAATCCTGCATCTATGACAAAGTATTAACGTTAATATTCAAAATCATACATTCCAGTAGTACTGGTATGATAGGTGTGACATTACAACCATACAAACCTCAGCAAACACTAAGATCTCAAAATAAAGGACTAATGACTGTTCCCACAATACAGAGTACACATCTGACTCAAGTAAGAGATTGTGTGTTTTTCATAGAGGGTCCAAAGCTATGGAATTCTCTATCTGAGATGTTAAATATCTTTCTATGTGGTATCAAATGTTAAGTGTGAGCTAAAAACATGGCTATTCAAAAATGTATATAACCTAACTTAAAAACATCAGAATGTAAAGAACTAAAATAAGATGGATGAGAGATTAATTGAAGCATGAGGAATAAAATATGATTGAATGTAAGAATCACAAAACAATGTACTGACATTAATGTAATATTTGTTATATTATTTCCCTGTATTACTTGCCTTATGTCTTAGATGATTAGTAAGCGACTTACTATGTATTGGAGCTTCATATGATGTGTGTTAAGTCTGTGTATAAATGCAACTTATGTAAACCATCAAAATTTGATGATTAATAGTTATGTTACTTCTATAAACCACTATGATCTTTATATGAAACGACGGTATATAAAATGTCTAAAATAAATATTACTCTTTAGTCAATCCCCTTTCAGCCTCATCCCACGACCCTTTGTTCTACAGCCTCCTGTGCATGGAAACCTTTGAAATATTTAATCTTCTGTACCATATCTCCCCTATCTCACCTTTTCTCTAGGGTATACATTTAGATCTTTCCCTATATGCTTTAGAACAGACTCCTACATCCCCAACACATATAGACACACAGGTTCTACTACCCCTCACACACGTAACTGACAGACTCCCATACCCAGGCTGACACCCACATAAGGCCTCTTCTTCAGCCACTGCCATACTCCATCTTCACTGAATAGGGTATGGGGGTCCAGTAGCAGCCTTCTCCTTCTTTGGTCACCGCAGGATGAAAGCTGTGTGGCAGTCCTCTCCTTCTTTGGCTGCCGCAGCATGGGATCTGGATGGACATCCTGCAGGCTTCTTCAGCTGCTGCAGGATGGAGTCCTGCAGTGGCTGGCAATAGCAGACCTGTCTGTGTCACTATTTATTGCGAGGTCCTCTAAGTTTCCATATGCTTTTTGTTAATTACTTAGTATAATGAAACAATATATATCATTGTCAATTTTGTTTGCTTTTAATATTTATAATCTGTTATGGACCAAATATCCAGAGCAATGCCAGGCACTTTTCACTAGTTGGGGAAATAAAGGAGCAATTTTTGTCCACTGATTTTCAGCTGTTTGACTGGTCAATATAAATGCTGATAAATTCCCAAGGAAAATAATAAAAACTGAAAATAAAGGTCCCTAGACATACCACTTTATTCAAACCAAGGGTTACACTTGCAAACATTTATGAACTTCTATTGACTAGGTGAGATAAGAACCTTAAAGTCTTTAGTATGCCTGCTTAGGAAGAATAAGGGAATATATGCCCATAACGTTTGCAATAGTTTAGATAATTCAGTTGTTAGTTAATAGAAACACTATAATTAAGATCTGTGCTCCTGTGGAGATAATAGTGTCAAATGTTTCTTAAAGCACCTCCTATTAAACACTTCTGCTAACAAGATTATAACGATGCCTCTGTGCTGCTTATCAAAATGCCATGGAGGCCTCATATTAATGTATTTAAGTTTGATCTGTTTTATAATATCAACAGCTTTGATTTTGCGAGAAGCGACATATTAAGATAAACAAAACTGGACAACAGCATAAACCAAATGGGAGATATATTGGGATAAAAACTAAAATGCACCTAAAAGTTAGCCTACTCTCTGCCTGCACACCAGAAAAGCAATATAGCAGAGGCAGGTAAGTTGATATTTTGAGCAATCTTTCTTTTCCCTCTCTGTGCCCACTTACCTATGAACTCAGATACAGTGGCTTGCAGAAGTATTCAACCACCCTAAAAAGTCAGATTTGTGTGGATTACAAATGACGCTTACACAGATTGTTCCAGACAGTACTTACTGCAAACCAGTATTCTCAAAATATATATTCTAAGTCATAATTCATTATTTTCCTAGCATGTAGACAAACGGACTCAGGACCAGTGGGTTTATGCTCCCCTGCCAGCAGATGGAGATGGAACAAACTGACGACATGGTATATAGAGCCCTGCAGTACCCCAGCCTGCCAGTATTCTCCGTCTCCAGCAGATGGTGGATGTGCATCTCCCCATGGGGATTGCTTTGAGCTTTTTGGAAGGAGAAATTTGAAATTCTAAATTAAGGAAAAGAAAGTCCCGCTCCCCTGTGGTGACACCTAAAGGTCCCTCCCCCAGTGGAGAATTCCTGAGGTGATTTTCGTGGTCCCTCAGAGCTGTCCCTTGGTCCAGTAGCTGGGTTTCCCAGCTTAAATTTATCTGCTAGTTCAGCTGAAAGGTAGCAGGTGCAGGAGGCTGAGCACAGTGGTGATGGCAGATGCCCTCTCCCCCTGCAGCAGGTAAGCGCTGAGCTCAGGTAGGGTTTACAAAAAAAACAAACAAACCCCCAAAATGTTTTACCTTGAATCAGAAATAGTTAGAGGGGTTTCAGGACTTTCTCTGGTCTCTGTGCTTGTTGTGCCATACCGATAGTTGTTCCCGCTCCCGTTGGGGTTAGAGAACAGGGCAGCCTGGCGGATTGAGCAGCCCCTGGTGGGCTAGGTCCTGCACTTAGGCTTTTTTCTTGCACTTGGTGGTAGTGTTTTTTCACGCGCTCCTTTGCTGCCCTCTACAGGCCAGTGTGCGCAGTGCATCACCTCTGTGCACGCGTTGTTCACTTGTGCTTTGGGTGTGCTTTTTACATGCACAAATTTTACACTGTTCACACGCTTAGCCTGGCGCACAAGTTGTATGCCGCAATTCCTTCTAGGTGCTTATTTTTTGTGCACATTTCCCTTTTGAGCTTGAGCCGTTCAGACGCATGTTTACTGCCGTGATGGTGCCAGTAAGCAAGAAGCCTAAGCATCTTCCTAGTTGTGTTACTTGTCATATTAGGGCTTCTCAGCCTGACCTGGCTTCTAACCTACATCAGCACTGCTCAGACACTCAGGGAGAGTTGTCTTCCTTGGATTTTACTAAGCCTGGCTCCTCCTATTCTGATCATGGGTTGGTCACTGCCTTGACTAGAGGGACACCAGATCTTGGATCTCCCTTGATTAGCTCCTTCGCAGGCAAGGGAAGTTCTGTGGGACCAGTTCCAGTTCCTTCTGGACTTGGTCTGGACCCGGCTGCTTTTTCTTGGGTGGAATTTTTTCAAGGCTTACAAGCCTTGGCAGGCTGGGGTCCTCCGCTTCTCCCATTCCTGTCTGGTCAGACCCTCATCTGCTGACTATTCCCTCTTCCAGTCCTATGCTTAAGTGCCGGAGATTGCCTCGTCTCCGTGAGGGTGTTCCGACAGGAATCCGGATGGTACTGATGATAAGTTTGATCCTGATCCCCTGGAAGATGGGGAAATTCCTCCACGACAGGAACTGTATTGAACCATGTTCCAGTTCTTTCATAGAGATGAACTGCTGGCCTTGATTTCCCAGACCTTGAAACACCTGGGTGTCCCTGGTTTGGATGCCATGTCAGAGCTGAGGAACAATCTCATTTTGGTTTCCTTACATAAAGCCTCTTGTTTTTTCCCCTGTGATGGATGCCATTCAGGAATTGATTAATCTGGAATGGGAAGCTCCAGAGGCAAATTTTAATGGGGGTTGGATCTGGCTGTGAGAGCGCTTCTGCGTTTTCCCAAAGTGGAAGCACTGGTCTTTAAGTGGACAACCCCCATAGAGGGAGGAGTGGCCTTTGAAGGATGTACATGATGGAAGGAACATAAGAAATTGCCATGCTGGGTCAGACCAAGGGTCCATCAAGCCCAGCATCCTGTTTCCAACAGTGGCCAATCCAGGCCATAAGAACCTGGCAAGTACCCAAACACTAAATCTATTCCATGTTACCTTGCTAATGGCAGTGGCTATTCTCTAAGTGAACTTAATAGCAGGTAATGGACTTCTCCTCCAAGAACTTATCCAATCCTTTTTTTAAACACCGCTATACTAACTGCACTAACCACATCCTCTGGCAACAAATTCCAGAGTTTAATTGTGCGTTGAGTAAAAAAGAACTTTCTCCGATTAGTTTTAAATGTGCCCCATGCTAACTTCATGGCGTGCCCCCTAGTCTTTCTACTATCCAAAAGAGTAAATAACCGATTCACATCTACCCGTTCTAGACCTCTCACAATTTTAAACATCTCTATCATATCCCCCCTCAGCTGTCTCTTCTCCAAGCTGAAAAGTCCTAACCTCTTTAGTCTTTCCTCATAGGGGAGCTGTTCCATTCCTCTTATCATTTTGGTAGTCCTTCTCTGTACCTTCTCCATCGCAATTATATCTTTTTTGAGATGCGGCAACCAGAATTGTACACAGTATTCAAGGTGCGGTCTCACCATGGAGCGATACAGAGGCATTATGACATTTTCCGTTTTATTCACCATTCCCTTTCTAATAATTCCCAACATTCTGTTTGCTTTTTTGACTGCCGCAGCACACTGAACTGAGGATTTCAATGTGTTATCCACTATGACGCCTAGATCTCTTTCTTGGGTTGTAGCACCTAATATGGAACCCAACATTGTGTAATTATAGCATGGGTTATTTTCCCCTATATGCATCACCTTGCACTTATCCACATTAAATTTCATCTGCCATTTGGATGCCCAATTTTCCAGTCTCACAAGGTCTTCCTGCAATTTATCACAATCTGCTTGTGATTTAACTACTCTGCACAATTTTGTGTCATCTGTAAATTTGATTATCTCACTCGTCGTATTTCTTTCCAGATCATTTATAAATATATTGAAAAGTAAGGGTCCCAATTCAGATCCCTGAGACACGCCACTGTCCACTCCCTTCCACTGAGAAAATTATCCATTTAATCCTACTCTCTGTTTCCTGTCTTTTAGCCAGTTTGCAATCCACGAAAGGACATCACCACCTATCCCATGACTTTTTACTTTTCCTAGAAGCCTCTCATGAGGAGCTTTGTCAAACGCCTTCTGAAAATCCAAGTATACTACATCTACTGGTTCACTTTTATCCACGTGTTTATTAACTCCTTCAAAAAAGTGAAGCAGATTTGTGAGGCAAGACTTGCCCTGGGTAAAGCCATGCTGACTTTGTTCCATTAAACCATGACTTTCTATATGTTCTGTGATTTTGATGTTTAGAACATTTTCCACTATGTTTCCTGGCACTGAAGTCAGGCTAACCAGTCTGTAGTTTCCCGGATCGCCCCTGGAGCCCTTTTTAAATATTGGGGTTACATTTCCTATCCTCCAGTCTTCAGGTACAATGGATGATTTTAATGATAGGTTACAAATTTTTACTAATAGGTCTGAAATTTCATTTTTTAGTTCCTTCAGAACTGTGGGGTGTATACCATCCAGTCCAGGTGATTTACTGCTCTTCAGTTTGTCAATCAGGCCTACCACATCTTCTAGGTTCACCGTGATTTGATTCAGTCCATCTGAATGAGAAAACCCATGAAAACCTTCTCCATTACGGGTACCTCCCCAACATCCTCTTCAGTAAACACCGAAGCAAAGAAATCATTTAAACTTTCTGCGATGGCCTTATCTTCTCTAAGTACCCCTTTAACCCCTCGATCATCTAACGGTCCAACTGACTCCCTCACAGGCTTTCTGCTTTGGATATATTTAAAAATGTTTTTACTGTGAGTTTTTGCCTCTACAGCCAACTTCTTTTCAAATTCTCTCTTAGCCTGTCTTATCAATGTCTTACATGTAACTTGCCAACGTTTATGCTTTATCCTATTTTCTTCTGTTGGATCCTTCTTCCAATTTTTGAATGAAGATCTTTTGGCTAAAATAGCTTCTTTCACCTCCCCTTTTAACCATGCCGGTAATCGTTTTGCCTTCTTTCCACCTTTCTTAATGTGTGGAATACATCTAGACTGTGCTTCTAGAATGGTATTTTTTTAACAATGACTCTTGGACATTTTTTACTTTTGGACTCTTGGACATTTTTTACTTTTGTAGCTGCTCTTTTCAGTTTTTTTCTAACAATTTTTCTCATTTTATCAAAGTTTCCCTTTTGAAAGTTTAGCACGAGAGCCTTGGATTTGCACACTGTTCCTCTTACAGTCATTAAATCAAATTTGATCATATTATGATCACTATTGCCAAGCGGCCCCACCACAGTTACCTCTCTCACCAAGTCCTGTGCTCCACTGAGAATTAGATCTAAAATTGCTCCCTCTCTCGTTGGTTCCTGAACCAATTGCTCCATAAAGCTATCATTTATTCCATCCACGAACGTTCTCTCTCTAGCGTGTCCCGATGATACATTTACCCAGTCAATATTGGGGTAATTGAAGTCTCTACACAAAAGACGTCGCAAGCTACAAATTTTTCATTTTTCTGTGCATTAAATTATTTAAAGCGATGGACCATCATACCACCCAAGGTTGGTTAGGCAGTAAGCCAAGCTCTCAACCACAACGGGTCATGTTTAATCATCGGTCCGTTAAAGTCTTTAATTCCTCAAGATGCTGCTTTATTGTTAAATCAATTTTTTCTGCTTTTTAATTTTTTCTTATGTTATAAAAAATATTTTTAATATGATGGTGTTAGATTGGTAAAGGACGGTGTTTCCTTACTTATGCTGAGCGCCGCCGCGCTTCCAAGAGAGGGTGTTTCCTTACTTGTGCTGAGCGCCACCGTGCTTCCAATTTAGTCTACAGCGCTGCAGCGCTTTGTAGGTGAAAGTTGTTCAGGAATTTCTTTAAAGGGATGAACTTCCGATATTGAAGATGCTTGCGCAGTCCGACGTACGTTTCGCTTTGCGCTGCTTCAGGGACTGTATCCACATCGGAAAGTTATTATGCCTGAACTTAGAAAATGCAAGGTTTAATTCCCGTCAAGATTTTACTTGGTACTCAATACCTTGGTTTGACACCCGTCAGATTCACAGTTTAAAGAGGCTCATTACACTGCAAGAAGTTACCAGCTATATTTTCTGAAGGTGCGCTGCCTGAGGTTTCCCTTTTCTCCATTGCTTATAATGCAAGTTGGGTTATACAATGGGCTCTTGTAAAGTTAAATGGTAGAGGTGTCAAAAATGTCATAATTCCTTTTATAAAGGTTGGTAAGGTCTGCTAAAGCATCTGTGGTTGGTGGGGGAGGGGCTGAATCTCATGTTTGCCTGCCTGATAATTTCGTTTTACTTAGTGTAGACAGATGGACTCAGGACCAATGGGTATAGTGTGCTCCTGATAGCAGTTGGAGACAGAGTCAGATTTCAATCTGACGTCAGCACTACATATACCCGTGTTCAGTATTCTCCTCGAAAAGCAATAGTGGATATATGTGTGTTTGGATAACTTGATTAACTTGGATAACTTGAACTAGTTGACGTGAATTGTCGCTGGAGACCACCAGTATCAACCACCGAGAAATGCTGACGCCCGGTAACTATGGGCGTCTTAACTAGGGGTAAGTCTGGCTTACCCATGCTTGTCTTGCTATCAGGGATTGTCATCTGAGGTTTCAGTATGTTGAGGCAGCCGTGGGTGGGATACTGAGTCCACCAGTCTACACTAAGGAAAACAAAATTATCAGGTAAGTAATTTCTCCATTTCCTAGCGCGTAGCAGATGGACTCAGGACCAATGGGATGTACAAAAGCTACTCCCGAACTGGATGGAAGGCTGCCCGTGGCCCACTTAGTACTGCCCTTACGAATACTGTGTCCTCTCTGGCCTGAACATCCAGGCGGTAGAACCTCGAGAAGGTGTGAATAGAGGACCACGTCACCCCCGGAGGGTCTCCACGTGGGAGGTCCCTTGTGCTGGATCGGGGTCTAGCCTGGACGGGGCTGCTCAACCCGACTGAACAGACGCCGGAAGGAAGATCTGTGTGGCTATCCAAGCCTCGGAGACCGGAGACTTTAACAAAAATTTTCTACCTTACCTTGTCTCGGCGCTTCCCGGTCTCATGCCGGGTGGTCTCCGGCTGCGGGGGGAGAGGGAGATTACCTTCACCGCCGTGCTCGGTATTGCACCCGCTGCCTCTCAGCCACTCCCGTTCCTGGGGGCTAAGTCCACGTCGGGAGCCGGCTATCGGACCGAGGCTTACCCCTGAGGGATCTCGGAAATCACCTCAGGAATTCTCGACTGGGGGAGGGACCCTTAGGTATCACCGCAGGAGAGTGGGGCTCCTCTGTAGAGGTAAGATTTCTTCAGTGTTTTAGAATTTTCTTCTTTGGTTTGGACTTTCTAATGCTGTGCCAGCGTGTGTATAGTCCCAAACTGCTAAGGAGACAGAGAAATACTGAAGAGCAGAGCTTCCTGCTGGGGTATATGTACTAGGGATGTGAATCGTTTTTTGACGATTTAAAATATCGTCCGATATATTTTAAATCGTCAAAAATCGTTAGAGCCGCGATACAATAACAATTCCCCCGATTTATCGTCAAAAAATCGTAAATCGGGGGAAGGGGGAGGGCGGGAAAACCGGCACACTAAAACAACCCTAAAACCCACCCCGACCCTTTAAAATAAATCCCCCACCCTCCCGAACCCCCCCAAAATGCCTTAAATTACCTGGGGTCCAGAGGAAGGGTCCCGGTGTGATCTTTTACTCTCGGACCTCCTGTGCGTTGTAGAAATGGCGCCGGCGCTACGTTTGACCTGTCATATGACAAGGCAAAGGTAGCGCCGGCGCCATTTTGTTTTTTTGTCCCCGACGGCAGGAGCGTAGGAGATCGCTCCCGGACCCCAGCTGGACCCCCAGGGACTTTTGGCCAGCTTGGGGGGGCCTCCTGACCCCCACAAGACTTGCCAAAAGTCCAGCGGGGGTCCGGAACGACCTCCTGCAGTTGAATCGTGTTGCCGTACGGCCGGCGCCATTTTGTGCAAAATGGCGCCGGCCGTACGGCCCCCCAAGCTGGCCAAAAGTCCATGGGGGTCCGGGAGCGATCTCCTGCAGGAGGTCGTTCCCGGACCCCCGCTGGACTTTTGGCAAGTCTTGTAGGGGTCAGGAGGCCCCCCCAAGCTGGCCAAAAGTCCCTGGGGGTCCAGCGGGGGTCCGGGAGTGATCTCCTACGCTCCTGCCGTCGGGGGACAAAAAACCAAAATGGCGCCGGCGCTACCTTTGCCCTGTCATATGACAGGTCAAAGGTAGCGCCGGCGCCATTTCTACAAGCACCGGAGGTCCGAGAGTAAAAGATCACATCGGGACCCTTCCTCTGGACCCCAGGTAATTTAAGGCATTTTGGGGGGGTTCGGGAGGGTGGGGGATTTATTTTAAAGGGTCGGGGTGGGTTTTAGGGTTGTTTTAGTGTGCCGGTTTTCCCGCCCTCCCCCTTCCCCTCCCCCCCCCCCCACTGGACCCCAGGTAATTTAAGGCATTGGGGGGGGGGGGGTTCGGGAGGGTGGGGGATTTATTTTAAAGGGTCGGGTGGGTTTTAGGGATGTTTTAGTGTGCCGGTTTTCGATTTACACGATATTTAAAAAACCCAAACTGCGACGATCCGATTCCCTCCCCCTCCCAGCCGAAATCGATCGTTAAGACGATCGATCACACGATTCACATCTCTAATATGTACTGGTGGTGACATAAGATTGAAATCTGACTCAGTCTCCAACTGCTATCAGGAGCACACTATACCCATTGGTCATGAATCCATCTGCTACACACTAGGAAAGGGGTGTATTTGATTGACAATTGCAGTGTGTGTAGGTACACTTCTGAGTCAGTTTAATAGTGAAGTGTTAGGTTGCGCCAAAAAGCTGCATTTTTTGTCTCATCTGACCTCAAAACCTTATCCCACATTTTAGCTGGGTTATTCTGATGCTTTCTAGCAAACTCCCGATGTGGTTTAATGAGATTTTTCTTCAGTAATGGCTTCTTTCTAGCTACTCTTCCAGTTGTATGCAGAGCTCTTGATATGAATGACTGGTGCACCTCTAACTCCAGTCTCAGCCACTGAATTCTGTAGCTCCTTTAACAGGATTGTTGGCTTCTCTGTGATTTCCCTCACAAGTCTGCTTCTTGCTTTGACATTGAGTTTTGAGAGACTGCCTTGTCTAAGGGCTCACTGATATATCCAAGCACTTGGATATTATTTTGTAACCTTTTCCTGTCTTTGGAATGTCTATAACTTTATCTTTAGTTTCTTTAGAATGCTCTGTGGTCTTCATTTACACAGCTTTCGTTCAGATTCATAGTCTGATAAATGGTACAGGAATGGGGGGGGGGCGCGGCGCTTTTATCCAGAGAAGCTGACTTTGTTTTAATGATTCACAGGAAGAGGCCAACTGTAAGGCAATTGTTAGGGCAATATTTTTCATCTTTGTAAAGTTGGAGCTTCCACAACACAGGGGTTGAATACTTATATAAGCAGCATTTTTCAGTTTCTAATTTTATATTACAAAAAATGCAGAGAAATAATGACTCGTGACTTTGAAAATGTACTTTAAGAGCATACAGTTTGTAATAAACTATCTGGAACAATTTGTGTAAATGTCATTTGTAATCTACACAAATCTGCTGACTTTTAAGGGAGTGAATACTTTTACAAGCCACCGTATTTTAAGAACTAAACAAAACTTTAGTTACATGTAGTGTGCGCCATCATGCATTATATCACGCCCTCACTAAAACATATAGAATTATAGGAGATGACAGTGGCACCACATCTAAACGCTACAAACTCCATTAGTACAAAGCGACCACAACCAGTCAACTCGGTTACCAGGCTAATGACCTCCTTATCTCAGCGAGAACCTGTATCTTTTCTGTTACCTTAAGCACCCAAACTAAAAGCTGGCTCCCAACCCTCCATTCTGTTGTGAACAGTTATACATATCCACTTTCTGCACCAGACTCTCTAGCAATCGCAGCAGATCTGCAGCAAGACTCCGGCTCACTACCTCCCAGGAAACCCCGACAACGCGTGGAAACTGTGCCAACAACCCGAGCTCCCACTGACTCCTGCTCCCGTTTGCCAGCACTCGCCACGACTGCAGTAGCGGCGGCGGCGGCACGAGCGTCAGCCCGGCTGCGCGATGACGACATTGGCGCGCGACAGGCAGCACGGAGTTACTCGCCTTTGTTTCCCCGGCCGGAGTTAGTTGGAGCGTTCCGGCCCAGGCGCTTTCCCGTCCCAGTCTGGGCTTTCCCTTCCCGTTGGCCCCTCCCCTCCTCCATTCCCTTCCCCCCGCCGGGCCACCGCGCGCCTCGCTGACCCCTGGACACCGTTGAGCGCGTACCTGGTTGCCAGAGGGAGATATGGCGGGTCCCATAAGTTCGTCGCTGGCCGCGGAGGGCTGGTAAGAAATTCCCCCCTCTCTTCCCCCGCCGTGCAGGCCTGTGCTGTGTGACTCGGGGCAGGCCTACAGGCCGCTCGCCCTGTCTCCTTTTTTCCCTCCAGGGCCGGGAAGCCTCAGCCCGCCCGTAAAGTTGCAGATTTGTGGCTCTTTTTCTCGGGGTGCGAGCGCTGTTTGTTTCCCCTCCACGGTTTCTTTCCCGCCGCGTGGAAGTTCTGGAGCTGGCCTGAGCAGGCTCCTCCAGCTCCCCAGCACGGCCGCATACCTATGGGCCCTTTCTTCCCCGGGTTTAATTCTGATGGAGAACACCGGGACGTGACCGCTGCGCCCCTGCGATCATAGGGAAAAGTTTTGGAGCGACTTAGAATGTGTAACTAATGACAGGTTGTGTCAAAGGCTTTCCGGTCCATCTGATATACTTTGAAGCCAAAGCGCTCTCCTTGCCCTTTTTTTTTTTTTCTTTAGTCCTTGCAAGACATGTCAAAATTAATTTGACTCACCTTAAGAAGTGTTATTACACCTGTAAAATGTTATGATACCTGAAACCTCACAGATAGTGCTTTTAACACACAAATGTGTGTGTTGCTTATTGTATGTTCCGTCTTACATTTTCGTTGTAACTAGAGAATACCATGGTGCCATGAAGTATTGCAAAAGTAAACTTTGTATTGGATGCTTGCTGCCTCTTGTTCTTTGTAGGAAAGGATTTGGATACATAGTAACGGGATACGTGTCCGATACCTCCTAGTGCTTGATTTCTCGCAACGATTTTTCTAAAATGCATCAAAGAGTATTGTGAATGATGCCTTACTCTCCATTTTTACTGCCCACACTCACACATTTACCCCTATCCTGATAATTTCCCACTTTGATCACTACATATTTCGTACTGGCCTCCCTCTCTCCTGTCTTTCAAGCCCAATGCTTTGATCTTGCTTCTTACTACCTTGAATTCCTTCTGTGGTTTCCCATCACCTCCCCAGTTAAACACTTTGCACAATCCTTCAAAGCCATGTACACCACTTTCCCACTTTGCTTTTCATTTGTTTCCTCAGTTCTTTCTCATTTCTGGGTTGGAGTAGTGTTTTAGTCTTCTTTGTCTTATTAACTTTCCTTTATTATTTGTACATCTTATTTGTTCTTTCTGCAGCTCGTTAAATATCAGGCAACAATATAATTTTTAACATGTCTGAGGTCTCCTGAAAAGATATACCGGATACTATTTCATGTAGAACCCCTACAGAGCCAAGGCTGGGTTTACAGATGGCTAAAGATTATAAGAAAATCTCTGAGTAGAAAAAAATTAAAAAATCAAATATTCCTATAAAAAATTCCACTCTAGAAAATAGTAGCCGAATAAACTCAAATATATTTACTAATGACCATCATAAAAAAGACGCAAAAGCACCTGCTTTAAGGATTCTGAGTGACTGACAATGTCTATGTAATAATCTTTGGTCAGAAAAATATCCTGATATATTTTGATGTGCAAATAAAATGTCCAACACTTTTCCATTAAAGACATATATCAGTTCACCAAAAAACATTGTCTTAATATCAAAGTCCAAAAGAACTTATCTTAAATTTCAATGTTGCATCAAAATGGTCATGCAAATGAAAGAAAAACTGACACTGGCCAAGTGTTTCAAAGTTCAAGACTGTGCTCAACGTTATCTGCCATTGAACTTTATGTCTGTGCTTTGACCCGTGACACAGAGTTTTGAACTTTGATACACTTGGCCCTTGTCTGGTTCCCTAAAAATAAAGCTAAAATACAATAAAAGCAGCAGGCTACGAGATCAAGTGTTCATCATGACTAAGATATCACACTAGTCTTTCCACCATGCATGCAGAGCCATCAGGGCTTTAAATACCAGCACTATCACCTTAAACTGAATTCTTTCAGTTTGGCAGCCAATGATGTTGTTTTAATGCTGGCATATGTGTTCACATGCTGAGCAGAAACCACTAAGCATGCAGCAGCGTTCTGCAATAACTGTAGATTGGCAATTCAATGTAAAATGAGTTGCAATAATACACGTTCCTTTGTGTGCATTGCAGTCCTTGGATAATTGTCTTTGAGTGTACCCTCAGTCAGTTAAGTGCATTTGCAGGTTACTTGCAATCAGGCTTTGGAATGGGTTACAATCTGGAATTTGTACTGTTACTGATTACAGGTTGTTTAGAAAGAAATTGAAAACTCACTTTTTTCAAATAGCTTTTCCTTGATGTATCTTTCTTTGGAAGTTGTATAGGTTCATTATTTTGTGTTACATTGTTATGTCTATTTTATTGTGTTTTTTTTTTGTTTTATGTGAGATTTTATTATGTATGTTTTGTTTTGTACAGTATTTCCGATATGTGAGATATATTACATTCTTAAATACGAGACCCATTGTTTAATAGTGTCACTAGGCAAATTTGGGCAAGAATTCCATGAGACTGTCATAAGAACATAAGAACACTTTCATTTGTAGAAGATAACACCGTTCCATAATAAATAGTCCTATATTTTTTGTTAAGAAAGTGCTAATGTGCACTTTTTTCCATGTTTCACTCTTGTCCGATGTATGTCAGGGCCTGATTTTAGATGTTGCACTGATTTTCCCTTATAAGTAGCCACTGTTTAGCTGCCTGAATCTCCTGATTAGCATTCTATCCTACTGGGACAGACTGCATCACCCCTATGATACTCCCATCCCTAGTTCTTACAAGTAAATGGAGAACCATGGTCAGGATTGAACTTGAATCTTTCATATAAAATCATTCTTTGCATTTCACTACGCTCCAGTGTCAGGTTGAGATGTAATACATTATTTTGTTATGGGGCTGCTATACATAGAAGTTGGAAGTTGCT
Source organism: Rhinatrema bivittatum (assembly GCF_901001135.1). Classification (NCBI taxonomy): domain Eukaryota; kingdom Metazoa; phylum Chordata; class Amphibia; order Gymnophiona; family Rhinatrematidae; genus Rhinatrema; species Rhinatrema bivittatum. The sequence continues at coordinate 148,697,932 of NC_042619.1, forward strand.
CAGTTTTGTACACAGAAGAGAAGGTACTTGGGTTCACAGTATTGCTTTAATCCAAGCTGTTTCCAGAATAATATAGTGGTATAAATGTTTATTTTTTTAAGTATAGTCTTTTCCATATGATTACTGTAATTGTTTGCTGGTGATGTCACATTACTTGTGATTGTTCGATCTCACTGATTTTTTGCATTGCTCCCTATAAACAAACAGAAATTGTATAAAGGGTTGCTTCTCATAAGTGTTAGTTGACAGTAGTTCACTTTTATAACTCTCATGTGAAAAAACAGCCAGTGACAGTAGCTCTTACATATAGCATTTTGACATTCATAGTAGTAATGATAATTATGAGACTGATATTCAATGCTACTTAGCCGGATAAGTATGGACTTATGGTAACATAGTAACATAGTGATGATGGCAGAAAAAGACCAAAATGGTCCATCCAGTCTGCCCAACAAGCTTCCCAAGGTAGTAACTGCTGCTCCTTGCGGCTACCCCCACGTTTCCGCCAATAGTAGTAACTGCCGCTCCGTGCAGGTTACCCCCACGTTTCGGCTAAGGGTAGAAACTGCTGCTCTGGGCAGGTTACCCCCAAGTTTCTGTTAAGGTTAGTGACTTAGTGGCAACAGCTGAATATTTGGTCCTGTTTAGCATTTGCCACTTAACTGGATAAGTCACTTATTGTCAGAGTTTGAATGCCAGTAAACGGGTGACTTCCAGGATAGAAGCAGTGCTGGATTTGGGGATAGCAGGATACAGTAGGCATGAGCTGTGCAGGACCAGATCTTCTGTCTAACCGGCCACTTCCTCGTCAGGTTGAGCCTTCAGATTCTGGTGGCCAGTATGACTTCAGTGGAGGTGCTGGCAGGGGGTCTGAATGGTACCCACTAAGATAGGGCAGATCTGGAGCATTGATAAAAACACAAGGGTGTTCACAATTTAGGACAAACCGATACAAACAAAGGGACCAGCATGCACACAAGAACAGGACAGAACAACAATGATGAACACACATACACAACTAGAGGGCCAATATATTGGCCTAAGCAGGACAGCGAACAACAAGGAAGCAAGGAAAGGACCAAGGTTAGACCCAGTCTGAGGCCGTGCACTGTGAGTGAGGCAGTGCTGCTTCAGAGAGCCTTCATAGCAGAATCTGTGCAGTCAGTCTGTGGCCCACTGAGGGCTCCTGCAGAAAGGAGGGCCGCACCATAGCCAGGATCTTTACACTTATCCAGCTAAGTAGTTAGCCAATTAAGTTGTGGGTGGGATGTGGTCATTCCGAGGTGGAGCTATTTATCCAGCTAACTTACAGGCCGATACAGTAAACGTCGCGGGAGAGCGGGCGAGCGCACAGGCCACTCTCCTGTGCGCGCAATTTAGTATTCAAATGAGGTCCCACGGTAAAAAGAGGCGCTAGGGACACTAGCGCGTCCCTAGCACCTCTTTTTTGACAGGCATGGCGGCTGTCAGCGAGTTTGACAGCTGACCCTCAGTTTTGCCGGCGTTTGTTCTCAAACCCGCTGACAGCCACAGGTTCGGAAAATGGACGCCGGCATAATTGAGCGTCCGTCTTCCGACCCGCGGGCTGATTTTAAATTTTTGTTTTATTTTTTTTAATTTTTTAAATTTTTGGGACCTCCGACTTAATGGTTTTTTCTGCTTTTCTGTACACTTCCCCGGTGCCAGCAGAAATTAACACCAGCCTTTGGGCAGGCGTTAATTTTTGAAAGTAAAATGTGCAACTTCGCTGCACATTTTGCTTTCTGGATCGCGCGGGAATAACTAATAGGACCATCAACATGCATTTGCATGTTGTGGGCGCTATTAGTTTTGGGGGGGGGGGGGGTTTGGACGCGCGTTTTCGACGCGCTATTACCCCTTACTGAATAAGGGGTAAAGCTAGCGCGTCGAAAACGAGCATCCAAATGCTGGCTAATAGTGCAGTCCACCGGAGCGCACTCTACTGTATTGGCCCGTTAGCCGGATAAGTAGCAATATTCATACTTAACTGGCTAAGTTAACTGGATAAGTTAGACTTGCTCAAAAGCAGGTTTGATGTTAGCTGGATAAGATTTATCCAACTAATTAGCAGGGATATTCAGCAACATTGCTGTGCTGTGTGAGTTATCCAGATAACTCTTATCCAGAACATAAGAAGTTGCCCAACTGGGTCAGACCAAAGATCCATCAAGCCCAGCTTCCTATTTCCAACAGTGGCCAAACCAGGTTACAAACACCTGGTAAGTACCCAAACATTAAGGAGATCCCATGCTACTAATGCCAGTAATAGCAGTGGCTATTCCCTGAGGGGTCGATTTTAACACCCATGTGTGCACATGGAGATGCTGATTTTATAACGTGTGCAGCGACGCGTGCATGTTATAAAATACTATATCCGCATGCAAATGTGCTTCGGATTTTAACATCCATGCGTTCATGTGCGGGTGGCCTGCGACTTGTACGCACAGGGGGGATTTTAAAAAGTGATGTGCGGCGACACGAGTAGGGCTTCCCCAGTTCCCTCGCAGTCCACTCCAATTAAGGAGCGGTCTAGGAGGGAACTTCCCTATACTCCTATCTAACCTTCCTACCTTTTCTCTTCTCCTCCCCGACCTCTACCCCCTAACTAACTATTAGAATTTTTTTTATTTTGTACCTTACTGCTCCTTTGAAGCAGCAGTAGACTCTGTGCGCCGGCTGGCTGCCGGCGTGCGCTTCCCCGGGACAGCAGCCCCCCCCTGCCCAGACCACGCCCCTTGGCCTGCCCCTTTCTTTGGGCCCGGCACTTTAGTGTATGATGGGGGTTACGCGCATGGCTGGTTCCTTTGTAAAATGTGTACAGCGCGCGCAGAGCCCGGCCACGCATATAACCCTTGTATTTTACGTGCGTGGGCCTTTTAAAATTGGGCCGTAAGTTAACTTAATAGTCAATGGACTTTTCCTCCAGGAACTTATCCAAACCTTTTCTAAACCCAGCTACACTAACTGCCCTAATTACATCCTCTGACAACACATTCCAGAGCTTAATTGTGCGTTGAGTGAAAAGAATTTTCTCCGATTTTTTTTTAAAAAATGTGCTACTTGCTGACTTCATGGAGTGCCCCCTAGTTCTCCTATTATCTGAAAGAGTAAATAACAGATTCACATTTACCCGTACTAGACCTCTCGTGATTTTATATCTCCTCTCAGCCGTCTCTTCTCCAAGCTAAACAGCCCTAAACTCTTTAACCTTTCCTCATAGGGGAGCCATTCCATCCCCTTGATCATTTTGGTCGCCCTTTTCTGTCTCTTCTCCAGTGCAACTATATATTTTTTGAGATGTGGCGACGAGAATTGGACACAGTACTCGAGGTGCGGTCTCACCATGGAGCGATTCAGAGGCTTTATGACATTTTCTGTTTTATTCACTATTTCCTTCCTAATAATTCCTAACATTGTTTGCTTTTTGATTGCTGCAGTACACTGAGCCGATGATTTCAATATGATGTCTAGATCTTTATTCTGAGTGGTAGCTCCTAATAGGGAACCTAACATAGTGTAACTACAGCATGGGTTATTTTTCCCTATATGCATCAGATGCATCTGCCGAAGTGGACTCTGTCCTCAAAAGTTTATCCTTTAATAAATTTGTTAGTCTAGAAGGTGTCAAATTACACTTGTCATTTTTGCTACACCAGACAAACATGGCTATCCCTCTGAAGATTCTTTATTTACAGTATTTGTATTTATAATGCCGCATATGTTAGAGCCCATGGTGGCTTACAATAAAAACATACACAGTAGTACTCATCACTTAAAACAAACAAATCAGAAACGAAAAAGCCCATGCTGCTGCACATTCCATCAATTGATATTTTTAAAAAAGCTTGGCTAAGTAGGAATGCTTTTAGAGAGCTCTTTAAATACCTTTGAACATTCTGCACCAGAAAATTTCACAACAAAGGTGCAGCAATTGATAAAGCACGTTTTCTAGTATCAACGAGCTTTGCCTGCTGAAAGGTAGGCACATTCAACAAAGCTCTCTAGAAAAGTGGAGTGACCTGGTAGGATTATATATCCACAGCATAGCAATGGCCAGGCAAGTGAGGTAATGGCCAGTAATTTATGTATTAATATAGAAATGTTATATTTGACCCTCCACTGGATTGGAAGCTAGTGGAGGGTCAAAAAAGACTGGAGATTTGATCTCTTTTACTATGACCTGTGATGAGATGTGCTGCTGCTTTTTGCAGTAGCTGCAATGATTTTGTCATTGAAGCTGGCAGGCCTAAATAAATTGAATACAGCAATATAATGTCATCATTACAAAAGCTTATACCACAAAACGAAAATATCCAGGTTATAAAAATGGTTTAAGTCCTTGCAAAAAATATAGTACCTGATTCACTAAGAGTTTTTCCCTTAGGCACAAAATGGGAGAAAATCCTTAATGAATCTGTCCCATTGTTTGTAAAAACTGGACCTGACAGTTGTTTTTATCTGGGGAATAAATGATAGACTGGAGTCAATTATCATTCCTAAGCTCCGCACCTGTGAAACGATTGGCAAGTCAGCACCTTCAGTACTTACAGTTGTGGAATTTACATTGTATTACTATGCTGAATCACTAAGATTTTTGTCTTTGACAAATTTAAAGCAAGCTTGTTATGTGTAAGCCATCGCTTGATGGTGGTCAGACACAGTGAGATCACAGAGGTGGTATCAGACCATGAGGGGGCCAGAGGAATATAGAACTGTATATTTTATTTATTTATTTAAATCTTTTCTATACCGGCATTCATGATACAAATCATACCGGTCACAAGGGACAGGGGGTTTGTAACAATAATATTGAAGAGGAAGAAAAGTTACAATAAAACAAGGTTATGTGAACTTGGAAACAGAATTGTGCCGGAGACAGAGGAATAACGTTGTAAACTTAACAAGGCTATACTGGAAGTGCATTGGGTCGGAAGTAAGGCACTCTAAATATATATATAGAACTTATATACAATCATGAAACTGGTTATATACAATCATGCACTGCTTCCATAACATGCACATTTTCTCTCATGCATATTCATTGTGGATATCCTGAAAACCCGACTGACTAAGGGGGGTCCTCAGGAAAGGGCTGGGAACCACTGCTCTTTAAATCTTTATCCATATGTTTTATGACAAAGAACACTGACCATTTTAGTGGCCGTCCTCTGCACCGACTCAATCCGTTTTATATCTTTTTGAAGGTGCGGGCTGCAGAACTGTACACACTATTCCAAATGAGGTCTCACCAGGGACTTTAAAAGGGGCAATATCTCCTCTTTTTTGATGACTGCTCCTCCTCTTATGCATCCAAGCATCTTTCTGCTTTTTCTGTTGCCTTATTCACCTGTTTGGCCCTGTTAAGATTATCAGATATGATGAAGTCCAGATCTCACTTTTGTTTCTCGTGTAGAAGAATTTCATCCACATTCTGTACCACTGCCTTGGGTTTTTGCAGTCCAAATACTTACTGCATTTTTTAGCATTAAATCAAACTCTAGACCAGGGGTAGGCAACTCCGGTCCTTGAATACCACAAAACAGGTTTGGTTTTCAGGACATACACAATGAATATGCATGAGATATATTTGCATATATTTGGAAGCAGTGCATGGATCTCTCATGCATATTTATTGTGTATGTCCTGAAAACCAGACCATTTTGAAGCACTCTAGGACCGTAGTTGCCCACCTCTGCTCTAGATCATTCCTTAAGCTTCATTAGAGCCCCCATGTTTTCCACACCTTCCTGAATGTCTACCCTGTTGCAGATTTTGGTGTTGTCTGCAAAAAGATAAACCTTTCCCGATTAGTCTTTCCACAGTATCGCTTCAAAAATGTTGAAAAGAACCAGTCTAAGGATTGATCCCTGCAGAACACCACTGGTAACCCCCTCTCCGTGGAGTGAGGTCCATTTATCACTACCCTTTGTCACCTTGCACTCATCCAGTTTCTAACCTAGTCCGTTACTTTAGGGCCCATACCCACTGTGCCCACTTTTACACAAATTACATCTAGTACTCTTCCGTGATCCTCGCCCAAACAAAGAAATTGATCAGATTTGTCTAACAAGACTGACTTCTGATAAAAAATCATGCTGCCTCGGATCTTTTAATCCATTGGATTCCAGAAATTGCAATTTCCTCAGTTTCAGCAGCAGTTCCTTTAAGTTACCACAGAAGTCAGACTAAATGGCTTGTAGTTCCTAGCCTCCTCCTTACTTCCACTTTTATGCAAAGGAACTACAAGCCATTTAGCCTGACTTCTGTGGTAACTTAAAGGAACTGCTGCTGAAATAGAGGATAATGCAATTTCTGGAATCCAATGGATTAAAAGATCTGAGGCAACATGATTTTTATCAGAAACACTCTCCCCATTGATAAGCACTAGGTCCAGTATTGCCCCCCTCCTGTGTAGGTTTTGTTACCAGTTGACAGAACAGTTCTCCCTGCAGATAATCCAGGATCTCTCTGCTTCTAGAAGATAATGCACTCAGGATGTCACAATCTCAACATCCATCAGATTGAAATTACCTAGCAATGGCACCTCCCCTTTCAGAGCAATTTTGTGACCATCATCCATTAAATCTCTATCCTTTTCTTGTGTTTGAGATGAAAATCTGTATGTTATACCACTATAAATAGGTGTTCCATTCCCTCAGTGCCTTCTCTCTACCTCATATGCCCTACAGTTTTGTTGCTTTAATTTTATAACATTTTAATATTATATAATATTTTATATATTGTTCCATTAGTTTATGAAATACAAAGGTTTGTTCTGTTGTGTCAGCCTTGTTATGTACTGCTTAGCACTAGGCTTTGGTATTTTACTCCCAGATCATCTTATCTGAGCATTTCATAAGAAATGCTGCCTCAAGCATAAAAGAGAAAAACTTATAGTACAGGCAGGGATGGAAAATATTTTCTCTGGTTACTTGGCATTGTCTGCTGCAGCAAATAAAAATTGCATAACAATATTATTGAAGTATTTCTTGTCATGTTTGATTTGATATGAGTAACTTGTGTTAAAATCTCATTATTGTTGCTTTTTGTAAGTGAACTAGTATTTCACACCTCTCCCTTTCGTAATGTGCTGTATTTTGTTTCCTGCTAAACAAATAAACTTTCACTTTGATACTCTGATTTAGCACCAGACTTGACACCTCATGTCTATTTTGAGCTGTGCTTTTTCTTTTGAAATTGTTTATGGGAAAAAAAAAGTTGTAACTACCTACAACTTCTTCTTACTGTCAGTTATTGGGCCCAAAACTGCTTTATGATTTTTCATAAATATTGTTTTTTATAAACTGGAACAATAAAAGCGTTAATGGTTAGACAAGTATTTGTAGGGTTGTCAATTGGCTTCAGATTTTCAGGACAGGGTGATCCAATCCTGGTTTTACTGCCCTGCATGCAGGTACTTATAGTCTTGATTTTCTTAGGGAATTCAATAAGTAATCCAGCATGCAATGGGGTAAAACCAGGACTGGATCAACTTGTCCTGAAAATCTGGAGCCAGTTGGCAACCCTAAGTATTTGCTATCCTATTGTTAAATTAAATTTGCTGATTAGTATGGTGCATTAAGTTTGTGTTGGTGATTTTTTTTTTAAGCTCCAATCCTTTTTTGGGCTGTCACATGAAATCCATCCTTCTCTTCTCATTTCTTGTTTCATAATTCAAATAAAATGTCACATAGAATAACACAAAATGTTCCTGATACAATAGGAAGCAGAATCATAAATATATTTATAACCAATTTCTGCAGATACATGGGGAATGCATCTTGTTTGAATGCTAATGTCTAACCTTATAATAATAGAATTGGTGCTTTTTCCATTGCAGTAATTGCATTTCAATAATTTATGTGCTGACACCATAACTACATAAAGTTCATCTAATTTGTAAATATCCCCTTCTCCCTAAAATAGCTGTTTTTGTAAGAATGAATTTTTTTCTCTATGAGATATCTGTTTATCTGATGTTGGAAAATATATTTAGCTGCTTAGTGCTGAAGGTTAAAGTGACAGTTTGGGCAGTACATGTAATTTATATTAGCGCTGGTATCGTGTTGGATATGTGGTGGCTGTCTAATGTTTTTTCTTACCCAGCTGGGCTTACTGTGTCCTCTTTATATAGATATTGTATGGACGAGGGGATTTTTTTAACTAGAGAAATTAGTTTCCTCATTATAACTTCTTTAAAACTCAGTTAAAACCTTCCTTTTTCAGGAAATGTTTTTTAACTTACAGATTTTGCTCTTTTTTGCTTTTATTCCTTTTTAATATATTTAACTTTATTGTTTTAGAATATTTTTTTTGTTTTTGCAGATAAGATTTTTTTTTTACTATGAATGTCCTTTATGTGAGCCACTTGGCAGCCAGCACTTCCTGTGGGCACTGACAGATGATGTCATCTCTGCTGTAGTATAAATAGAAGCTCAGTGCAACCACTCAGTACCTCAGCAAGAGGTCTTCTGCCATACTCCTGCCTGCAGTGCTAGTTGTTTTGTGTTCCTGTCTTCTTCCTGCCTCATTGTGTTCCAGTATTCCTGCCTTGTTCCTGTCCTGCTGTGTTCCAGTCTTGCCTTCCTGCCTTGTCCATGTCTTACTGGTCTTCATCTCCTTGGCTTCGCTTCTCAGTTGCTGACCTTGGACCAGACATTTACCTCACCTTGCCTGCCGCCTGCCACGACTCTTGCCTAGACACTGACCACGTTTTTGCCTATTGTCTGTCTCGATCCCAGCTCACACTCTGACCACGCTCGCTCTGCCATTGGTACTCCATGCTACTCCCTCCTCACCCTGGCCTAAGGGTCCACTCCATGCCATGTTACAGTGGATGTGCATTCTGGATCTAAAAGATGCTTATGCTCACATCCCCATCCTTCTCTTCCAATACTTGTGCTTTATGGTGGATTCTTCTCACTGTCAGTACAAAGTCTTTTCCTTTGGCCTCTTAACGGCACTGAGGGTCTTCATCAAATTTCTAGCTGTAGTAGCAGTGAATCTATGCCATCAGAGCACCTAGGACTTCCCTTACCTGTACGACTGGCTTGTGATAGTTAATTTACAAGAGGGTGTTCTAACCTCCCTGGAGAAATCAATACATCTCCTACAGTCACTTGGCTTCCTTGTGAATTTTGAGAAATTGATTTTGATTCCCTCCTAGAATATCAAGTTCATTGGGGCATGGATAGATTTTTTGTAGGAGAGAGCTCTTGTTGGCTCTCTGGGCATTGGCTCATAGTCTGCTGAATACAGATTAGTCAACTGCTCTAGAGGTGCTGGTTGTTCTTGGTCACATGGCAGCAGCAATAGATTTAGTATTGCTGACCTGCCTACTCATATGTGGCCTACAATGAGGCCATCATTTACAGTTGGGCCAGCCAATTCATCTCCTAACATCCAAAGTAGAGATCTTTAGAAATGAAACTGGAAATCAGTTGGTGGCTGAACACCTTCAATCTACAGGAAGGAGAACACTGTGACTAGCTCCTTATCAAATAACTTTAGCAACGGATGCCTCCACAAAGGGTTGGGGGTCAACACAGGCCTATTTCAAATTCAAGGGACATGGTCATTCCGGAAGAAACAATTTAAAATCAATTTCCTCAAATTGAGAGTGCTAAGTTACACTTAAACAACTTTTACTCACCTTCTTCAAGGGAAGAGCATTCTCATTCAAACAGGTTGCCATATTCTTCGTGAACAAACAAGGAGACACAGGATCTTGGACTCTGTCAAGGATAGATAAACATATGGGAGTGGGCAATCAAACAGGCTGAACTGCAAGTGACCTACTTTTCCAGAATTTCCAACACAATGGCAAATGGCCTCAGAAGAATCTTTTGTCCCCTCGAATGGTTCCTTTATCAGTCAACAGCCAACAAGACTATTCAGTCTTTCTGGGGATTTCCAGCAATTGACCTGTTTCTGTCAGTGCAAAACAGAAAACTGGAAAAGTTTTACTCCATACTTCCTAACAAACTCAGATCTGCTCAGCACATTTTTCTGCTTGTCTGGAATGCAGATTTAATGTATGCTTTTCCACCAATTCTGCTAATTGCCAGAACAGTGCAAAAAGTACTGAAGGACAGGGTCTGTCTAATCCTTATAGCTCCAGCGTGGCCCAGATATGTCTGGTTTGTATATCTAGTTCAGCTCTTCAGCCATCCTCTTCTTCTCGGGTCAGATGTGTTCTTATTATCTCAAGAAGAAGGGCCTCGTTTCACCCGGACCTTTTCTCCTTCAAACTGATAGAATGGATGTTAAATGCTGAATGATGGAAAAAAAAAAATGTCATTACTCAAAGCAGTGGAGGACATAATAGTGTCTGCCAAAAAAACATCAACTAGAAGAGCTTATGGATTTATATGGAAAAGGTTATCCACATGATGTCAGTGCAAACACTTGGATTTTCTTGTTTGCACACCAAAAGAATTATTGATTTATCTGCTCTCACTTTCTGATTCAGGCCTAACCATCAATAATGTGGTTATTTAAAACGAGCGCGCTGGCACCCATACATGCACGTATGGGCGTGTGTGCGAACATATACTGAAATTTTAAATTGTGTATATAGTTGCAAGTGTATAATTTAAAATGCACCTACCACACGTATGCGTGCTTCTAATTTTAAGTGGGTACTTGAGCAAACCTACTTTGCAAATGTGGCACCCCTACCGCTCTGGCCACTAGATGCCACTATCCCTGCCCTTATAACATACTTAGGGAGCCATCCATACCCTTCAGTCCCTCCCACCTGGAGATTCTGATTGGATGACTCAATGCTATTTAGCCCAACAATTTTAAGACTCGGGGATTCAGTTAGACAGAACAGCTGCAGACACGACATGTATTTTTTCCACACTCTGGTAGGACCTCTTTTAGAAGAGACACCTCACTGTGCACTCCCTGCCAGAGGGTCCTTCTTATAATTTACAATGAGATAGACTTTTAAAGCCTGATACCTCTTTGTGGCAAGGGCTCTCTACAGGGGACCAAAGACCTATGAGCCTACTCTATTCTCTAACAGGTCAATACAGTAAAGTGCGGCCGCGGTTACCCTGCTTCTAACCCGCTTTCTACTCACAATTTGGCCACGTTAGTCCAACCCGCGTTTCACTAACCCTTTTAACCCATCCTTACCGCCTCTTTAAGTCAACGGGAAACCCCTTCCGCCCGCGGCATGTATATGAGATGTAAACGATCAGATTAGCTATTCCCTCCCATACAGTAACGCGCGCCCCGATTATCGCTTTTTAAACCTGCAGTTTTGCCGAGCGTTTAACCTGCTAATTTACCGTCTACCCTTACCCCTGCGTTAGAGGCAGGGGTAAGGGTAGGCGGCAAACTGTCCCCCAGCCCTCGCTCACCTGCCCTGGCCGGTGAGCGAAAAAGGGGCAGCCCAGTCCTCTCTATCCTCCTCCCAAAGCAACGAAAGTGAAAAAGGAGAAAAGCGACATGTGAAGTGTAACTTACTTTTCTTGCAGCCCTCCTCCGGAGACGCACCGCAGCTCCCCTGCCTCCCGGGGGCTGCACCCTGCCTCCCGGGGGGCAGCCGGCGGCGAAAGTGGCCCCGCCGGCGAAGATGGATGCCTGCACGGGCCCTCTGACACGATCGCTCCAGCTGCGGCCACTTCTGCGTGCATTCAGCCTGTGCGTGCAATTTGGCCGGTCAAGGTGTGACGTCACTACATTTGGCGTCACGGCGTGTGACGTTGGCGTTCGCTGATGCACTGCCTTGAGCGCCCAACCCTCAGAGAACATATCACCCAGGTCCTACAACATCTACACTGGCTACCTATATCCTACCGTATTACAAAGAAAATACTTAACACTATACACAACTTTTTATACAATACATATTCAATATGGCTCTGCTCGCTTCTTAGAATTTACAAACCAACAAGACAACTAAGATCAATGGATAAATGCATGCTGGAAGTACCATCAGTAAAACTTGCCCATCTAGAATTTACAAGGAAACGCACTTTTTCTGTTGTCTGACCAATTCTCTGGAATACCATCCCAGAAGAAATTTGTTTATTGGCAAATGCAAAAGAATTTAAAAAGGCTCTAAAAACATATCTCTTTGCCGCCGCATACAACATTACCTAACAACTCTTTCAGTTTATTGAACACATTGTCATGAACACAACAAATTTGTTTTTTGATTTTAGTTAAAAAAAAAAACAGGTTGATCGTCTCCCAGTCCTTGGAGTTTATAGGAGGGATGTGTCTTTTTGACCCAGAAAAGGATGGACAAGTTGATCTTAAACGTTCTAGCCTTTCTGTCCCAATGGATGCCCAGGGCATGAGATTATCTCCAGCTCTTGGGCATTATGGTGGCCAACCAAGACCTTGTGTATGCCTCCACTGCAGTTGTTCTTGTTCAATGACTCAATGGTCTCCCATGTTCTAGAATTACAAGAAGTGTCTGCATGTGCTGCTTCCACTAAGGGACAGTTTTGGAATGGTGGGCGATGCCCTTGAATCTATTGAATGGAGTGGATATGGAATTTCTTAACTAGATTGTAGTAATCTCATATGCAAGCATGATGGGCTGGGAAGCCCACTGCTGCAGTCAGGTGGCCCAAGGTATCCGGGCCAAGGAAGAAGCATAGTAGCCATGATTGGAAACAAAGGCTATTAGGTTAGCCCTAATACAGTTCCCCCCACTAGTAAAAGGAATGTAAATCTGAGTGCTGTCAGACAATGTTATAGCAGTAGCACATGCGAACAAACAAGAGGGCACTTGAAGCCCCATGATGGAATTAGTAACTATAAGCAAAATTGTGTAGCTTTGTCAGAAGCACCACATAAATTTGTAACCCTGCACACAGAATCTACCCCTGAGCTGGCAGAAAAGACTGGGGGCCTTTGGCTGAATGTCGAGCCCTAACCCTTCCTTCTTTAGTGATCTCTGCCAGCTCACAAATCCATGCTTTATTCCTGCATTGTTTCAGCATTGCATTTCTCACTCAAATCTTGCACATATGGCAACAACAGTGGACTGCCCAGTGTCTGAACAATATATTAATGTATTAAGCTTACTTACTTTCGCAGTCATACTATATATTATGACTGCGAAATCCTTCCAGAAAAAATGCATTTTCAATGTATAAAGCTATAGCTGAGGAGATTATTTGGAGAATGACCCTTGTATATAGAGCTTTCTGGAGGACTGCTTTTGGATTTTGAGATCAGTTTACATTGAGTAGCCTTTAAAATTTCACATTTTTCTTTTTTTGGTAATGTGAAGATTTAAATTCAGTTCCATAACTGTCAAGTTCTCAGCCTGATTTTGTTTAAAGCACAATTTCATTCAGGTTCCAAACAGAATTTATTCTAAACAGGGTTATTAGAAACAAATTTGCTGGGGTTTTTTTTTTTTTCCACCACAGGGTTTCAAAACTCAAAAGCAAGCTTTCCACAGGGCATGGACCAGGGTAATTCTTAGATTCTTAATAAGAAGTCTAGTTAACTTAAAGGACTCGCACCAGTTCAGGGATTTCACTTCCAAGTATTTATAAGCAGATTCAGTTTATGGTATTCACAAAGAAGTCAGGTTCAAGATCAGAATATTTAGGTACTCACATGCATATAAACTTATCAAGTAATTCACTTCAGGGCCAAGCATCACAGATCACAGTATCTGGGTTCTGTAGCAGAGCTCAGCAGCTCTCAAGTTGCTGAGAGTAATTTAGTTGCTCTCAGCAAACCCCTATTCTAGTTTTTGGGACCGATATGTTTCTTCAGGGACAGGGTCTCTGATTCTCCCAGCAGGTTCAGTATAAGCATTCCTTATTTGCATTTCGTACTTTCATCAGTGTCCTCCAGTGCCTTAGAGGACAAAACTGGTTTCTTTCTCAACTGATCAGGACCACCAGAAGTCAGTCCTAGTAATATGCACATCTGCTCAGTTTTCTCAGACTTGCATGTTTACTGGGTTATAACATTTCTACATAGGTTGTTTAATAATTTCTCCTCAGTGACGCTATCATTTTCTTATTAGAGTAAATGCAAGCCCTTATTACGAGCATTATATGGATTTATTTATTCTATACCCCTTACCTTTTCTGTTACTGTTAAAAATGTCATTCTAGATACCTTCCTATCCTTGTATTCCATATCTCTCTCACATTTACTTTTCTCTTTTATTTATTTATTTATGTATTTATATTTATGAAAATGTATTAATCGCCTTCCAATTTTTATGATAATTTCCAAAGCAATTTACATACATTAAAAACAATAAAATAAATATAAAACAGCAAAATATTATAAGTATCTTGCTACCTCCATGCATCCACTCATCTGTTCCACAGTTCATACAGCATGTTCATCATTGCCTTCCTATTACCACCCGCCTACGCCATGTTATATGTAGCACATATATAAGTACCCTATATTTCCTCCCACCTACACCATATTTCTTACCATAAATGCATCACCCCCTTTCATAATACTACCCCCCACCTGCTCAGCTTCAAACCTGTTTAAACTTAGAAATCAGACCAGCTCACACTGATCTAATCACCCCTCTTAATCAAAAGCGGACTCTGAAACTATCAGCCATGTTCTCTTCACTTCCATTTACTGAACAAATATAAGTTCCTCCTTGTTTACTTTTGACATCTTTTGCCTACTTTTCCAGACTCTCTCTCTTTCCTATTTGGTCTGTGTCAAATTGGTTTTCCTCAGTCTTTCATTTCCTCTGGATGCGAGCTGTCAGATTACATGGCAGTCAATGCTCAAACGGTTTGTCTGAATCCCTTCTCAGTTACCCTGACAAACTCCAAGATTTGAATTTTCCACCCCTTTCACTGGCAAAATTGTAACAGGATAAAAAGAGGCTGGGCTGAGGGTATGGCTAACATTTATCTGGCTAGCACTGATGTCCAGCACTAGTCGGATACACTTAGTTGTGTAAGTCCGGTCAGAAAATGTACTGTCCTAAAGTCACCTGGATAACTTTAGCTGGGTATATTCAGCAGAGCACATACTGGCTAAGTTCCTTGAATATCCAGGTAAAGTTAGTCAGGTAACTCTCTCATGCCAAGCTTACTCAATATGGATTTTGTTATCTCCAGCCATGGTTTTTTTTGCATGTTTTTTTTTTCCCCTCTCTGGTTACCTGACAGCCATGTTATGCTGTCCAAATGGTATTTAATATTCATCATCAAATACAGTTATGTGTAAATGTTTTGGCATCCCTAGTCAAATTGTATGTTTCAGTGACTCTGTAAGTGGACAGAAACTGACACAACCTGTATATGTTATGAAGTTAAACATAACAATGTGAACATTGGTCATGAAAAAGAGGATAATACAAAAAGGATTTAAAGGGACCTACAATAAAGATATCTATAGAGTAATTACCGTGATGATTCAAAAAAGTAAGAATTTAACTGAGAGGAGGCTAAAAAAGAAACAAGCAGATATTGTAAACCTTTATGTAGCTGATATTGAAAATAAGCATCTCGCTATTTATTCATCCCTTTAAAGAAGAAAATGTTTATGGAAAAGATACATAGATTACATTTTTATCATGTGTAAGCTTATTGATTTCCACAAATGGCTTAATACTAGAGATGAAAATCTAAAGTTTCAAATTAATCCCAGTGCTACACACATTCCATTCCTTAATATCTTGATCAAAAAAGAAAGAAAATGTATTGTCATAAAGCTATATAAACTAATAATTTCTGCATTTTCAAAGTCAACATCCCAGAATTCAAAAAGAGAATCTGCCTATAAGTCAGTTTGTAAAGTTAAGGAGGCTTTGTTCCACCTGTATAAAATAAAATAAAATGACGGGTAGGTTTAAAGGAAATCCTAATGCATGAATCAATAAAGCATACCACTGAGGAAAAAATTCAGATAGGCAGTCACTCCTGCAAGGGACCAAAAAGGGAGAAGATCCTAAACTAGTGTGTTTAAGATTATCCTGTTTGGCACAGGAAATCAAAAAGATCTTGAGAAAACATTGGCATGTAATCCAAGCACACCCTGTATATGATTAAAAAAAAAAAAATATATATTTCCTAGCGTGTAGCAGATGGACTCAGGACCAGTGGGTATAGTGTACTCCTGCTAGCAGTTGGAGACGGATCAGATTTCAATCTGACATCAGCCCCTAGTACATATACCCCTGCAGGAAGTGCAGCTCTTCAGTATTTTCCGTCTCCATAGCAGTTAGGGACTATCTGCATGCTCTCAAGTGTTAGATCAAATTTAAAGAAGAAAACCCAAAATTGAAAGAAGAAAACCTACCTGAAGACGAGCCCCGCTGTCCTGCGGTGATACCCTCGGATCCCTCCCCCAGTTGAGATTCCCGAGGTGATTTCCGTGGTCCCTCGGAGGTGAGCCTTGGTCCAGCGGCCGAATCGCGGCAAGGACCTAGCCCCTGATCCTTTGGGCGTGGCTGAGAGGCAGCGGGTGCACCCTCGAGCGCGGCGGTGAAGGTATTTGCCCTCTCCCCCCGCAGCCGGAGACCGCCCGGGGCGAAACTGGGAAGCGCCGAAGACAAGGTAAGGTAGAAATCTTCTACTCGAATCCAGTCTCCGAGGGTCGAGGACGAGCACAGGTCACCGACTGGGGCCAGTGCCACCGGGTTGATCCGCCCTAGCAGGGCCAGGCCCCGGCTATTCCAAGAGTCTGCCCACGTGGAGACTCTCCGAGGGGGTCGCCATATTGTCCGTGTGCTCACTGTCGCCATCTTGGCCTTCTTGCCGCGCCGTTCGCCTCCGAGCCAGGAGCACAAAGCACTTGTGCGCATAGACTTACGCGCGCATAAATCCTTGCGCGCATAACTTGCACGCACATAGCCGAGCGCATATCTTTGGCACAACCGCGCGCACAACTTACACGCTCAATCTAAGCGCACCGGAGCGCATAAGACTTACGCGCCGACAACCATGGCACCCCCAGGAACAGAAATTAAAGCGCAAGGCCTCTGCCCAGCATGCCACATCAGAGTTGCACAAAGCGAGGAGGGTGACGCCCTGTGCACGCAGTGCGAGGAGGCCCTGGGAGATCCAGCTCAGGGCCAGTCCCACCCAGGGCCGAGTTCCAGCTCCTCAGGGGGCACCCCCCACATACGGGGACCCCCAAGGAACCAGCGCCCCTCGGCTTTGATCCAGCGTCCATATCCTGGGTGTAGTTTTTCAAGGGGATTCACGCCTTTGTTCAAATGCAAACTAAACCTCTGGCTGTCCAGCCACATGCTCCACCGGAGGACCCACATGCTCCAGGCCCCTCAAGACCTAGGCACAGGCTCCCATTACCCAGAAACCCCACCTGCGGGGACTCGGACACCTCTGAGGAAGAAGCCAAACCCCTAGAAGAAGGGGAGCTCCCCCCAGGGACAGAGCCTCACCGAACCATGAGACGCTTCTTCACAAAGGACGAGCTCCCGGACCTGGTTAATCAATGTCTGACGGAGCTCACTATCCCGGGCCCAGGCACTTCGGGGAACCGAAACCGAACTCCCTGCTGGAGGGTCTTCGACAGACTTCTCGCCATTTCCCTCTGTTACAAGCAGCACAACAGCTGATTGACCTGGAATGGAATGCTCCGGAGTCTGCATTCAAAGGGGGACGAGTCTTGGCGGCCCTGTACCCCCTGGACCCAGCAACCAAAGATCATCTTACATGCCCAAGAGTGGATGCTATGGTCTGCGCGGTCTCTAGGCGCACCACTATCCCAGTGGAGGGAGGAGCTGCGCTCAAAGATGCACATGACCGACGTCTGGAGTCCATCCTCAAACAATCATTTGACGTTGCTGCTATGTCTCTACAAATTGCGGCCTGCTAAACCATGGTGACACGTGCCTGCCTATCACAAACCAGGAGCAACACCCCGGGAGAAGACATGGAACCAGCGGTATCATTCCTAGTGGACGCTGCCTCCGACCTAGTGCGCACAGTGGCCAGAGGAGTGTCCTCTGCGGTGGCTGCCAGGTGTCAACTTTGGCTCCGAAGCTGGTCGGCCGACGCATCTTCCAAAACGCGCCTCACAAGGATGCCCTTCAAAGGATCCCTCCTGTTCGGCAGCGAACTAGAGAAACTGGCTGACAAATGGGGCAAGTCCCCATTGCTGCGACTGCCGGAAGATAAGACAAAGAAATCAGTGTCCCTTCCCCAGGTCCTCCAGGGGCAGAGGTTCGCAGCGCTTCAATCCTTACAGGAACAACTATCAAGCATCCTGCCCTACGGGCAGGAACCAATCCTTTCAGACCAAGCACAATAAGAGGGGAGCCAGCTCTGGTACGGGTCCCAGCTGCACCCCATAATGAGATTCAGCCGACCCATCCAAGGGAAGAAGCCATAGGGGGGCAGATTAGCCCTATTCTACCACAGATGGGTCAAGATAACCTCGGACAAGTGGGTCCTAGCCATCATTCGGGAGGGGTACTACCTGGATTTCCTACGAACCCCCCGGGACAAGTACGTGGAGTCCCCCTGCCACGACCCCTCCAAGAGGGTGGCAGTAGAAGCTACACTGTCCAGGCTACTGGCACTCGAGGCCATAACCCCAGTACCTCCACAGGAAATAAATACTGGCCATTATTCCATTTATTTTATCGTTCCCAAGAAAGAGGGAACATTCAGGCCCATCCTGGATCTCAAGTCGGTCAACCGCCACCTCAGGATCCCTCGCTTCCGCATGGAAACCCTACGATCCATTATAAAGGCGATACAACCAGGAGAGTTTCTCACTTCCCTGGATCTTTCGGAGGCCTTTCTGCACATCCCCATTCATCAGGAACAACAGCGCTACCTACACTTCAAAGTCCTGAACCGTCACTACCAGTTCCGGGCACTACCCTTCGGGTTAGCCACAGCACCCCGGACGTTCACCAAGGTAATAGTGGTGGTGGCGGCAACACTGAGGAAGGAAGGAATCCTTGTTCACCCCTACCTGGATGATTGGCTGATTAGAGCAAAGTCACCGGAGGAAAGCCACCAAGCAACCAGCAGAGTCATAACTCTATTGGAAAGCCTAGGATGGGTAGTCAACGCAAACAAAAGTTCCCTACAGCCCTCACAGTCGCTGGAATACCTAGGAGTCCGATTCAACACCAAAGAGGACAAGGTCAGCCTGACCCCCACAAGGAGATCAAAATTCTGGAACCGGCTACAAACCTTGCTGAATGATCCTCGTCCCACAGCATGGGATTACCTACAAGTCCTCGGGCTGATGGCATCCACACTGAAAGTTGTGCCATGGGCGAGAGCCCACATGAGGGCCCCTACAGCGCTCACTCCCATCATGGTGGAGCCCACGGTCCCAGAACTACACCATACGTCTATCACTCCCGGGCAGAGTTCGAACCCAGCTACGGTGGTGGCTGCAGGCCAGTCACATGAGCCGGGGATCAAAACTATCCTCCCCAACCTGGACTCTACTCACCATAGATGCCAGTCTACGAGGATGGGGAGCACACTGCGAGGAGCCAACCGCCCAAGGGCAGTGGAACGCAGAAGAGGTGGGATGGAACATGAACCGCCTAGAAGCGCGAGCAGTCAGACTAGCCTGCATGCGGTTCGTCCACAGACTTCGAAACAAAGCGGTCAGGGTAATGTCGGACAACGCCACGGCAGTGGCCTACATCAACCGGCAGGGGGGAACCAGAAGCCAACAGGTGTCCCTAGAAATAGACCCCCTGATGGCGTGGGCGGAAGCAAACCTCCAGGAGATCTCCGCCGTCCACATCGCCGGGAAAGACAACATCACGGCAGACTTCCTCAGCAGGGAAAGTCTAGACCCAGGAGAATGGAGGCTGTCACCCACAGTCTTCAAGATAATAGTGGATCGGTGGGGGACACCGGACATGGACCTTCTGGCAAACAGATCCAACGCCCAAGTATCCAGATACTTCAGCCTCAGGCGGGAACTGCAGTCCCAAGGGATCGATGCCCTGGTACAGCCCTGGCCCCCGGGGACTCTACTATATGCCTTCCCGCCATGGCGCAATCATTCACAAGATACACCTACACAAGGGACTAGTTCTTCTGGTGGCTCCGGACTGGCCAAGAAGACCCTGGTACGCAGACAAGAGAAGACTGCTGGCAGGGAACCCTCTACCCCTGCCCCCACACAGGGACCTGCTACAACAAGGTCCAATCCTCCACGAGGACCCAGCTCAATTCTCTCTTACGGTCTGGCCATTGAGAGGGCTCGCCTGAGAAAGAGCGGGTACTCAGGGGCGGTAATCGACACCCTCCTCTGAGCACGCAAGTTCTCCACATCACTAACGTACATAAGGATCTGGAGAGTATTTGAAGCCTGGTGCGAAGACCACAACATCAAACCATGCTCATTCACAGTTCCCGTGATCCTGGAATTCTTACAGAACGGACTACAGAAGGGCTTGTCCCTCAACTCCATCAAGGTACAGGTGGCTGCCCTGTCATGCTACGGCTCCAAGAGCGAGAGCGACAGCATAGCCTCTCACCCGGACGTGTCACGCTTCCTGAAAGGAGTCAAACACATTCGCCCACCACTAAAGTGGCCGGTACCTCTGTGGAACCTCAATCTCGTTTTGGACTTCCTAGCGGGAACCCCCTTCAGACCCCTATGAGGCCTGTCCCTTCGCCTGTTAACCTTGAAGACGGTGTTTTTGCTGGCGGTGTGTTCAGCCCGCCGCATTTCGGAACTACAAGCACTGTCCTGCCGTGAGCCGTTCCTCAGGCTCACCCCGGGGTCCATTCAACTACGCACGGTCCCCTCCTTCCTCCCCAAAGTGGTCTCTCACTTCCACCTTAACCAGACCATCTCGCTACCAACGACGGATGGCCGGAAGAATTCGGAAGAAGCCCGTAGTCTCCGCCACCTCAACATCGGCAGACTCCTATCCAGATACCTGCAAATGTCCGAGCCCGTACGAAAAACGGACCACCTTTTCATCCTTCACAGCGGAAAGAGACAAGGGGAAGCGGCCTCACGGGCAATCATTGCCCGCTGGATCAAGGAAGTCATCAAGGCGGCCTACGTAGAAGCTGGCAAGCCGCCACCTCTACAGGTCAAGGCCCATTCTACCAGAGCCCAGGCAGTATCATGGGCAGAAACTAGAATGCTGTCACCCGCCAAGATCTGCAGGGCTGCAACATGGTCCTCCATCCATACCTTCTCCAGATTCTACCATCTGGATGTTCAGGCTCGGGAGGACACAGCATTTGCAAGGGCAATACTAAATGGGTCATGGGCAGCCTCCCACCCGGATCGGGAGTAGCTTTTATACATCCCATTGGTCCTGAGTCCATCTGCTATACGCTAGGAAATGGAGAAATTACTTACCTGATAATTTCGTTTTCCTTAGTGTAGACAGATGGACTCCGCATTCCACCCTTGGCTGCCGTCATGCAGGGCCTTCAAATGTTCAAGTGTAAGCCATGTTTTTCATTTACCTCGGGCATCCACCGGGTGGATGCCGGGTGTCGACACTTTCCGGTTGAGTACACTGGCGGTCTCCAGCTATAGTCAATCAACCAGTTCAAGTTAATCAAGTTTAACATTTAACCAAGTTATGAAGTTATCCAAGTTAACCAAATTATTAAGTTAATCAATCAGTCTGTCACACATATATCCACAATGCTTTTTGAGGAGAATACTGAAGAGCTGCACTTCCTGCAGGGGTATATGTACTAGGGGCTGACGTCAGATTGAAATCTGATCCGTCTCCAACTGCTAGCAGGAGTACACTATACCCACTGGTCCTGAGTCCATCTGTCTACACTAAGGAAAACGAAATTATCAGGTAAGTAATTTCTCCATTACAGCATTCACCAGAGGAAAGAATTTAAGAGACAAAGTAGTCTCATGTGCTTCAGATTCCATCACAAATGAAAAGAAGGATAGATTGGATACTTCCCTTTTGGAGATTGCATAATCTGTCCACAAGCAAGGCAACAAGAATTTTTTTACACATCCTATCACAAAAGAACAGATACATATTAGATAATTTTCTAATTGTAGCACCAGAAATAATATCTATTCCACACCACAGATATCATCTGTGCCATTCAATGCCTATGCAATTTACTATACATTGGGAAAGCAAAAAGAAAACTAAAAACACACTTAAAATAACTTTTGATTAAAGTGATAGTTTAGAAATCAGGTATTTCTTATTTTTCTGCTAGAGTAGTCATATGTATGAGATTTCCCGCCTCCACAGTTGATGGAGACAGAAAATACCTCTTTTATAACCTCACTGTGGGCTATAAGGGAGGTGTGGTCCTAGGCCATTGCCAGTAAACACTGTCTCTGGCAACTGCGGACACGTGAAGGATGTGTTTGAGCCCTGGTTGCTTCTGGAACAACAGTTCTTAGGGATTGTTTTTCCCAATGGAAAATTCTCTCAGGGTAGATTCTGGTCGAGTCCCCTGGGAATAATCCTTGTACCCTGAGGGGGTCTGGTGATTCTCCAGGGAAGGGTTTCTTAATTTCTGTAAAGGAACCAGAGAGTGAGAGTGCTCTGTCTCTCTCCCTTTCTTCTCCTCCTCCCATGCTTACTTGTTCCTGTTCAGATCCAACAAAGTTAAACGGAAAAAAGGGAGTTCCAGGCCTGGAGAAACAGCCGGTAACACAAGATCCTTGAGGTGGCAAGTATGTGCAGAGGCAGCTTTAGAGTATAGAGCGAATAGCATTGTGATGTTTTTGGGATCTCCCACTCTGACAGAAGGGAAAGAGAAGTTTTTACCATGGCCGCAGTAAAGCACTTCAATGGACTGCAAACAAAAAAAGCCACTGCAATGGCACCTCTTGCCACAACAGGAAACTGCTAAGTTTCCTGTTGTGGCAAGAGGTAGTAGTGGTAGTAGTGGCAAGAGGTAGTAGTGGTAGTAGTGGCAAGAGGTAGTAGTGGTAGTAGTGGTAGTTGTGGCAAGAGGCTGTAGTAGTGGTAGTTGTGGCAAGAGGCTGAGTGGTAGTAGTGCTTTTGCGGTGGTGAGCATCTGACCCCCATGATGCATAGAGGTAGAAGGTGCCTGGCCTGTAGAAATAAGCAGGTCCTGAGCATTGCTGGCTCGTTTTGCCCTGTCTGTGAAAGTGAGCTAGACCGAGCTTCCCAGGGAGAAGTTAGTTCCTCGCCTCCTGCTCCTAGGGAGGAGCAAAGGCAGATTCAGCAATCAAGCCAGGTGAGCAAGCTGCAGGGAAACAAGATTTCCTCTCTCTTCCTCCAGGGCTGGTAGTAGGAGGTAGTTTATGTGCAGAACACCTACCAGAAGGGGCCCGCCCCCTAAGAGGAACAGTTGTGGCCCTGGCAGTGGTCTTTGTCCCCAGACTTCTTATTGGTAATGCATTAGGCATATATCGCAATGCGGAAGCCTGGAAATCCTTTTTCATCCGATTTTCAAGGTTGCAGTTACCACCAAAAGGGGGCACTATACAAGTGGCCGAAGGAGAGCTCTTACACTGCATGAATACACAGGACTCTAGGGAGCCATCCTGGTCCGGGGAGGGGTCACAGGAAGAAGGATAGTTGTCTTCAGAGGAAGATGACGTCATTATAGTTGGATAATTCTGGAAGGAGGTACAATTAGCCATCATTTCCAGTGTTTTATCAGCCCTAGGGATAGCAGATACCATCCCTGTTGATCCCACAGAGGGGGTCTCTATCTTTTAGGGTCTTAGGAACCTTCTGAAAGCAATCCCATTACATAGCACCTTGAGGCACATGGATTGCCCCCAGGCAGGGCTTAAATGGGGTAGAGTAGTAAGTAGAATTTACCCCTTGCCTCTGGAGGAGAGGAATCATATTCTTAGAGTCCCACGGGTAGATGCTCTGGTCTTGGCAGTCACATGTAAAACCACGATCCTAGTTGAAGGAGGGACGGTCCTGAGAGACCCTCAGGACAGGAAGATAGAATCAGTTTTCAAACAAGCCTTTACTACAAATGCTATGTTTCTGTAGGTCTCTAATTGTGGAGGTTATTTGGCACGGGCAGCTTTGTGGTGGGTTTAGCAACTCCCTAAAAGCACAGACACTGCCTGCCTAGAGGGGGTGGTGCACAGCCAGTTAGCCCAAGGGCAGTGGTCAAGAGAAGAAGCATCATGGCCAAGAAACTTCCTAGAGACGAGTGATCAAGTTAGCTCTGCAAGTCTTCCTCCTGTTGATAAAAGGGAAAGCAGTCAGAGTCTTGTCAGACAGTGCCACAACAGTGGCAAATGCAAACAAACAGGGGATAGTCGCAGTCTAGTGCAGGAGGCAGCTTGGTTATGCGAATGAGTGGAGCAAAATCTTCTCCTGCTTTCAGTGTTGTACGTAGCAGGGAAAGAGACTTGCCAAGCTGACTTTCTGAGCCAGATCAGGTTGGATCCTGAGAGTGGGAACAGAGCCCAAAAGGCTTCCAAATGGAAATAGATTGATGGGAATCACCTGGGCATGGATCTAATAGTGTCAAGGGTGAATGCCAAGGTCAGCATATTTTTCAGCCAAAGGGCGAGGCCAGATTCCAGTGACATAGATACACTTGTATGCCCATGGCCACAGCTCAGCCTGCAATATATCTTCTCTCCATGGTTGCTAGTAGGCAAGACAACAAAAAGAATAGAAGATCATCCATCTATGGTGATATTAGTGGCCCCAGACTGGCCAAAAAGGCCTTGGTATATGAACAGTGAGATCACTGTCTGGGACCCTGCTGCATATTTCCCATGGAGTGGGGCCTTTTCTGCAAAGTCCGATCCCAACAGGAGACCAGTCTGCATTCTCTTTTATGGCTTAGCCTTTGAAAGGGCATGCTTAAGTTAGAGATGTTACTCCTCAGCTGTGGCCTCAACCATGTTGGAAGCACATACGTTTTCTACTTCCTTAGTGTATATCAGGATCTGGCATGTCTTTGAAACATTTTTTGGCAGACAGGAGGCTTCTCCTGTATCAGTGGTATTGTACAAAGCATGTTCTCATGCTTCATTGATTCTTCCTTTGTCTTACCTCTTGATTCACTTAGAGCAACCTTCGGTACCCTACGAGATGTTTGTTCTTGAGAATATTGCATTTAAGGGGATTTCTAGTGGTCACTGTACTTAGGTTGTTGCCACTAGTCTACTGCCAAGGACTATACTGCCATTTTTGCCCAGAGGTATGAAAGAGTTGTGTCCCCAGCCTTCATCAACTGTGGAGGAGGGAAATCCCATACATAATGAGTAGTCTAGCAGGATTCAAGGATAGAAAATTATCAGATAAGAATTATTTAACTTTTTCATTTAAACTATCTTATTTGGTTTTTACTTTTACCTTTCTTATTCTCTCTTTCTTGGCCACTGCTCACTTTATTTTTCACTCTCATGTGGTTGGCTAGCCTCTGTGCTTTTCTGTTTACTTTCAACAGCCTTGAGCTCCTTTAAGCATCTTTTGTTGAGCATTTGAAAATGAAGATAATTCACTCATACAAAGTAGAGGAGTGCTATAAATTTTTTAAAAATGTTTCCAGCTAGTAATTTCATCTGCCAGTAACATTATTAAGAAATGAAAATTACATGGAACTCTAGTATTCAAAGCAATATCTGGAAGACCAAGAAAAATTTCTGCGAGAACTGTCCAAAAACTGGTCAGATCTGCAAAACAGAACCCACAGATCACTGGAAACATTGTGCTGAAACGTTTAGCTAACATTGGAGTAATTATCCACGGGCCAACAGTGTATCATTACAGTTACAGTATCTTGCGTGATTGTGGCTAAACAGTTCAGTTTTTGTTTCATTAGTTCAAATCACTTTGTTCCAAAAAGTTTCAGACATATCAATATTTTGTTTTGTTTATTTTAGAGCATGACTTTTGTATTGAGGCTATAGAAAGGTTTTCTTCTGACAGCTCTCCTATGCAAATTTGTTAGCTACTCCAGTGTCATCTAAATTTCTCAGCAGGTCACTTGCAGTGATCTATGGGTTCTGTTTTGCAGGTTTTGGGCAGTTCGATTGGAGGTTGCTTTTAGTCGTTAAGATTTTGCCTTGACTTTAACATTCAACATCTTCATTTGCAAATGCTCAGACAACTGCTGCTTATTGGAGCCCATGGCTGTTGAAAATAGATAGAAAAACAATCACAACCTGAGAGGTTAGAAAGGTCAGAGTATTTGTTTAGCCATGAAATTGTCTTCACTTAAGTGAAGGCCTAATTAGTAAATCAGTTTTTTGGGCCCTATTAACAACTAAAAAAAAAAAAAGTAGTAATGAATCACTGGGAGGGTATCCAAACCTTTGCACATAACCATATTGACTTTTTTCTAAAATTATTTTTAATCTGTTAAAATTAGCAAGCAAATAGTAATTTTTCATTAAAAGTTGCTGAAAGATGTCATATTGCTACTGAATCTATCATATGAACAGGACTTATTTTATATTTACTGCTCAAGTAATAGTCTAAAATAAAGAGACCATCATACATCCAGCTCTCCTCAATCTTGAATGAAATTTCTCTTCAACAACAAATGAGAGAATATTTTATAGTCATAGGTCTCACATAATGATTTCCTTTTTTTTTTCTTTTTTTAAAATGTATCTTGCTGCTAAAATATCAGGACAATATGGAGACTTCAAACTTATCTTAACTCTGTCTCTTCCCTCAGTTGAAACATGCTGGAAGAATAGAAACTCCAACTTATCTAGACTCTGCTTTGTATTCCAACTTTGTTTCTTTCCCACTTTCAATCACTTCCTGGCACCGATCGACATTTCAAAGGCATTTCTGCATCAGGAGAATTTGCACATAAAGTCACCTATTTTCTTCTATTTCAAACTGTCCCAAGTTTCTAAAGGCAGAAACAAACACCATTACTCTTATATGTCACCATACCTGCATTTGCAAGTGTTTTAGTAAGTAATGATTATAAGTGGTATCCTTAGTTCTCATATATCATTATGGGAGTCAAGTGATCTATAAATGTACTTTTCACTTGCTTAAGAAAACATCCTAAAAAAATTTAGATGCAAATGAAGAGGAGTTTTTAAATTTGAACTTTATATTGATTAGCTTATAAACAAAATATCACCCATGCTGTTTGTTTCATCCATTACATCTGCTTTTGGTCTTAGTTCTTTTTTTTTTCCATATTATAATTTTTTGTTATTTTTATTCTTTGTATATAAAGTCTATAAGAGTAGTGATAAATGACTCTTGTAAAAATATCTTGCAATTTTCAAACTGATACCCAAATGTAAGGTGATCAGCTGAAGAATGGACAATGGGAAGGCCACATTAAAAACTCCAGACATGAGGTTAGTAAGACGTGCACATTTTTTATTTTAAAAGGAGTGAATATATTGAAATCAAATATATTAGTACAAAAAATATCTTAAGAACAAGACCAAAAGAAGCATCAGAGCCAAGAAACAGGGAATTTGAAGTTTTGAAAAAATGTAATATGCAGAGAATATTGAAGAGGATGCAGAGAAAAAAAAAAAGCAAAAGAGAAAAATATTACAAGAAATACAATTAATAAATTGTAGCCAAATATAGGGCACACATTTTCACCAGTTTGCTGGAAATTTAAATTTGCAGATGACCCAGTTATTCAAAGTAGTTAAAAAAACAAGCAGACTGAAGAATTGGAGGAGGACCTTGCCAAGTTGGAGAACAAGGTATTTAAATGCAGCTGAAATTGAATGTGGACAAGTGCAAAATGGTAAATGTAAGGAAAAATAATCCCAACTATATATACACAATGCTGGATTCCATGTTCATAGTTATCACCTAGGAAAAGGATCTTGGAGTCATTATGAACAATATATTGAAATTCTTAGCTTAGTGTGTGGTGACAGCCAAGAAAAGATTGAATATTAGGAACTATTTGAAAAGGAATAGAGAATAAAACTGAAAATATCATGGTACCTCTTCATAAATCTGTGGTGTGGTCACTGCTTGGGTTTTGTGTGCAGTTCTGGTTCCCACATCTAAGAAAAGATATTTGTGGAACTAGAAGAGGTACAGAGAAGGGCAACAAAAATGATGGAAGGAAAGGCTTGATAGACTGAGGCACTTTAGCTTGGAGAAGTGATTGCTGAGAGGGATATGATAGCTATAAAAGCATGAATGTTGCAGAACAGTTATTTACTCTTTCAAATAGTACTAGGACTAGGGACACTCCATGAAACTAACTAGTAGCAGATTTAAAACAAATTTAAAAAAGTTTTTCAGTCAGCACACAATTGAATTTTGGAACTTGTTGACAGAGGATGTGATAAAGACCAGTAATATAGCTTACTTTTGGGGGAATTCTGCATAATTAAATTTGTATAGCATTTGTGCAGAATTCCACATTCACCCCACAGAATTAGGCACAAGTACTAGAAGCAGCAATGGCAGTAGAGGCTTGCACGTGCCGGAAGGGAGGATGGAATACTATTGGTGTCAAATGGACATGAGAAAGGAGCTGCAGTTGGCTAGCTTATGCAGATCAGAAGACAGTTGGGAGAGTGTCTGCATTGGTCCACGTAGGCCGGAAGAGATGATCCTGCATTGGCCTTGGCTTGCATGGCCCGAACAAAGGAGGGAAGCAGTGGGGGGTCCGATGGAGCCTGCATTAGTGAGGAGATAGTGAGTTTTGGGTAAGGTAGGAGAAAGCTGGGTAGTCTTGCTGAAGAGGAAGTGGCAGACAGAGCCTTACTGGTGTGAGTGGAGAGAAATGGAAGAGGGAACCTTTATCTCTGCCCTCCTGCAGGACTTAAGTCTGGGTGGGGGAATGGGCAGATAAGAGATAACTAGAGGCCTTGCCAAAGGGGTGTGTGTGTGTAGGGGGGAGCATCAGATAAACAGCTTGTGGGTTTTGCTGGGGTGAGTGGGGGGAACTAGGGAAGAACCAAGAGAGAGAGTGAGCTGGTGAGGGATTCAGGCCTTGTTGGTACTTCCTGGGAAGTGGGAGGAGAGAGAATGGGGGAAGTTTGAGCCTAGTGGGGGCAAAGGATGGGATAGGTCAACCCTGGGGAGAGGGAGAGGTAGTGAGCGAACTGGGGAATTGATCTGAGGAGAGGAGAGATCAAGCATGGAGAAGAGATTCAAGCCATAGGGGGAGATTGGTGGGGAAGGTCATTGAGCTTGGGGGATGGGAGAGCAATCTGGTGGGGCTAGGCCATATGATAGGGAAAACCCTGCACAAAATTTTTTTTAAAAAAATCTGAATCTTTGAGTAATAACTTGTTTCGGTTTTGCATTATAAAATAACTGTTACTCAGTGATTATATTGTATAATTAAACTAAACCTAATTTATCT
Organism: Rhinatrema bivittatum; assembly: GCF_901001135.1. Lineage (NCBI taxonomy): Eukaryota > Metazoa > Chordata > Amphibia > Gymnophiona > Rhinatrematidae > Rhinatrema > Rhinatrema bivittatum. The sequence continues at coordinate 148,727,169 of NC_042619.1, forward strand.
TAAATTCTGTAGAATTTTGCAGAATTTATAATATTGTGCACAGAATTTGTAAAGTTTTTGTGCAGAATTCCCTGAAGAGTAATAGCTATGTTTCTGGGGGACAGATCCATTGGCAACTCTTAGCCAGGTAAGCTTGAGGAATGCATCTTTTTACTGCCTAGAGCTAGGAATGAGTAATAGGGAATGGATCTCTCCTTAGGATCTGTTAGATGCTTCTTACAAGCAACCCACATTAGCCTCTGTCAAGAGAGAGGATGCTGGGTTCAGTGGACTGTTGTTCTGACCCAGTATGGCATTTCTTAAGTTCTTTTGTAACATGTAAAGAGTTTTATTTCAACCTTCAGAAAATGTTCTTGTGTGTCCTAGAATACTAGGGTAAACTCATTAATTTAGTTTGTTTTTTTAGTTGTGTCCCTTGGTTACTCCTGAGGGAATCCTGTGCACAAAAACTTAAAATTCTGTGAATTTTATATTGGTCGAAATAACACAAATTACATGACAGTCTTTAAGTAATTACATTTTAAATTAAAACAGAAAAAAATTATTACTTAAAGATGCAGAATTTTAAATATTTTGAACAGAATTTCCCTAGAAATTCACTATAAGAGTGTCCCTTCTACTTTCTCTCCCTACTCCCCTGGCCACTTAGCCCTCTCAGCCCCAACTCCTCCACCTGCCAGTATCTCTCCCCTCCATCTCTAGGCTCAACCCTTTCCACTCTATTGCCAACCCCAGAATTTGACCCCGTTCTCATTACTGCCCCTCACACATGCTCCCTCTGTCCCTCCCTCTCTCACACACATGCTCCCTCTCTCTAATACACATACATACACCCTCATACAGGCTCCCTCATTCTCTGGCACACACGCATCCCCTCATACAGGGCCCTTTTTCTTGCATATACACCCACACAAGCTCCCTTTCTCTCTCACACATACATCCTCACACAGACTATGTCTCTCTCTCACGCACCCCTTCACACAGGCTCTGTCTCACACACACACAATCCCTTCACACAGGCTAGCACCCTCACATACACACAATCCCTTTTTCATACACACGAGCTCCCAATCTCTCTCACCCATACACACTCCTTCACAATCTCCTCATATAGGCTCCCTCTCTCTGAAACCACCACTCAAGCATCCCCCCACCCCCCCCCCTTTACCTCCCATGCTCTCTCTCACACCCTCCTGCTCTCTCTCACCCTCCCCTCCCCTCTCTCACACCCATTCTCTCTCAGCGGGGCCTTTATCTTCACTGCGAGCGGAGCACACTCCGTTCGCGGCATATGGGGGCCTTCCATTTTCACCGCGAACGGCATGCCGGGGCCTTCATCTTCGCGCAATGTCGGGGTCTCTGCTATTTTCTGCGCGGAATTCCCCCAGGACTACTTGTTTTTGGAAAGACTTGCTACTATGATGATGGAATAAACTATTGGCAAGCTTGATTTAATTTGTATGATAGTATCAACTTTTCTTCTACTTTCATTCCATCTACAGACACTTAATATTCATATTCACAGTTAAGAAATATTGCTAATTTGTTGTTGCTGTTACTGTAAATAGATTTATAATGCCTCCAGAGTTTATTTAGGATTTTGTAACAGAAAAAACTTAAGATGCTGCAAGAGATCCATGATAATTTAATTTTATAGAGCATTTTTGAACAAAATGGGAAGTAGCTGTTATTGTAGAGGATGCAAAATATTGACAAACATTCAGTTTTGAAGGCTAGTTGATTTGTGTTATGTATTTATGCATATTATTATATATGCTGCCTAGAACTTTGCTTTGTGCAGGTAATAAATGTTTTAAGTTAATTCATAAATAGTTCAGCAGGTGATGCTTGATATTCTAAGTAGAAAACTGTGTTTCAGTCCTTAGTTGAAGAGCTGTCTGAGGTTGGGAATTGCTGCAAAGTAGCTCTTATAGGCCCAGGTAAAGGAAGAATCAAGTGCTGCTCTCGTGGTAACATCATTTGATTGACTAAGTAAGAATTTATGTGTAGAAATAGCTATATACTGTTGTCATTTAAAGGACACAAAAACAAGTAAACGTTAATCGATGTTTAATCTTTCAAAGGGTACAAAGAAGATGAAGTTACTAGGTGATACATTTAAAACGAATAAGAAAACATATTTTTTTACTCAATGCATAATTAAGCTGTGGAATTTGTTGCCAGAGGATGTGGTGAAAGCTTTAGTGTAGCTGGGTTTAAAAAAGGTTTGGACAAGTTTCTGGAGGAAAAGTCCATAAAAAGTTATCAAGGTATAGGGAAATCCACTGCTTATCCCTGGGATATGCAGCATGGAATCTACCCCCTTGGGATCTTGCCCGGTACTTGTGGCCTGGATTGGCCACTATTGGGCTTGATGGACTTTTGGTCTGATCCAGTATGGCAAGCCTTATGTTCTTATATTCTTATAAATGTGCATTTTATGGTCTGTGTTTAAGAGGGATGAAAAAAAACATTAGGACAGGGGTCCTTATTACGGTGACCATGGATGAGCTTCATGGACTCTGAACTGGACACAAAATATTTTCTGTGTATGTGTTTATTTGCTCTGGGGAGGGGGATCCATAGCTTTCATTATATATATAGAAACATGGAAAATGATGGCAGGAAGGACCAAATGACCCATCCAGTCTGCCCAGCAAGCTTATTGTAGAATCTGCCGTGCCGTGCAGGTTACCCCCATGCTTAATAGTTTCCCAGACTGTAAAAGTCAGGGCTTTCATTGGTTGCTGTTTGAATCCAATTTCCCTTTGCCCCTTGCAGTGGAAGCAGAGAGCAATGTTGGAGTTGCATCAAAAGTATTAGGCTTATTGGTTAAGGGTAATAAAAGTCATATCAACAAGTTACCCTCATGCTTGTTTATTCCCCAGACCAAGTTGGGGCCATTGGTTGATGTCTGACTCCAATTCCTCTTTTCCCCCTGCCATTGAAGCAGAGAGCAATGATGGAGTTGCATCAACAGTATCAAAGCTTATTGGTTAAGGGTAGTAACTGCCGCTTCAGCAAGTTTACCCCCATGCACTCTTTTCTTCATTTCCATCCTCTTGCCTTTAGGGATCCACAGTGTTTATCCCATACCTCTTTGAATTGTTTCACTGTATTCATCTTCACCACCTCCTCCGGAAGGGCATTCCAGGCATTTACCATCCTCTCCATGAAGAAATATTTCCTGATGTTGGTTCTAAGTTGTCCTCCCTGGAGTTTTATTTCCTCACCCCTAGTTCTACTGATTTCTTTCCAAAGGAAATTGTTTGACGATTGTGCATCATTGAAACTTTTCAAGTATCTGAAGGTCTGTGTCATATCTCCCCTGCACCTCTTCCCTTCACATTCAGATCCTTCAGCCTTTCCTATTAAGTCTTCCGATGCTGACCCCACACCATTTTGGTTGCTGTTCCTTGGTCCGCCTCTGTCCTTTTTAAGACAAGGGCACTAGTACTGAACACCGTACTCCAGGTGAGGCTCATTCTCAACAGAGTCCATGACCAAAAAAGGTTAAGAATCACTGAATTAGGGAAACACTTTTATTTCTGCATGAGCAATTTCTTTCCATATTCTTTTTAAAAAATCATTTTATCTGTTTGACATATGGTTTGTTTGAGACAACTTGAAGAGCACAATTCGATTCTTCAGGCTCTCTTTGGTACCACCCTAAACCAGCTACCACATATGGTAAGTAACAGAGTGGAGAGCCCAAGAGATAATTTTTCCACCTGAGTAGGCACTTCCAGGGTCTGATTCATCCTAGTGGGGTTTCAAACCTCACCACCATGAGTATAGAGGTTCTAAGCCCTGCACTGCTATCCAATCAATGACTTTTTGATTAGATCCTGAGTCTGTAGCCAGCACTCTGCTTTCTATCTCTGAAAAATCTCCTTGTTGGATGAAAGCTAAGGATTTTCACAAACTGTTGGCCCAAAAGAACTTCCAACAGCTGGATCCTTTGGATTATTTTGACTACAGAGTGCATCTATTGGAAATTCATCCAGACTATTCACCAAGGAAAGTATTAACTGTCCCATTGTACGAGGAATTACTAAATTTGGATATCTCCTCCCTTTTACAGACCAGGGAAGTCAAACCTGTTCTGCCTTAGGAAAAACGTATGGGGATTTTACTCCAGGTACTTTCTGGTCCTTAAGAAAATGAGAATATACTCCCATCCTGGACCTACAGTGGCTAAAGAAACACCCTCCTTGAATATTTTTCACATTTTGTTGTTTCAATGTGTCAGACTTGCATTCATTTAAATGGCGATATTTTTTTCCACTCAACACACCATACTCCACACATTTCAGGTCCAAAAATGTTTTTTTGGGGTACAAAGCATATATAAACAAAACTGAAATCCATCAGTTAGCTAAGTCTTCACCCTCCATCCCTCCCAAGTCAATACTTGGTGGAAGCACCTTTGGCTAAAATAACAGGTCAATTTGTTCCAGTCTCAAACCACTGCTCTACTTTGCTGTGCAAGGGGTCTTCAGGAATGGCCAAAGGAACACCATGGAATATAAAGAAAAATAAAAACACATTCTCAATTTACTGTCCAGTGATCCAGAGGAAATAAAGAGTGTATCTGTTAAAAACAAAAACACCCCCTCCCCCCAAAAACATTTAGTTTGTAAATCCAAATCCAGGCAAAATTGCAATGATCAAAAACATGAGAAAAATCAGTGTGAGAAAAAACCTGGTCTTTTTATCCATGCCTTTCCTCTTTGCAGTTCTTCTCTTCCCTGCACCAGCATTCATGTCCAACAATTCTTCCCCTTGAAGGGTAGGATCTCCCATTTCTAGTTCCAGCATCTAAACCACTTGGAAAAGGTGACAAAACCCCTTGTCCTCAAAACTGAAAAAACTCTGTTAAAAAAGTCTTCAAAAATGGTTCTTCAAAACCATTCAAAAATAGCGTAGAAGTCAGAGCCCACTCACTGTCTCTGGTTAAGGGGAAGGCAACTGCATTTAGCAGTAACTACTCAGCAGGGAAGCACCAATAAAGCTATCAAAAATCTTCCACTCTTCAACTTAACTATTGACTCTTAAGCAAAGGCAAAAAGAATCAAAGCCAGCCCTTAAAGGTGCCAGGGGGAATCCCTTCTGTCAGGAACTGGTTCCATTTAAAATCCCAAGAGTAGCAAAATTCTTCAAACTCTTCTCTGGGTCTACTCTTCAAAGAAGTTGAGAAAACCCTTCTTCTGTTCAGTCCTCCTGGGAGGATGGCAAAGACCTCCTCCTCTCTTCCCTAATCACCTTCCTTCTAACTTATGAGTATGCTATTCCTACAGGCCTACCCTTCCCTCAACAACCATCTTCCTGATGACCCTCTAAGCTGTGTATAATGCATTCCCTGTATCACCCTTTACAATGTGCCCCTGTTGACTTTTTCTCACAATAACTTCCTTGATGACCTCATGAGCTGTTTACACTTTTCTCGATGTATTATCCTCACAATGTGCTTCTTGTATTATCTTTACAATGTGCTCCTGTCGACTTCTCCCTCTTCCGCCCCCGGTTGAGGAACCGTCGTTCCCTGTAAATAGTTACCCAGTTTCCAATTGTTCATGTTTTTTCTCTTGTATGCATCGTTTACTGTTCTATGTAATGGCACTGCCAAAAAGTTCTATGTAATGACACTGCCAAAAAGTTTTAAGTTATCTGTAAACCGACACGATGTGCAAATGGTTGTCGGTATATAAAAACCTATAAATAAATAAATAAATGCTCCATGGGTATTTATAGCCCATAAAAGCCTCTCACAAAAAGGTGGGGAAAACTCAAGGGGAGTATGCAAAAATATAATCCTCCCCCCCACTATCTAAACTAGAAAAATGTAGGAGAAAACTTAGTAATGGGCAAATCCGGGTCGCACATCATTTTGTATAACCTTTATTTTGTTGTTCTGTTTTGGTCTGCATTCTTTCAATGAAGCCCTTGAGTCTGTGGTGTGCCATCCTTTGTTTTGAGGAAATAAGAGAAAATTTTATAGCAGAAGTCATTAACTATAGTGAAAATATAGGAGTTGGCTGGACAAACCAGATTTTTAAAGTTCCCATCCCATCGGACGGGGAAATTTTAACCAAAATAATTATTATCTGATTAAAATTTAGCTGGATAAAAAAGAGGTGGTACGGGGGCATGGCTAGCTAGAGAAAGTTATCTAGCTAACTCTGGTTGGAAAAATTACCGGCCTAAAGTTAAGCAGATAAATAAATAACTAATAATAGAAAACCCCCCAACTATCTGTCTAGTGGTAGCTGATCCCCCTTCCTCTGAATTAAAAAAAAAAAAATCTAGTAGCAGGCAGGGAGGGCTGATCTTCCTTTTCTTTTGCTCCACCCAAGTTTAAAAGTACAAAACAAAAAGCCTAGTGGGGCCAAGCCAGTGATTTCCCCCTCCTTCCCACCCATTTAAAAAAAAAAAAAAAAAAAAAAAAACCAAAACAAAAACCAAAATGTTACCAGTCTAAGCAGCACCTCGAAGCCTTTCCTGCCCGCCCTACAATAGTAAAAAATCAGCAACCGAGCTGTCTGATTAACCCCACATCCCCAGAGTAAAAAATTGTGGGCCACAAATTTCCACTCCCATTACCACCCCTTAAACCTCCAAAAGTACCTGGCAACCCGAGCAGGAGGAGGAGATTCTCTTACCTCCTCCCACTGTACTGCTGTCTAAATGTTGGTACAGCTCTCAATTGTACTGGCATTAAATATTAATTTATTCACTTCACTGGATCACTGTTTGGTCCTTTCACTGACAGTTTACAGTTGTCAGAACCCATTCAGAAGCTTCTCCTCCTGTTTGGGTTCCCAGGCACTTTTGAAGGTTAAGGAGATGGTGGAGGTGGGAGTTTTGTGCCCTACAAGTTTTAACTTTGGGAATGGGGGGGGGGGGGGGGGTAAATGGGGGGAATCGGGCCTGGTGAGTGGCAAAGTTACATAGATAACTTTATCTGGGTATCTTTAGCTGAGAATATTAATGTTGTCCTGTTCACTTTCAGTTTTTGTTTTTTTATGTGCCTTATTTGTAGAAACTCTATACTTTCTCTCTAAAAATAAAAAAAAATGCTCACAGGTTGATGAAGCCTGAAGATGGCCAAGAATACATAAGTGTTGCATGTACTGTTAAAAATAACCCAAACAAGAAACCAAAACCATACTAATTTAATGGAGCACAATGCAGAAAATATTATGATGACTTAATCATTTCCAGTGAAAAGCTATGGTATATTTATTAAAGTTTGCTGGGTATATCCCGATTTAGCTAAATCTACGCAGCAGCGTAGAAAAGAATTTCTACTTATGAGACCTGAGACCATAGCAGCAGGGGGTAGTTTTAAATTACGCTACCCCTGTAAATGCATAATACAACTGGCCAGTAATACATATGTTTTCTTCTTACCAGCCCAGTTGAAGGATTTTTTATCTGGTAGGAGACCACCTGAGGAGTTGTAATGAGGTCTATGTGTAAAGGTGGTAGTTACAGGGCCAGTAATTTGTAACTGTTTCTTTTTGTTACTCCTCATATAGTTTCCTTTCCCCCCCGTATTTCCTATGTAATAAGAAAACGATGTTTGTCAATAAGAAATCTTTTGATTTTGTTTCTGATGTTAAGGGCAGGAATGGCCCACTACTAACTTTATAATTTCTGTATTTTCCGATACAATGATTTATTGTATATTTTTTGTAAAAGTTGAGAAATTAAAAAAAAAAAAAAAAAAAAAGTTTGCTGGCAGAGGCAGGAGCTGCTTAACCCCAATGACCTAAAAGCAGATAAAATGTCACCTGGTAAAGGACATGATACCTTGCAAGAAAAACCCAGTGGTTGCAGGGGAATGAGCCATTGTGTAGTAACAGAGCGTGAGTATCATACAATTAGCCATGACTCTGGAATTTGGGTTCCTTTATTGTCCAGCCTGAGTAGTTTTAGTCTTTTTTTTTATTCCTCTATTATGTTCTTTTTTCGGTGAGGAAAGTAAAAGAAAAATGAATTGATAATAAGTAGAACTGGCATCATATGTGAAACTTCCCACGGTTTCTTACTTCGTAATGAACGTTAGTATACTCCCAAGTAAGTGTTAGCAATATTGTTATAAAGCTCCTGTAAAGAAAATTTCAGACGATTTTATTATGCAAGTCCAGGGCAAGGTCTGTTTAGTTCTCATTTTTAGCTTTTTATAGAACTGCTAAGCTATGTAATCTGTGTGGTTTAATCAGCTTGGCTGTGCTGAGGCCATGTACACACCAACTGTTTACGCTAGGGGTTATAAAAATCAGTAGACTGTGACATTTTATTGGTGTCTTGAGTTCAGAGGCATAAACTTTAAAGCTTCCATATTAAGAATGGGCTAGAAAGCAAACTGCCAGAAGTATAACACATTCCTTATTTTAAATTAACTTGGATTATAGAACACATCTTACATTAGCATATCTGAATATGGCTTGAGCTCTCTCTAAATATGTGGCAATTTGTTTTGTAGGCTTTTTTGCTGCCTTTAGCAGATACAGTAACGTGTTTGATAAAGAATATTCTGAATTTAGTTGACATTATTGCTTGAGAGATATGCATACAATATTTCCATGATCATTATTTGTTTACTAAGAACTATGAAGTTTACTTCCATTTAGCCAGTTATGTTTTAACTTAGCTGGCTAAGTGGTGCAGCCGCCACTTAGCCAGTTGTTTAGTTAGCCAGATAAATGAGGGGGCAGAACCAGGGTGTTCCAAGTTGGAGCTACTTAGCCAGATAAGTGCTGATATTCAGTGTTATCCAGCTTAGTTAGCCAGATAAGTCCAGGACAGCTATTTGGCTATCATAGTTAGCCGATAAATTTATTTGGCTAACTGTAAGATAGCTGAGTATGTTCAGCAGCTAGCTCTTTAGCCAGATAGCAGATGAATATTAGCTTTTATATGTCTAAAATAATAAGGGCTGTGTTTTTAGCCTTGACAAATTTTTCAAGATTCTATTTGTCACAAGTGTATGAGATTCAGATCAGATAATGTGGTGATGGCAAGCTAATTCAACAAAAAAGTTGCACAGGGAGTGACAATAAGGTATTGATATGGGTGGAACATCGGTCCGCTTGTCAATAATACCCATTGCTGAACAACTGAACAGGCAAGTGTACTGATTAGCAGAGTTATTATGGCCCTCAGGGAACGAGAGGTCAGGATTTTCCAGCTCATTTGTGTTCAGTTGTGGCACCCTATTCAAAGACATGATGGTGTTGACCTACAACATGAAGCCACCAAGGTTCTTTTGTTGCTTCTGGGACCACAGGATGGTGGCCATGAATGACAAAACACTGGAAAAAAAATACATTTTGTATATTTTTTCCTCCATGAACAATTCTACTGCTAGCAAAGATAATATCTTTCACAATAGAAATGATACTACTGAGACAGCCTTGGTTTCCAGAGTTACTGAATTTGAAATATGAAAAAACGTTTTAGATACCAGAAGTTCCAGGTATCATAGAACAAGGCCCTGTACTTTATCCCAGTCCATTGTTTCTAAAACTGATGGTCAGCAGATGGAGTGGCAAGCTTTAATGGTAGTTTTAGCTATAATGGGGGGCAAGAAAGATTGCTACCAACAAACTCTATTATGCAGTCTGGAAGTGATTTCCCTGTTGGGCATATCAGGACCTCAAAATCCTTAGGTAGGTTTTAGATTTTTAGTTTATTGAGGATTCATGTGACTGGTTTGATTAATATTTATCCCAGGACAAGCAGGATGCTAGTCCTCACATATGGGTGACGTCATCCACGGAGCCCTTAAGCGGGAAAAACTTCTGGCAAGTTTCTAGAAGTTTTAACTGGCTGCCTGAGGCTACTGAGCATGCCCGGCATGCCATGATATTCCCTGCCACAGGGGTCTCACCCCAGTCTTCTTTTTTCCGCGCTGCTAGCTGCATCGCGGTTTCCAGGAGCCCCGTGAGTTACCTCACAACGACTAACTTTAATTCTCAACTTTTTACCCTTTACGGGTCTCGCTCGGTTTGTCACCGGCTGGTGACAAACTTCATACTCTTTTTTGACAAAAAGGAATCCGAATTCATCGACGGATGTCGACGGAGAAAACCTCCGGATTCAAAAAATGTCCGGCCTGCAACCGGACTATGTCCATCACCGACCCGCACGTGGAGTGCGTCCGTTGTTTGGGAGGAGACCACGACATCGCTTCTTGTGCCCAATGTCAAGAAATGACGGCGAAAGGTAGGAAGCTTCGCCATGAAAGAATGGCTCAGATTTTTCAAATCAGAGCACCGACATCGCCGTCGACCTCGACTAGATCTTCCCCGATAGGCGTATCGAAGAAGATACTTCTAAAGAAAGTCCAACAAGGTTCGGGAGATGCTTCCTCGCCAACCCCGTCATCGTCCAGATCCGTTTCTGAGATCCGTCCCAAACATAAACACCGGAGACATCATGCGATTCCTCCGTTGCCATCGCCGGAAGAACCAAGGGCTAAACAGCGGAAGTTGTCATCGACCTCGGTAATCCCTTCAGAGGAATCGACACCGTCGACGTCCGTGGCGGACTTAACAACCTTGATTAAGAAGCTTGTCGCCGATGCCATGAAAGAAGCCATCCCGGCTGCATCTCCAATACCGGCCCTGGTAGGACCGATGCCGACCTACGGGTCGATGCCGACTCCCCAGTCGATGCCGGCCATCGGGCCGATGCCGATGACTCCATCGATGCCGGCCATCGGGCCGATGCCGATGTCTCCATCGATGCCGACTACCGAGTCGATGCCGGTACCATCGTCCACATCGATGCCAGTGCCGATGCCAACGTCATCGTCCATACCGATGCCAATCTCGGTGCCGATGACTGCTGCAGCTCTATCTATTCCGATGGACGTGCCTATCTGCGCTCCAACGATGCCTGCTGCTCCATCGATGTCAACAGCCTCATCTTCGATGCAAATTGCACATCCTTCGATGGAATCGACGAGTGTACATTCTACAATGTCCACAAGTGCTTCCAGACCAATCTCCTCATTGATTCCCATCTCCATGTTTTTCCTTTCTCACTACATCACTTTCTACGGCGGCACAACCACCTCCACATTACACTGTAGCTCCTTCTGCAGCTTCAAGCCGGGGAAAAAAGGCAACAGGAAAGTCCAAACATCCAGAGATTCCCTCTGAGAAAAGATTACATGCTATCCTCACCAAAAGATATCATGATCTTTTATCTTCCTTGCCTTCATACCCGGCGGAAAACAGTGATACCAGTGATGGGGCACCGGACATCCAGGATCCTTTACCAGGACCCTCGGGGGTTCCTCCATCTACAATTCCAAGCCATCCTTCATATCCTCAACCAGAGGATACATGGTCTGACACACAATCGGAGTATTCTTCAGAAGAATTTTTATCAGAAGGTACTCCGCCACAAACCAAGAAGCAATCCCCTCCTGAGGATTTATCCTTTGCTTCTTTCGTTCAAGAGATGTCGGAATCCATCCCTTTTCAACTTCAGGCAGAGAAAGATGACAGACAGCAAACACTGGAGATTCTACAATTTGTAGATCCTCCAAAACATAACCTAGCAATTCCAGTTCATGAAGTACTACTCCAACTTCAGCAACGGATTTGGGAGCACCCATGTACAACACCGGGAGTTAATCGTAGAATTGATTCTACATATTTAGTCCAAGCGGCCCCAGGCTTTGAGAAGCCACAACTACCACACAGTTCATTAGTTGTGGAATCTGCGCAAAAGAAGTCAAGAAGGTCAAGAACTCACGCTTCTATCCCTCCTGGGAAAGATAACAGATTCCTAGACCTTATGGGGCGTAAGATTTACCAGGGAGCGATGCTAAATGCGAAAATTGCTGCGTACCAACTGTATATAACACAGCATCAAAGAAACCTGTGGAAGCAGATTGAGGAATTTCTTCCCTCTCTCCCTCAACAGCAGCAGGAGGCAGCACAACACATTGTGCAGAAAGGTCTGGATGCGGGCAAGCATGAGGTGCGAGCGGCGTACGACGCATTTGAGACTTCTTCCAGAACGGCAGCTTCAGGCATCAGTGCTCGAAGATGGGCCTGGTTGAAGGCGTCTGACCTACGTCCAGAGGTCCAAGATAAACTAGTGGACTTGCCTTGCCTGGGCGACAACTTGTTCGGAACAAAAGTACAAGATGCCGTAACGCAGCTTAGAGAGCACTCTGAAACATTAAAACAGCTCTCTACGTTGTCCCACGATGCTCCTACTCACCCTGCCCGCAGGCCGCCACGGCGAGACACCAGACGGCCTTTCTTTAGACCAAGAAGGTATTACCCCCAGACCTCAAGGCCACGCTCTACAAGGCCTCCGCAGCGCCCTCAGCAGAGACAGCAGAGAGCTGCAAGGCCACAGCCTCCGCCCCAAACTGCTTCCACCTCTGGCTTTTGAAAGCAGTCCCGGAGAACAGAGCCAACCCAACCCCTTTCCGAATTTGCCAGTGGGGGGAAGGATTTCCCACTTTTACAACGATTGGGAAAATATCACCACAGATCAATGGGTCTTATCCATAGTTCATCAGGGTTACCACCTAGACTTCACAGCTCCCCCGCCGGAGTGTCCACCACAAAACTCCTATCTCGATCACATACCTCAATTACAAATGGAATTATCTACTCTTCTGAAAGCAAGAGCGGTGGAACACGTACCACGCTCACAGAAGGGAAGAGGATTCTATTCCCGGTATTTCCTCATTCCAAAGAAAACCGGAGGACTGCGTCCAATTCTAGATCTCAGAAATCTCAACAAATTTCTAAGAAAAGAAAAATTCAGAATGGTATCCTTGGGCACCATTCTTCCTCTCATACAAAAGGGGGATTGGCTTTGTTCTCTGGATCTCCAAGACGCTTATACTCACATACCTATTTTCCCACCTCATCGCAAGTACCTAAGATTCAAGGTGGGACGCCAGCATTTCCAATACAGAGTCCTACCATTCGGCCTAGCCTCAGCTCCCAGAGTATTCACAAAATGCCTAGCAGTAATAGCAGGACATTTGCACAAACAAGGTGTTCATGTCTTCCCTTATCTAGACGATTGGCTTATAAAAAGTCAATCTCAACAAGGGGCGCTTACTTCTCTACATTACACAATAAAGGTACTGCACACACTGGGATTTCTCATCAATTATCAAAAATCCCACCTACAACCATCTCATCTACTCCAATACATAGGAGCAGAATTAGACACAAACCTCGCACAAGCTTTTCTTCCAGAAGACCGTGCACATACACTGTCCCAGTTAGCGTACGCCATGTCCACACAACTGCAAGTGACAGCTCATCAGTTCCTAATCTTACTGGGCCACATGGCATCAACGGTTCATGTCACTCCGATGGCACGACTTGCCATGCGACTTACGCAATGGACTCTCCGGTCGCAATGGATCCAAGCCATTCAACCGCTTCATTCTCCCATCCAAGTAACCCACCAACTTCGCTCATCGCTAAACTGGTGGACAATCAAAGACAATTTACGCAAGGGCCTGCCTTTCCAAAAGCCGATCCCTCAAATAACGTTAACTACAGATGCATCCACCTTGGGATGGGGAGCTCATGTAAACTCTCTTCAAACTCAAGGAACTTGGACAAAACTCGAAGCCACATATCAAATCAATTTTCTGGAACTTCGAGCTATACGCTATGCGCTGCATGCGTTCAAGGACTGCCTTTCACACAAGACTGTGTTAATCCAAACGGACAATACGGTGGCCATGTGGTACATCAACAAACAGGGAGGTACGGGCTCGTATCTCCTTTGTCAAGAAGCTGCGCAAATTTGGGACTGGGCCTTGAATCACTCAATGTTACTACAGGCCACTTATCTAGCAGGAATTCAAAATGTACTAGCAGACCGACTCAGTCGGCAATTCCAACCACACGAGTGGTCTCTGAATCCCTCGATAGCGACCAAAATATTCCAATGTTGGGGACAGCCAACAACAGACCTCTTTGCGTCGCACCTCAACCACAAGGTGACCAACTTCTGTTCCCTGCACCAACAGAAGCACCAACCAGCCAAGGACGCCTTTGCTCGCCCTTGGAACTCAGGCCTCCTATATGCATATCCTCCAATACCGCTTATCACCAAGACACTGGTGAAGCTACAACAGGACAAGGGGTCCATGATTCTCATAGCCCCATATTGGCCTCGACAAGTATGGTTTCCCACACTGCTAGACCTGTCAGTCAAGGATCCAATTCGCCTGGGAGTAGCTCCCAATCTCATCACTCAGGATCAGGGCCGGTTCCGCCATCCCAACCTTCAATCCCTATCCTTGACAGCATGGATGTTGAAAGCTTGATCTTACAATCACTTAACCTCTCAACTAATGTATCTCAAGTGCTTATAGCTTCCCGCAAACCTTCCACAAGAAAGAATTATTCTTTCAAGTGGAAACGATTCACTTCCTGGTGCAAGCAAAACAATACAGATCCTTTCACTTGCCCCACAACTACTCTGCTAGATTATCTGTGCTATCTTTCAGACTCTGGACTTCAGACATCGTCAATCAGAGTACATTTGAGTGCAATCTCAGCTTATCATGACAAGATAGGAGATGCACCTATCTCCACACAACCTCTCGTCAGTAGATTCATGAGAGGTCTAACTCAACTTAAACCACCAATTCGGCCCCCAGCTACGCAATGGGACCTGAATCTGGTCTTAACAGGTCTAATGCGTTCTCCCTTTGAACCCATAGATACCTGTGACCTTAAATTTCTCACATGGAAAACTATTTTCCTCATAGCCATTACATCAGCTAGGAGGGTTAGTGAATTACAAGCACTTGTCACATACGAACCTTACACAAAGTTCCTCCATGACAGAGTGGTTCTCCGAACACATCCAAAATTCCTTCCCAAGGTAGTTACGGAATTCCACTTAAATCAAACTATAGTTCTACCCACATTCTTTCCAAAGCCTCACTCTCATCAAGGCGAAAGAGCTTTACACACTTTGGACTGTAAACGTGCTTTGTCCTTTTACTTGAATCGCACGACGTCCCTCAGAAAATCCAATCAGCTTTTCGTCTCATATGACCCAAATAAGCCAGGTAAAGCAGTGGGAAAGCATACTCTATCCAATTGGTTAGCAGACTGCATACAATTTTGCTATACAAAAGCAGGCCTTCCTCTCCAAGGGCGAGTAAAGGCACATTCAGTAAGAGCAATGTCAACTTCAATAGCGCATTTTCGTTCAGTGCCAATCGTTGACATTTGTAAAGCAGCAACATGGACTTCTCTCCACACTTTTGCAGCTCACTACTGTTTAGACAAGGAAGGACGACAGGATTCAGCCTATGGACAATCTGTCTTAAAGAACTTGTTTCCAGTTTAATCCCAACTCCTTCTACATCCAACCTGCTGTGTACTTCGGCTGCATCATTTCCACAACAACGCATCACTGCTACATGCACGGACAATGACTCAGCCTCTAGCTTGCTAATCACCCATATGTGAGGACTAGCATCCTGCTTGTCCTGGGATAAAGCAAAATTGCTTACCTTGTAATAGGTGTTATCCCAGGACAGCAGGATGTAGTCCTCACGGAACCCACCCGCCACCCCGCGGAGTTGGGCCTCAGACTTTATTATTATATTTTTGCTTACGCTTATTGCTACATACAAGACTGGAGTGAGACCCCTGTGGCAGGGAATATCATGGCATGCCGGGCATGCTCAGTAGCCTCAGGCAGCCAGTTAAAACTTCTAGAAACTTGCCAGAAGTTTTTCCCGCTTAAGGGCTCCGTGGATGACGTCACCCATATGTGAGGACTACATCCTGCTGTCCTGGGATAACACCTATTACAAGGTAAGCAATTTTGCTTTCTGTTTCTTTTTCTTTTCATCCGAACATTCTGAGGTATTGTACAGCAGTGATTTTGTAGTAGTCTAATGCACTGAGGCCATTACCTCTGTGGACTTTGAATGCTGTGTTTGGTGCTCTTATGGATCCTGTATCTGAACATATCTCTTCAACTTTACTTTATGTTCTACTTTTTATAGTAGTGCTTTTGGTTGCAATTTGTTCAGCTATAAGAGTGTGTGATTTGAAAGTTCTGCCCTCCATTGTCTTTGCTATTATTTATTTCAGACAAGGTGATTATAAAATGTGATCCAAATTTTGTTCCTACTACTTTTTCACATCAAAAAGTTATTTTGCTTACTTTGTATCTAAAGTCCAAAAATCCTTAAGGGAATGTCAAGCTGCAGACCTGGAGGGCCTTAAACTAGTTTGGTTTTCAGTATATCCCTAATGAATATGCATGACATATATTTCCATACAGTGTAGGCAGTGCATGCAAATATATCATGCATATTCATTAGGGATATCCTGAAAACTGAACTGGTTTCCCTTTGAAAACCCCCACACACAAATTTGCACCTGCTTTTTTGCAGACGCTTTTCTTTTTCCTGAAAACAATGCACAGTTGCTACACCAGTCCAGACTAGTGGGTTATATCCATCTACTAGTAGATGGAGACAGAGGGCAAACTCTTTTCAGTGACATCATTTGATATAGAGGCTGGTGCTGCACCAGCAATAGCCAGTATTTCTCTGTCTCCAATAGATGGTGCTGCCAAGGTATAGAGTTTTTAAAGCTGCAGACAGGGAAGGTGCTGCCTTCATTCTGGAGATCCTCAAAGCAAGTGTAAATATTCATTGACATTATAGGACCTGCAATTATTGGGGAACTCATTCTGCCTTTATAAAGTCAAACACCTCTAGCTTTATTCCCTCCCAGAGGAAACAACCAGCCCATATGGGGGGATCTCCGCTGCCTGACAGGAGCATTTTTGATAGCATGCTCTGTGGCTATTCAAATTGAACTGAAACTTTTAACTATTTGTCCCATGTAAGAGAAAAGCTGCAAGGCAGAAGGAAGCAGACAGCCCTGCTACCTCGGCAGGCTGCTCTGGCAGCGCCAGCCGCCATTTTGGGGTAACTCATGTGACTGCATTTTCTTTACTCGTACTGATACTGGTTAGAGGTCCCCAGGGCTGAGTAGGCAATCACGAGCAGAGAAGTTGTTTCATGTTTACTTGTGCACAGGAGGTGTGAACTGAATGAGATTGCAGAGCACAGCACAGGGGTCATTTTCAGAGGGCATCATGTTAAAGGCATTAAGAAGACCTGCAGTTTAAGCCATGTGCAGAGGGCCTATTTTACTCTCACATTCCTGGTGTGCTTGTGGGGAAGTTTCCTGGCCCCAAGTAAAAATTACTGCTTGCTCCTCTCTCAGATTCCTTGAGTCTGTTCCTTCTCAGTGCTAGCTCTTAGAACATTTTGTATTTGGCAAAAAAAGAAAAAAAAAAAAAGGAGCTAGCTCCTGAGTGTTGGAGTCCAGGAGCCTTAGTGAGACTCTTCTTCCCTCTCCCTAAAAACCTTCTTCCATGCAGGAATATGGCATCCATCTGCAGAAGGCTGGCTAGTGAACCTTGGGCTCTTAGGTGCATCCACCAGATTCCCTTGTGGCCAACAGGGGATCTGATCATGGTGGAGGACAGTCTCTTGAAAACCTGGGTATAAGAAGAATTTTTCCCCAGAAGGGGGCCCCTCGATCCTCAGGTTATTCCAGAAAGTGGGGCTTGTTCTCGCTTGTCCTTTGAGTTGATTCCATGGTATTAGCCATGGACCGCCCGCAAAACAGGGCAGCAGGTTCAAAGTGTGACCCCTGTTTTAGTAAGTTTTCCATTTTAGGGTTACTATTTGGACAAGATCTGGGAGGGCTGAGTCCCAGAAAATAGTTTCTGCCAGCCTCAGGACTATTGAAGCCATAGTGGTCTTGAGGATGTCAGAAGAGTCAGCCTGGGGAGGTGATATGCTGTTCAGATATCGATCAACCCATTCATAGAGAGATGAAGACAAGAATTATTGATGCAGGGATTTCTCCAGATAATCATCCAGCCCATGAAGGGTCAGTGAATCCCTCCTCTCTCCCCAAAGCAATTCTGATAGGTAACCGGTTACAGTGGCCTATGATTTTGGTCACTCCTTTGTTCCAATGCCTTGATGGTATTTCCCTGCATGTCAGCCTCCAAGAGTCTGTGGTAAATGAGGAAGCTTCAGAGTTAGCTATGTGTCAGGTTCTGATTAAGATATAGGCACAATAGGCTCACTTCATCAGAAGTTTTAATCACTGTGCTTCCTGTCTTACAATAATGCAGGAGAGTAAACAAAGCCAAAAGCCTTGCCTTATTGGACAAAACCACCTGTGAGGTCCAAACAGCTTAAGGAGAGTTCAGTGCAGCTGTCTTCAGGCTCAGCTATAAGGATAGGGAAGAGCATTATGTCAACAGAGAACTCTCTGCTGGCTAGAACTTAAAACAGCTGAGCTACAAGGATGGATCTATCTTCTGGCCAATAAGCCTCTGACTGGTCATAACCCAGTTCACAATACTACTTCCCCCAACTTTCTGCCATGAACAAGCCACTTGGAAGGGCTTTAGCCTACTATTACTAAAGTCAGCAGTTATTGCCTTCCTCGATCTAACCCCGCCCCTGACTCCAACTGCTTTTTACCTAGGTAAAAGTAGGCATCTTGTTCATTGCTATGTATACTGTTACCTGGGAAAGGGGGGGGTGTCAATTTTCAGCTAATCTGTTTACTCTGGGTAAATGGCTTTTGATAAGTGCCCTGCCATTTTGGGATATCTAGGGAAAAGCAGTGTAACCAAGAACTCTCGTTATCGCTCTCCCTAAAAGAGGAAAAGCATAAATGATTAAAATTGCCTGAGAATGCTGCTCTTAGCGTTGTTGGTGTCACCCTGATGATAGCAGGTGAGGTGTTACTGTTTTCTCCTAGGGCAAGCAGGATGATAGTCCTCACATGTGGATGATATCATCAGATGGAGTCCGGCACGGAAAATGTCTGTCAAACTTTGACTGGCACACTGAGCATGCCCAGCATGCCACTATCCACGCATCCACACAGGGTCTCTCTTCAACCTCTTCTGCGGAACTCCATTTCATAGTTCTGAAGCTCATGCTCTTTTTTGCAGGAAACACTCCACAAAATGTGTGTATTTTTCCATTTCTTCCTGTGCTGGGTCTCTCTCTGGTTCCCCTTCACTTTTCTTCAGTCGATGGGTTTTTTTCCTTTTTCCTCTCCTCGGTATCCACCATCGTGGTGTCTTATGGGCTTCTGTGCACCTCATGGTGGCCTCAGGCTTCCGTGGTGCCCCCCCCCCCCGTGCCCTCGGACTATGTCCCTAACAGATCCTCATGATGTGTGCATCCTGTGCCTGGGGGCATCGCACGATGTTCGGTGCTATGAATTGTGTTCTCAGGGCTGCCATGCTTGGCTGGACAAGATAAATAAGGTTTTTGGATCAGGTAAGTCTGATTCTTCCACCGCGGCATTGATGCCATCGATGCCCAAGGACTGGGGGAACCGCTCGTTCCTTCATTGTCTCCTTCCCAGGCCCTTCAGGTAAGGGGACACCGGAGATCGGCCGATGTCGATTTCTTCTAAGTCCCGGACCTCTGAATCATTTTCGTCCTCGGAGCCAGGGAAAGACTGGGCCAAGTACCGTGGGAAATCTCGGAAGCACCACCATTGGTCTCTGTCTTCATGTGGTGCGGGGCTCGGATTGGCCTCGGAGCTTGCCGCCTTGCCATCGAAGTGGCCACAGCGAGAGGAGACCTCGCCCCCCCATCGCATCTGATGGCTCGAGGCCGTCCACATTGATTCCGGTGTTGGGCGTAGATCCTCCTCGGCATCCTGAGAAGAAGCTATCCTCTCTCCTCCCCTCACAGCCTACCCTTTAATCGAAGGCTTTTGAAGCAGAGCTCGAGCGTCGAGTGTGCCTGGCGGTGGAACGTGCTTTGTGCGACAGGGAGCCGGAGCTCCTGCCACCGACACCAGTGCCTCCCTTGATTCCACCTTCAGCGATATCTGTGTCTTCACCGATGCAGTCACCCACCCCGGTGCCAGGATCCTTACTGATGTTGGTGCCTGCACCGATGCCGGCGCTGGTGGTACAAGGGTTCATTATTGTAATCATTATTGGATTGGCACGATGCCCTCCTCAGTTGTTGCCGGCACCCTGCGATCCCGTCAGGCACCGAAGCCCCGGTAGTCCGAGCCAATTCCCGTCAGATACTCCTCCGAGAACAAGGGACCGTCAGTGCCCTCTGCATCGTTGGGACCATGTGTACCCCAGCCCGAGCTTCCTGGGCTGGTGCCTGGACCCTTGGGCCCCCGGGTCCTGGTGCCTCAGTCCCGGGATGAGCCTAGTGCTCCCAGACCTTTCTCTCTGGGCAGTCTCGATGAGCCAGAGGGCCCTTATGACCCTTGGGGAGACGATAACTCCGATGGCTCATCATTGGATTCTCTGCTGGAGGACCTAACTTTCGCAGGGTTCGACTGTGTTATGGCAGAGGCCATTACCTTCCAACTTATGACAGAAGAAGATGCCCGCCATAAAATGCTGGAGATCCTCCAGTTCATGGATGCCCCGAAAGAGGTAGTGGCAGTTCCCGTTCATGAGATCTTTCGTGAGGTGCTTCTCCACCTATGGGAGCACCCCCTCTCCATTGCTTCGGTGAACTGGAAGGCTGATGGGGGTGTATTTTGTGAATGCCCGTAGTTCTCTTAATGGTTGGTTTGCATTCCTATCAATGACCCAGGCTCTTGAGTACAGTTCTCTGGTCGCATTCGGTTTTACATAGTTTCAATCGGACCTCCGAGGTACCTTTTTACACAGTTGTAAATATAGGGATAAACTGTAAGTTTTCTTCAGTGAACCTGGCTCTATGTAACCATTTTTTCGAACAACAAAATAAAAAAAACCAAACATTTTTATGAACAATTATTTTTAGTTATGTCACGTAGTCATGTTCACTCCTGATTGGTTTTCACCGTGAGGCTTTCCCTGATTGGCCTGCCCCCTTTTTTGGCGCCAACTTTAGGGTTTTAAATGTCTTTGAAGTGATATCTCTGTACGAACTCTTACATATTAAAAATTGGAAAAGTTGTTGAAAGGTATGTTTTTCAATTTTTTGTTGTGCCATATGAGTGGTGTTCCGTATTTAGTCCTTACGTTCTGTTTTACATTTTCTCTTCTGTAGCTCTTTGAATTGTCCCTCCTGATGCAACCCTCATGGCGAAACATGGTGACCGTGTCGGGGGAGTTATATGGTTGACAAGTTGTCTTTTTTGTTCAAAATTATGGAGTTCTATATGTTTAAATAAAAATAAGACTTCTTCATATAACTCGATGTGAGGACATGCTCTCATTTGTTTACTGGTGTATTTGGTGCAGCAGACTACAGGGTTTGAGAAGTGTTAGCTCCTCCACCAGTCGGTAGTGATGGAGCTGTGCTAAAGAAGGCAAATAGGTCAAATATGCATGCAAAGAGCACAAGGCGTGGGATGCTATGGGTAGGAGGGGGTTTCAGGGCTCCATGTTAGTAGCCTGTATCACCTCCTCTCTTCAGTACATGACCCAATATACCCACAATCTCTGGAAGCAGGTCCAGGAGGTTGCAGACAGCCTACCACAGCAGCCCAGAAGGCCCTTATGTCCCTTATGTCCATTGTTCAGAAGAGCTTGGCATGCAGAAAACATGAAGTGCGGGCTACATATGATGTCTTCGAAATACACTGGGGATAACCTTTTCGGTGACAAGGTAAAGGACGCGGTCGCACAACTGAAGGATCACTATGAGACACTTCAGCATCTGTCGGCCGGTGTGTCTGCTTCCCTGTCCTTTTCCAAGAGGTCCTCGAGACCCGGTCCAAGAAGACCCTTCTACAGGCCGAGAAAGTATTATCCTCCTGCCCCTCCCTCCCGCCCATAGCAGATCAGTTGTAGGGGCAGATCTCAGCAGCAACAGGGCTCCAAGCTTCAGCCACTGCCTCAGACTAGCCCCGCTACAGGGTTTTGACTGGCAGTGAGGGAGCACAAATCAGGGGTTTCAACCACCAGATGGCCCACCGGTCTGGGCCTTCTTCAGTTCTTTGCGGACCGATGGCCATCTGTGACTTCGGACCAATGGGTCCTGGCTATCATCCATCATGGGTAAGGCTGAACCTCGTGGACGATCTGCCGGATTCGCCCCCATGTCGGTTGTGAGATCCCATCGCACATCAGAGCTGCTCCTGGTGGAGCTCTCAGCCCTCTTAATGGCCAGGGCTGTGGACCCGTCCCTCGGGACCAGCAGGGTCGGGGGTTTCACTCCCATTATTTCTTGATTCCAAAGAGAACAGGAGGCCTCTGACCCATCCTCGACCTGCGAGCCTTGAACAGATTTCTCAAAAGAGAAAAGTTCAATATGGTATCCCTGGGCACCCTGATTCCCTTCCTGCTTCCTCGACCTACAAGATGCCTATACATACATCAAAATATTCCCAGGTCTCAGGAAGTATCTCCGCTTTGTGGTAGGCTATCAACATTTTCAGTACTGCATGCTCCTGTTTGGCCTGGCCTCTGCACTACGGGTCTGCACAAAGTGTCTGGCCGTGGTCGGGGCCTATTTGCGCCAGTGGGGGATCCAGGTCTTTCCATACCTGGATGACTGGCTGGTCAAGAGCAGCACCCAGGTGGAGCTTTGTAGTCGCTTTCCCCCCACCATTTGGGTCTGGAGTCCCTTGGGGGTTCCTGATCAATTACCTGAAGTTTCATCTTCATCTGTCATTACTGCTGAACTTCATTGGAGCCGTGTTGAATATGACGGAGGCGAAAGATTTTTGCCCTGCGACAGGGCGGACACATTGATGTCCCTGGCGGGTGAGGTCTAGCGGCGCCAGAGGGTATTGACATGGTATATGCTGTAGCTCATGGGGCACATGGCCACGACCATCCATGTTATCCGTTTTGCCCATCTCCATATGTGCCAGGCTCAGTGGTCTCTGCAGTCCCAGTGATGTCCGGCCACCCAGAGTCTTCAAGTTCGCATTTAAATTTTCTCCTCTCTCAGGGCCTCCTGGTCTTGGTGGAGACTCTTTCCAATCTGGAGCAGGGTGTTCTCTTCCAGGCTCCCCCCACCCAGATTGTGCTTACCAAGGATATATCCCGCCTGGGTTGGGGTCCCATGTTGATGGCTTCTACACCCAAAGTCTCTGGACCACACAAGAAGCTCTGTGTCAGATCAACTTCTAGGAGCTGCGGGCAATCTGGTGCACTCTTCTGGGATCGGTTAGTTGACAGGTTGGTCCTCATCTGGACTGACAATCAAGTTGTTATGTGGTATATCAACAAGCAGGGGGGGGGACCAGGTCCTTTCTCCTCTGTCAGGAAGCGGTGCAGATCGGGGCCTGGGCGCTAGCTCTGGGAATGCTGCTCCAAGCCGTGTTCTTGGCCGGTATGGAGAAATCCCTGGTGGACAGGCTGAGCCGAACTTTCAGACCCCACGAATGGTCCCTGAAGCAGGAGGTGGCGGATCAGATCTTTCGTCTCTGGGGACCCCGGATGTGGATTTATTTGTCTTCCCTTGCAATAGGAAAGTTCCCCGGTACTGCTCCCTGACCAGGTTGGACGGCCAACCAGCCATGGACGCCTTTGATCTTCACTGGGGGATAGGCCCTCCTGTACGCATATCATTCACTTCCATTGGTGTCGAGGATTCTCTTGAAGCTTCACCAGGACAGGGGGGACTATCATCCTCATAGCCCCCCATTGGCCGAGACAGGGTTGGTTCTCACTCCTGTGAGACCTCTCTCGGCGGGAGCCGGTCCATCTGGGAACTGCCCAAGACCTCCTCACATAGGAGCAGGGCAGACTGCGCCACCCCAACCTCCGGCTCTGTCACTCATGGCTTGAATGTTGAGCAGTTGATCTTGCAGTCTCTTGATCTCTCAGAGGAGATGTCCCGAGTCTTGGTGGCTTTGAGAGAGCCTTCCACCAGGAAGTCTTATGCTGCGAAGTGGAGGAAGTTTATCATCTGGTGTGAGCAGAAGGGTCTTGACCCCCTTCTCCTGTGTTGTCCAGCAACTCCTGGATTACTTGCTGCACCTCTCGGAGGCTGGGCTTAAAACCAACTCCGTTTGGGTACATCTGAGTGCCATAGGCGCTTACCACCGGGAGGTGGATGGTTCGCCCATCTTGGCGTAACCCGTGTTAGGGCGATTCATGCATGGGTTGCTACAGTCTCATGGGTTGCTACGGTCTCTTGGGACCGTGGGTTGCTTGGGTTACTGTGGTCTCTTGGGATCTTAACGTGGTGTTAGCCCCGCTGATGAAGGCTCAGTTTGGACCACTGTGCTCCTCTATCCTCAAGTATTTGTCCTGGAAGGTCATATTCTTGGTAGCGATCACGTCGGCACGCAGGGTCAATGACCTTACATGCCTTGGTGACTTATCCGCTGTACACAAGATTCTTCCATGACCGGATGGTTCTACGCACACCCCCTAAATTCATGCCGAAGGCGGTGACAGATTTCCATCTCAACCAGTCCATCGTCCTGCCTACTTTCTTCCTTAGGCCTCATTCTAACCAAGAGGAAAGGGCGCTGCATACACTTGATTGTAAGAGGGTCTTGGCCTTCTGCCTGGGCCAGACAGTAGGCCATAGATAGTCCACCCAGCTCTTTTGTCTCTTTTGAATCTAACGGGCTGGGTGTGGCTGTTGCTAAGCAGACTCTCTCCTCCTGGCTAGCGGACTATGTTTCCTTCTGCTATGAACAGGCAGGACTGCAACTGGGGGGGGCAACGTCATGGCTCATTCTGTCAGAACCATGGCAACTTCTGTGGCTCACCTGTGTGCAGTTCCAATGGAGGAGATCTGCAAAGCAGCAACATGGAGTTCTCTCCACACCTTCATTATTGTCTGGATGGGAACGGCTACCAGGATAGCAAATTTGGCCAGTCTGTCCTTAGGAACCTCTTTCAGCTGTGAACCCAACTCTTCCTACCTAAGGCCCCTGGTTTGGGTTCAGACTGTCCCCGCTGTTACCAACAGCACCTCTGTTGTGGTGTCTGTTAGTCCCATTATTTTTCGGGGCCAGCCTGTAGCTAGGGATTCACCCGTACGTGAGGACTACCATCCTGCTTGTCCTAGGAGAAAGCGAAGTTGCTTACCTGTAACAGGTGTTCTCCTAGGACAGCAGGATGTTAGGCCTCAGGAAACCCACCTGCCACCCCGTGGAGTTGGGTTCCTGTAGTTTATTTTATTTTTTTGTAATCTACTTACGAGATTGAAGAGAGACCCTGTGTGGACACGTGGATAGTGGCATTCTGGGCGTGCTCAGTGTGCCAGTCAAAGATTCTAGAAGTTTCACAGACGTTTTCTGTACCAAGCTCCATCTGATGATGTCACCCACATGTGAGGACTAACATCCTGCTGTCCTAGGAGAACACCTATTACAGGTAAACAACTTCGCTTTCTGTATGCCAAGTGCATCTTTTTTTGTGACTTTTGAGGGTGTGACTAGGATATCATTCAGTAAACATGCTCTCCACTAACTGGACTTGACAATTTTTAAATTTTACCACTGACATATGATAAGCATTTAACCTTTTCAAAACAGTTTATCTTTCTCTGGAGTCAACGTAAACAACTATTTTTTCATATTTCTCCCATGTCCCTTATACCTATAGAGATCTTGACGTGCATTGATATTTTGTGGTAAGTATAAACTTGCAGCCCAGAGAGCTACCCATAAAAGATTTTCTTTGGTCTCCCTTTAAGAAGCACTGTGAGATGTTTCTGGAGGTATTATGCCTGCATACACTTGAAGTATCCTCTCCCGTACCCCCCTTTCTCTCTCCCCTCCTTATCTACTCTCTGTTTACTCTCTTACAGGCCGATACAGTACGGACATGGTAGAAAGAGTGCGGCAGTGCCAGGCGCACCCGCGCTTGCCGCACGCACAGTTCGGATGACATACCGCTCGATTCAGTATTTAAATGGCATGCAAATGCCAGCCACTTCCAAAGCGCGTCCAAGAAGCGCTATACAGCGCCTATACAGTATCCTGGGTGCGCTGGTACCTGTCATTTCAAATGACATTTGAAATGACAGGTACCAGGAAGTGGTTACAGGAGAAGGGATGACTGACCCCTAACTCCCCGGGACAAGACCAAAGTGAATCGGGCAAACTTTCCACCAGCCCCCGCTCACCTGCCCTGGCCGCATCCATGGGTGCCGATCTCCCACGCTGACAGCTCCGGAGCAGCCCCAGTCCTCTCTCCCCTCCTCCTGGGGACAGCCGGCGGCGAGAGCGGCTTCAGCAGCCCAGGGTGGATTTGGCACTCCCCATGGCTCCCTATTCTCTAAAAAGGTAATGAGCGCACGCCGTGACCTCGGACGTCGCACGCCGTGACCCGAGCGCCCGGCTGGACGTCCGAGGTCACGGCGTGCGCTCATTACCTTTTAGAGAACAGGAATCCTGGGAGCCATGGAGAGTGCCCGATCCGCCCCGGGCTGCTGAAGCTGCTCTCACCGCCGGCTGTCCCCAGGAGGAGGGGAGAGAGGACTGGGGCTGCTCCGGAGCTGTCAGCGCGGGAGATCGGCACCCATGGATGCGGCCAGGACAGGTGAGCGGGGGCTGGTGGAAAGTTTGCCCGATTCACTTTGGTCTTGTCCCGGGGAGTGAGGAGGTCAGGCAGTGAAGCGGGGCTGCTCCGGACCTGTCAGCGCGGGAGATGGATGCGGCCAGGGCAGGTGAGCGGGGGCTGGTGGAAAGTTTGCCCAATTCACTTTGGTCTTGTCCCGGGGAGTGAGGGGGTCAGGCAGTGAAGCGGGGCTGGCTGGGGCTGCTCCGGACCTGTCAGCGCGGGAGATGGATGCGGCCAGGGCAGGTGAGCGGGGGCTGGCGGAAAGTTTGCCCAATTCACTTTGGTCTTGTCCCGGGGAGTGAGGGGGTCAGGCAGTGAAGCGGGGCTGGCTGGGGCTGCTCCGTGGCCCGTGAAATTTCGTCTCGGCTTGCCTGACGCTCCACACTAACGCAGGGGTAGGGGTAGGCGGTAAATTAGCAGGTTAAACATGCGGCAAAACTGCAGGTTAAAAAAGCGATAATCGGGGCGCGCATTACTGTATGGGAGGGAATAGCTAATCCGATCGTTTACATCTCAGATACATGCCGCGGGCGGAAAGGGTTACCCGTTGATTTAAAGAGGCGGTAAGGATGGGTTAAAAAGGATAGTGAATCGCGGGTTGGACTAACGCGGCCAAATTGTGAGTAGAAAGCGGAT
Source organism: Rhinatrema bivittatum (assembly GCF_901001135.1). Taxonomy (NCBI): domain Eukaryota; kingdom Metazoa; phylum Chordata; class Amphibia; order Gymnophiona; family Rhinatrematidae; genus Rhinatrema; species Rhinatrema bivittatum. Next base: position 148,754,343 of record NC_042619.1, read on the forward strand.
TAGAAGCAGGGTAACCGCGTCCGCACTTTACTGTATTGGCCTGTTTGTAAATACTCTGGTTTTACCCTCGCCTGATAGCACTTACTGTAACCCCCTCTGCATTCCCCTATCCTTTTACTCCTCCCCTTCCTCCTTATAATCTTAATAATCTTGCATATTATCACCTCCTGGACAAAGATTCCCTTACATCCCTTTACTTTCTCATCCTGTACATAAATTTATTTCCTAGTCCTCCCCTGACTATAGCACCTGCCCCGCTTCTTGATTAAATTAGTTTGCTGTTATGCGCTCAGTTACAGTTGTTAAGCCTGGTTGATAGCTTTTCTTCTCTCCGAGCCTGTAGCTTATTCCCCTTTTCATGGTTAATCAGTTTGATTTTATGCTCTCAGTTCCTTTTGTAATGCCTGATCGATAGCTTTTTTTTCTCCTTGTTTCATTGTAAAGCTCCGATGCTGCTTTTTGTTTCATGTAAACCGAGGAGATGTTCTCAACGTTCCGCGGTATATAAAAATGTTTAAATAAATAAATAAATATATGCAGCATTTGTGTCTCCTTCAGAATATATGTTTTTTCTTGACAGGCTACATGGTCTCCTCTCCTGTTCCTGCTACTGTCTTTGGGACAGCTGCGGTTCCTGTTTCATTAAATTGGAACCATGCAATGCCTGTACTTCCGCATTGATCCATGAGAAGCATGGGAGTATTGGTATAGCATGGCTTAAGCTCACTGAGGGCCATGCAGAGGCATAGAACAGAAGTAGCTGCCATATTGGGAAAGGTGTCAGAATAAGGGTAGGATGGGGTTAAAGAGGGCAGTGAGGGTGGGGGGGGGGGGGGTGGAAGAGTGTCTGATTGATGGATTGATGGAGATAGATTTCAGAATTTAACAAATTTTAAAAATATTGTATGCAGGATTTAAAATTTTTTTTTTGGCACAGAATCCTCCCACGAGTATCTAATAATGTTACTTGCTGAGCCACACTTAAATGTGCATTACTGCCAGCTGAAACCTGGAGGTCAGTGCTCCACTGAGGGTCTTGTATCTTCAACCACACCTGTATCTTCACCACTGTCAGCTAAAAGTGCAGAATCCTGAGTTAGGGACTGACCCCCAGATTTCTCATCTGGAAGTGAGAAGTGCCATTTATCTTCATAAGGTCCCTGTTCAACAATATTTAGCCATCAGAAGTTATCTGGCAAATGAAGATTTGAGCACTTATCTAGTTAAATGCTCGCCAGCTAAGTTAGGGCGTTTTCCGGGGCTAAACTTGGAGGAATTGAGATAGCCAGATAACTTAGCTGTGCCAAAAAGCTGTTATAAAGTTAGCTGGATAAAGTTATCAGGCTCATTTTAAGATAGCCATCTATATTCAGTAGTGTGGTTTCACTATTGAATATACCTCCAAAGTTAGCTGGAAAAGTTTATTCACCTAACTTTGCTATCCGGATAGTGATTGATCCTCATATTTAGAAGTTTCAGATTTGTGTATAGTACGCAGGTTAGATCATTCTTGTAATTTTGTATGCTTTAAAATTTGCATTCAAATCATACTGCTCGATAAGTAACTTTCTTGATTAATTCTTATGGCGATTGAAACCAAATCATTTTATATCCTTTTTAGTTCAGATCTTATTTTTCATTCCTTTATAGAAATTTGTGTTTAACATTTTCAAATGTGTGTCCAACTTTCATGCTTTTTGTCACTTTAATCAATTAAAATGTAAGTAAATTGGAGCCCTGCACTGTTGATACATGTCAAAACCCAATGCAGATATCGTACTGATACACAGAAAGCATGGATATACCTACCTATACAAATGAAGAGTGGATTTGGAGAAGAACATTTTTAAAACCAGGAAGTGTGGCCAAAATAAAAGATAAATGCTTGAAAATGTCAAATAAAATATAGGACTTGTAAAGAAGACCTAGGAATAGAGTGAAGAATAAGCAATAAACTCATAGTTCAGATAAATGACATTTTGACAAATATAGCTAGTATTACTTCTTCAAACTGAAGCTTTGCTCCTGATTGAAGGTTAAATAGTTTATTTTTGGGGTTAGCTACATAGACAAAATTTGGTTTTGTGTAAATTAATTTAAACAGTAATTTTGGAAAGCTGAGAAATTTCTACAGCTTTTGCTTAAGGTTATATGAACAAGTCAAGGTTTTGATTTTCAGGCTGGTTTATCAGAACATGGAGATTTTATCATGTTTTTGGAGGTGGATGTGGCTACATGATACTTGAGTTATTTTTTTCTTCTGACGTATCCATCTTTGAAAATCAGCATGTATTTATTCATGAAATAACATATTATAGCACCAATTTTCTTTTTCAAGATGAAAGAAAAAGTTTATCTGTGGAAACATGAATAATTTAAGTAATTGCTGACAGTGCTAATAATTCTGATAAGTTGTTAGTCACTGTGATAGTCTCAGTTTAGGAATAAAGTATAAATCCTTAACTCTGTATATTTAATGCTGTTGAACTAGAGCCAAATTACTGTTGTTAGAGCCTTATTTACATAGGTCGATGTTTATCCCTGTGTTCCGCATGTTAATGAGGAAATAACAAGGATTGTGCATTTGAAGCATAGATAAATGGGGAACTGGGTGGCTCAGTAGATTGGAATAGTGATATAATGCCTTTCACGTTTAACTCACTAGTTCACTCCTGGCTCAGATTGGTAATGACTGGACGTTATGGCCATCTGAAAATACACTAAGTGGCTTATATGAAATGAGTTGGTAGTCGCAAATGAGTTCCCAGTGAACAGGTGTCTGTACATCACTAAAATATAGTCACACTCAAACTCCATACCCAGGATTAAAGAAGCATGAAACGAGACTTGCCCCTGTATCTTTACAGCAAAGAGTTGAGATGTAGCAGAACTATATTTTTTTCTATTACTATTGTTGCTGTTCTGTTGGTTTTCCATCCCTATTTTATCCTGTATTTCTCCTAGTTAGGTTCTCTTCAACATTTCTTAGTTTTTCTTTTATTTTTGTCATTGGTCGATGTACTGCAATGAGCCTTTGTTTTTTTTTGTTTTTGTTTTTTGCTATTACAGATCTTAATTTAACTTTGGCTATTTTTCTCACCATGGCTGAGAAAAATGCAGCGACTTAAATGTGGCACACACTGCAACATCGCAATTGCTCTCACAAATCATCACAAGGTCTGTATGGGATGCTTGGGACTAGGGAATGATTTCTTTGTATATGACACCTATTCAGAGGTATCACCCAGGGCTATCAATTTCCAGAAGTTGAGACTCCAGGACATTGTATCTAGAAAAAAGTCTGGTCTGACAACTTTATTACCAAAGGCATCGACATTGAAGGATCCAACAGTTGCAGTAGTTGCTGGAGATGATTTGGCACTAAGAGAGCCTCTATTCGCTTCTGTGATGAAGCATAGGTCCAGGAGTAGGAAATGAATACCTCCCATCACTCAGCATCCAAGAAGGGTTCTTCACAATTCAGGTCCAGGGAGTCATGGCACAGAGGAACAGAGACATTCTTCGTAGCATCAATGCCAGTCTTTAGTGGTACAAGGACCTGAGAGTCCTGAGGTTGGGACTATTCAAGGTCCACCTCTTAAGCGGCTATGTTAGGAGGACAACTTGTTTTCCTGGCACATGATTCTGCTGCAGTAGCCTCCAAGGGTCGTTATCCACCTTCCCTTCTGGCTACCCAGAGTTTGTTGAGTCCATTTCGATGTTAGCCTCCGAGATTCTTGAGAGACAGTTGGCCAGACGTTTCTTCAAGGTCCTTTCTCAACACTTTCACTATGGGGCCGATGCAATATAGTGTGCTCAGCTGAGAGCACTGTTTAACCCAGAGTTGGACGCAGGTTGTGTAGGCGCAACCAAATCCCCTTATGCATGTCAATGAGGCTATTAGTTATTCACTCCTGATGCAAAAAAAAAAAAAAAAGTGTGTCTAATATGCACATTTTTGCACTCAGAAATTAACGCCTTCCAGGAACAGGCTTTACTTTCTGAGCACCCAAAAAATTGTACAGAAATGCTGAAAATACTGCTTTTCTGAACTTCCTTTGACTTAATATCGTGGCGATATTAAGTTGGAGGAACAAAAGAGAGTTAGGAAAAAAAATCTTCTCCTTCCTTGACAGCATGAGTGTCTGACCTGCCCTAAGCTCCCTCCCCCTGAGGGAGCTTAGGGCAGGTCAGAAGGAGTGAATAAATCAAAATTAGTGTCGGGCCCTTAATATAATTTATTCACTCCATCACTTATTGCCCATTGGTCCTTTTCATTGACATTTGTCAGTGAAAGGACCAATCCCCTTTCAGGATAGCCTTCTGAAAGGCGATTGGTCCTTTCACTGCAGGATTATATATACTGTAATGTCAGTTTGCTCCTTCTCCATCTGCTAGTAGACGTGCATAACCCACTTGTTCTGGATTAATTTGACTGGACGCTAAGAAACACTCTTTACAGGTAAGCAACTTCATTTTCTACTAGGGATAAGCAGGATGATCAGCCCAGTGGTGTACCTAAAGTATTTGGCATCCAGGGTGGATAATTCCTTTGGCACCCCCCTCCAAGATCCACTTCTCTGTCCCTCCTCCCCCACCCCAGTGATCTCTGGTTCCCCTCTCCTTCACATAGGCTCGCTCCCTCTCTCTTGCACACAGTTTCACACACTCCTGCACACAGGCTCTTTCCGTTTCTCTCTCACATACATACCCCTTCACAGAGCTCCCTCTCTCACACACAAACATGCACTCTCACTCCCATACACACACACACACAGACATGCTCTAACACAAAGACACACACAGACTCTCCTAGACACACACAGGCATGCTCTCACACACACACATAGACACAAACCCTCCTCACTTCCTACCCCGCTCCCCATCAGAAGCACAGCAGCAGTTTCCTCCTTCCGCCCCCATGCAGCACAGGATCGTGGATGATTCACAGCCAGCAGAGAAAAAAACCTGGTAGAACAGACAAATGCAGGGTCTGTAAAACAGAACTATAAATGGTTACACAGCTTGCTGCTGGAGGTCAGGTGCTGATGTGAGAAGGCCTGGATACAGAAAGGCATAATAAGGTGGCCCGGCTTATCCTCTATCTCTTTTATTTCTTACAATCCCAGTTCATTAGCCCTTGTTAATTGTAACTGCTTCTCTTCTCCACGTTTATTTATGTTTTTGGTTATATTTTTGCACCCCTGTTTTCTGTAAACCGACATGATGAGAACGAGTTCTTGAATGCCGGTATAAAAAAAATCTTAAATAAATAAATAAATAAATGACAGATGGCGACTCTTCATTTTTCTTGAAGCGGCACAGTTTCTTCCGGTTTTCAGTAGGTGTGGAGTTAGCTGCTTACATAACTGAAAGGCAGCGGGTGCAGGAAGGCCCAGTGTGGCGGTGACTGCACATGCCCTCTCCCCCCACAGCCGGATACCGTCTCCGTACTCAGCCAGGTAAGGCTGAGCTCTTGTAAGTTAAAAAAAAAAAAAAAAAAGAAGTAATATATAGAGACTTAGGAGGCTTTTGTTATGTAGGGCTTCCTCCTTCCCCCAGTCTCTGTGCTTGGCACACCATTCCGACGCTTGTCCCATTCTGTGGGTGGTTGAGGAACGTGGGCAGCCTGGTGGATTGAGCAGTCTGCTTAGGCTAGGTCCCGCTTCGAGGCTTTTTCGCTGCGCACCGTGTGGTAGGCCGCAGCGGCATTTCGCACGCTTTCTCAGGCTGCCAGCAGTGCTCACTAACTTGTGCCAGCGCTATTTGGAGACTCAGGGAGAATTATCTTCCTGTAATTTCACTAAACCTGGTTCTTCCCAGCCGGATGTAGGTTTGGATAAAGACAACTCAAGTGGGGCGCCTGAATTTGGAACTCCCCTAACTGGTTCCTCAGTAGGGGATGGTAGCTCATTGAGATGGTGCCTGCTGGTTTGGATATTTCTACTTTTTCATGGGTAGAATTTTCCCAGGGGTTGAAATATTTTCTTCAGGTGCCGTCTTCAACCCTATCCAATGCTTCCAGCGCAGAGGCGCAGTTGGGAACCTTGGCTGGACCTTCTGTTGCGCCAGAATACTCCTAGAGTGGCAGCAGGACCTCCTGATAGAGATCCGGATGGCACATCTTGAACGTCTGTTGCGACCCTTGGATGTCAAGAGACATATTGTCAAGTATCTAGAGGTTCCTGAGCCTTTGTAGAAGTCGGATTGCCTGTTTGTCCTCCATGGCAGTACTAGACAGGAAGAGCCAGCCTCACAGGCTACAATAGCTCGCTGATTAAGGAGGTAGTCACGGCTGCATACGTGGATGCTGGGAAACTATTACCTAGTCAGGTTAGGACTCATTCCACTAGGGCTCAGGCAGTGTCATGGGCAGAAGTTAGATTGTTGTCTCCCATCGTCATTTGCCAAGCTGCAACGTGGTCCTCCTTAAACACCTTTTCCAGTTGGTATTGTCTGGATGTTCAGGCCCGGGAGGATGTGACCTTTGCACATGCAGTTTTGACTTGACCGTGGGCAGCCTCCCACCCTATTCGGGAGTAGCTTGGGTACATTCCACTGGTTCTGGATTCATCTGACTGGTCATTAAGAAATGAGAAATTACTACTTACCTGATAATTTCCTTTTCTTTAGGATAGTCAGATGAATCCAACTTCTCTCTCTGGGTTGTGGAATGATTGCATAATAATCCTCCTGTGTGCCTACGTGTTACAGGGATTACTGGTAAGTGTTACTCCAGTCCCTAGACTAATGTTAATACATTCTTGTCTGAGCTCAGTGTTGTTGGCTGAGTATTGAAATGGTTATTTGTTTTTAATCAGTTTTTTTTGCTAGTCTCTCCACAGTTGCTTTTTAAGAGAATATTGGCAGCTGATGTCACTGCAGGGGTATATATACTCTGATGTCAGTTTGCTCCATCTCCTCTGGTAGAGGTGCATAACCCACTTGTTCTGGATTCATCTGATTCATCTGTATAAGACTGAGCAGGCCTGTGTGGTGGCGGCTGTGTGGGAAGTCTCTCTTGTGGCCAAAAATCCTTCTAGGTTTTCCCTTGCAGCTGTAGAAATTCTTTGCATTGTCTCTGTTGAATGACATTACCCATTTATGTGGCTAATTATCCTGCTGCCCATAGAAAACACTTATTACAGGTAAGTAACTTGGTTTTATGGAATTGTACAATATAAAATGCAGAAAATAATGCTCATAACATGTTGCTTTCTAGCATGTGTGTTTCTATTTTTATCAAACTGATTCTTTGTATTAAGTCAAAACCTTTGAGAACTGAACTTTACTGGAAAAATACTCCCTGAGTTTCAAATGGTATCAACAAGCCTGCACAGTTTTCCTATGTATTAAGAGTGACACCCGGTGGCAGTTGTACTGAATATCTCTCATGATTTTTCCATATGCCAGAAACCCTCTTTCTGTTATGTTAAGACATTATACTAGTGCATACTGTTAAGTATCTTCTCATTTTTGGCACTTATTTGCCCAAACTTTACATCAAGAAAACTGAAAAACTCTTGCAAGTATATTTTTTGTTTTTTTTTTCCTTTTTTACAACTGTAGTAGAGAATATAGAACTAGGCAAACAGATGATGCTGTACAAAAAAAGAACAAGAAATCTGCAGTGACATCCAGTTGTGGAGAACCTCAGTAAACTTTGATTAGAAATATCTGTAAAAGCAGTCAGCCCTGATTTATACTGTGATGTGGTATGGTATGTCCAAAGGATCCCAAGTTAGGTGGAGGCACAGCACATGCCACAATTTCATATTTTTTGGTTTCAAAGCTGTGTTGTTAGATTAAAACCTGGAAGTGAACTGTATTGGATTGAGCTGTATCAGAATTCCAATATTTTTCTTTCCAAATATTTTTAAACAGGTAACACAAATAACCTGAAAGAGATAAAAACAAATACAGAAAAGTCCAGAAAGGAGAAGACTGAGGCCAATATTTAAAGCTAGCCAGCTATTTAAATTAGCTGTATAAGACTTATCTGGCTAACTTACAAGGGGTATTAAATGGCACGGCAGTGCCACTGAATATACTTGTATAAGTATTAAAGTTAGCCAGATAAGATTATCTGGCTAACTTTAGACCTGCTAAGGGGCACGTCTTACTTATCAGGTTAACTTAACTGGACTGTCTGGCTAAGTGGTATAGCCAGATACTCAGTGGCAACCACTTAGCCGGATAAGTCAACCTTATCTGACTAAGTAATGTTTGAATATGGACCTCTTAGGGTGCTGGAACAATGAACAGATGCTCCAAACAGCTCAAACACACAAAAACATGGAGCAGGAGAAACAAGCAGCTTTTCTGGAGCTTCAGTCATAGAAACAGACTTAAATTTGAAGCTCAGGCAAGGCCTAAGCAAGTTGTCTTTTTATTTATGAATCTAAAGAAAGTATTGAGAGAAAGTAAGATGTTCTTTAACATGTGTTTATTCATCTTAAAAAGGTGTTTCTCTTAAGACGAGCAACCTCATTGGAGGGATACACATGAACTCCATTGTGCTGCTGTCCTCAGAATTTCACATTTGATTTACTTTATTTGGGTTTTCCTCTATAGTTTGATGGTGCACAGCCTTGTAGATAAATTGCATAAACTAAGCCAGAGAGAGTTATGCATAACTTTTAACTTTTAGGTGCTAATTTCAGAGAATATTTTTAATGTGTAAATCTTGTAAAGTTCTTCTATTTGAATATTTGATATGTTGCTCTGTATTAATTTTTAAGAGCATGAATAAAAATTCTTAATTTGGGCATGTTAGAAAACAGAAAAAAAATAAGTATAGTCTGAAAAAGTAGCTTTTTTTGGGGTCAAATCACTTTTGGGGAGATGCTTTGACAGTGACTTGTTATACTTGGCAAACCTGTGGATAAGGGAAGTGAATTTTTTTTGCTGTGGAAACCTGTTTTATCCCAAAGGCTTTTTCTTCAGCTGTCAGGTGGAAATACACTTGAACATCCATTTCTTGAAAATTCTGAAAACATTGTTTATCGTTTTTTGCCATTTCCTTATGCTCCTACTGGCTTAAGAATGACTTAAAAATGAGTTGTTTTAGTGTGCTATGGCAAGCCACTTGTCTGTTCAGAATATAGCTTTATAATCCATCTCTCTTGGTCCTCTCATACTCCAGGCAAGATATAAACAGTCTTGCAGTAAAGAGTTTAGAAAATGCATAACTAGAAAAAGAATTGTGATGATGAGGTGGGAATAGTGAAGTGAGAATTAAAACTTGCATTGTCCTTGTCATTTAAAGAAAAAGGAAGCCATCTATTTTCATGAGTCACACAGGATAGCTCTAAATTTGTTCAAGGTACATAGTAGTATTAAGTGTATAAAAACACTTAAAATGTTGCAAGAATGTGACATTCTGTTCTTTACCTGATTTGTATGTAGTGCAGTTGGAATTACGTATTACTACTAATGTAGCTGAGATAGAAACCAATGAAAAATTATATTGATGAACCCTTCCACAAAAAAACGGTATATAGGTGAAGGTAGTATCTACTCAGAAGTATTTAAAATCACTCCTTCTCTTCTCCATAAAATATTGTTGGAGCCATCAGTTACTTAGATGATTGTATGTGTAACAAAATAAATGTTGGCAAGTATACTAAGGAAGCTGTCTGGATATGATCTGAAAGATAGATCCATCTGCAGAAAGAAAAAAGTTTATTTTTACAAATTAAGAACCTGATTCACTAAGATGGTAACTTTTAAATAGGCACACAGGTGCACATGAGTGTTTGCCAGCTAGCATTCAGAGACTCGTCCATTTTATAACATATGCGTGCACGTTATAAAATAGCCTGGATGAGCGTACATGTGCGAGCAATTTAAATGGATGCATGCACGTGCGCAAATGCCGCTTCTATCGCGTAAGTGGGAATTTTATAAGGGATGCGCACTGATGCCATTTGCTATTTTCCCAATTTGTTCCCAGAATATCCAATTAAGGGATAGGACTTCCAAACCCAGCTAATTTAATAGCCACCCTTCCCCCTGTTAGCCTCGATCTTTAAAATCCCACTGACTAGCCTAGATTTTTTTGTTTTAATACTTACACTCCATCCATAGCCGAACTATATGTATGTGGCAGGGGACTCCGGCGTGCAAGGATGCATAAGTATTTACATGTACATTTCTTGGCCAGCTCTTGACCAGGTCCTGACACGCCCACACCCAGACCATGCGCATGCTCGTCCTCTTTTTAGAATCTATTCACTTGTGTGCTCAGCAGGAGATATACACTTCAGTGGGCAGCTTATAAGAACAATAAGACTTGCCATATTGGGTTGGACCAAAGATCCATCAAGCCCAATATCCTGTTTCCAACAGTGGCCAAGCCACAACTACTGGATAAAATCCCAAGGGGTAGATAGATTCCAGGCTGCTTATTCCAAGAATAAGCAGTGGATTTCTGCAACTCTACCTTAATAATGGTTAATGGACTTTTCCTCCAGGAACTTGTCCAAAGCTTTTTTAAATGCAGCTACACTAATAGCTTTCACCACATCCTCTGGCAACAAACTTCAGAGCTTAATTATGTGCTGAGTAAAAAAAACATATTTTCTCTTTTCAGTTTTAAATGTATTACCCAGTAACTTCATTGTTATGTCCCCTGGGCTTTGTACTTTTCAAAAGAATAAACTGAATAACGTTTACTCATTCCATTTCACGCATTATTTTTATAGACCTCTGTCATCCTCTCTGGTGCACACCAGTCCAACATGTGCATGTATAACCCGGTTTTGGCAGGTGCAGGGCTTTTTAAATTTGCTTTTAAGGTTTTTCCCCATTGTCACAAAATGGGGAAAAAAGCCTTAATGAATCTCTCCCTAACTTTTTTTTTTGACTCTTTTATCATCATCCTCCCAGAATACATTTTTCCCCTATTTGGAGAGTTTGAACATCATCTGTTCAAATTCATGACAGATCTATTTTTTAAATGCAGTATTTTTCATAGATAATAGCCTGTACTTTTTGTACTGCTTTCCCAAGCCCAGTATATAAACTGGAAAGATTAATGTAGAACAAAAGACAGAGGTAAAGTTATGGAGTAGCAAAAAAAGGTTTTAATATTTATGTCTGCATGCGGGCCATAAAAACAGAAAAACTGAGAATGCAATGCATTTTTAAAGAGAGCTCACTGCTGAACAGAATAAATCTTATTTTAAATGTGGTTAATCTGATTGATTTAGTTCGATACTAAGTACCCACAGTTCCAGTCACTTCTAAATAATATGTAATTTTTATTGGTGTGATCCATCGTTTTTAAACGGCTGCCAGCAAAAACATTTTATTTCAGTGAATTGTGATTGTCACATTCCAGGCATGTGTGCATGCTGCATAGCATCATAACCATGATTTTCATTTTGGTCTGGTGGTTGCTCTCAGGATGGGAAAATTAGCAAAATTCATTTTCAGAAGGATTGGTCCAGTGTATTGTTTGCATTGATGTCAAAAAGAGGAAAGTTATACTTTTTGGTACACAGGCTATATTTTTCCTGTTATTCAGGGATTAAGCAAGACACAAAAGAATCAGAAGTGTAGGGATCAATGAAGCCCTAGAAGCACCCATGGGCTGCTTCCCCACATTCTGGGGCTCAGAGGCACAGGAAGAAGCACCATGCATTGGACTTGGCAGTGCAGTTGGCATCAAAGCATACATTGTTGACGCATCATCCCTTGGTACTGTCAGCATACTGAGTCTCGGCTCTATCGTCCCCGTCAGTGTTTCCAGCATTAGCACTGCCTATGCTTCAGCCTTCAGAACCGTCGATGGTCTGGACCCTGGTGCAGTTGGTGCACTGATTCCTGGTACCTCAGTCGTGGACTTTCTTTAGAGACTCTGGATCCAGTCTGCTCCATTATGCCTCTGGTTTCCATATAACTACCAGCACAGTTAACCCAGGAGAGGGAGCACCTCCTCCTGAAGTCCAGTAGAAACTTTGCAGGAGAATGACCATATACTGGTCACGGAGAAGGATGTCCCTTCCCCAACTCTGATTCAAAGAACACAATAGTCCATTGACCAGGTGACTGAATTGGTGAAAACTTTCTTTACCTCATTGCAGCCAGTGACAAGAGGGTATCCTTCAGCCTCTCCTGTTCAGACTATCAGATTTGTTTCCACAAAGAGGAGTCCCTCTTGCTTCCATGCTCAGTAGCTCTCATCAGAGAGTCCTAGTGGCTGGATCTAGCCCTCCTCATACCTTTTTTTTTATTTATTTATTCCATTTTATATTCTGTCAATTCCATCTCCAAGGCAGATTACATCTTTTACATTCATTGTAACACAAGTAACATTGTACATTAAAAATCATCAATTTAAAATAAACAGAGGAATCCAGCCAGTTCAATGAAGGAGCATAGGACACATGCCCCAGAAGTATTCCCCTCCAAGATGATTGAGGACCCTACCTCAATCGCTTTCAATCTTCTTTGAGGTCATGGATTAGCGTTTTTACCCCTCTTGGTTCCGAAGATGTTCCCTCAGACCCTTTACCTTATCATCCAGAGCAGTGGTTCTCAACCTTTTTTCTGTCATGACTCACCTGACAGATGATACTGAAGTGTGTGACACATTGCACACTACATTTAACAGCTATATTTAAAAAACCAAAACAAAACCCTAGATATTTTATTGTTGAAAATAATGCAGGAGAAAGATCAAACATTCTTTAAACTTTAATAACTGCTCATAAAATATTAATTTTTTTCACAAAAATGTTAATCTTTGCTTACTGTATCAGTGAAAAATCTGGGACTGATATACATATGCAGCACACAGTTTTTCAAAACAGACAAACTTTCATGCATTTCATTGTCAGTCTCAGGAAGTTCTGACCTCGTCTGGAGTTTATAAATAGCAGAGTTAGGAAATCTCCCCTTTCAACTCACCATATAATATATTCATATTCTGGTTTCCCCTCAGTAATAAATAGTACTTCAAAATCCCTTCCCTGCCAGCCACTTTGTGAAATAACATGAAAACCTGCTAAAAGACAAGTAGAAATTATATAGTATACCAGCCATACTATAAGAGTACTAACCCCCAGCAGCAATCTTACCTATGAAAAAAGTAAGTCTGCATATATATTTTGAACATGGCACCCATTATTATAATTTAGAATGATTTTTACTTGTGCAGCCATTTTTTGATCAATTTTTAGTTATATTTTACATCGTTCATAATATTTTATATTATTCTGAAGGTTGAAATAAATCATATTTAAAAGATACTTTTCAATTATTTTGACATATAGGATATTATATTTTTATATTGTCACCAACATCAGTTTGCGTTTTTGTTAAATTATTATTAATTTTTTTTAAAATTTCACCTTTTTCATTGTTCACTTTTGAAGCTACATTGCTATAGGTGAATAGCTTGATGTACCTCAACGCACTAGATCGTCATTCCACTTCTGAAAGCGTTTTTACTAAAGTGCATTTATGGCGCAACATTAATGCAAGCAGTGTTTCAAGGCACAGCAGGTAAATAATTGTGTAGGAAACCTCTATCTTTGTTCATTTTCATTTTTATTTTTATTTATACAGATTCCAGAATTTGATGTGATTACCTCTTTTTTCTCTTTCATATATAGGCACTAGTCTAGCCTATGTTTGACACTGTGTCATCAGCCCTGCAGGTTATTTTTGAGTCCTGCTCCATTTGAGTAAGCATTCCAGTTTATATATTCATCCTTGTTTTTTCTGTTTGGTTCTGATATCACCACTTATTTTTCCATTATGATCAGAACACAGTTTTTCTAACACAAAGTCCTCCACTCCAGTCTCATATTATATGCACATTAATACAGTGTTTTAGTTATGTACTTGTACACAATATGGTTTTTTGTTTCTTAATCCACATTCTGTTTGTATACCATTATCTATGTTTGTCACATATGCATGTATTATTTTAAGCTTTTGAGTTTGTACACCTATATATGTTTACTGATTTTAATTTTATTTGTTTGTATTTTTGCTTTTAGTTGCCCCTGAGGAAGCTCTATTTAAGAGCGAAACTTGGCCAGAGTCGGGCATATTTTAATAAAGGGCTTGTTCATCATCCAATCCTCATTTTGTCTTACTGTTACACAGCCAGCTGGATCGACTACCAGTCTGCATATATAGACACAGTACACTTACCAATGGAAAAACAAAGCAAGCCAGACTGCTCTAGATTCCTGCACAGAATCTACATCCTAGTTAGCAGAATCCCTCACTTTTGTCAAACATGCAGCATGCAGACTGATTCTTATCTAATACAGAATAAAAGACCATAAATTATAAACAAGCATACAGAGAAAAACTGAAACACCAAGAAGCTGGGAAAGGGGAGGGGGAGAGGTGTGGCAGGATATAGCATGCCTGCAACATTTATGGCTTGGATTGGTAGTGGCAGTGACTGCCAGAGTTGAGGGAAAAGCAGCAATAGAGAGCAGTGATGAGGAATTTTAAGTACCAGCTCCTTACTCTGCACTTTCCTCAAGCGGCAAGCACATGTGCCTGTTATAGAAAGCATAGGCTTGCTATGTCAAATTTTTGGTGACACACCTTCCACCCCTTGGTGACACACCAGTGTGTCCTGACACACTGGTTGAGAACCACTGATCCAAAGCATTCATCTCCACCAGAAAGCCTCTCATACTCTAAATTTCTGGACAAGCTGGGCAAGGCAGTAGGAGTTAATGTGTATAGGGACAATAATCCCCACACTGAGGTTTTCTGGCTACTTTAGATTCTGTAATGAATCAGGATCGCTGCAGGTTCAGAAGATGTTTCCAGAATGCATCCTTCATGCTCATTAGAAATACCTCAGATTCATAGTGAATTCCTCTCACTATCAATGCAAGGTTCCTTCCTTTGGGTCCTTGGTGGCCATGAGGGTCTTCATGAAATGCTTAGCAGTAGTGGAGGCACACCTTTATTGCCAGGGAATTTGTGTTGTAATGTTTGGTTGACTGCGACTGCGTTTGGTTGAAGCTGTGCTGATGTGGCAAATTCTCGGACACCAGAGACTCTGACAACGCTGCCCTTCCATCCCTGTGCAGGACCTGGCCTTAGGTATACGCATCTGTTGCACTCTTAAAGGGCCCGCGGTGGGAACAGCTCCTCTGTGCACCCTGATGACATCATCTGCCTCTGATACTTAAATGCCAGTAGTACAATGCTTTGATGCCTCAGCTACAGGTTCTCTGCCATGCCAGCAGTGCGTGTTGCCTTCCTGCTCTGTGCCTTGTCTCTCCTAGTCATGCTCTGTATAATGTCCATTCCATCCTTGTTCTGTATCCTGCCTATTCCTGCTTCTGCCTTTCCTTGTCAGCCCAGCTTCTGTTTTGTTCTTGTTCCGGCCTTCCCTCCTCTTGCTTCCACCCTTGGCTTGATCTTCATGGCCTTGACCTTAGCCTGGATACTGACATTGTATGCATGCCGCCTGCTCTGACTTCAACTCGGACTCTGACTTGGTTGCTGCTTGCCCTGACTTCAGCTCGGTCTCTCACTCTTCTTACTTGCTGCTTACCCAGACCGCAGCTTGTATACTGACAATGCCTGACTGCCCTTTCGCTGGTTCCTTGCCTACGTCTTGCTGGCCTCAGAACCTACCTCAATCCTCTCAGTTCCCTGTGGGGGAAGAGGCTGGAATAAGTGAAGTAGCTCCTGTTCTAGCTGGAGTGTGCCTGCTTGATGTCAGGGTGGGCCTAGTTGGTTCTCCATCCAGCTGTACCAATCATGCCACAATCAAGGAACTCACACATTGTGATATGTATCGTTCCTTAACTGGATGATTGACTGGTGATGGGACTTTTCCAAGCAGGGTTGTTAGACTCCCTGAAGAAGATGATCCAGCTCCTTCAGTTGCTAGGATTCATAATCAACTTTACCAATTCAAATCTTGTTCCTACCCAAAAGATTGGGACATGGATGGACTCCTTGGAGGAAAAAGCATTCCTCCTATTGGATTGGGTGTTCTGCCTTCGAACCTTGGTCCAGAATTTACTACAGTGGGAGAAGGTCCTAGCCTAAGAAGTCCTGGTAGTCCTCAGGTATATGGTAGCAACAGCAGTATGTGGGGTCCTCATGACCTGTCTCAACATGAGGATTCTCCAATGGAACTTTCACACCTCGTGGGATCAACTTCTTCAGCCCTTCTTGCACCTTTGAGGGTTACTGCAGAAATTAAAATGTTTCTCCTTTGGCAGCAAGATTCAAAGGTCCTGGAGATAGGTATTCTTCTTCAACTTCTGCCTCAACAGGCAGTGCTAGCAATGGATGCATCCACCAGAGGTTGAGGTGCACACTTATAGGCTCCTTCTGAACCCAAGTGATCTGGTTAGTGATAAAATGTCTGTTTCAGCTCAGTCTCTTACAGCTACGAGCCTTCTGACATGTGTTGAGAGTTTGCTTGCATTTCCTTCGGGGACAGAAAATTCTGATCCAAACTGACAAGATAGCTATTTTCTGTGTGATCAAACAAGGGGTCGGGGTCTTAGATCCTCTACCTGGAATCTCTAAAAATTTGGGAGTGTACTTTTTGCCACAGCTTTTTCCCAAGCAATTTACCTTCCCAGGATCTCCAACACATTGCAGATTGCCTGAGCAGAGTTTTTTATTTCCACAAGTGGTCTCTAGAACATAATGTGGCAGACAGGCTATTTGACCTCAGGGGTTGCTTGCCAGTCAACCTATTTGCATCGGAGGACAATAGGAAAGTTGAATAATTTTGCTCCATTCTTCAAAGCAAGTTGAGATTCAATCCAAATGTTTTTCTGCTCAAGTGGGATGTAGATCTGTTGAATTCACTATCACTCTCCGTGGAAGTTGAGGACATTGTGATTTTGGCCAGAAAGCTGTTTACTAGTAGAGCATTTAAATGGAAGCATTTTTCATCTTGGTATCAGGCAAGCTCCTTTAACCCATTTGCCTGTACTCCAAAGTATCTACTTCTGAACTTAATCTCCCTCTTACCTTCTGGCTGCATTACGACATATCTGTGCAATTGCCGCTTACCACACTTCTCTGGTTTCAAAGTTCATGAAAGGCTTGTGGCATATGAGTCCACCGATTGCCAAGCCACCAGTGCCATGGGATCTCAATGTTGTCTTGGTGCAACTGATAAAGCCACTCTATGAACTGTTAGAATCAGCTTCCTTAAATTTCTTTACTTGGAAAATGATGTTTCTAATGACCATCACTTTGGCTAAAAGAGTCAGTTATCAGTTTTTATACAACAGAGTGGTGCTTCGCACTCACCCCAAGTTTCTGTCCAAATTAGTTTCAGCCTTTCATTTGAATCAAGCCATTGTGTTGTCCATGTTCTTTTCAAGACCTCATGATCATAAAAAAGAGAAAGCCCCTCCATTCACTGCTCTGAAATAGGGTCTTGGCATATTATCTAATGAAAATTCAACCACATTGTCAGACTTATCAACATTTGGTTTCCTACAGTCCTAACCGATTGGGATTAGCCTTTGCCAAGTGCATGTTGCCCAACTGGCTAGCAGGCTGTATTGCTCTTTGTTATGCTCTGGCTGTCCTCCAGATCCCAGACTCTATCAAGGCTCATCAAGAAAGAGCTATGGCTACATCAGTGGCTCATCTAAGAACCGTGTCCATTGGACATCTGCAAAGCTGAAACTTGGTCATCAGTTCACGCCTTCACATCCCATTACCCTTCTAGACGATCTCTGGAAGCAACAGTAGTTTTGGACAAGTAGTTTTTCCTAACCTGTTCACCCAGTAATCTGCTGTCCATGGCGGGGGCGGCAGGTTTTGCAGTAACTGCTCCTCTGTGCAACTCTCAACTTGGGACTTTCCACCTGTCATGGCTAATTCAGCCCTGCATGTTAATGGAGAAAGCTAGTTTGCTTAACATAAGGTTCTCTATAGCCAGCAGGATGAATCAGCCTTGCTTAGTACTTGCTCTCATCATTGGAGAGTCGACCACCTAGCTAAAGCTAAGCTCTACAATTGACTGAGGGACTTAAGAGGCAGCATGTGAGTGGGAACTCCCATGTATACTCAGTGGTAAACTTTACTGAGCTAGAGAGATAGGTCTGTTTAGCACCGTCAGATGACATCCTCTACATGTAATGGCTAATTCATCCTGCTATCCATGGGAAACCCTGGTTTTCCTATTATGATTGATATTTTATATTTCCTGATTTATTTTTTGTTTTATGAAGAATGGTGGTGATTTTCGTTTTCCATTATTGCACTGCATACAGAATATGGCTGTTTGTGGTTTCTAGTTTGGTTTTTGTCCTCATGTTTCTATTTATAATTTGTTTTCTTTGTTCTGTATTTGGTCTGTCTGTTTTCTGCATGTGTGATCAAGGTGAAGTATTTTGCTAGTATGTAGTTTCTGCAGAGGGATTTATTGCAGCTTGACTTGTTCTGCATTCCTAATAGATGGTGTTTTGTTGTTTTAAGGCCTGGTGTAATATTTTCAGTTTTGCTTTTTCCTAGAAAGGGTTGTTATTGTTTCAGTGATGGCAGTTAGTGCTATTTGGTATTGAAAGTTTACTATATTGTAACTGTAATTCAGTTTACTCATGGCTCCGTGAGTGCCAAGCCCACACTGAACACGTGTTCCGGTAGGCCTAATACTATATGGACTGCAAAAATTTTTTTTTTTTTTTGCTTTTTTTAATGGTTTTCTGGTTGGTACCACAGCAGTGCATGCAAATATAATATACATGTTGCGATATTTCTACCTCAAAAACTGTATTTTTGAATGTCTTTTTTCATGTTAACTCTGTTATAAATGCATAAATATTAATTGTAGAGAGGGCTGGGGGGGGGGGGGGAGGCACCATGTGTGCAAGGCTGTAATGTTCGCCTAGGGCATTGGCCCCATAGAGGACAGAGTTGAATGTTTTAAACGGGACGTGCAGTCAGGACCGGTGCTAGCTTTTTTGCTAACCTGTGTGAAAAAGGACTGTGCTGCCCCCCCCCCCCCCCCCCCCCCCCCCCCCCCGATTCATTCAGTACCTATTCCGGGCCCATTAAACAAAGCTCAACTCCATCCTTCAATCTATATTTTTAAAAACTGCCCCCCCCCCCCCCCAACCCATGGATAGGGAAGGGTATTAAGTTCCCTAGGCAAACCTTACAGCCTTGCACACATGCCACCACCCCAACACCCTTTACAGAAACACACAAATTATGCTTTTATAACAAATTTTTCATAAGAACATAAGAACATGCCATACTGGGTCAGACCAAGGGTCCATCAAGCCCAGCATCCTGTTTCCAACAGTGGCCAATCCAGGCCATAAGAACCTGGCAAGTACCCAAAAACTAAGTCCATTCCATGTAACCATTGCTAATTTATTTATTTATTTAACACTTTTTTATACCGACCTTCATAGTATTAACCATATCGGATCGGTTTACATAAAACAAGGGTATAACTGAAGCAATAAATAAAAGTAATTAACAAGAGAAGTGCATAAGGTAAAGTTACATTTAACATGGAGTAAAAACTTGGGAAGCTTAAAAGCTGGAAGAGAAGAAAAGGCAGAAGGTAATTAAAAGATGCATAATACAAAAAGTAATTTGGGTTAGAGCATAAGATGCTTTAACCAGTGAGTGCCAGAGTTCTTCGTTAGAACGGTTGGAGGACCTCAATCTTCTACGTCCAAGTGAGGAAAAAAGATGACTAAGGATTGTCTGGGGGATCATCGAAGGCTTGGTGGAATAGCCACGTCTTAAGTTTTTTTCTGAATGTAATGAGACAGGGTTCTAATCGGAGGCTTGAAGGAATGTTGTTCCAAATAGACGGACCTGCTATTGAAAAAGCTTGGTCTTTGGTCGAGGAAAGGCGTGAGGCTTTAGTTGGGGGGTAAATCAAAGTACCTTTAAGATTATCTCTAATTGGTCTGTTGGAGGAATGTAGTTTGAAGGGTATTTCAATGTTGAGTTGGAGTTGGTGATGGATGGATTTATGTATTAGGGTGATTGATTGCTAATGGCAGTGGCTATTCTCTAAGTGAACTTAATAGCAGGTAATGGACTTCTCCTCCAAGAACTTATCCAATCCTTTTTTAAACACAGCTATACTAACTGCACTAACCACATTCGCTGGCAACAAATTCCAGAGTTTAATTGTGCGTTGAGTAAAAAAGAACTTTCTCCGATTAGTTTTAAATGTGCCCCATGCTAACTTCATGGAGTGCCCCCTAGTCTTTCTACTATCCGAAAGAGTAACATTCAAAAGTATAGTCTTCTGATGCAAAAATATCACTTACAACATGCATTTGTTATATTTACATGCACTCCTGTGGTGCCAACCAGAAAACTGCAAAAAAGATACTTGGAACTCCTATGGAATTAGACTTTTATAATGCATGCTGGGTGTGGGTTTGGCCCTCAGAAAGCCATGAATGAATGAAATTTCCATTATAATATAGTAAACCTCCCATTCCAAAACAACCCTAACAACTTTATCTCTGAAAAGGCAACTCTGCACATATTATATCAGGCCCTAGAATACCAATAAAAGTCTTATTAGGAAACCAGGCTGCTATAGATCCCTACACAGAAATTACATCCCAGCAAAATACCTCGCTTCAGTCAGGTGCAGAACACAGAAGGACCCTGACCAAATACAAAATAAAGAGATCAGAAAGTATCAATAGAAATATGCTGAGAAGAACTTAACTGGAACCCACAACCCATGAAGAACTGAACTGGAACCCACAACCCATGAAGTTAGCATGGGGCACATTTAAAACTAATCGGAGAAAGTTCTTTTTTACTCAATGCACAATTAAACTCTGGAATTTGTTGCCAGCGAATGTGGTTAGTGCAGTTAGTATAGCTGTGTTTAAAAAAGGATTGGATAAGTTCTTGGAGGAGAAGTCCATTACCTGCTATTAAGTTCACTTAGAGAATAGCCATTGCCATTAGCAATGGTAACATGGAATAGACTTAGTTTTTGGGTACTTGCCAGGTTCTTATGGCCTGGATTGGCCAGTGTTGGAAACAGGATGCTGGGCTTGATGGACCCTTGGTCTGACCCAGTATGGCATTTTCTTATGTTCTTATGTACAACAAGCCAGCCTCTATATGCAGAGCAACAATGGAAAAACAGAGGCAGTTTCATTCTTCATAAATCATGAAATAATAAATACAAGAAATATAAAACATCAATCATAATAGTAAAATCATATTCATATAAAGAATATTGCAAACTAGTTATTGAATAGAATATCAAAAATTTACCAAATACCAATAAAATATTTCTTGACATCTGATGAATAAAAATCCAATAATTAAAACGTTCTATTCACCCCCACAAAAATTAAATATTTTGAAAGAGCAGAATCATCAAATTACACCCCATAATTATTAAAAATTCTCCTGCTCTCCATACCTGGGATCTGATTTACAGTCACCCTGAGATTGTCGTGGATTGGGGGAGGTAGGGCTGCACACATTTTATCTTCTTTCTCACACACATGCACATTAACGCATTCATTCTCTCATGCACTCCCTCTCTCTAATATCCACAGGCTCCCTCATTCTCACAAATACATTGTGTGGGTGTATGTGTACGCCTGTGAGAGCCTATATGTGACACAGGATCACACAGACACATAGGTTCTCACACAGACACACACACACACACATACATACAAGCCCTCGGCCTCTTCTGCTGCCACCAGCCTCCCGGTTGTGCCGTTCCGTGCAAATGCACGGTATGTACACCCAGTCGCACTGGGCCTGAGTGCGGTGTACACCTCCTAATAGAAAATCATCGGAGTTTGAAATCCAACCAGCAGTTTTCTGCCTAGCTATTTGGCAGATGATGCAAAAGCATAGACCTATTTTAATTTTGGGCAGTGGTTTATAGTGTTAATATGAATGTGTTTTATGTGAGAACAGAAATAATTGTGTTTAAAATATAATGGAACCAAAATCTTCATTAGGGAAGAAGAAAACCTGTGTTCTCGCTGGTTGTTTTCAAAAACAAGAGTTCTCTAAGGTACTTTTCTTCTTTAGAGAACTACTCTAGGGGTCCTTTATACTTAGAGATGGCACGAAGGAACTGATTAGAAAACACAAGTTGCTTTGTTAGTTCCTTCCCTCGATATTCATCAGTGTAGATGTGTTCAGGGATCATATGCTGATGTATTTTTTTCACTTTTCAATTCTTACTTGCTGATTACAGCAGAGTACTGCTGGTTGAAATTGTTTAGGGTTTTGTGTGGTTGTATATGAAATATATTGGCTAAAGCATAGTGTTAGAAAATGTTTAATATTATATAGTATAAATTATTTGGATTCCATATGGAAACTAATTGACACAATGACTATGAGCATTCAAGTGATCAGTAAGTGGATGTTGGAAAATCATCTGCTTTTGAACATAAACAAGACAGAAGCTATTTGCTTATCTGGAGACCCTGATTACTTATTTATTTCTCAGCTTTTCTATACCGCCCAACAGAAGAACTGGTCAGAGCCGTTTACAACATAATAAAACCATTTACAATCAGTCGTATAAAACAAAAATAAAAACTCAATTTTAAATGTTAAGGGAGACAATCCATTTTAAAGATTTTGTGCAGAATCTGGGGTGCATATTTGGCGCTAATTTTTCTTTTAAGAACCATTTACAACAGATTTTAAAATCAGGTTACTACAAACTCAGATTATTGAGGCACCTTAAGTTTGTTCTTGATAGGCAAGACTTTCGAATAATGATGTAAGCATTTGTTTTATCAATTGACTAATGTAATTCTTTGTTTATTGCATTGCCAGTAGCTTTTCTTAGGGTGCTGCAGGTTTTACAGAATTCCGCAGCACGCCTTATTGTAGGTTGCCAGTGGTGGGAGCATATTTCTCCATGTCTTCAAGAATTGCGTTGGTTACCAGTAAAATATTGTATTGATTTTAAGATTTTGGTTCTAGTTTTTAAAATGTTGAAATCTGATTGTCCGTCCTACTTAGCACATATACTGAAGTGTTATGCTCCTGTCCACTCTTTGTGTTCTAGTAACAAGAAGCTACTGGTAATTCAGTCAGCAAGGGAAATAAGATTGAATATGATCCGAGCAAGAACTTTCTCGCTGATGGGGCCTAAAGTCTGGAACTCTTTGCCAGAGTCTCTGAGAGCAATTGATGATCTTTGCTCTTTTAGAAAACACTTAAAGGCTTATTTGTTGAAGCAGGCATGTAACTTGTAGAAAGTGCATTGCTGTTTGGTTGTTAGCATGATATGAAGATTTTTTTATTTGTATTTGTTTTTTATTTTAATATTTGTTTTAACTATTTGTTGTTTATTATGATTGTTAAATTTATTTTATGATGATGCAACCCGCTTAGTACAATTGTTTTGAAATAAGTGGGGATATAAGTATTATTAAATAAATAATAAATAAATTGATCTACTTTGACATCTGCCAGGTATTTTCCTATGATCCAGATTGGTCTGACCCAGCATTGCTCTTCTTTTGCTGGGCAGACTGGATGGACATTTTTGGTCTTTACCTATCTTCATTTACTATGTCAATATATAATGTTCTCATGAGCAATTTCTGGTATTGAGTGAGTTTCAGTGCTCTTCTAGACAGGTGATTTGGAGGGATTCTCAATAAGTGTAATCTGTTATTCCTTTATGATCCTCAGAATGGAGTTGTCTGGGATTATAAAAGGCCAACAATTTATAAAATAACCAGCCTCTCACCTACATGAAGGTCTTCAGAATAAGAACTTGGATTCTGGTTATCTCTTGTGAGTTCAGTCAAAAACTAGGTGGTAGTGTGGAGTTTAGAGCTTTGCTCACAATGGCGAGGCCTAGAGCTTTGCAGCCTGGAACAGGTAGACTCTGGGTAGTGTTTCTTTTGAGTAAAGGTTTTTTAAGGTAGTCCATATTGAAATCTCCAAGATGTGAAGTGTGGTTTGGAGCTAGCAGTAGATAAGAGCTAAAGCGTAAAAGGGTGATCTTCATAAGTTCTACCTTTTTCCTTGACCTCATCTCTGTTGAGATTTCCACTACTGCATGGCATGTCTTTGAAACGTTCCTGCATATCATCACAGGAGACTGTAGTTTACAATATCTGATTAAAGATGTAGTGAAGAATCTACATAATGTTGGAGGCATTATGGTTTGCCCCAATAGGTTTCTACTGGAAGGCAGTATATGTTTTTAACTATGATACAGTCTAAGAGGATATTTTCAAGCCATAGTTCATACATTTTCTTTGTAATTTGGAAATAGTATCTATACTCAAAATACGGACTTATATAAGTCGCTTTCAGCTCATACTTACCAAAAAATGAATATACAGGGACAGTGTTTATTATTAAGCTCACAAAGTATGTGAACATTGCTATCTAGCTAGGTTTTAACAGAACATTTCCTTTATTTGATTATTTAAAAATATTGATGTAATGTTTTAATGAAAGCACACCAGTAGGTGATGTATGCTAACAAAGAGTCCCACATTAGTAAGACTTTGCTCCATATATACAGTTGTGCTTATAAGTTTACATATCCCTGGTAGAATTTGTAAGATATGTAGCATTTTAAGAAAAGGCGAGTGATTCATATTCCACTTTTTTGACACATCAAAACAGATTACATTCAGGCACTGTATGGTCTCTCTAAACAAGCAGAGAGGTTTAGGCTTTATCTTCTTTAGTTGGGCTATTGTCAAGGTGTGAAACTAGGTGATCTTATATGTAAAAACCTTGAGCCATGTATCAGGCAGGAAAAGCAACATCCTGGCAGTCAGGCTCATTTGTCATTTCTACCCCTATGAATAGTTGCTGGATCAGAATGTGGCAACCAGGTTTTTGTTTGAGTGGGATACATCTGAGCTGGACCGGTTTGCACAGCCTTAAACAGAAAGGTAACGGTCTTCTGCTGCAGGAGGAGATCAGAAAGTAGACTGACAAACACCTTTACATGTATCCTCACACACCAAAATCGTGATTTGATTCAGAAGGATTAAGGGAGCCATGATTCTCATAGTTCTTTTTTGACTTAGAGAGATTTATTTTCATTGCTTTAGGATTTGTCCCAAAAGAAACCAGTCCAATTTGAATTTCGTTTAGCTTTGACTAGATAGAGCCACCTCAGTATCTAGCCTCTGACTCTCCCAACTTGGATGTTCATGGGATATAAACCTGTCCCTCAGTTTCTCCGATAATGCCTCTCAACTCCTTCTGGCTTCTAGAAATAAGTCAGACTAGGAGGACTTATATTTTTAAATGGATAGGTTTTGCTGTTTGGTGGGAGGATAAGGCCCCTTCTCTTGCCCCTCATAAAAATCGTTTGAATATCATCTACATCAAATCTACCAATTACTATCTGATGCTCATCCATGTTGGCATGAATGATACTAGGTATCACACAGAGTGCATCAAGAGTAATTTCATTATGCTGGAAGAAAGGGTAAAGCAGATAGGTGTACAGGTAGTATTCTCAATCTCCTAGTTGAGAATAAAGCAGTGGATAAACACAGGAGATCTCTTAGGGAGTGGTAGGGATCATAGAGCTGAGTATTTGGTTTGGGTAGGCAGTCTAGATAGGTTTTATGGCCTTTTTCTGTCATATTTCTATGTTTCAGAGTCTGGGCTAAAAAACAACTGTACTAGGATTGATCTATATGCAGTTGTCATTTATTACCATCCTGTAGAATGAAACTCCATTTCTGTACAATCTCTAGTTGACAGATTTATGCAGGACTTGCTTCAACTAAAGCCTTAAATGGTGTCATAGGACATCAATTTGATTCCCTCCCAACTATTGAAATCACTTTTTGAACCTCCTGATTCTTATGAACTCAAGGAGTTGACCTTGGAAGGTTGCTTTTTTTGGTAGCAGTCACATCGTCCACTGAATCTGTATGCCCCAGGCCTAGTGACTTATCCACCTTGTACCAGATTTCATCCCAAGAGGGTGGTACTCCACCTAGATTTTGAGTTCTTGTTTTAGGTGGTGTCAGACTTCCACCATAGCCAAACATCCTTCCAGCATTTTCCTATAAGCCACATATTCTTAAAGGTGAAAAAAACTCTTTGTTCCCTGGATTGCAAGAGAGCCATCACCTTCTAGCTGGGACAGACTTCATTCTCTTAGAAAGTCCCCTTAGCTTTTTGTTTTAGAGGCCATGATATCAAACTCCAAGACAGTAGACTCGGGAACCATATCAGGAAATATATTTCACAGAAAGGTTGGTGGATGCTTGAAATGTCCACCCAGAAGAGGTAGAGGAGACAAAAACAGTAATGGAATGCTTAAGGGAGTGGGATAAACACAGAGGATCCCTAATGGCCCAAGGAAGGAAACGAAGAACTGGGGTAACCTGTGATAATTTTTAGTATAACATTTCTGCATGGGGGTAATCTGCCTGGAGTTACAGTTAAAATTCTAAACAGAGTACATGGGGGTGACCTGCACAGAGCATCAGTTACAACTCTAAACACTTTGGTGTGCAGACCAGATGGATCATTTTGACCATCTGCCATCAATTACTATATTACTATGACTTTAATAGGCCTGCTGCTGCAGTGGCATTGGATAGCAGTTTTCTTTTCCTTTTGTTATGCCCCGGAAGATCTGACCTTAGAGGGGCATGTCAAGGGCCATAGGGGACCAAGGGGACTTCAGTTGGCTATTTAAGGACTACTTCTGAGGAGATTTGCAAGGCTGTGATGTATTCAGTTGCACATTCACATTCCATTTCCTTATGGACACAGCCTCCTGGTAAGATACAAGGTTTGGACCATCTGTACGTCACAGTTTCTTTGAGGAATAAAGCACAACTCCATCCCTTCTGGAGCCCTTTTTTAAATAATTTTTTAGTCTATTTTCTGTTTGAAAAATTAAATATAGTAAAAAAAAAAAAAGGGCTTTTTTGAAAAAACTTCCTGTTTGTTGACTGTTCTTGTTTTTGTTTCCCTTTTTTGTCGAAGACAACCCTTAGCTGGGGAGTCCTATGTGTACGGCTCAGTGAAATACTTTTCAGAAAAAGCAAAGCTGCTTAACTTTAAGAGGTGCTCTCTGAAGTAAGCAATTCACTTATCACACAATCCTTCCCTCATCTTCTTTGGAGTTGCTCTACCTTCAGCCAAAGTTTTAATGGAAGTGAGGGGAGCCACTGGGCCACTGCAGACCATGCATGGGTAGGGAAGGATTTTTGCTGTTTCTAGAAAGCTCTGGAAGAATCGGTCTGCTTGGCGCTGAGCGTGGTAATGTGATCCATATGAGTAACTAGTGAACTGCTGTCTTTAGAGAACATTTGTTACAGGTAAATAGCTTTGCTTTATTCTCTTAACTCACTGAAAGTATTTCTTCTGGAAATATTAAGTCCTGAATTGAAATAAATTGAACCAAGGGTGATTAGAGCTCCCTTTTTGAGAGGAACATGCATGCCATCAAATATTTTAGTACATAAATAAAGTGAAAGAAGTCCAGAACTCGGGTCAGGTTAAACTCTCTATTTTATGTGCACTATGACATTTCCTAGGTAGTGATTCTGATGGTGATAAAACAAAAAATTGTGTCTTGATAGCTCAATTACTTGGTGAAAAAAGTTCCTTATTCCAAATATTGCAAGCAACTGCCCCTGCACCTTTTCTTATCTGTTGTCGTTGCTGTACCCTAGATCCTTTTTTACTTCAGAAACATATTGAGTTTTATTGTGAAGTTGTATGCATGTCTCAACAGAGTATTGCTTTATTTTATTCCTCTTTAAGGAACCCTTTTGCTAAAGTTTGTGAAATATTTGTATCCGTAACTTGAGGATTAAGGTTTTAAGGTTCATATAGGAAATAGAACCTTGGTTTTATTTTTTATTTTAACTATATTTTTCTTAGTACAATATTCTGCAGTGTTGCTGTAACGACAGGAACTTAGTGTTTTAACTGTGTGATATAAATGTAATCACTGAACTATTATTAGATATGACATAGTTCCTGAAGACAAGCCTGTAATTGTTTGGTACTTTTGTCATAGGTAGTTGTAATTAAGCCTCTGTGACTTTAAGTTAAATTTAACTTGATATGTTGAAGGGTGAAGATGCATTCTTTCGGGATAGAGAATGACAGAGTAAGGAATTGTGGTAATGAGGGAGGACTTTGGGAGACAAAGAGCAAACAATGAAGGATAGGACAATGCAGTGTAACACTTTGTGTGAATACCCGGGTCTTGGTCGCAATACAGTGCACAGCAGCACATGACAATCTAGTCACTGACAGCAGGATTTGAGCACATCACAGTAGTTTGGGGATGGTAGGGAGGAGGAAAAATAATGCTTGACACAATTACTACAAGGACATCCTGCTATAGAAAAGGGTGTTGAGCTTGAGTGGGTAAACCTTTTGGCCTGAGTTGCTCTGAGTTGCCAGGGAGTGGGGGATAGAGTACCTCCCAGAATGTCATGGCAGCATCCTCCGTCAGTTGCTGCTGCCCAGTACTATCAGAACCTGAATCACCGCTGTGGGCCCAGTTTGGACCACTGACCGTAGTTCTCCGAGAACGCACACAAAACAGCTTCACATGTTGGGTGACGTCACCGATGGCTCCGATAGCGGACCAATCCACTCTTTCATAGCTCCGAAGAATCTAGAAGAAAACTTCAGAGCTTGTGTAGTAGTGCCTGCATGTAGTTACCGCTCAAATCACCTCAGTCAACTATTTCCGCTGAGGAGTGTGGACACAAAATCCATTGCTCTTCCACAGGTTACCGCGATTTAAAAAAAAAAAAAAATCATAAGAAAGAGAGAAAGATAATAAGAAATAGGACTGCTATAGATGGAGCTAAAGCTAAGACACCTTTTAAGTTATGCCATACCTGCCCAAAAAGAATGAATTCCTTAGATTTGCACAAGGTCTGCATTATGTGTTTGGGCCAGACCATGACCCCACCATTTATGGACCCTGTGGCAGAATGTCCCCTAGGGTCTTATAATATTTAGGTTCTACAAGTTACAGATGGAGCTCAGTGAAAACAAATATCTTTCTTTAAAGAGAAAGAGGCATGATATACTTCAAGACCCTCCTAGTCCCAAAATAAGAAAGAGAACAGACAAGTCCTCCTAACGTTCCCTGTCATCTTCTAAGCACTCAGCGACAAGGCGCTCATCTAGGGAGTATTCAGGCTCACCCTCTAGACCAAGAGTTCCAATTAGAACTTTGACAAGAAAGATGCACTACGGAGAGCTCCAGCTAAGCCCTGCATTTTAAAAGATGGCTTAGAGTGAGAGACTCCTTCTAAACTAAGCCGTGAAACTGCTCAGTCGCCTACACCATGACAAAGAGATTCGGTGCTATTATCACCTCCTACTGGTAGGCCAAGTTCATCGCGCATTAGACCAAAAGCACCATCTCTAGACTGAGAATTGCACCATTCAGAACTGGCGCCATAGCGCAGTAGAGATTGAGCGCTGTCATGGTGCAAAAGAGATCCTGTGCCATCTCCACGCCATAGTGATCCTGCACCATTGCAGCACCATAGAAGAGGGATGCTAACACTGTGCCATACAGAACTGGAGTCATTACCGCGCCATAGAGACACAGTGTTATCACTGTGTCATAGAGAGCTGGCGCCATCACCATGCCACAGAGAAATAGTACTATCATTGGTTCATATACAGCTAGCACCATCATCATGCCATAGAAAATTGGAGCCATCAGTGTGCCATAGACATTCAGCTCGATCACTGCACCATAAGCACAAAGCACATCTACTGCGCAAAGACAGTGCTAAAAGCCATTCAAAGAACAAGAAGTTCGATTCTGATTATAGAAGACATAATGCGGGACATAATTCAAATAATAGTCCACCTTGAAAAGGAGTCTTTGTCTGATAACTCAATACAACTAGTGTCAGTGTCAGCAAACCAAGGAACAGATTGCTCTGTTGAGAAATTTATGCAATACTCTGATGCAGAACAGTCAGTCAAACAAGATCACTCTGTTACCAATGCAGAATCTTAAGTTATTTCAGTAGTAGGTATCGATGATAGTCCCAAGAGACCAAAGAAGAGAAAAAGAATTAGATCTCCTTCCCCAACCAGAGAACCTCAAGAAGAGGAAAAAGGTATTTCTTTGGAAGAGAATCTCCTTGTACCTAAACAGTTTGTTCAGAAGTTATGGCACCAATTTTTGCAGAAACACTTCAGAGATATAGATCTAATGAAGTCAACAGAGGACAGTCCTCCAGCACTAGAGCCAAGGATACTACCCAAAAATGATCCACCTAGAGATGGTAAACAAGAGGATTCTATAGGGAAGGACTCACATAATATGGAAGAGGACAACTTCTCATACTCAGATTTTGATATTCCACCCAAGGGATCTCCTTCATACAAGCTGGATTCCCCACCTCTGGATACTTTTAATCCCTTGTTTGTAGACAAAATGGCATTAAAAGTTCCTTTTCCTGCACAACCTGCTGAAACTTCGTAAGAAGATTTGCCAGGGATCTGAAAGTGCATTCAGCCAAAATTGAAGTCAAAAGCAATACCTGTTCACAAAGCACTGGAAGATGTACAGTCAAATCTATGGACCATGCCATACACAATCCCAGTGGTAGCAAAAGCAGTGGACTTAAAGTACAGTCCTGGTATTCAGAAAACCCAATTACCACACGATTCAGTGATTGTTGAATCTGCAGTAAAGAAGAACAAAAAAAAATCAAAAGTATTTGCTGTGCTACCACTCACGCGTGATATGAGAATGGACAACATAGGGAATATGACCTTCCAGTCATCTATGCTGATGGCAAGAATAGCAGCACATCAATTGCAAATGGTGCAATATTTATTTAATATTATGCAAGTATAAAGAATGATTTTTAACACTTGTTAAAAGAGGATAGATAGATGCTTCTCAGCCATATTGGATTGCTGGAGGAAGCTACGGGGCATTTGACAGGATCAACCTATGACATCTTCGACTCGGCAGCTGGAACATCCACAGTGTCGATCGCAGCAAGAAGAATTGCTTGGCTGAGATTTTCAAGCATTCACGAAGATCCATTTGACAGAACTGCTGATGCCCTTTGTCTAGGAGACAGTTTGTTTGGACAGAGGTGGTACTAAAGATGAAAGAGAATTCTACAGCATTACAATCAATTGCAACACCGTTTGATCCATTCCAGACAAGAAAACAGGGCTCGTTGTTTAGGGGAAAAGCCTTTAATTTTTATCAAAGAAGAAAATACCCATACTTGCAGAACTACAGACAAAGAGCTTATCCTCAATCATATTTCCAACATTCACACACTCCCTCCTCGACTAGAGGAAGAGGAAGACCCACATCAAAATCCACACCACACAATCTGGGAAAGATTTCTCAGTCCTTTTGACAACTTGTATTCACAGATTCCAGTAGGGGGGAGGATAACTTTTTGCTCGCAGAAATGGAGGGCAATTATGCAAGATTTGCGGGTACTTTTGATTGTAAGGGAGGGTTATTTTCTAAATTTTTACACTTTGTTTAAAATGAACCAACCACCAAGAATGAGATTTTCTGACCACCATGCTCAACTCTTAAGGGCGGAGATTCAGGATCTTCTCAAGAAGATGGCAATACAATCAGTTCCCATCTCAGATCAATATCAGGGATATTACTTCCGTTATTTTCAAATTCCAAAGAAAACAGGAGATATGTGCCCAATATTAGATCTTTGAGCTCTCAACAAGTACATTCTGAGAGAGAAATTCAAAATGAACTCTCTAGGGATAATACTACCATTCATGAGCAAGGTTATTGGTTAATGTCTTTGGATCTGAAAGACATCCCTATAAGAAAGGATCACAGGAAATATTTACAGCTTAGTTTATTTCAATACAAAGTGCTCCCATTCAGTCTTTTTACTGCACCAAGGTATGCTGCGGCATATCTGAGAAAGCAGGGCATATCGTTTTCCTTATCTCGATGACTGGCTTGTTGCCAGTCAATCAAAATATCAAATCATTTGATGGTGCTATTTCAGATCTACCTCGTGTAATCGCTCTTTTACAATCCCTAGGTTTACTGATAAATTGGGAAAAATCATCAGTATTCTCATCTCAACAATTAGAATTCATAGGAGCAATACTGGACACCAAAGGACAAAGAACCTTCTTGCTGGCAAACTTAATACAGAATACAGTCATTTCAGACAACAGTAAGATTTGTTATCCAAAGAAGACAAGTTTCAGTGAAGCATTTCATGAAAATGCTGGGACACATGTCAGCAGCAATCCCTCAAGAAAGACTACACATGAGAGTATCACAATGGACGCTGCGCTGCCAATGGAATCAAAACAAGCAGAGCCTTTCATTCCCAGTCCAAATAACTCAGTTTCTCAAGAAAGATCTCATCTTGTGGCTACAGACAACAAATCTCACCACAGGAAAACCTTTCAAATCTACCTATCCAAGAAAAGTTTTGATGACAGATGCATCGTTACATGGTTGGGGAGCGCACATGGAGAACATATTGCACTCATGGCACCTGGTTGTACAGAGAATTCAGAATGCACATAAATCTATTGGAATTGAAAGCAATTCACAGAGCAATAAACATATTCATTCACTGCTTAAAGGAAACACAGCACAAGTCAACACAGACAACCAAGTAGCCATGTTTTATGTGAACAAACAAGGGGGAATGGGGTCATTACCCCTATGTGTGGAAGCTTTCAAACTTTGGAGAATGGCTTTAAAGAATCAGATCACAGTGATAGCAGTTTATGTTCCAGGAGAACAGAACCATTTAGCAGATAGTTTGAGCCATCAATTCACACAACACGAATGGGAATTGAACGAAGAAGTACTTCTATTTAGGAAATGGGGCAGGCCATCAATAGATCTATTCACATCTCCACAAAACAACAAATTTGAACGCTTCTGTTCCAGAATCCATTCAGAGAGGGTGATAGCATTGGATGCCTTCCCGCTCAGTTGGAATCAGGAATATCTCTATGCCTCCAATTCCATTAATAGCAAGGACAGTACTCAAGATACAGGATGACAAAGCCAATGTTATTCTTATAATGCCAAACCAAGGAGAGAGGAGATTCAACTCACTCACCAAATCTAAACAACGACTCTCAATGAACTTGTTATCCAACAATTAATTTCCGGCAAATGACAATATCATAAAGATTGTTGCTCTAGTGTTGTAATCTGCAGCCTCTCACCACGCAATGGGTCGCAGGCCGTTATCAGCTTACAGAGCTTAATGTAGTATAATCATTTACTGTCATTTGTCCACCCACCAAATACCTTTATTCAATAACCCATCTTATAAAATTATTACTATATTTCTCAAATTGTAAACTTTAACTGAACAGAAACGTTCTTTAAAAGTCAAGTTCATCACAAATAGGAATACTTAGCCATAAATTTTCATCGAGCAGCTACAATGCTTTGCTGTTCAATTTCAACATCCCAACATGTTTCGACTGAAATGTCAGTCTTCTTCAGGGGAAACGTAATATCTCGAATCAGGCCAACATATTCATTTTATCCTAAAAGTTAAAAACCAAAAATTAAAAGGACACACTCAAAGCAGACCACACAGCTAGAAATCTAAGCTAAACCAATGAATAGCATGAAATTCATTGTTGCAACATATAGAAATATGCTACACTTACCCGGACCGAAGTTACAGGTCTCTCTAGAGATTCAAAAATGGCGCCTCAGCGTCCTAGTTGGTCACTACAGTCGTAATCACGCTGAATTTAAACACATCCCATCCATTCCAGCAACCGGAAATCCGGATACTCTGTGCCCAATAAACTACATTGCCCATAGTTCTATGCTCTTAAACCACCCTAATTTCTTTAAAAGACCGACCAGTCGATGTCTTTGTTTAATCCTTCTGGATCCACCGTATTAAAATAGTAGATCCATTTTTGCTCTCTTTGAAGAAGATACCCATCAAAGTCTCCTCCACGATTCTTAGGCAAAGGTTTTTCTATTACAGCAAATGTGAGATCATCAAACGTGTGAAAATGTGAAAGGCAGTGCTGCACTACCGGCGCTTCTACCTTACCACGTGTGATGGCACTCCTATGTTCGATCATGCGGGTCTTTAAAGAACGTATGGTTTTACCAATATATAAACGAGGACACGGGCACCATAACCCGTAGATCACGCCTTTAGACTCGCAGTTGGTGAGAGAACGAAAATGAAATTTACCATTTGCAAAAAACGGTAAAACACTGCCAGCAAAAGATTGAGTGCATACAGTGCAATTCCCACAAGGGAAGTGTCCATTAATACCAAGGTCTCTGTTCTCTCCATCACCCTTTTCATCTGCGAAATCAGAATGTACAATCATGT
This sequence comes from Rhinatrema bivittatum, assembly GCF_901001135.1. NCBI lineage: Eukaryota > Metazoa > Chordata > Amphibia > Gymnophiona > Rhinatrematidae > Rhinatrema > Rhinatrema bivittatum. The sequence continues at coordinate 148,788,662 of NC_042619.1, forward strand.
CCCTCAGATTTCTTCCTCGCTTAAAGGCAAACCTGGGAGGTTCATTGAACCCTTCATGTAGATGTAAAATGTGCCAAAATTTTTTTATGATGTTCTGGACTTTATAGACTTGGGAAGAGAAAGGCAATACACACACCAGCCTATTATTGTCTTGTTGAACATTCTTAGGCAGAAACAATAAATCTCTGTTGATCCAGCGTGCTCGCTTATACGCCTTCCTAACAATCTGAAGAGGATAACCTCTTTGTTGGAAATTCTGGCTCATCACTTGGGCTTTCGATTTGTACTCTCTAATGTCTGAACACAATCTTCTTAACCGCAAAAATTGACCGTAAGGTAGATTGTTGCGTAAATGATGAGGATGACAGCTGTCATACCGTAACAACGTGTTTCTGTCGGTCGGTTTGCGATATATAGAAAATTCAAACCCCATAGGTTGTAACATAATTGAAATATCCAAGTAAGCTACTCGGTTCTTATCAAAAGTGTATGTAAACTTCAAATTGGTATCACAACCTTCCAACCATTCCATAAATACTGTAAATTCATTAAGTTCACCCTCCCATACCACCAGAATATCGTCAATGTATCGTCTCCATAATTTTATATGGTTGTTAAAGGGATTGTCTTTCACAAATTTTTCTTCAAAATTCCCCATATAAAGGTTAGCCACATCAGGCGCCATTGTGGCACCCATAGCCACCCCTTTCCTTTGGAGAAAAAATTCATTGTTAAACATGAAAAAATTTTGTTCCAGGGCTATACGTGCCAGATTGACTAAAAATGTAGATGGAATACGAGATGCCACTCCACTCAATTTGGCTGCAATAATTTCAATGGCCTCTTGCTGTGGAATATTCGTATAAAGCGAAACCACATCAATTGTAGCCAGCGCCAAACGGTTATTGGGGAATAATTGTGCCGTCAAAAAATCTAACTGACACATCAAATCAGACGAGTCCCTAACATATGATGGGAGTTTACTCACCATCGGTGCCAAAAATTTGTCGACGAAAATAGATAGTGGTTCCAACAGTGAGCCCCTGGTAGACACAATGGGTCTACCAGGTGGATTCACTAATGTCTTGTGAACCTTCGGCAATATGTATAATACAGGTATCTTTGGAAAATGAACTGTCAAAAATCTCTTCTCACGAGACGTAATCCAAAACCTAGAAAAGGCCATTTCAACCAAACAATCAATGTCTTTTTTCATTTCTATGGTGGGATCTTCTGATAGTCTAGAATAATAAACTGGATCGTTCACCTGACGCATCACTTCAGTCCGGTATTTCTCTACGTCCATTACGACCACCGCCCCACCTTTATCGGCGGCTTTGATGACAATTGAAGAATCTTGTTTAAGTTCAATTAATGCACTGTGTTCAGACTCAGAAATATTAGATTCGTTTATGAATACCAACTTCTGTAGATCACGTATCTCTTTCACCACTAAATCTCTAAACGTACTAATAGCAGGATCCATGATACCCGGGGGACACCACTTAGTTTTGGGAAAAACTATTGAGGAATCACTCTGCCACACATGATTTTCAAAATAGACCCTAAGCCAGAGTTGGCGAATGAATTTATACAAGTGTTTCTCGACTTCAAAAAGATCGAATCTTACAGTTGGTACATACGATAGTCCTTTCTCTAGTACAGCTATTTTCTTATCACTTAATGTACAAGAAGATAAATTGATTACCGTTGACTCACTTAATCTTGATCCTGTTGCGAGCGCGTGACTGGACGGGATCGAGTTTGTTGTTGACTCGTTTTGGATCCTCGACCCACAAACTTGGAGTTTTTTTGCTCTTGAAACTTCACTCGTCTATTCTGTTTTCCATCATTGGAATTTGTGCCGTCTTCACCAGACGACTCAGACGACGACGATGAACTTGAGTTCTCAAAATTGCGTGATTTTTTATTCTGGTTGCGCTTATAATTCGGTTGCATCCAGTAATACACAGAACCCTTATTGTAATCGCGTTCATCGCGTAAAAATTTTTCCATTTTAGTCTGTTTGATTTGTCCTGCCATAGCCTCTACTGCCTTCTCGGTTTCATCAAGTTTAAGCTCAAATTCTTGAGCAGGCATATCCTTCTTAACAGGTTCCATTAACTGAGCAATCTCGGTGTTAATGCCATCTACTGTAATTTTGGTTTGTTCTATAATTGCCAACATCAAATCGAGGGAACACTTGTTTAAAATGTGGTTCCATTTTTGCATAAACAAAGTGTCCTCAGTATATAATAAGGGCTCTTTATTAACCCTTAACCCCCGAGGAATTCTTTGTACTCTGCAATATTCATGTTTAACAATGAATTTTTTCTCCAAAGGAAAGGGGTGGCTATGGGTGCCACAATGGCGCCTGATGTGGCTAACCTTTATATGGGGAATTTTGAAGAAAAATTTGTGAAAGACAATCCCTTTAACAACCATATAAAATTATGGAGACGATACATTGACGATATTCTGGTGGTATGGGAGGGTGAACTTAATGAATTTACAGTATTTATGGAATGGTTGGAAGGTTGTGATACCAATTTGAAGTTTACATACACTTTTGATAAGAACCGAGTAGCTTACTTGGATATTTCAATTATGTTACAACCTATGGGGTTTGAATTTTCTATATATCGCAAACCGACCGACAGAAACACGTTGTTACGGTATGACAGCTGTCATCCTCATCATTTACGCAACAATCTACCTTACGGTCAATTTTTGCGGTTAAGAAGATTGTGTTCAGACATTAGAGAGTACAAATCGAAAGCCCAAGTGATGAGCCAGAATTTCCAACAAAGAGGTTATCCTCTTCAGATTGTTAGGAAGGCGTATAAGCGAGCACGCTGGATCAACAGAGATTTATTGTTTCTGCCTAAGAATGTTCAACAAGACAATAATAGGCTGGTGTGTGTATTGCCTTTCTCTTCCCAAGTCTATAAAGTCCAGAACATCATAAAAAAATTTTGGCACATTTTACATCTACATGAAGGGTTCAATGAACCTCCCAGGTTTGCCTTTAAGCGAGGAAGAAATCTGAGGGACATGATTGTACATTCTGATTTCGCAGATGAAAAGGGTGATGGAGAGAACAGAGACCTTGGTATTAATGGACACTTCCCTTGTGGGAATTGCACTGTATGCACTCAATCTTTTGCTGGCAGTGTTTTACCGTTTTTTGCAAATGGTAAATTTCATTTTCGTTCTCTCACCAACTGCGAGTCTAAAGGCGTGATCTACGGGTTATGGTGCCCGTGTCCTCGTTTATATATTGGTAAAACCATACGTTCTTTAAAGACCCGCATGATCGAACATAGGAGTGCCATCACACGTGGTAAGGTAGAAGCGCCGGTAGTGCAGCACTGCCTTTCACATTTTCACACGTTTGATGATCTCACATTTGCTGTAATAGAAAAACCTTTGCCTAAGAATCGTGGAGGAGACTTTGATGGGTATCTTCTTCAAAGAGAGCAAAAATGGATCTACTATTTTAATACGGTGGATCCAGAAGGATTAAACAAAGACATCGACTGGTCGGTCTTTTAAAGAAATTAGGGTGGTTTAAGAGCATAGAACTATGGGCAATGTAGTTTATTGGGCACAGAGTATCCGGATTTCCGGTTGCTGGAATGGATGGGATGTGTTTAAATTCAGCGTGATTACGACTGTAGTGACCAACTAGGACGCTGAGGCGCCATTTTTGAATCTCTAGAGAGACCTGTAACTTCGGTCCGGGTAAGTGTAGCATATTTCTATATGTTGCAACAATGAATTTCATGCTATTCATTGGTTTAGCTTAGATTTCTAGCTGTGTGGTCTGCTTTGAGTGTGTCCTTTTAATTTTTGGTTTTTAACTTTTAGGATAAAATGAATATGTTGGCCTGATTCGAGATATTACGTTTCCCCTGAAGAAGACTGACATTTCAGTCGAAACATGTTGGGATGTTGAAATTGAACAGCAAAGCATTGTAGCTGCTCGATGAAAATTTATGGCTAAGTATTCCTATTTGTGATGAACTTGACTTTAAAGAACGTTTCTGTTCAGTTAAAGTTTACAATTTGAGAAATATAGTAATAATTTTATAAGATGGGTTATTGAATAAAGGTATTTGGTGGGTGGACAAATGACAGTAAATGATTATACTACATTAAGCTCTGTAAGCTGATAACGGCCTGCGACCCATTGCGTGGTGAGAGGCTGCAGATTACAACACTAGAGCAACAATCTTTATGATATTGTCATTTGCCGGAAATTAATTGTTGGATAACAAGTTCATTGAGAGTCGTTGTTTAGATTTGGTGAGTGAGTTGAATCTCCTCTCTCCTTGGTTTGTGATTAATTCAGGAGAGGTAGTTGCTTCATAATAATTGATTATTATTCTTATAATGCCTGCATGGCCATGCCAGGTGTGGTTCTTATTGCTGCTAGCTCTAGCATGCAACAAGTTTCAGAGATTGCCACTTATTTCAAATCTTCTCACTCAGAACCAGGGTTCCTTGTTACACCCTGATCTCAAAACCCTCAACCTAACAGCATGGAGAATTCTATAAATAAAATAGAGGATTATCCTAAGGAGATTAAGGATATAATATATGCTTCCAGGAAACCAGCAGCATGGAAAGCCTACTAACTAAAATGGAACTTTTTTCCACGTGATGTAAACAGATACATGTAAGTCCAGAGGCTGCAGAGGTTATACAGGTTCTTAGATATCTTCTTAAGCTATCTAATTCTGGTTTAAAGACTAATTCTATAAAGAATCATCTAAGTGTAATATCTGCTTTCCATACACCTTACAATGAAAGATCATTAGCATTACACCTGCATGCATCCAGATTTATGAAGGAAATTTATAAGCTAAGACTGCCCTTAAAAAGACCAACTCCACAATGGGACTTGTCCTTGGTATTTATTGTTCTGTCTTAGGAAGCCTCCATTTGAGCCCATTCAAAGCAGCAATCTTCAATACCTGACAAGGAAAGTTTTGTTTTTAGTTGCAGTGGTAACTACATGCGGGCACTACTGCACATGCTCAGAAGTTTTCCTTAGTGATCCCGAGGAAGTGAAAAAGGGAGAAATGAGGAAAATAAATGAAAGTATGCATCTTTAAAATATAGTTGGAGTTTATTTTTGAAGCCTCTTATTTGTATTGCCTGAATGTTTTGACTGGATTGAAAGCTCCACTTAGCAGGAATTATCTCTTATATATCTGTACATCACAGCAATAGTGCTGTAGAAATGATTAGTAGTTGTATTTTGGGTTTCTAGTGACCTTTAGTTTTGTGATTTATTACCTCTTTATTGAGTATACATTGTTGAAAATAGTGCTGTGCACCATAGAAAAAAAATTGAAATCATGTAGTATTTTTTTTATTAACTTGGGGATTGGTGTGCACTAGGAGAACTCATTTGCTTTTTGATGGCATTCCAAGACCATGCTGAATATTTTAAGATATAACATAGGTTCATACAGTATGTGTTATCTGATAGGATAAGCAGGGCATTAGAATGTTAACCACACCTGGAAGAAACCTCACAGTTTGGAAAAACAACTTAAAAAGCTATTTTTTTTAAGTGTTAACTTGCAGTGTATATAAATGCACACTTCAGCTTGATGCTGGTGAAGCTAAAATCAACAGTGTTATGGCACTTATGTAAAAAAAACAATCTAATTAGGGTACAATAAGGTAAGGTACTGTAGAGGTGGACCCTTGGGCCGAGGTGGGGTTGACGCTACCCGTAGAGCAAGTCCTATGGGTCCCCACCGTCGGCAGGTGGAGCTGACTGACTGAAGGAGGCCGGCTGGAGCTTCGCCAATAGCTGCGTTCCCTGCAGGTTGAGCCCTTGGGTACTGGGGCCGGCTGGGCATAGGTGGGCCTCTGTCCGAGGTCTTCTCAGGGACGACGAGGAGGTCAGCCAGGGGCCAGCAGCGGTAGTTGAAATAGGTGGTCTGATCTGGACGAGGCAGAGTCCCGGAGACCCGGGCACCAATGGGAACAGGAGGCAGACAGAGGCCAGGAAGTCAGTCAGTGGAACAAACAAGGAGGATACAGAACACAGGAGCAGGAACGGGTACCAAGATCAGGAACAAGGACACAGATGAACCAGGAACACGAAGGAATCACAGGAACAGCAACTAAGGACACGACCACCCAGGCCTGTTGCCAAGGCAAGGAAGCACTGGCTAGGCCCGGCCTTATGTACCGGGACCCAGTGATGTCATCATCCGTGGCCGCGGGTAAGCTTCTCACCACGGCCCCTTTAAAAGAACAGCTGATGCGCGCGCCTAGGGAGGAGCGCAGCGTGAGACGGCAGCATCTCCCAGCGGACCATGCGGGGATACCTGCTGCGGAGCAGAGACATCCGCTGTGGAGCTGGGAGCAAGGGGAACGGCCCAGGGTCAGAGGTGGTGGCCACCAGCCGCAAGAGCAGCAGAACCAGGCACTGGAGCAGGCAACTGGGGGTAAGAGGGTGTTATTGTTTATAAGGTTTTGGGTGGACCTTTGGACACTCTGGCAGCTGACCACGCCCACAGGGGGAAGTCCCGTGAAGGGCCACAGGTCAGGCTCAGCTTTGGGACATACAACACAGAGTTATATCTTTTATTAGACAGAGTTGAGAAGCCACCAGAGGTGGCAGTAGTGAGTAGAGATGGAGCCTGGCAGGGCTTTGGGTTCCTCAGGATACTGGAACAGCGATTCCCTCTATGGCTGTGCTGTAGTGGAGAAAACTGAGATAGTGAGTACAGTGGAGCATACACAGAGTTCTGGTATAGAGCCTCGTTGGTAAAGTTACTCACACAGTGGTTTCTCCCAGAAGGTGACACAGAAGCTGGAATAGAGGCAGCCCCTGGAGGAGCGAGTACCTGGTTCCAGGGAATAGCTCTGAGGAAATAAAGTTGGTAACTCACTGATGATGTAGGCAGCGGTTTCTTCCAAGCAGAAGCGATAAGCTCAGGCAGCGAATCAGGGAACATGGGCCCTCAAAGAATGAGTACCGGTTCCTGATAGCAACCTGAAGAAATGAGAGAGGCCCCCAAGGAGCGGGTACCCCATTAGGATAAAGTCCAAAAGTTGGAGAGGCAGAGTAGCTTGGTACGGAGAGTGAATCACATCTGTAAGGAGATCCCTTGCTAACTCGATTAGCTAGCAAAATGTGTAGGCATTTGTATCCGGGATGCATGACGTCATCACAGGGGTACGCCCCTGAGGTTCGCGCCAAAGAGAGAATAAGAAGCAGGGCCGCGCGGTGCACGCGCCCTATGGTACCTGGACAACATGGCAGGATGCAGCGCCCAAGCTGGAGAGGATGGCAGGCAGACGCCGCGGCAGCCAGATGTCCATCAACCGCGGGAGGAGTCGCAAAAAAGGTAAGGTGGGAGGAGTGGAGACGTCGGGCAGTGACAGTCGTAACAGAGGGCCTGCCCGCGGGCCTGCCGCAGCTGGCACACGCAACAGGTACACGCTATTTAACTATTAAATTGAACCTTGCTCAATATTAGCAATTTCTACTTCCTTTATTTAATTTTAATCTTAAGTTCAGTGACCTATTTATAAAAAAAAAAGTAGTCTTTATAAATTTAACACTTATTTCAGATTAATAAAAACACACCTACATCCATACCAGCACTGATACACAAATCCAATTACTCAATCTATTCCTTATAAAAGCACCTGTAGCATTACAGAAAAGTGACACTGTAAGCAAATTAATGCTGACAGTTCCTTATATTATGTCTTGATAAACCAATATTCTTCCATGTTTTACCAGAACTTCATGGGTTGGTGCAAACAGACCATTTCTTGCACACGCAGTCATGTAGTTAAGTTTAATGCACCAATTTCTTCATTGTTTCTGACCTGTTCTTATATGTTGCTGTAATAAGAAAGTGTTCCACTATTATTTACAGTCATAAAGCTTGGATGAATTTAAATTCTTTGTCAATCTATTACCTATGGATGATCATACTAACTGTGCTCCTCATTACTAGTCACAAGAATATTATCAGGGGAATGTTTAGAGGCTTTTAGGTTTTGATTTTGGAGCGGATTTAGTGTTTAATTCAGGCTTTTGTTGCTTTTGTTTCCTTTTACTATCAGAGTTTACATAAAACTCTGTCAACATGGCTGTGGTGCATAGTTATGGAACTGTTGCTCGAGGGTTTAATTAGAACTCATTCAACCAGAACTTCAACCAAAACCATAATCAACCTTAGATTCTATTTTCTTCTTTGGATTTTTAAAAAAGCTGTTTAGAGCTCATTACATACCTTTGCAAAATACTGTGTTTCGACAATGTGCTGGATAGAGATTTCAAGTACTTGTAAATTGTATTAAGGTTGATGTCAATAACAAATTTTGTTTTCTTCCGCTCCTCGGAACTATAAGTGCAGCTGGTTTACTGCCTCCCTCCTTCCAATCCCACACCTATGGTTTTCTGAAGCCCCACTCCCCCCTGGCAGCTCTCTCTCTCTGCTCCATTTCTTTCCCTCAGTTCTTTCCCCTACCCCCTTGGCATCTTTTTACCTCCTAGATCTCTCAGCTTCCCCATTGCCTGATCTAAACTCTCAGATACTGATGTTCTGAGAAGGCAGTGTGCATGCAGGAAGTAAGTCACCTTGTGGCCCCACATACTAACAGGCCAAATGGTGACACTGCTCTCTTTGGGCTTCTGTGCAAGAGGTGGCGGTCTGTGTGGACAGGGTTGTGGGCTAACTCAGTCCCTGTGCACATGCTGACTCCTCAAAACAGCAGCAGCAGTGGAGATCTGAGGTCATGGAAATGATTGGGGGGAGAAGGGGTGGCAATAGCACAAATAATCAGAGTATCACTTTGGGGAGACAGGTGAGAGAAAAGATAGGATTGGAGGCTTGAAGAGGGGGGGGGGGGGCTGGAATTTTGCCAGTTCCTTTATTTTGCCACCCTAGGCATAGGCCAAGTGTGTCTGTGTGTAATTCCATGCCTGGGAGCTGTTATTGAGTGCTTAGTTACTACCGCATTCCTTTAGTTGTGTGTCTAGAGACATCTTTTGCTTAGTAGATGAGATATTGCAGAGTGTCTTTTCAAACTCTACTAAATGAAATCAGAACAAGCCAAAATACCATTTACTATTTTTTTATCTTTGACCTAACACAAGTTTTTCTTAACTTGTTTTATAATTAAAAATAATTAAAAAAAAAAAAGCAAACCAACAATTGTCTGCTTTATAAATGTACAGCAAACTTTTAAATAACTAATGACACAAACACAGAATTTCAGTGAAATCATTTAATAATAATTTTAAAATTTATGTTCTGCTTTTGTCCTTTGGCAATAAAAAAAAAAAAAGTGCCTTTTTGTTGGCTGGTATAAAATCTACATGTAACTTAGCACTACAAGGAGTGATAAACTAGACTTCCAAGAATCTTATAAAGGACTGTATATATAGCTACCAGTGAAAAGACTTGCCAAAAGACCCTGGTGGTCCAGTTGGGGTTCGGAGCGATCTCCTGCCCTTGGGCTGTCGGCTGCCAGTATTCAAAGTGGCGCCAATAGCCTTTGCCCTTACTATGTCACAGGGGCTACCGGTACCATTGGTCGGCCCCAGTCACATGGTAGGAGCACATTTTTGGGGGGAAAAAGTACGTCTTTTGGAGCGAAAAATAAGGTAAGTATTTTTTATTGTAAATAATTAACAGCTGGCATTTAGAAACTTGGGGAAACTTTCCATAAACTAAATTGACAATATATTAGAGTCTCTTGTTGCTGAACTGTAGAGAGCGCTAAAAAGCAATTGTTAAAGAAGAAGATCCCTGGGGCACTGTAAAAGTTACAATCATCCTTTGAGAATTTTACTCTGTTTTCCATCCTTTAACCAGTTTGGAATCCACAACAGTGATAAAGCCATGGGTAGGCCTGGGTGGGCCATGGTCTACCCACTTAGGGCTCAGTCTCAAGCAATCAGGGCTGCCTGACACCAGAAAACGAGGTCTGCAGGATGGCGGCTGTGGTTCAAATACTACAGTGGCCAAAGAATTAAAGAACCGTCATGGACCCCATTCCGTGGTAGCTAAAGAAGGTGTCTGGGAGTGCCTGTAGAAAATACCCTGAGTGTGTGTGTGAGTGGGAGGCCGAGTATGTGTGTATGCATTGCGGGAACCTGTGTATGTGAGTGTGTATGTGTGTTTTGTGTGCCTATATGTGTGTGTGCCTGCCTGTGCCTGTGGGAGTTTGAGAGAAAGGGCTTTGTAGACAAAGCATATTTGCGAAAAGTACCTGCTCTAGTTGTCTAGTTCACAACTGATGAGCTTTTTCAAAACCAAACAAAAGTGGAAAAGATCAATATTCTTTAATGTCTTAAATTAAGAGAAGAGCCTGTGTGTCTGTGGGTGTCTGAGAGACATGGCTTTGCAGTCTATTGTCTTTGCACAATGCACCTGCCATTGTTCAGGGCACCACCTGGTGGCCACAGACAGACACAACAGTATGACTGAATAAGCCTTTTATATATATATATATATATATATATATATATATATATATATATATATATATATATATGTATAAAATTGAATTCAATTTTAGGGCATATTTCTAAATTTAAGAAACACAAACATATCTACAAAAAGGAAAATAGGTTCATGCCTGATAATTTTCTTTTCTTGAGTCCCCACTCCTCAGCTGCTGGAGACAGAGGGCACCCTACCTTCATGAACTCATTCTTGGCCATAAAGGGGGAGTGGTCTTGGGCCCTGCCAGAAACCTTCTGTTGAAACTGGACAAGGACCCCATTTTCACTCCCTTTTTTTCTTATAAAACAATATTTGCCCTTCAAATGTATTCCTCCTCTTGGGAGGGTGAAGTGGGAGGAAAAAAAGAGACAGATTAACTCAGGCATTTGCTTGATGCCCCTGAGTTCCCAGGTGGATCCTGGACTAGTGTAGCAGAACTTAAGGAAAGAAAATTATCAGGTAGCAACAAAGATTACCTTTCTTTTCCTCTTGCAAGACCAGTCCTTACACTTGGGAGTTAGAAAAGCTACCCCTAGGCTGGGTGGGAGGAAGACAGGACTGCCTTAAGGACCCTTGACCCAAAGGCTGTGTCCATCCTAACGTGTTCGTCCAGCTTCTAATGTTTGGAAAACGAGTGCAGAGTTGACCAGTTGGGGACCCTGAAGATTTCATCTGGGGAGACCGATGATGCTTTTGCCTGGTATGAAGCCTTGTTGAGTGAGCTTGTAGTGCCACTGGTGCTTGCCTACTGTTGAGCATATAAGCCAAGACGAGCGCATCTTTGATTCATCTAGCTAATGTGGCCTTGGAGGCTGCTTCTTGCTTTTGTGGTCTACTGAACAGCATGAACAACCTATCATCCTGAAGAGTTTTGTCACCTTTAGGTTTCTTAATAGAACGTGATACACATACAGGAGGTGTGCAGTCTTTGCATGAGAGAGCTTATAACTCCAAAATTTGCCTAGTGGAGCATATTGCTACCAAAAAGATAGCTTTTACTGACAGATCCTTCATGAATACTTGCTTTAAGGGTTTGAAGAGTATTCCTACTAATGCTTTAAGGCTAAGATCCACTGAGGAAAAATCAGTCTCAAGGCTGGTCATATATACTTATCCCTTTAAAAAGTGCACTACATCTGGTATGTGGCTGCCTGGGTACTTTTGATATGGCCCTTATAGCAGGATATGGTTACCACTTGCACCTTCAGTGCCCTGAGTGCTAAGCCTTTGTCCAGGTCATTCTGCAAGACGTCTAGGATTTGTGGGCTGTCCAACTTTCATGGGGAAGGCTTTTGATCCCCGCAGTAAGCTTCAAGTAGCCTTCAAACTTGAATATATGCTAATGAGGTTTCAGCATGGTCATCACGACTGCCTAGGAATAACCTCTGCCTCACAGCTATGCCTCTTCAAAGACCAGGCCATAAGACAAAATGAAGATGGGTCTTCCATTGGGACTGGACCTTACCACAGCAATCCCTGTTTTCTTGGGAATTACATGGGGCCACCACTAGGAGCCTTGTCAGGTCTACATACCAAGTCATTGTCAGTCAATCCTGGGCTATCAGTATCACCTCTATTCTCTTTATCATTTTGCCTTTCAGGACTCTAAGCAGCGTTAGAGATGCAGGGTTCTGTCTGTTTCAAGACGCTGCCAGCTGCCCTCCCACCTTATTTGCGATCCTAAGTCAGGGAAAAGACAACGTCTATTCTCTTCAGAAATTGACTTTTATTTATCAGATTTGGCATAACAAAATAACAATTCCTATCTCTAACATCCTGGCCACTAAGCACCAGTTTTCCTTAAAGAAAGTTCTGTATCATGGGTGGTAACAAAACATGCTATAAACTTTAGCCATGTTTGTATATTAATGGGCAATTTTGAATTCCCTGTATCCCAGTTATTTGTATTCCCTCTCGTTCCATGTAACGCTCCCATGCGATGTTAATCTCGTTGTAAACTGGTGTGATTTGTATGCTATACAGGAATGTCGGTATATAAAAGTTAAAAATAAATAAATAGCCTGCTTAATATGTTAATACTTAGGCTAACTTACTCACCCTAGGTCCAGACCAGGCAATATCTCTGTTCACCTCTGAAGCAGGCTCCTTTTGGACAGCTGGAGAATGTGAATATAAGAACATAAGAAATTGCCATGCTGGGTCAGACCAAGGGTCCATCAAGCCCAGCATCCTGTTTCCAACGGAGGCCAAACCAGGTCACAAGAACCTGGCAAGTACCCAAACCTGGGCAGGGGAAAGGCTTGCTTTCTGGGCTTGGTACTGCAGAGCAGGCAGGTTGTCCAGATGGGAGTCTAGCTTCTGGCTCTGATGCTTGCCAGCTGTCTGGGCTTCTTTACACCCTGTCTCATCTATGACTCTGTGTCACTCTCCATGCCTGCGCCGGGGTCTCCTCTCTCCAATCACCTGGCCACACCTGGTGGTCTTCCTTCTTAATAGCTGGGAGGGCTGGTTTGCTTCTGGTCCCTCTTTGCTTTCATGGATGCTTCAGCACAGGTTTCAAGGTTGCTCTCATGATCTGCTCTCCAGGTTTTCTCCCAGGGTTTGTGTTCACCCCCCCCCCTCAATACTTTCCAGTTGATTACTATGCACAACCTCGTGGTGGGTGGAGGTTTTTTTGCCGCATTGTAGGTCTTTTTCCTTCCTACCCATTACTTCGGGAGGGGTCCTGGCACGTTGCAGGTTCTTTTCCCCCCTCCCATTCCTTCATGGGTAGAACTGCCACGTCTGTATGCCAAGCTGTGTGTCAGAGTATTTTTCTCAGGCTGCTCCCCCCTCCCCCAAGGGTGAGGGTCTCTCTGACCTCTGCTTGCTTGGCTGTCCCTGACACTTGCTTGGGATCTTAAGTCGTTGCCTCTGTGCTTTATATTTGCACAGGAACTGACAAACAGGCACATAGAAACATAGAAATGACATAGAAATGACGGCAGAAGAAGACCAAACGGCCCATCCAGTCTGCCCAGCAAGCTTTCACACTTTTTTTTTCTCAAACTTATCTGTTACTCTTGGCCCCCATCAGCAACCCCCTGGTTCCAGTTTCCCCTCCACCCCGCGATCTATGTAGAGAGCAGCGCTGGAGCTGCATCCAAGCGAAGCATCCAGCTCAATTGGTCAGGGGTAGCAACTGCTGCAATAAATAAATTATAAAAAAATGAATCCAGCAAGCCATCCCATTGATAACATCCCCACACAAACTATCAAATTGATTGAAAACTCAATAAATAAAACAATAACTGAAATTGTTAACCTATCACTCACAGAAGGGATATACCCTAATTGCCTAAAATCAGCTATCATCAAACCTTTACTAAAAAAGAACCACCTAGACCCAGAGAATATTCAAAACTAGAGACCCATATCAAACCTACCCTTCTTAGCAAAAATCATCAAAAAAATCGTCTACTCACAGCTATCTGACCACATAGAAATGAATAACATATTTCACCCCTCACAATTTGGATTTAGAAAAAATTTAAGCACCAAATCACTACTATTGTCATTAAATGACACAGTACTTAGAGGATTCGATAAAGGAAAGAGTTACATATTAATCCTGCTGGATCTATCTGCTGCCTTTGACACAGTTAACCACTCTATCTTACTCAATTGACTATCTGAAATAGGAGCAACGAGAACCACACTAAAATGGTTCACCTCTTATTTGTCAAACAGAAGTTTCCAAGTAATCTTCAAAATAACAAGGTAAAGCACTGGAGTCCCACAAGGATCTGCCCTGTCTGCAACACTTTTCAACATCTATCTGCTACCTATCTGCCACACACTGGATTGCCTAGGCCTAACCCATTTCCTTTACGCTGACGACATCCAAATTTTGATCCCAATTCAGAATACAATTGAAGAAACTTATAAGAGAATAACCAGCTATCTCGCAGAAATCAAACAGTGCCTATCCTCTATAAAACTCATAATAAACATTGAGAAAACCGAATTAATAATCCTAGACAAAAAAGTCAGTGAAGCTCCAATGCAGCCGCTCAAAATGGATGACCCTAAAACACTGATCTCTCCTGTCAACTACGCTCAGAATATAGGAATAACCATAGACAAAGATCTATCTTACAAAACCCACATAACAAATAAAATCAAAGAAGGATACCACAAATTACTCACACTCAGATGCCTTAAACCTTTTCTCACACAAGAAGATTTCAGAACAGTACTACGACTACTTATATTCTCCAACCTTGACTACTGCAATGCCCTACTTCTTGACCTACCTCTTACTACCATCCATCCACTCCAAATACTACAGAACACAGCAGCCAGAATTCTTACAGGAACAAAGAAACACGAGCATATCACGCCAACCCTTATCTCTCCACACTGGCTCCCAATAAAATACAGAATAGAATACAAGGTTCTAACAATCCTTCACAAAATAATCACAGGACAACAAAATCTATGGCTGAACAAACACATCATACCCCATGTACCAAAAAGGAACCTTCGATCAATGAACAAAGGCCTCCTCAAAATACCTCGTGTAAGATCCACTCATCTGAACACAACTCGTGAGAGAGCTATTTCCCTCGCCAGCCCCACCCTTTGGAATGCATTACCAAGTGAAATAATGCAACCTGATATCAAAACCTTTAAAAAAGACTTGAAAACCTGGATGTCTACAAGAGCCTACGCAAATGATCTCATCCATCAACACAACAAGAATTCCACACAAACTTCCACCAAGAAAAGTCCACAACCTCAAAGAAACATAAAAGCATCTAAGACAACCCAAGAATTTACAAGACAATCCACTTACCCACATCCAAAGGGCTAGCTTAACTACCTAAACCATATAGTAATCAGGATGCAAATTCTATCGATGAAAAATATGATGTAACAATGTTATCTATTACAACTCAGCGTTTGTTTAACTAATGTATCTACTGTGAACCGTTATGATCGAGACTCAGCGTTTGTTTAATGTATTTATTGTTTAATGTATTTATTGTGAACCGTTATGATGGCGAAACCAAATGACATACAAACATAATAAATAAATAATTAAATAGGCAAGTTATTCCCATGCTTATTTGTTTACCCAGTCTGTGTCATTCAGTCCTTGTTAGTTGTCTGAATATAATTCCTCTTTTCTTTATTCCCCCTGCCGTTGAAGCAGTGTGTTGCGCTGGATAAGTATTCCCAGTGAAGTATCAGGCTTAATTGATTCAGGGTAGTAACCACTGTAACAAGCAAGCTACTCCCATAATTATTTGTTTGCCCAGACTATGTAATTCATTCCTTGTTGGTTGTTGCCTGAATATAAATCCTCTTTTCCTCTCCCCCCCTGCCATTGAAGGAGGAAAAGAGGATTTATATTCAGGCAACAACCAACAAGGAATGAATTACATAGTCTTGGCAAACAAATAATTATGGGAGTAGCTTGCTTGTTACGGCGGTTACTACTCTGAATCAATTAAGCCTGATACGTCACTGGGAATACATATCCAGCGCAACACATCTGATAAGTTATCCCTCAGTGTATCAGGACAAGGCCTCTTCATTTTCCACAGAGACAATGTTTTAAAGTTCACTGGGGCAAAATTCCTTCTCTTGCTGTGACAGTTCCTTTTTGGGGCCTGTCAGAATTTGGCATGTACATGACTATTATAATAATTCACCAGAGTGGTTGGGGCTAAATCAGCTCCAGGGCCAGGTCTCTTCTATAGCCCTTCCCCTACTCCAGGTGGGTCTTCGCTGGGCCTGTCCAGGGAGGTTGAGTTGGGGCCCATGTTGTATGCCAGGCAAAAGGAGCCTACAACACTGGGGACCATTTTATGTCTGTAGGCTATGTACCTGTGGCCACGCAACATTTTTTTTTTTTTTTAAGTGGCCTGCAGTGCTAGAGCAGCTCCAAGGCTGAGGGCCTGAAAAAATAAGCAAGAGATTCAGTACACTGCACTCAGTGCCACTTTCCTTCTACCAATTTCCTTGCAAAGGCCCCTGCAATACTCACCATCTCAAAGGAATTGCTGCAGACAGCCGGTTGTGTTGCCTGTCCTTGCTGCCCTGCTCAACCATTGTGTGTGTGTTTTCTTTTGCTTTATTCATCCTGCACAAACCCAGGAGGAGCAGAGGCAGGGAGCAAGAGAGAGTGAGAGAGCCCAATAGTTCCTTATTTTATTTATTTATTTTTTATAGGGCCAGGTCCTTTAGGATCCTTTACTCCCTAAGGAGTGGGGTCCCCCTAGGAGCGATTCTTAATTCCCTAGGAAAAACAGGGAGACAGCTCCACTGTGGAAATCAGCCCCGAGAGACTGTTGCCACAGGAGCTAAGAGAGCTCTACCAGGCGAGGCTGTACCTTGGCTCTGGGAAGATTAAAAAGTCCGTCTACACTTGTCTGTAACCGCTGGAGGCAGAGACTATTGGCAAGGGCCTACGACCTCATCCCCTTTATGGCCAAGAGTTAGGTCATAAAGGGGTTATGTCCTCTCTCTGGCAGCTGAGAAGTGGGGAAATCCCAGGTGTAAGGACTAGTCTAGTAGAAGGAAAAGGAAAATACTTTTTTGACTGAATTATTTTTAAGCAAACTTAAGTGCAATTTCAAGACTGAGTCAATAAACCAATTTCTGTTATACAGCAGAATTCTTAATATAAGGTTATTCTTAAAATATCTAAGTTGGATCATATTGTCTTTTTTTAAATTTAGTTTCCACTGGTTTGGACTAATGCAGATAATGTCATGAAATGAGGTTTTAGTAGGATCCTGTAATATATCTGGATAATATATAATAAAACAATGTGTTTGAATTTTTGATTTTAATTTTTGATGCAAACCAAGTACTTAAAATGACACTATAACTCAAAGTATGGTAGCATTTTCATTATCTTTTCACAGACTAGAGGGATTTAAAATAGTTATCCCCTGAAGAAAAGTGTGTGTGTGGTGGTGGGGGGAATCTAGTAGATGACAGCAGGAAAAGATACATCGACTTATCCAGTTAGACAATTTATTCTTATCCATACTGCAAGGATATATCCTAGCTGCCAGCTGTGCAAACTTGGCTTCTTATAGGATGCCACTCTTTTTCAAAGTAAGTTTTGTATTTGGCAAACAAACCCCTCTACCCTCCATAATAGTCTACTTTTTAGAAAATAGATTTTGAGGCAGTGATTCAATACTTCATTTGTAAAAGCCAAGAATTCTTCATAAAGTTTGGTGAAAATTTTGATAGGTTTAAAAAGATAAATAAAAATTATAAAGATAAAACCAAAAGTTGGAAATGATGACTTTTTAATTGGACTATCTTAATACTTTGGTGACGAGCTTTCAAGAGTTATACTCTGTGCACATCAATAAAAACAGATATGACGAAACAGGGATTTCACACAGGCATAAGCAGCCTGAAGAGACAGGACTTTTAGGTTGTCCAGAAGACAGAGTGAGTCCCGGGCGAACAGTGCCTTAAGGCAGAAAGAAAGAGTGAACAAGAGTTGGCTAGGGGGATTGCAAATCGAGAAGGAACAGGAAGCACAAGACTGCTGGGGAATATAGTTTGAAGATTTTTGGCAGGGAGCCAATTAGGATAACAGCTGCAGAAAGGTGTGGTGGTAATTGGGAGACACAGCTGAGGTCAATTACACAGCTGCTGCAGGGAATTGGTGCATCTCTTAAAAAGAGAGAGAGGCACTGGAGCCAGGAGAGGGCTCACCCAGATGCAGAGATGTGCATAGCATTTGGTTATGGATTTTGAATCTGCACTGGTACATTTGTGAAATAGGTTCTGCACAGTCCTGGGGAACTGGACTGGCCTACCAGTGCATTCTGATGCAGAGATGCCCAAAGCCTTCGATTAGGGATTTTGAATCTGCAGATGTACAGTTGGAAGCAGATTTTATATGTCCTTGGGGAATTTGGCTGGCCTGTGAGCGACTACCAAGCTATAAATGGGAAGTGAAAAGTGATGCATGGAATAAAGTTTTTTTTTACTACAGATGGCTGGATTTGAGTTATATGTTCCAGAGAACTGTCAGTAGGTCTTGCTGGGCCCAGACAGCGACTTGTGCCAACAGATTTTGCATGAAGTTCAATTAAAAAGTTCTTAGCTACAACTTTATTTTTATCTTTAAATGTCTAAGTGGACCAACAATACTATTTTATTCGAGGTTCAAGTTTAGTCTGTATATCTAAGGTGGGTGATGCCCATGTGGAAGAATTTTGATAGACTGCAGTACAGTATTTGCTATTCTCACAGGACAAGCAGGATGGTAGTCCTCACATATGGGTGACATAATCAGGATGGAGCCCAATCACGGAGCACTTTTGTCAAAGTTTCTAGAACTTTGACTGACACTACTGAGCAGCATGCCACCAACCCTGCATCCAGCAGGGGTTCCCCCTTCAGTCTCTTTTTTTTCCGTGCAGCTTTAGCAGATTCCCGACAGGAATTTTTCCTCAGGGATTATTTTCAGAATTTGAAAAATTTCTCACCACGTTCAGAAGAGAGGCAAAAAGATCCACCTTCAAAGCACGTAGTTACTACCCTCCTCCGGCTCGATCTCATCCAACCAGACCCTATCAGTGGGCTCAATCTCGCCAGGCCTCAGAAGACACAACCACTTCCGCAACCTGGCCCTTCTTTGGGATTTTGACTCCCCACTAGAGAGCAATTGTCGACTTCCAACTCTGCCATCTCTACCAGTAGGCAGCCATCTCTGCCACTTAGCCATCATGTGGAACACAATCACCACGGATCAGTGGGTCCTGTCGGTCGTAGCTCAAGGTTACCATCTAAACTTCCTCTCAGTATCGTCGGACTCTCCACCTCGTCCGTGATGGAGTTCCACCGACCACTCCACTTCTAGAAGAGGAAATAACATCCCTCCTACAATTCAATGCCATAGAACAAGTTCCCCCTCTACAAAGGGGAAAGGGCTTCTACTCCCGATATTTCCTAATACCAAACAAATCGGGGGGGCATTCATCCAATATTAGATCTTCGTGCCCTAAACAAGCATCTTTGAAAGGAGAAGTTCAGGATGGTAACCTTAGGCTCTCTACTCCCTCTTCTCCAACAGGGAGATTGGCTTTGCTCTCTAGATCTACAAGACACGTATATGCATATAACAATAACCCTGTCTCACAGAAAATACCTCCGGTTCCTCGTCGGAAACCAGCACTTCCAGTACAGAGTGCTTCCATTTGCCCTGGCATCGGCCCCTCGTGTCTTCACGAAATGCCTGGCAGTAGTAGCCGCATACTTAAGGCGACTGGGCACTCACGTCTACTCTTACCTAGACGACTGGTTACTGAGGGCCCAGTCTGCAGAGGCGGTTCTTCAATCCCTCCATCTTGCCTTGCGACTACTACTGTCCTTGGGATTTCTAGTCAGTTATCAAAAGTCCAATCTGACTCCGTCCCAATTCCTCTGCTTCATTAGAGCGGATCTCGTCACTATCCAAGCAAAAGCTTTTCTTTCCAGGGACCGTGCTCATATGCTTGCAATACTTGCACACACTATGTAGACTCGCCAAACCACGATGGCTCGTCATGTTCTCATCTTGTTGGGCCACATGACGTCCTCGGTCCATGTTACACCGATGGCTCGACTTGCCATGAGAATAACACAGTGGACATTAAAGACCCAGTGGTCTCAGGCCCACCAGCCAATGTCCAACATTTATTATTTAAAAGTTTTTATATACCGCACAATAAGGCATTGATATGTCCATCTAGGTGGTTTACAAGAATACAAACATAATTTAAAATAAAAGCAAAATTAACACAATTAAAATTAAAATACATACATTAAGATTTAGACTGTGGTAGTATTATATTCATAGTAATATATAACTGAGATTATTATGTTCTATAGGCACTGTTAAACAGGTAAGTTTTCAGCATTTTTTTAAACTCTTTGTGATTTGGTAACAATTGGATTTGTTCGGGAAGAGAGAGAGCGTTCCACAATGTTCGACCTGCTACATAGAAGGCCCTTTTCCGTATTAAAGCTAAGCTGACAATTCTAACTGAAGGAATTTCTAACAAACATTTGTCCATAGAATGGAGTTGTCTTGACGGTTTATATATTCACAGCAGAGAGCAGAGCCATACCAAATTGGGGTTATAGAGGAGGTTATGAATAATGTCCATGTCACCAGGCAGCTTCGTCTCTCACTGGCTCCGTGGATCCAAGAGTCCAACCTTGTCAGAGGGCTACCTTTCCAAGCTCCAGAACCCCAGATAACTCTGACAACAGATGCTTCCACTCTAGGTTGAGGAGCCCATGTCAACAACCTGCAAACCCAGAGAACCTGGTCTGCAGCAGAATCACAACATCATATAAATTTTCTGGAGCTCAGGGCAATCAAATATGCCCTTCTAGCCTTCAAAGATTGCCTATCCAACAAGGCAATCCTAATCCAAACAGACAATCAAGTAGCGATATGGTACATCAACAAGCAGGGTGGAACTGGCTCCTACCTGCTGTGTCAGGAAGTAGCACAAATCTGGGCTTCAGCTCTCTCTCATTCCATGCTACTGAGAGCAACCTACCTGGCGGGCGTGGACAATGTACTAGCGGACAAACTCAGTCACACGTTTCATCCCCAAGAGTGGTCCCTGAACTCCACGGTGGTGGAGAACATATTCCAGAAGTAGGGGTATCCGAGTACAGACCTCTTTGCGTCGATTCACAACCGCAAAGTAGAGAACTTCTGCTCCCTACATCGCAGTCACAGAACTCCACCAAGGGACGCCTTCGCCCTCCCTTGGGCAATAGGTCTCCTGTATGCCTATCCCCCACTTCCACTCATAAGCAAGACTCTCGTGAAGTTACGACGGGACAAGGGCCTCATGATTCTCATAGCCCCTTACTGGCCATGCCAGGTGTGGTTTCCCATCCTTCGCGACCTCTCAGTCCGTCAACAAATTCGTCTAGGCGCAGATCCATCTCTGATTTCTCAGGACAGCAAACAGCTGCATCATCCGAACCTCCAGGCCTTGTCGCTGACAGCCTGGATGTTGAAAGGCTAATCTTACAACCCCTCAACCTCTCTGACTCAGTATCCCAAGTCCTGGTAGCTTCACAAAAGCCTTCTACTAGGAAATCTTATCATTCCAAATGGAAGAGGTTTTCCTCATGGTGCACATCAAAGGAATTAGATCCCATTACCTGCCCCACAACAAAGTTTCTAGACTACCTCTGGCACCTCTCAGAGTCTGGTCTACAAACTGCATCCATTAGAGTTCATGTCAGTGTGGTGGCCGCCTTCCATAAAAGTACAGGTGATGTCTTGATTTCAACATAACCCTTAGTGGTACGCTTTATGAAGGGCTTGCTACATCTCAAGCCCCCTCTCTATCCCCTGGCGCCTCTGCTTGGGACCTTAATGTGGTATTAGCATGATTCATGAAACCTCCGTTTGAGCCTCTGCACTCTTGCGAGTTACGTCATCTCACTTGGAAAGTGCTCTTCCTTCTTGCTTTGACCTCTGCTCGCAGGATCAGTGAGCTACAGGCGCTGGTAACATACCCCCCTTACCTGAAATTCCTTCATGATCGGGTTGGTCCCTTGAGAATATGGTGTTAGTATGAAATCAGACATTCAAATCAGCATTAAATGTTGTTTTACTGAAGACACAACAGATATCCACATTTAAAAGCTCACCATGGTTAATGAAGGAATTGCACTCTTTAAACGTTGTAAATATAGAGCTGAAACAGTTTGGTGAAAGAATTCCACACAAGAAAATAAACAGGATTAGAAAGAGCATGATAACCTTTATAGGAATTCTATTATTAAGACCAAGCCCAGAATAAACCAAGACAATTATTTAGGATAGTGGCATGGTTGTTAAAGCCATGATCCCCCAATTGGAATGTTGGAGCATTCTAAGAAAGAATGTGAGAAGTTTTTGGATAACTTTTTAAATAAGAGTTGACTAGGATATCTTTATCCCGAGGAAAATGAATAGGTTCTTTAGACCTTACTGGTAGTACATTTACAGAGATCCCAGGAGCTAATCTGAAGCACGATCATTTTACCCATGAGGAAGTAGCAAGACCATAGTATGCTAAAATAAAGGGAGAACAAGGATTAGATAAACTGAAAGAATTTCCCTTAATAACTATAACGGAAATAGAGCTGGTGGCAAAAACGTAAGGGCCACAACTAGTTGAGAGGATCCTTGCCTCTCATGGTTGGTGCAAGCAGGAATTTCTTGTCTTAGTAAAGAATTTATGATAGATAATATGTCCTTGAAGAAGGATGTTGAAGCAGGAGATTTAAAACTAGCAGTGTTCTGTCCACTTTTAACCTAATCTGGATGAAAAGTATCTTAATTTTAGACCTATCTCTAATTTGAGTAAGATCCTAGAAAACCTGATGCTGCTTCAAATCACATCAGCCTTTAAAAGAACATAATGTGCATAACTGAGATGTGATAATCCATTGTATGAGTTAGACAGAGGAAATGATTCTGCTTGTTTTATTGGATCTAAGTTCAGTTTTTGACACAGTGGATCACTAGATACTGCTGCTGTTGCTGTCTGGATTTGATTTAGAGGGTACTATGTTGAAATGGATTACCCCATTTCTCACGAATAGATGGCAGTTAGTGACCATAGTGGATATGGTTTCCAGCCCCCATGGGGTGACTTATGATGTCTCTCAGAGATCATATCTCTCTTCTGTACTATTCATTTTGTGTGTCCATATTCAGCCGCTGTATGGCTCAGCTAGTTGGCTGGATAAACTTGTCTTGCTAACTTAGCCTCTTTATTCAGCAGTGTGGCCGCACCACTGAGTATATCCAGCTATTTTAAAGTTAGCTGGATAAGTTATCTGACTAACTCTAAATATCAGAGCCAACTTATCCTGCTAATTCAATTCCTCCCTGTTACACCCATTCATCTCCTACCACTTAGACATAAATATTTAGCAAATATAAATCTGGCTAAGTGGCAGCCACTGACTGCTGCTAAATATTTAAACCGCACCATTTAGCTAGATAAGTTGGAACTTATCCAGCTAAGTGGTGCTGAATATTGGCCTCTTTATATCTATAACCTTCTGGGATATCTGAGATTTTTGGAATTGGTTACCTTGTATATACTGGTGACATCCAGCTGGATATGTCATTGGGACTTTGTTGATCTGAGGTTTGACGGACTATCTCATCTTGCCTTCTGGCTATTAGTAGTTGGAGATCTAGGAACATGAAAAACTGTGGGAAAACCGAGGTCATGCATATTTGTAAACTGGGGATAGATCCCATTCTAGTGCTGACCTTACCTGATAATAAATCAGTCCCAACTAAGAAGAGTATGAAATATAGGTGTGCTTCTTTCTGAGCATATGTCCATGTGACCACTTATTCAGTTGGTGATTAGAATTCTTCAGGTGATTGAGGCTTATTTGCCAGTTGAGGCCATATTTGGAAAGAAAGGAGTTAATAAAGTGGTTTGTGCTTCAATTTCCTCAAGGCTTGATTATTGCAATGCCTTGCTGATAGGATTATCAGAAAAATCTATTCACAGCTTACAAATAAATCACAACTGAGCAGTCTGTAGTTGCGAATGGTAAGCAGTGAGACAATGACTCTGACCTTACTGGTAGAATTCTGTCCTCAATTTAAGATTATTTGCTTGCATGCAGGTCCTTGTGATGTCAAGGGTCCATATAGACAAATTGAGAAGGTACATCCCAGACTAGATTTTATGCTTCTCTCAGAAAACTTTATTAGAGGAATCGAAATGGAAGGAGGCCCGCCTAGCTAGGCAAAGGGTCTTTAAATGCTGTACTCCACAGCTTTGGAACCATCTATCCATAGAGGCTCCTTAGATTATCCTTTATTTAGGAAGCTAGTGAAGATGGCCCTTGCTGGGATGGTTTAGAGCATCTAATGATTGAAAAAAGTGATGGTGATGCTGTGGTCAGTGCAAAAGGTTAATTACATTGATGATAGATGATCTGAAGACAAGTCATCCAATGTTTAGTTGTTATGGGGGGAATTGGTAATGGATGGTGGGCTTTTTAAGAGAAGGGCTGGGATGATGGGTCCAGAAGAGAGGCAACTTTTATGGGTTGGTTGTTGTGCTTGATAAGGGGATTTTTTTAAACTTATGTTTTTATGTTGAACAAAGATAATTGACAAATACCACAAAGGAGCAGGAGCTGCACTCAGCATTACAAGAACATACAGGAAAAGTGCAGAATAAACTTGCAGGTCCGAAAGTTTATCAACTTAATCATCAAATTTATTAATGTTTCTTATAATGGCAACTCCACTGGGTTTATAATAGAAATTCAACGGGTCCCCCGACATGGACCCCATGTTTCGCCGTTAGGCTGCGTCGGGAGGGACAGATGTCTTTATACCAGCATTCTGTAAACATAAATATACACATCAGAACCGAAATAGAGAGGGCAAGCAGACATAGAAATAAGAATACATTATCAACATACCGTATTAGTTGTAAGCCAAAGTTTCCAGGGAGCACACTAGCTTCCAGTACTACAGCAATTTAAAGCCCACATTTTGGCACGAAAAATACAGAAGGCTCAGAGAGAAGGAAAAGTAGCCAATCAGAACGCTAAGATTCTAAACCAATGAAAGAGCAGAAAACACTGGCCACAAGGTTTATGTCCACTTTGTGGTTGTATATGTGAACTGTCAGAGAAATGTGCAGAATGAACCATGTCCCTTACATACGTCTGCTAACTGTATTCTTCCATTTTCCACCTCGAGTGCAAAAATTACTAAAATTATTCGTAAACACTGGTTCTCGTCATTAGATAAATTCTTCAATTGTCCCCCACCTGCCGTGGGAAAAATTTAAGGGACATGTTGGTTCATTCTGCACATTTCTCTGACAGTTCACATATACAACCACAAAGTGGACATAAGCATTGTGGCCAGTGTTCAGTTTGCCCACTGACGTCTCACACGACATCATTCACACATCCAATTTCCAATAAAACTTTTGTGTTATATGGCTCCTCAGATTGTTCCACCTCTGGGGTGGTTTATGTGATTTGCTGCCCATGCCAGAAATTATATGTAGGCAAAACCACTCGGATGATAAAAACTCACATCATTGAGCACCATTCTAACATAAAAAACCAAGGGGAAAATGCTCCCCTAGTCGACCATTGGATCCAGGCATCACATTCTTTACAAGATCTGCATTTTTTTGTTCTTGAAGTGGTTTGCCCCCCTTTGCGGGGAGGCAACTATTCAGAGTTGTTACTGAAGCGGGAACAAAAATGGATTTATTTATTAGATACAGTTACACCTAAAGGATTGAACACTGAATTAGAGTGGAGCTATTTTACCTGACGTTCCTTTGCAGTGATTGGATTGGCTGTCCTTTCTGCTCTTTCATTGGTTTAGAATCTTAGCGTTCTGATTGTCTACTTTTCCTTCTCTCTGAGCCTTCTGTAGTTTTCGTGCCAAAATGTGGGCTTTAAATTGCTATAGTACTGGAAGCCAGTGCGCTCCCTGGAACTAATACGGTATGTTGATAATGCATTCTTATTTCTATGTCTGCTTGCCCTCTCTATTTCGGTTCTGATGTGTATATTTATGTTTACAGAATGCTGGTATAAAGACATCTGTCCCTCCTGACGCAGCCTGAAGGTGAAACACGGGGTCTGTGTCGGGGGACCCGTTGAATTGCTATTATAAACCCAGTGGAGTTGCCATTATAAGAAACATTAATGAATTTGATGATTAAGTTGATAAACTTTCGGACCTGCAAGCTTATTCTGCACTTTTCCTGTATGTACTTGAACAAAGATAATTGGACATGTTTTATTTGTTATGTAGATGTGTTGGTTAGATGAAAGGATAAATATGTGTATAAATGTGGGTTAGGGTTATCTGTGGCAAGAGGACTAGGTCTTATGTAGAGAGGTCTCTTTATATGTTTTGTATCTTTTTTTATGGGATATTTATCCTAAAATTGATCTGCAACTCTCCTTGAGCACTATGTGCACAAGATAGGAGCAAAAAATGTGACAATTAAATAAATAAAACACGCTGAATGCCTTGGAGGAGACTACAGATTTCATACTGTAGCATTATGCTGACACAGTTTGTTGTTCCATATCTTAAATGGTTTTTTTTTTTGCTCAACCTGAAAATGGATTTTCTTTTTAATAAATGGTGATGCAGTATCTTGCCTACAGCCTTTATTTCTCAGTGTAACATTTGAGTTCCTTCAAAAACATCCAGGCAGGGGTTTATGATGATTTTTGGGTCAAGCTCTATCATGCTTTAAGTTCCTCTTTATGTTAAAGGAATGATATTCAAAAATTGAGAGATCAGACCTGTTTACAGTGTCTAGCAGTGTGTGTTTCTTCCTTATATTAGTTGAGTTGAAAGCAACATAAAGGCAATATCCTGCAAACGTGTTTCCTTCTGATTGATCTTGATTAAATTGAGCTTTTGCTGACAAGTACATGCAGAAATAGTTTTAAATCCTGTTTAATGTTTAAATCATTTGACACCCTTGGTGGGCGCATGAGGTGTTGAGTTCATTCAGTGCTGCCAGGTCAGTTTAGTTCAGACATGTCATGAAAGGGATGTGCTTGAGCTCTGTGGGGAAGGAGCTGATTGTGTTTTAACACTGGTGCCTCCTGCGAGCAGCTGTGGAGCCCTGATGCTTTCTTTTTCAAAGGAAATTAATGCCATGTGCCTTGCTTTCCCAATCAGAGTGGTAACACCCTTCAGGTGTTCGTAAGGGGTGGGAATAGAGGAACAACATTTGGTGTTAGTTTGGTAACCTCAGTGGTGTTTGGGCCAAAACTTTTAGAGCTTCACCTGAATGGCTTTAAGGATACCACTAAAAGAAAAAAATACCTAAAGGATTTTTATTCTGTACATATTCTTAAAATAAAACTATTCATTTTCTTTTAACAGGTATCTTTCAGATGAAGGAATTGAAGCTTGTACAAATTCTTCTGACAAAGTCAATATGAGTAACATTATTCCAGTTGTCCTCAATGTACGTCACAATTTGAAATTTTCTGTAAAGTACCTAATTATATAGATTGAGATTTTTATGTATAAAAAAGTTGATCTAATCCAATGTAAATTTTAACTAATAGTTGCATGCTTTTCATTTTTATTGATTATATCATCTGGCAATGTTTGACTTCATGCATCAATTTTAAATTTTAGAATAGTCATTTCTTATTGATTGAATTAGTTTTGCTAGATATTTAATAGCACATTTTACATTGCAAAATGCATCAATTTAGTAGTTTTCTGTCTGTTTTTTTTAAATTTAAAACAATTAATAATCCACTTTCCTAATTTAAAATCACAGGAGGATACAGCATGCATATTGCCAAATAAAAAAAAAACCTAAATGCATAAATATGTATGTATGTATAAAACAATATGGAGTGAATTTTCAAAGGAATTATGTATGTAAAAGCAGCTTTCAAAAGCCTATTTACATGCGTAAAGTCCATTTACATGTGTAAAACTTTTTGAAAATTGCCTCCTATATATATATATTTATGTATGTATAAAACACTAAAAATAAGTATAACAATAAAATAAACAATAAAACAGTCATAATGAATACTTCACCTAAAACAGTAGCCTATCAGGCCAATTAAACTATGCATGTCGTTAAAATGCTTTCATCAACTAAGAAGTCTAATACATTTTTCTGCTCAAATTAAGTGTTAAAATGTCATGTTCAGACCCTTCCTATGGTTTGGTTCCAGCCTTAGCTCTTGAGGAAGACTACTCCAAAGGCTTGGTACTGAGGCAGAAAAGGCTCTTTGCCTGCTTACAGTCATTGACTTATGCAAACAGTTGAGGGAATTCACTGCCAAAGTTTGCTGCTGTACTGTTCCTTATAAATGAGTGTCTCCCTTAGTAGGGTTCATTTGCCGATATTATAATGCACTATTAATCTATCCCAGCAGGGTCTTCACACTCCAGAATTGGAAAGTGGCGCGCTCTGATTGAATAACAGATTCTGCTTTAAAATGCAAATTAAAGAACAAGCTGTCTGTTCCATCGTGGAGTGTTATATTCATTTAAAACCTATATAGGGAATTTTCTCAGTATTAGTGAGCCTTTCGTTCCTAGATCATCCGTTGAAATTTGGCTCATCCTTGGTAGAAACCTGAAAGGGTGGCTTATGTGAACTGAGTTGGTAGTCTCGGTCCAGGTCCGAGTGGACAGATTTCACATCACTAAAACCACCATTAGAATCTGGTACTAATTGGCTACACTGCTGATTGTTTCAGTAGAGAGATAAAAAATTATGCAGCCATGCAGATTGAATTAAACCTCTCACTCACAGAGGTGGTTCCTCAAGGGCAGGGCTGAGATACATCAACAGGGCAGTATGGGGAAGCCTGCACTACTGCTGCTGCTGCCTATGCTACAACTTCCTTGTGGATAGATGAAGGACTTTAGTTTCTAGTGCTGTCAATTTGGCACTTATTACATAAAAATAAAACTATGTGTGGGTTTCATGTAACTAAAATCTTTAAAGTAGATTGTCTTTACAATTTCAGAGTTTCCTTAGTGATGGATTTAATGTATATTTATAAGGTCTCTATTTGTAGAGCTATTACTAGCTATTACTCCCTCATATTACTATTACTTGCTATTACTCCCTCATATTTCAGAGGTGTATCTCTTTGTGAGTGCACAGTGTGAGGAACTCTTTTGTAAACTTAGATAAAATGATTGAAGGAATTATTGAATTGCATATGGCATTATAGTTTGTTTTAGAAACAAGCACTATAATCACTCTTTAGGTTGTCAGTTCAAAACTCAAACCTTCATCCAAGTGTTTCCTGTTAGGTGGGATTTACAGGATCATGATCCTAGATCCATAAAAACTGTGGGAAAAATAGGATTGGGAATATGATTTGGAAGCTTATCCTTGATATTTTATGCCCTGTAATATTGGAATCCATTGAACGCTAGCTAACTAGAAATGTCCAAGAGATGGGTGGGATTTTGTATTATCAGCCTGATTTGTGATAATTTTGCCCATTTCTTGTCTGTTTGAATTTGTTGGGGTTTTTTTATATTAAAATTATGATGTCATAAGTAGGCAATGTTTTCTACTTTTTTGGGGAATGGAATTTGATGGTACAGTTTTATTATTTTCTGAATTAAAATGGAATTTTACAATGCCATTAAGAGGTAAGGTGCTGGCAATATATATTTGGAGGAAAATTATAAAGCTTTCTTTGAACAGTAAGGTGCCTTGCTGACCACAAGAACGATTAAACAAAACAGGGACCACTGACAACTCTTTGAATAGTGAGAAACAGAGATCCCTAATCCCCAGTTAGCAGTCTATTTCTGTTACTTTGAAGGTGAAGGTTTCACTCTCAGGCTTGCTAGGATCTTCAGAACATTAGGAAGTTAATGTTGTAGATTTTAGATTTCTTTCTATGGTTAATATTTATTGTACAAAAACAAAAACTCATAAGATTTTGGTTTTGTGTTTATTTTTTAGTGCAGAAAATGAAAGTTAAATTAACCATAGAACAGTTAAATATATATACATTCACAGTGCACCAAATGTAAAGAGCATCCTTTAGTTATTAGATGACTCAGTGCAGAAGAGATAATCAACCCTTAGCCTTAAACGATATCCAAAATAACAAGCACCATTTGGTGAACAGTGAGCTCCCTTGAAAAGGTTCTAATGAATTAGTAGTTCTGCTTTATATATGACAAATATTATGGCAAACTTTGGTTTGATAGTGCTGGTAAGACAGGTTTTCTATTTTAAATACTTCCCTTGCTGCTTCCCTGCTTTTTATGTTTTCCAGCTTCACCACTGAGAGCAAAGTTCTCAACTGAGTCTTCAATTTTATCAGTGTGGTGGATTTCTGACACTCCTTCCCCCCAGTACAAGCTTCAGCATGCCTTTTCTGTAGCACAAAGCAATTCCCTTTTCTGCATTTGTAACACTGAACAATGGCAGATTGCATTAATTATACATTTACACTGGAAGTGCAGCAGCACTGAGGAGTTAACCTGCAAGCTTTTCACTACATTAAGATTTCTATCACAATCTTCTTGGCTTGTTAAGTCCCAGTTCAGGTCCTCTCTGGTGTATTGTTAGAATGCAGATATGTAGCTGATATCATTTGTGTCTGCTTTTCTCCTAGAGCTATTTAGAAAATAACATTCCATTTTAAATCTGTTATAAAGTTTGTTTTGTAATTCATTTTAATTTCAGACAGATTTAAGAACCATTGGCAAGAAATTTCTTCCAAATGACATCAATGGAGGAAAGGTGGAAAAGGTAATGGAAAATAATGATCCCTGCATTGTTATTTTTTATTTGCATTGTTTGTGATTTATGCTTTTTTTTTTTTTTTTTAACTTGGAATATGTTGCCCTATGGTATTAGAGACATATTTGACCATTTTTTCTGTGGATTCCAAATCTCATAAGAAAATATAAACTGTGGTGTAATTGCTTTTGTGGGTTCTGAAAATGAAGTGCATGTGAATTACACACAGTTTTTTGTGACTTGTTTTAGGCATTATGGGCTTCCAGTTCACTGGGGTCTTTGCCTCTCCATCTTCTGGCTATTCATGTGGCTGATGAGCGGTGCACACTAGCATTTTATTAGTGCTACTTAGGGGATTTAGTTACTGACCTAAATCACAGCAGACTTATTGGGAGGAAAGTTTCTCTGTGTGTGGGTGGAGAGGATAACCAGATGTTCTGATTTGTACATCATCTGTTGCTACCTTTTCCAGCCGAAGTCGTGATAAATGTAGCAGTAGTTTTAATCAAGGAAAAGCACGAGCAGAGCAGAAATGCATAAAAAGTAAACAGCCAAAGGAAATAAGCATTGCTTTAAACACCTTTTTATATTGCTGAACAGCTGTTGAGACTGCTTCAAGTAACAGTATGTAACCACCTAATATACAAACTACTAAACTATGTCCTTTAACTTATAATAGTGTTAAAAAAATATACTTTCTTTAACAGCATGGTTGTATTGTACTGAAAGATCCACTAACGATTTTATAAAATGTCTTTATATTTTTATTTCCTTTCTTTTTCTGTCTTTATCCCAGGACAAGCAGGATGCTAGTCCTCACATATGGGTGACATCATTGATGGAGCCCTATTGTGGAAAACATTCTGTCAAAATTTCTAGAAACTTTTGACTGGCACTCTGAGCCCACTGAGCATGCCCAGCATGCTATGATATTCTCAGCCACAGGGGTCTCCCTTCAGTCTTCGTTTTTCCGCGCTGCTGTTGGCATCGCGGAGCAGGAGCCTGTGTGAACTTTCTCACAGTTTGTCTGACTAAAAATCAGATTTAAAAAGCATTTATTCTCTCCCACATCGGGGTCTCTTGTGTTACCACTGGCTGGTGAGTAAATTTAGTCTCTTTTTTACTCTTTGGAGTAAAAATAATTTTCTCATTTTTTTCTCTCATTTTCATCGACTGCTGTCAGCAAAAATATGGCCACGGGATTTAAAAAATGTCCCAGCTGTAATCGGACAATGTCCATTACAGATCCACACCTCGAGTGTGTCCTTTGCTTAGGTCAAACACATGATGTAACAACCTGTCCCAAGTGTGCTGAAATGACTGCGAAGGGTAGAAAGGCCCACCAAGAAAAGATGGAGCATTTATTCCATCTACAACTTCTGCCTTCCCCGTCGACGTCTACGCAATTGTCTCCGGCCGGAGTCTCAAAGCGTTTAATACTCAAAAAGCGTCATCCGGAAGGCTTGGGGGATCATTCATCGCCGACCCCATCCGTAGCATCGACGAGGTCAGCGGCGGAACATCGACCAAAGCATCGCCATCGGCACAGACACCCATCGATCCCAGAGGCGCTGCTCTCCCCAGAGAAACTGACCGCAAAAAGGCCTCGACTCCAAGAAACACCGAGGCCTTCGACGCCCATCGATGCACCGATCATCGAACTTCCACAGGGCCCTGTGGAAGGACCATCAACACCTCCACCGCCACCATGTGCAGCTGCTCTGCATGCACCAGCTATCACGGAGGAATTGACGGATTTTATCCGTCAAGCGGTGCTCCAAGCATTAAAGGACTAGCAACCATCGCTACCTTTGCCGACGTCAATACCGGTGCCATCACCGATGCCGGCGCTCCCGCCGATGCCGGAGCCTGCACCAAGGCCGGCACCAACACCAAAGTGTGCAACGATTACGAGGCGGCCATTGATGCCGATGCCCGGCCCAATACCGGAACCAATTCCATCGATGCCGATGCTACCTGGGGCTCCAGGATAGCTGGACTTGGCACTGTTCCAACTTTTGATGAACAGATTCGACGCAATAGTCTGTGTTCTACCATCGGTTCCGACCAAGCCACAAGAAGATGTCCCTGGACGGATACCATTAGATGATCCACAGCCAGATCCTTTCTCGACCGCCAAGGTCTTCTCCCACGTCTCCACGTCAAGATGACCCATACAATTCCCGGGAAGAAAGACATACAGATACTTCTTCTGAAGGGTTTATGTCTGATCCTTCTCCTCCAGAAGAAAGAAAGAAATCTCCACTGGAGGATTTATTCTTTACAAATTTTGTTAAGGATATGGCAGACACCATACCATTCACTTTGGTATCAGAGGAGTACACAAGACAGCAAACACTGGAAGTCCTTCAATTCGTGGACCCTCCAAAAGAAGTCTTGGCTATACTTGTCCACGAAGTTCTCCTAGACTTACAGCACAGACTCTGGGAGCATCCATGCTCAGTGCCATCCATAAATAAGAGAGTGGACACCACTTATTTGGTACAATCTGTCCCCGGATACCAGAAATTGCAACTGCCACATCAATCAGTTGTTGTGGAGTCTGCACAAAAGAAGTCTAAACGAATAAGACCTCATTCCTCCACTCATCCAGGCAAGGATCACAGATTCCTGGACTCCCTGGGCAGGAAAATCTATCAAGGGGCCATGCTAAATACAAGGATTGCGTCATATCAGTTATATATGACGCAATACCAGAGAAACCTGTGGAAACAGATGCAAGATCTCTCAAATTCGTAACCACAGCAGTATCAAGAAGCAGCTCAAACAATAATACTTAAAGGACTTGAAGCTGGCAAGCACGAAGTCCGAGCCGCTTATGACTATTTTGAAACTGCTTCCAGAGTAGCGGCCTCCGGCATAAGTGCACATCACTGGGCATGGCTTAAGGCCTCGGACCTCAGGCCTGAGGTCCAGGAAAAATTGGTTGATTTGCCATGCGTAGGGGACAATCTCTTTGACTCTAAGGTGCAGGATGCTGTAGCCCAGTTAAAGGAACATACAGAAACCCTGCGTCAACTGTCATCAGTTCCGCAGGACTTTGCTGCATCTTCATCTCGCTGCCCTCCTAGGAAGGAATCTCGAAGGCCTTTCTACAGGCAGAGACATTACTACCCTCCAGCATCAAGGGGCAGATCTTCACGTCCGCAGCAAAGATCTCAGCCCAGGCAACCTAGAGCTGCTAGGCCTCAACCTCCACCGCAGATGGGACCGGCTGCAGGCTTTTGAGGCCATCACCAGAGACCAAAGCCATCTCCACAACCGGAGCTACCAGTAGGAGGCCGAGTTTCCTCCTTTTACAACCATTGGATACAAATAACAACAGACCAATGGGTACTCTCCATAATATCTCGAGGTTACCAACTCAATTTTGTCTCAATTCCAAGAGATTCTCCTCCAAAACCTCTTCCATTAAGCGAAAATCACATAATTTATCTACAAGCAGAATTATCCACCCTTCTGAGAGCCAGGGCTGTAGAACCGGTGCCTGGGACCCAGCAGAGCAGAGGATTCTACTCCCGTTATTTCCTCATTCCAAAGAAAACCGGAGGCCTACGTGCCATCCTAGACCTCAGAAATCTCAACAAATTTCTGAAGAAAGAAAAGTTCAGGATGGTTTCTCTAGGCACCATGCTTCCACTTCTTCAAACAGGAGATTGGCTTTGTTCTCTGGATCTACAAGACGCTTACGCTCACATTCCAATATTCCCTCCTCATCGCAAATATCTGCGCTTCCTGGTGGGTCATCAGCATTTTCAGTACAGAGTACTACCATTCGGACTCGCTTCAGCTCCCAGAGTTTTCACCAAATGCCTGGCAGTAATAGCAGCAAACTTACCCAAGGAAAGGGTCCACGTCTTCCCTTATCTGGACGATTGGCTAATCAGGAGTCAATCTCAACAAGGAGCAATAACTTCTCTCAATCGAACAATTGCTCTACTTTACTCTATGGGATTTCTCATCAATTATCAAAAGTCCCATCTCATTCCGTCTCATCTGCTTCAATTCTTCGGAGCAGAATTGAACACCATCCTCTCAAAAGCCTTTCTACCTGACGATCGGGCAGAGACACTTGCCCTATTGGCAAACTCACTACACTCAAAGAAACAAGCAACAGCTCATCAGTTTCTGACCTTACTAGGTCACATGGCCTCCACAGTTCATGTCACTCCTATCGCAAAATTAGCCATGAGACTAACCCAATGGACATTAAGATCACAATGGATCCAAGCCATTCAACCACTGTCCTCTCCAATTCAAGTAACCCACCAGCTGCGTTCATTTCTACTTTGGTGGGTGCACAAGGACAACTTGTGCAAGGGCCTGCCCTTCCAACAACCAGTCCCTCAGATAACTTTAACTACAGATGCATCCAACTTAGGTTGGGGAGCTCACATAGACAATCTCCAAACCCAAGGTACTTGGACAAAACTCGAAGCAATGTTTCAAATCAATTTCTTGGAACTTCGAGCTATACGTTATGCTCTGCATGCGTTCAAGGACTGCCTATAACACAAGACTGTTCTGATTCAAATGGACAATACAGAAGCCATGTGGTACCTGAACAAACAAGGAGGTACAGGCTCGTATCCCCTTTGTCAAGAAGCCGCACAGATTTGGGGCTGGGCCCTAACACACTCAATGTTCTCCAGGCCACTTATCTGGCAGGCATTCACAACGTAGTGGCAGATCAACTCAGTCGTCAGTTCCAACCACACGAGTAGTCTCTGGATCCCTTAGTAGCGACTAGGATATTTCAACATTGGGGGCAACCAACAATAGACCTCTTTGCATCACACCTGAATCACAAAGTGGACAAGTTCTGTGCTCTGCACAGGCAGAAACACCAGCCAGCCAAGGACGCTTTTGCTCGCCCTTGGAACTCAGGCCTTCTATACGCGTATCCTCCGATACCGCTCATAACCAAAACTCTAGTGAAGCTACAACAGGACAAGGGGTCCATGATACTCATAGCCCCGTATTGGCCTTGACAAGTATGGTTTCCCACACTTCTAGACCTCTCAATCAGAGAACCAATTCGCTTGAGTGTGGCTCCCACTCTCATAACTCAGGATCAGGGTCGGTGGTGCCGTCCCAACCTTCAATCCCTATCCCTGACAGCATGGATGTTGAAAGCTTGATTTTACAAACACTCAATCTTTCAACCAATGTATCTCAAGTGCTTATAGCTTCACGTAAACCTTCCACACGAAAGAATTATTCTTCGAAATGGAAAAGGTTTACTTTGTGGTGCACACAAAAGAACATTAACCCTTCCTTCTGCCCCACAACTTCTCTACTAGACTATTTATGCCATCTTTCAGATTCTGGTCTCCAGACTTCATCTGTCAGAATACACCTAAGTGCAATCTCAGCTTACCATAACAAGATGGGAGATGCACCAATATCCATACATCCTCTTGTCGGTAGATTTATGAGAGGTTTAATTCACCTTAAACCACCAATTCGGTCACCTGTCACAGAATGGGACCTGAATCTGGTCTTAACAAGACTCATGCGTTCTCCTTTTGAACCCATGACTTCCTGTGATCTTAAATTTCTCACATGGAAGACTATCTTCCTCGTTAGATGATCGAGGGGTTAAAAGGGCACTTAGAGAAGATAAGGCCATCGCGGAAGGATTAAATGATTTCTTTGCTTCGGTGTTTACTGAAGAGGATGTTGGGGAGGTACCCGTAATGGAGAAGGTTTTCATGAGTAATGATTCAGATGGACTGAATCAAATCACGGTGAACCTAGAAGATGTGGTAGGCCTGATTGACAAACTGAAGGAGTAGTAAATCACCTGGACTGGATGGTATACACCCCAGAGTTCTGAAGGAACTAAAAAATGAAATTTCAGACCTATTAGTAAAAATTGTAACCTATCATTAAAATCATCCATTGTACCTGAAGACTGGAGGATAGCATATGTAACCCCAATATTTAAAAAGGGCTCCAGGGGCGATCCGAGAAACTACAGACCGGTTAGCCTGACTTCAGTGCCAGGAAAAATAATGGAAAGTGTTCTAAACATCAAAATCACAGAACATATAGAAAGACATGGTTTAATGGAACAAAGTCAGCATGGCTTTACCCAGGGCAAGTCTTGCCTCACAAATCTGCTTCACTTTTTTGAAGGAGTTAATAAACAAGTGGATAAAGGTGAACCGGTAGATGTAGTATACTTGGATTTTCAGAAGGCATTTGACTAAGTTCCTCATGAGAGGCTTCTAGGAAAAAGTCATGGGATAGGTGGCGATGTCCTTTCGTAGATTGCAAACTGGCTAAAAGACAGGAAACAGAGAGTAGGATTAAATGGACAATTTTCTCAGTGGAAGGGAGTGGACAGTGGAGTGCCTCAGGGATCTGTATTGGGACGCTTACTTTTCAATATATTTATAAATGATCTGGAAAGAAATACGACGAGTGAGATAATCAAATTTGCAGATGACACAAAATTGTTCAGAGTAGTTAAATCACAAGCAGATTGTGATAAATTGCAGGAAGAACTTGTGAGGCTGGACAATTGGGCCTTTAAATGGCAGATGAAATTTAATGTGGATAAGTGCAAGGTGATGCATATAGGGAAAAATAACCCATGCTATAATTACACAATGTTGGGTTCTATATTAGGTGCTACAACCCAAGAAAGAGATCTAGGTGTCATAATGGATAACACATTGAAATCGTCGGTTCAGTGTGCTGCGGCAATCAAAAAAGCAAACAGAATGTTGGGAATTATTAGAAAGGGAATGGTGAATAAAACGGAAAATGTCATAATGCCTCTATATCGCTCCATGGTGAGACCGCACCTTGAATACTGTGTACAATTCTGGTCGCCGCATCTCAAAAAAGATATAATTGCGATGGAGAAGGTACAGAGAAGGGCTACCAAAATGATAAGGGGAATGGAACAGCTCCCCTATGAGGAAAGACTAAAGAGGTTAGGACTTTTCAGCTTGGAGAAGAGACGGCTGAGGGGGGATATGATAGAGATGTTTAAAATCATGAGAGGTCTAGAACGGGTAGATGTGAATCGGTTATTTACTCTTTTGGATAGTAGAAAGACTAGGGGGCACTCCATGAAGTTAGCATGGGGCACATTTAAAACTAATCGGCGAAAGTTCTTTTTTACTCAACGCACAATTAAACTCTGGAATTTGTTGCCAGAAGATGTGGTTAGTGCAGTTAGTATAGCTGTGTTTAAAAAAGGATTGGATAAGTTCTTGGAGGAGAAGTCCATTACCTGCTATTAGAGAATAGCCACTGCCATTAGCAATGGTAACATGGAATAGACTTAGTTTTTGGGTACTTGCCAGGTTCTTATGGCCTGGATTGGCCACTGTTGGAAACAGGATGCTGGGCTTGATGGACCCTTGGTCTGACCCAATATGGCATTGTCTTATGTTCTTAGCCATTACATCAGCTGGAAGGGTTAGTGAGTTACAAGCACTTGTCACGTACTCACCGTATACAAAATTCCTACATGAGAGAGTGGTTCTCCGTACATTTCCAAAATTCCTCCCCAAGGTAGTTACGGAATTCCACTTGAACCAATCCATAGTTTTACCCACATTCTTTCCAAGACCTCATTCTCACCAAAGAGAATGGGCCTTACATACCTTGGACTGTAAGCGCGCGCTAGCATTTTACTTAGACCGCACTGCAATCTACAGGAAATCCACTCAACTCTTTTTTTTTTTTTTTTTTTTTTTTATTATTTATTTATAATTTTCATGATATTCAATCATAGAATTGAAACATATTAACAGAAAGAAGGTTAGATAATCACCTAATCAGTGTTATTTTTATATTACAATAACAAAAACATATTACTATCCTTCTAAATCTGAAGTTACCATACTACTAAATACTGGGAGTCCTGTATACGAGCAGTATAGAAACAAAAATAACATATCCTAATCTTAGATAAGTATTTTGTGGAAGAAATCATTTAAACTAAGCCATATTAAGTAACAGATTCTATCCTTCACCCTGGTTTCGTTGTGCCTCCAAGACTCTTTCCAATTGCTCTGGTTCATAGTAGACATTTCTTTCACCCCCCTTATACATTATGCACTTACAAGGAAATCTCAGTTTAATTTGTAATCCAAATGTTCTAGCCTGATTTACTAAGGTCAAAAACCTTTTTCTTCTCTGTTGAGTATCTTTAGATAAATCTGGATATATCCACACTTTCTGTCCCAAATATAGAGAGGTTCTCTTTGATATAAACATTTTCAATATTTTATCCCTATCAGACATTTGATTAAATTTAACCAGCAGAGTGCCTCTTTTCTCCATTTGGGAACTGAAAGAAGTTTCAATTAACTCTGTAACATTGAGTGATGTTTCCACTTCATTTGGTGCTATTACACTATCATTTTTCCAACTGATAAAGTAGGCATTATAGATTGTGGGAAAATCTTCTCCTGACATTGATAGTATTTCTGAGCAATAATTTTTTAATTGCTCACAAGGAGAGATCATTTTACACTTCGGAAAGTTTACAAATCTTAAATTTGTATACTTAATAGTATTCTCAATACTTTCAATTCTTTTTGATAGTATATTTTCACCTTGAATTATTGTTGTTTGTACCGATTTTATCTGGGTTACCTCTTGTTCTATTTTATCCATTTTCTCAGCCTGACTTGTCACTGTTGGATTTTATATTAAGCAAAACAGATTGCATATCTTTGATATTAATATTTAGACTTGCAATATTTTTTTGCAGTGCAACTATAGCATGCCAGATTATATCCATTGTTATATTTGAGGGTTTTCCTGGAAATATACACCGTCTGTCGCCCCAACTTATAGCTCCAGGCACTTCCTGCTGATGTCACTCAGGCTCCGCCTCTCCGCTACGCTCGCGGCAGGCACGTGGGATGTTCCGGGGTCTCTCACCTCCTAGGAGCGCCGAGGTAGGCCTCTCTGAGTGTTGGTACGAAATTGGAAAGTCTCTCCCTCTTTTCCTCTCCTCGGACTCCCAATTCTCAGTGTCTGTCGCCCAAACTTATAGCTCCAGGCACTTCCTGCTGATGTCACTCAGGCTCCGCCTCTCCGCTACGCTCACGGCAGGCACGTGGAATGTTCCGGGGTCTCTCACCTCCTAGGAGCGCCGAGGTAGGCCTCTCTGAGTGTTGGTACGAAATTGGAAAGTCTCTCCCTCTTTTCCTCTCCTCGGACTCCCAATTCTCAGTGTCTGTCGCCCAAACTTATAGCTCCAGGCACTTCCTGCTGATGTCACTCAGGCTCCGCCTCTCCGCTACGCTCGCGGCAGGCACGTGGGATGTTCCGGGGTCTCTCACCTCCTAGGAGCGCCGAGGTAGGCCTCTCTGAGTGTTGGTACGAAATTGGAAAGTCTCTCCCTCTTTTCCTCTCCTCGGACTCCCCTCCACTCAACTCTTTGTATCTTATGATCCAAACAAACCGGGAAAAACAGTGGGTAAACAGATTGCATACAGTTTTGCTATGAAAAAACAGGCCTTCCTCTCCAAGGATGAGTAAAGGCGCATTCAGTAAGAGCAATGTCAACCTCAGTAGCACACTATCGTTCAGTGCCAATTCTTGACATATGTAAAGCAGAAACATGGAGTTCTCTTCACACCTTTGCAGCTCATTACTGTTTGGACAAAGAGGGACGACAAGATTCAGCTTACGGACAATCTGTCTTAAAGAACTTGTTTCCAGTATAATCCCAACTCCTTCTACTTCACGGAGAGGGTGGTGGACGCCTGGAATGCCCTTCCGGAGGATGTGGTGAAGACCAGAACTGTGAAGGACTTCAAAGGGGCGTGGGATAAACACTGTGGATCCATAAAGTCAAGAGGCCGCCAATGAAGAGTGGGTGACTCGCCAGAATGACAGCTACTGCCTGGAGACAATACCCTTATTCAATAAACATACACATGCTTACTGTGACTTCAACATCGCTCTAAGCTTCAACAGCAAGAGGAAATGTGGAAAAATGGATTTACACTCACAAAGAGGGGAGTAGCTGGCTTGTTACGGCGGTTACTACCCGAAACCAAATAAGCCTGATACTTCACCTTCAATGCATATATAGCATAGTTCTCTGCTTCAACGGCAGGGGAGAAGAAAAAAGGGTTCGCACTCACAAAGCGGGGAGTAGCTGGCTTGTTACGGCGGTTACTACCCCAAACCAAATGTGTCTGATACTTCACTTTCGATGCATATCCAGCATGGCTCTCTGCTTCAACGGCATGGGAGAAG
This sequence comes from Rhinatrema bivittatum, assembly GCF_901001135.1. Classification (NCBI taxonomy): domain Eukaryota; kingdom Metazoa; phylum Chordata; class Amphibia; order Gymnophiona; family Rhinatrematidae; genus Rhinatrema; species Rhinatrema bivittatum. The sequence goes on from NC_042619.1 coordinate 148,829,700, forward strand.
ACTGATACATCACGCATTTCCAGCATAGCTCCCTGCTTCAACAGCAGGGGAGAAGAAAAACAACCATTAAGGACTGTATAACATAGTCTGGGTAAAACAAATAAGCATGGGTGTAGCTTGCTTATTGCGGCGGTTACTACCCCTACTACCCTTAACTAATCAAGCTAGATATTTCAATGGTGGGGGTGGAAGGGAAATAGAACCAAGAGCTAAGAAAAACAGATAAGTATGAGAGAAAAAATGTGTGAAGCTTGCTGGGCAGACTGGATGGGCCGTTTGGTCTTCTTCTGCCGTCATTTCTATGTTTCTATGTTACATCCAACCTGCTGTGATCTTCGGCTGCCTCATTTTCACCAACAGTACTGCAGTGTTGCTTCACTACAAAATGACTCAGCCTATAGCTTGCTAATCACCCATATGTGAGGACTAGCATCCTGCTTGTCCTGGGATAAAGCAAAATTGCTTACCTTGTAATAGGTGTTATCCCAGGACAGCAGGATGTAGTCCTCACGAAACCCACCTGCCACCCCGCGGAGATGGGTCCGATACGTTTTATTATTTTATTTTTTGCTGAAGCTTACTGCTACATATGAGACTGAAGGGAGACCCCTGTGGCTGAGAATATCATGGCATGCTGGGCATGCTCAGTGGGCTCAGAATGCCAGTCAAAAGTTTCTAGAAACTTTGACAGAAAGTTTTCCGCAATAGGGCTCCATCAATGATGTCACCCATATATGAGGACTACATCCTGCTGTCCTGGGATAACACCTATTACAAGGTAAGCAATTTTGCTTTCTGACCTGGTAGTTTCTTCCTGCTGCCTTGGGCTTCCATTTAGTCAGAACTGGTCTGTATTGGGCTGTAGCATGATGAGCCTTCATTCACAAACTATCCATGGTTTTCCCCTTACTTTTATGTCTTTCTCCATAAGAACATAAGAAATTGCCATACTGAGTCAGACCAAGGATCCCTTAAGCCCAGCATCCTGTTTCCAACAGTGGCGAATCCAGGTTACAAGTACTTGGCAAGGGCCCAAACATTAAATAGATCCCATGCTACTAAAGCCAGTAATAAACAGTGGCTGTTCCCTAAGGGGTCAATTTTAAGACCCATGCGTGAGTGCACATGGACCCACTGATTTTCTAACGTGCACATATGTGGGCGGTTGGGTGGTTCCTGCGGGGTGGAGGGGGGGATTTTTGAAATTGCGCGCTGTGACGCGATTTGCCTTTTTCCCAGTTCCCTTCCAGTCCATTAAAGGAGCGGACTGGGAAGGAACTTCCCTACACCCCTACCTGGCCTTTCTACCTTTCCCCTCTCCTCCCCGACCCCTAAACTATCCCTAACTTTTCTAAATGTTTTTGTCTTTTTACTTACATGCTCTAATGAGCAGACGTAAGTTCCGGCTGGCTGTCAGGTGCGCACTTCCCTGAGACAAGGCCTAATAGCCGCTGTCCTGGCTAGCCCTCTCCCCGTCCATACCACGCCTCCCGACCTCCTTTTTCCTCACTTGGCACTTTTGCGCGTATCGGGGTTTATGTGCGTCGCCTGGCCCATTGTAAAATGCGCGTGTAAACCCCAAAATTTACATTCATTGCCCTTTTAAAATCCAGGCTTTAGTCAACTTGATTAATAGCAGTTTATGGACTTCTCCTCCAGGAACTTATCCAAACCTTTTTTAAACCCAACTTCACTAACTTCCTTAACCACATCTTTGGCAATGGATTCCACAGTTTAATTGTGCATTGAGCGAAAAAGAATTTTCTCAGATTTGTTTTAATTGTGCTATTTTTTAACTTCATGGAGTGCCCCCTAGTCCTTGTATTATCCGAAAGAGTAAATAATCAATTCATATTTACCTATTCAAATTCTTTAATGATTTTATAGACCTCTATCATATTCCCCCTCAGCCATCTCTTCTCCAAGCTGAATAACCCTAAATTCATTAGCTTTTCCTCATAGGGAAGCCATTCCATTCCCTTTATTATTTTGGTTATCCAAACTGTGCCTAGTCATTTCAGTGACTGTTCTAGGCCAAGGGCTACAAACTGCAGCTCCTTCCGGACTCTGGTTTAACACTTGGATACTTTGTGTCACCACTAAGCGATGATTGAGACTTCCTCCCTTAGAAGAGAAACCCAGCCTGGGAATCAAACCTAGTATTTTTTTGTATGGTACAGCACAGCCCTGATAATGATTTTTTAAAAGAGCAAAATAATTGAATCCCACACATGGTTTCTGTTAGTTAAAACCTAATTTAGATTATTTAATTGACTGTTAAAACAGACATAGTGATTCAGATCTTTCCTTTGCTTTCTGATCTATACTACTTTGTATGAGCAGACTAGTGTTTCTCTGAAGGCAAGCATTTCACGTTTCATGTAAATGGATCAAGTGTAGAGTAAAATATATTCTTGAGCAGTGGTTCTCAACCTTTTTTCGGCCAGGACAGATCTGACAGATGGTTCTCACATGCGTGACACACTGAGCATGTGACCATCATGGAGCTAAATGTAAATATACATTCTGCATCCTCAGGAACCCCCTCGACCCCCAAGAATGGGTACAGAGCAGAACTAGGGCATTACCCGTACAACTCACCATACAAAAAAAGATATTCTGGTCCTGATGACATCTCAGTAAAAGCAAAACAAACTCTCTTTACTGGCAGGCACAATACCCCTCCTTATGAAAAGACAGTATTTTACCACTAATGCATGTCCTATTGAGAAAACACAAGAAATAATTTGATACAAATGCCTACATGCTAGTAAAATACCTCACCTCTGTCACACACCCAGAAATGACCTTCACCACAAATTATAAATATGGAGACAAACTGGAATGGAAAACCAAAACAGCCACTCTGCATGCAGTGCAAACCTGGATAAATGGAAAGAGAAATATAGCACCTAACATAGTCCCAGGATCTGCAATAAAACACAGAAACTAACCCGCACAAAGTTACACCTATATTATGGAACAACTCAAACAGTAACAACCCTATCTATGAAAAGGTAACACTACAAATATTTAACCAAGCCCCAAACACTAATACACCTCCTATTAGGAAAACAGAGCCAGCCAAGCTGCTATAGATCCCCACTTAGAAATAATTGTAAAACTATACTAATAAATGTTACAAAACAGCTGATGAACAGAACAACATCCAACAATTAAAAACTCATAAAAATTATTAGAAATTGTCCAAATATCAATAAAATATTTCAAAACAGCAGACACATCACATAATACCCAATAAATCAAGAAAAATAAACTTAAAAAGCCACTTTTACACTACCCCTTTCCAGCAACTCTCCTACTTCTTTCCCTTGCAGCCAATAGAATTCATCAGAAGCAGCAGTGGCTGCTGAAGCTCTGCCCTCACAGTCCTCTTCCTTAGGGCCCACAACCTGTCACTCACACACAGTCTTTGTCTCACACAAACCAGTCACCTTCCTGACCAGTCTGTCTCTCCCACACACACACACCAGGAGAACTTCTGATAGCAAACCTCGAGACTAAGCAAATACGGGTAAGCCGCGGCCTACCCCTAGTTCAAAACACACACAGTTTGTCCGGTGTCGGCGTTAATTGGTTGAGTGCACTGGCGGTCTCCAGTTTGGAAATTACTTGAACCAGTTCAAGTTTTAATCATGTTTAATCAAGTTATTTAAGCAAAGATATATCCACAATGGCTTTTCGAAGAGAATACTGAAGAGCTGAGGTTACTGCAGGGGTATATCTAGAGTGATGTCAGCTTTGAAATCTGACTCTGTCTCCCATCTGCTAGCAGAAGAGCACAATACCCACTGGTCCTGAGTCCATCTGTCTACACTAAGGAAAACGAAATTATCAGGTAAGTAATTTCTCCAATTTAGCTGGTGTTGATGTCATCAAGGAGCAACCCTTCAGGTTTCCCACTGCGGGGCCACTAAAGATCAGCGTGAGCCTAAGGGAGGGAGGAGCAGTATAGTGGTGAGTGAGTGCGGCTGGTTGCAAGGCCGTCCTGTGGCTGGACAAAAGTTACACCAACTTTTTTATTTCCCAGTCAGTGAGCTCCAGATCCCAGTGATGTATCTGTCTTAAGCTAAATTTCATCATTTAGCACACTCCCTAAGTTCCTGTCTAATAAACTTCCATCTTAATCGTTCACTTATTCTGCCAGTATTCTTTCCTGCTCCACATGCCATAAAGGTGAAGCAGCTGTTCATACTTTAGATTGTGTGATGGGTATTATATTCCCCTAGTTAATACACAAAGGTGGGCTGTAAGGAAAACCTGGAAGGAGATTCACTATGTAAAAGAAATCAGAATAGGGGTCAGACTTCAACTCCCAGAAGGTACAGGGGTTCAGGAGGGTGAGGAACTTCCCAGGCTTTACCCTATCGAGAGGACGAGAGAGTGTGAGTATGATGGGGGAAGAATGAGGGACTAAAAAAGCAGCAAGGAAGGTTGCTTAATAAAGCCGTGAGAGCAACAGTACACAATAAGCAACCAAATGTCCAATCTTGTACAAATTTATTATAGAACCAAAATATGCAAATGAGCCCAACTCCAGCCGAGTTTCGCCCTTGTTCAATAGGGCTGCATCAGGGGCTAAAAACATACAATAAATAACATTAAATAATATGGAAATAAATAAACAACTGATTGGACATTTGGTTGCTTATTGTGTACTGTTGCTCTCACGGGGGAAGAATGAGAACTTCTCTGAAGGATGGGTGGGGCAAAAACAGGAAGGAGCTCTACTAGAACCAGATGGAGACAGAGGAGATGGAGGTGGAGGCATTGAGTAACCCTGAGGTCAAGCCAAAGCCGATGGACTTGGAAGACGAGTGGTGGAGACCCCTCCAGAAGAGGACACACTTATAGAGACTACAGGTCAGGAACTTTTAGTGAACACTGCCAGTGGGTGGATGTAGCCATGGTGAAAAGGGGAGTGTCAAACCCCAGTTGGGAGGTGGCAGTAGGGTCTGCTTTCCTAAGAACCAGTCTGCTAGAGTGCAGCTGAGCTTAAACTGTGCAAGAAGCAATTGTGAGTAGTATGCAGGAGGATTATAGCGAGAGTTGCTTTCTTTCTGTATAATTTGGTGACTGTTGTGTTTCAATAAAGCAAAGCTACATAGTCTTTAAACTACCAGGGTAATCTGAGGCTATGTTTGTTTAAGTCCAGTTTACCAACTGAAGTGATAGGATTTGAACCCGTAGCTGGGACTTTATTTGTTTAAGCCTTGCTCACCAGTTGAGGTGAGAGGCTTAGAAGCGGTAGCTGTGACATCTTGGAAGGAACAGAGTGAGAATACGCAATAGAGGCTTAACCAGGGGTTCAATATCTCTTGTATCCAGAGGGATTCCAGCCGGATTGCGACTGGGAGAGTGACCAGTGGCACGAACCCACGACATTTGTAAAAGAACTTTTATCTGGAGCAGACTCAAGCCCTTTGAAAGCTTTTTTTTTTTATATTCCAATAGATTGAACAATGCAGAAACAAAGCATATAATTTCCAATTCGGTAGCAGATTGCATCTCCTTCTGTTATACCCAGGCAGGATTGATCTTAGAGGAGTGTTATGGCCCATCATGTTAGTACCATGGCAACTTTGGTTGCCAATCTAAGGTCTCTCTCTCTTGAGGAGATTTGCAAGGTTGCATTTTGGAGTTTGTGCCACACATTTTCTTCTCAGTATTGTCTGGATATGGCTTCCATTGAGATGCTTGGTTTAGACTGCCCATCTTCCATCGTCATTTTGATGCATAGAGCCCTTCTCTCTCTCTCTCTCTTAGGGCCCATTTCTCTGTTTTCTAGTTATCTTATTTGTTATCTCTGTTCGTAACCCCCTCACCCCCTCAAAAGAAAAAGCAAAATAAAAGCAAACTTTTACAAGATGATCTCCTGTTGAAACCTTTTTTTTGTTGTTTAACAATTGTGGTAGTTAGAAGCCCGAATTGTATGACATGATGATCTTGCTTGTTTTCAGAGATGTCTTCTGAAGACAGCAGTTCACCAGTCACATAATTCCACCAATCTCCCCTTTTGAGAGTTGTTCTCTTTCTGTTCAAGCTTGTTTAATTAGGAAGAGAAAGCAACTGCAGGGCTGCTACAGCATGGAAGGTCCTATGCATACTTGGAAAAGACTTCTAAGAAGCTGTAGAATGCATTCCACTTGGTGTCCTGTGTGATTAATGAACTGCTGTCTTCAGAGAACACCTGTTATAGATAAGAAACTTGGTTTTCTTATTGTTCAAAATGCCTGTTGTATAATAACTTCCACATAAGTAAAACAGGGTGCTACTGCTCTGAACAGAGTATGTTCATGAGTATAAGTAGTGTGATCTTGACTGAAGGAAAATGAAAGTACAAGTGGCTACAGAAAAAAGGGGAAATGAGAAACATAAGCAGGAAATCTGCCAATGATATTTCCTACTTAGCTCACAATACAAAAAAGGGATCCATCACAGAAAAAAGGAAGCTTAAAAAGGAATAAAATGAATAAAAGAATCTACAGTCAAACTGTAGCAAATACCAATAATTTAAGTGCATGTTAGTATACTTCTATTTTCATTAATTCTGGTCCATCCCGCCAAAGAGAAGGAAAAAAAAATAAGCATTGACCACCTTCTGGGTTCCAAGATGGCTGCTGCTTGAGAGGCACGGGTTGTCGGCGCTCCTCTTTTTCTTTCTAATTATTACCGCTATGCCTCATACCAAACAGAAGGCAAGGATTCAAAAATTGGGGTTAACTACCCCGGTTTTAGACTCTTTACAACCAACTATTGATGGGTTCCTGCTCCCGGTCTCAGACACTTCTACTCTGGTGGTGTCCTTGGCGTCTGGCCCTGAAAAGCGGGTGGTCAATTCGCCGGACTTGCAGACCACCCCAAGCCCCGGAGCGCCATTTACCCCCCCATTTCTCCCAGTACCTTCAAATCTGGATGATTTTTCACCATCATGTGTACCCTTGGGTACTAGATTGGCGGTTTCTGAAGGAATTTCTCCTACAGCGATTGCGGCTCAGTCAGCTGTTTCCATTGTTTCCGGTTTGGAGACCTCTGTGTTTTTGGAGGGCTCTCTGCCTGGAGGGGATCCGCAGATCTCTCCTCAGCTGATGGTTTCAACTCCACTGGGGAATATTGAAGAATCTGGGGAGTCAAATATCAAGCAGGAAGACTGAGGTATGAAGCCTAATTTGCTACGTCCTGCTCTTCCAAATCTCTTGGTGATTACCATGGACTCTCTCTGGTCAGCCTTAATGGTTCTGGAGAAATCCATTTCTTCCTTAGTAGATGTTACTTCTACTTTTGCTGGGCGATTTCAAACTCTTGAATCTGAATCTGCTTCCCACATGCAAAAAATTTCAGCATTAGAACTTCAGGTTTCTTCTTTGCAACAACTCAGGACTTGTTGGTTAAATCTGATTTTTCTCATCTACGGAAACTGGAGAATATAGAAAATTCCATTCGGTATCTAAATCTATGTATATTAAATTTTCCCCAGTCAAACTTAATTTCCCCAACAGATATGCTTAAGAAATACATAATGGAGATATTGAAAGTTCTTAAAGAAATTATTCCTACTTTTGCTAAAGTGTATATGACAAAGTCTGCTAATTCAGATACAACTGATCATGTTCCTGAACCAGAACTAGACTTAACTCAGTTTTTGGAATCTTCAATAGATACTATAATATCTAGATGCGGGACTCTTTTTTTGTCATGCGTTTTTGCTCATGATAGAGATTTGATATTAAGATCCTTTTTTCGCCACAGACGTATTCTTTTTATGGACAAGTGTGGATTTTTCCAGACATCACTCGTTCCACTCAGGAACGTAGGAAAAAGTTTCTTTTAATGCGTTCCGAGGTTTTGGCTTTGGGAGCTAAGTTCATTCTTAGATTTCCTTGTCTGTGTATTATTGTTCACCATGGTGTTAAACATATATTTTGTTCCTGCTCATCTACGTTTATATTTGGATGCTCGTTCCACAGCTGATCCTATTTGAATTTTTAATTTTGACTAACGGTATTTGTAATTAATGGTATTATGAGATGCCTCTCATTTCATGTATATTTCTTTTTTTTCTTCTAAAGATATGCTTTTATTTCTTTCCATCTAGGAACTCCCGCTTATTTCCTTAATTTTACAAGTGAGGTATACTGTATTGCTTTATTTTCTTATTTCTTTTATAATTTTGTTTATTACCTCTCATGTATGTTACTATAAGCTGGTGTGCTTGTTAATAATTTGAGAAATTACAATAAATATAAGTTTAAAAAAAAAAAAAAAAAAGCATTGACTACCTTCTGATTGGAGGAGTTTTTCTCATTAAAGAAAATTAAGTACCTGGGTTCTCAGAAAAAAATTTCAGTAGTTAATTTAATGAAGCATTTGCATGGATAATGTAAGAAATATTCTGCACCGAGCCAAGACCTTTCTCTTACATAGAGTTCTTTGACAAACATCAGGAAATATTCAAAGCCTGTGGCCTATAACAGGCGAACTCCTATAGTGAAATCAAAGTCTTAAGACCCAATCATGTTCTGGATCCAGAACAAGAGAAGCCATAAGAATAGCCCTTGTAGTTTTCTTATCTAGTGATCTTTCCAGCATCTGGATATAAAGTTAAAGCTGTCCATGAATAACTGAACTTCATATATCACCACTTCCTGATCCCCAAGCTTCTTATCAAATAGATAATACACTCTAGTTGTGGAGGGAATAGACTCCTATGGAGTCTATAAGACTTCCCAAAAGTATTTTAGCATCTTCTCTGGTAAAATAATGGGAACTCTTCTGAAAAATAAGTAGCTTTAAATTAAGCCACTTTACCTGATTTTCTAATGTCTCAGGTTTATTATGAATGAATATTTTATCACTGAAGTGATGACATCTAAGGTATTAACTCATTGGTCTAACATCAGTTTTCATGGCATAATCTTTAAACATAGAAACATAGAAATGACGGCAGAAGAAGACCAAACGGCCCATCCAGTCTGCCCAGCAAGCTTTCACACTTTTTTTTTTCTCTCACATACTTATCTGTTTCTCTTGACTCTTAGTAATCTTTTTTATTCTATTTCCCTTCCACCCCCGCCATTAATGTAGAGAGCAGTGTTGGAACTGCATCTAAGTGAAATAGCTTAATTTAGTTAGGGGTATTAACCACTGCAATAAGCAAGCTACACCCAAGCTTATCTGTTTATTCAGACTATGTAATTCAGTCCTTGTTGATTGTTGCCTGAATATAGATCCACCTTTCTTCATTCCCCCCTGCCGTTGAAGCAGAGAGCCATGCTGGCTATGTATTGAAAGTGAAGTATCAGACTTGCTCCCCTGCCGTTGAAGCAGAGGGCTATGCTGGATATGCGTGAAGTGTCAAACTTCCTTACCTGCTGTTGAAGCAGAGAGCTGTGCTGGCTTTGCATTGAAAGTGAAATATCAGACTTGCTCCCCTGCCGTTGAAGCAGAGGGCTCTGCTGGATATGCGTGAATTGTCAAAATTTCCTCCCCTGCCGTTGAAGCAGAGAGCTATGCTGGATATGTGTGAAGTGTCAAACTTCCTCCCCTGCCGTTGAAGCAGAGAGTTATGCTGGATTTGCGTTGAAAGTGAAGTATCAGGTATTTTTGGTTTGGGGTAGTAACCGCCGTAACAAGCAAGCTACTCCCCTGCTTTTATTTGGTTGCAAATCCTTTTTTCCACATTTATTCTTGCCGTTGAAGCATAGAGCAATGTTGGAGTCGCATTATTGAATAAGGATATTCATCTCCAGGTAGTAGCCATCATTCCCTCAAGCCACCCCCATGCCTCTTTTCTTCATTCACATCCTCTAGACTTTATGGATCCACAGTATTTATCCCACGCCCCTTTGAAATCCTTCACAGTTTTGGTCTTCACCACTTCCTCCGGAAGGGCGTTCCAGGTATCCACCACCCTCTCCGTGAAGAAATACTTCCTGACATTGGTTCTGAGTCTTCCTCCCTGGAGTTTAAATTGTGACCCCTGGTTCTGCTGATTGTTTTGCAACGGAAAAGGTTTGTTGTTGTCTTTGGATCATTAAAACTTTTCAAGTATCTGAAAGTCTGTATCATATCACCCTTACTCCTCCTTTCCTCCAGGGTGTACATTTAAAGGGTATTTTGCTAATATTGAGCTTTGTACCTAACATCCAAAGAAGAAGTTGCCAAATCTTTAACACTGTTTGTTCCTGACTTTCCTAAAATGATTGTTAGTCCAAATTGAGTCTAAAATGACTGCTTCTGGCTTCTTTAAAGCACTTCCCTGTACAGTGATGGTATGAACAATTTGTAAGGGGAGAGAAATAAAGAGGTTGAACAAATAACATCCAGAATTGCTTCAGTGGCTGCTCCCAAATTCAGTTCACTCATCCCTATTGCTGTTACTCCTGGGGGCTGGTTCACAGTTGAAACCACTGATGAGCTTGGCAATCATCTTGCCACTTCACCAGGGGGAAGTGCTTGAGCCTCAGGGCTCATTGAAACATCTCAGTCCAGATGGAGATCCTCTTCCTGCTCACTGGCAGTAGATACCTCTGAGGTTGATACATGAGCACCTTGAACAATAAACTGCTGTGTTGTACCTTGAGAAGGAGGGTTCTTACTCACTCACCCTTTTCTCTTCAACATATTTATAAAGGAAAAAACAGTGCGAAGAAACACAGGCAGTGGGGAAATCTAAGCACAGGCCATCTTGGGGACCCCATGCTAACCTGGCTGCTTTAATTAAAAAGTAGAACATTAATGTAGTGGCATGTGCCAGGCAAGTGATTAATATTTTATCATTAGACAGCTCTGATAGGGTATGCAACACTGCAAAGTAAATGAATACATCAGCACAGGGTTACAATGAATGATTAACAAGAGTCAGGTACACTAGATAAAGGAGTTTGTTTCCCCAGAGTGCTTAAATATCAAAGTAGGATGACTGACTGAAGTACATATCCAAGCCTCTAGTATGTAACTGAGCCAAGGTCATAATTTTGGCAGTATTTTAAAGTATTCTCTCTTTTATGGTGTTGGGAAGGAATGGAAGCATACATATACTCTAGTTAGTATTCCAATGCAATAAAAATTAGGTTAACTAAAGCACCTCTTGCAGTTGTTTGTTTGGTTTTTTTTTTGGTAAGACCCTTATGAAAATTTGTTATATATAAAATGAAAAGTTTACTAGTAGAAGGGATACATTAAATAAATATGGAAAATATATCTAATCTTTTCTCACAGGACAAGCAGGATGGTTGTCCTCACAAATGGGTGACATCGAGGATGGAGCCCACCACGGAAAACTTCTGTCAAAGTTTAAACAGAACTTTGACTGGCCCCTACTGGGCATGCCCAGCAAGGCACTGACCCTGCAGCCAGCAGGGGTCTCCCTTCAGTCTTCTTTTTTCCGCGCAGCAGTTGCCACGCGGTGAAAGGAGCTCTCTTACCACGTTCCTGACAGGAATTCGGTATTTTTCTATCCGAAGAAAATTTGCCCCTCAGGGGTCTCCCTTCGACAAATTTTTGTCACTTTCGCGGAAACCGGTAAGTTTTTTTCCCTTTTTTTAATCGGCGGCCGTCGATTTTGGCCCTTGAGGCCTGTGGGAACTTACTGAGCCCGCGCCTAAATTTGGCCTTAAGCCATGGCGACGGGGTTCCGTCGATGTCCGGATTGTACCCGGACTATGTCCATCACTGACCCCCATAGGGTTTGTGTTTTATGTTTGGGTAGTGAGCATGATGTCCTGACTTGCACCAAATGTGCCTTAATGACACCTAAGGGTCGCAAGGCCAGGATGGAGAAGATGGGGCTCCTCTTCCATGCACCCACCCCAACGCCATCGATAGCATCGACGTCATCGGAACCGGCACCGTCGAAGTTGCACCACCATCGCCAACCCGCCGGTGACCGTCCACCATCGATGACTTCTCGGCCGTCGACTCCTGTCCCCTCCCCGGATGACCGAGGAGATCGGAAGGATAAGCATCGCCATCGACGGCACAAGTCTCGGCCCGTCGAGGATCCGCAACCATCGACCTCTGAACAGGCCGAGCCACCGAAGAAAAAGCCTCGGTCGGACCTGGCACCGTCCACGTCTCGTTCGCAGGCACCGAGGAAACCCTCACCCTCCCGGGGTGCGGGGGCCGTGATCCCACCGGTTACGGTGGTCCCTCCGGCCCTGCCTCAGCCTCCCTCTCCCGTCGAGCCGGGTATGCTTACCCCTGGTCTCCGGGCAGAACTGGACCGGCTGGTCCAGGAGGCCATCGAGAATGCGATGCGAAGATTCCAGCCTCCACCGGCACCGCCTCCGGCACCGATTCCGGCACCGCCTCAGGCACCGACCTCAGCACCGACTCTGCCACCGAGGATGGAACCGACCACCGAGCCTATAGTGGAAGCGTTGGCACCGATACTAAATCGTATGGAGGCACTTATGCGCGCCCTTCCATCGGTGATTTCATTAGCACCGACTACACCATCATCTCCGGAAGGACATTCATCGACAGGAGAAACACCGTTCCGGATTCCTCCGTCCGGTGTCGTTCCATCGGTGCCTTCACATACCTTTCCACCGATTTATCCTTCGGCTCCATCGATTCCAAGATCGGCACCGATTCCATCGGTGGCCCCGAAGCCCTCGATGCCGTTCACTGTTCCGCTTGCAGCACCGGTTCCATCGATGCCTTTGGATCCTCTACCAGGTCCTTCAGGACAGCAAACCTTACATGATCCTTATGATACCTGGGGTGATGATTCATCTTCAGATACAGATTTACCATCCCCACCATCTCCTACAGAGAGTAGAAAACGATCTCCTCCTGAAGATCTCTCCTTTATAAATTTTGTAAAGGAGATGTCAGAAGTTGTGCCTTTTCAGCTGCAATCTGAGACCGATGACAGGCACCAAATGATGGAGCTGCTCCAATTTCTGGATGCCCCCAAGATCATCGCTTCCATCCCCATTCACCAAGTATTTCTGGATCTTTTAAAGAAAAACTGGGAATCACCTTCATCTGTGTCACCAGTCAATAAAAAAGCTGACTCAACCTACCTCGTTCAGTCAGCACCAGGATTTCAGAAGTCTCAACTGGATCATCGCTCTGTTGTAGTTGAGTCTGCGCAAAAGAAAGCCAAGCGTTTAAAGCCACACTCTTCCACTCCCCCTATCAAGGACAACCAATTTCTTGATAGTGTGGGAAGGAAAGTGTATCATGGGGCTATGTTGATATCTCGTATAGCTTCATACCAACTTTATATGACTCAGTACAACAGAGCTATCCTTAAACAAATGCAGGACTACGCTGACACCTTACCGGACCAATACCAGCCACAGCTTCAAGCCCTCCTTCACAAAGGATTTGAAGCTGGGAAGCACGAGATCCGAACGGCCTACGATATCTTCGATGCTTCCACGAAAGTCTCAGCTACTGCCATCTCAGCCAGACGTTGGGCTTGGTTAAAATCATCCAACCTTCGCCCAGAGGTTCAGGATCGTCTAGCCGATTTACCCTGCTTAGGGGATAATCTGTTCGGAGAACAGATTCAACAAATTGTGGCGGAATTGAAGGATCACCACGAGACGTTGAAACAACTTTCGTCTGTTCCATCTGAGGTATCCTCCAAACCACCACCTAAGAAGGACTCCAAAAAGTCATTCTTTCGGCCACGTCGTTATTACCCTCCGTCGACTAGGCCTCGTCCGGCTCGATCCTCCACCAGACCTCAGCCACGCCAACCTCGGAAACAAAGACCTGCTGTAGCCCCACCCCCCGGGCCTGCGGCAGGCCTTTGACTTCCCGACTCGGAGCACATGCCATATCCCACTCCCCCACATCCCTGTAGGGGGTCGTCTGTGCCACTTTCTACAGCATTGGATACGGATTACCTCAGACCAGTGGGTGCTGGCGATTATCGCACAGGGTTACCACCTCAATTTCATAACTCTTCCGGCAGACTCCCCGCCACTTCAAGCGTGGAGTCTATCCAGCCATTTGGCTCAATTACAACAGGAAGTATCTCTTCTTCTGCAATCAAATGCTATAGAACTCGTTCCTCCCTCTCAACGAGGCAAGGGATTCTATTCCAGATACTTCCTAATTCCAAAGAAATCAGGAGGGCTACGTCCAATTTTAGACCTTCGAGCCCTCAACAAGTATCTGCAAAAAGAAAAGTTCAAGATGGTAACCCTGGGCACGTTACTCCCTCTGCTGCAGAAAGGGGATTGGCTATGCTCCCTCGACCTCAAGGAAGCTTATACCCATATTGCGATAACACAATCCCATCGCAAATATCTGCGGTTTCTCGTAGGCCGCGACCATTATCAATACCGAGTACTGCCTTTCGGTCTGGCATCTGCTCCACGGGTCTTCACCAAATGCCTCGTAGTTGTAGCAGCATTCCTCAGGAAGGAAGGTGTCCACGTATACCCCTATCTGGACGACTGGCTGATCAGGGCCTCCACCCCTCAGATTGCCCGGTCCTCCCTACAATTGACAATCAACACACTCCTTTCCTTAGGGTTTCTTGTCAATTACGAGAAATCTTGCTTCGTCCCATCTCAAACCTTATCTTTCATTGGGGCAGACTTGGACACCTTACAGGCAAAGGCCTACCTTCCGCTACAACGGGTCCAAACTCTCATGTCCCTAGCTCACCAGCTCCAGTCTCAAGACACTGCCACAGCTCGCCAATTCCTAGTTCTCCTAGGACACATGGCATCCTCGGTTCAAGTCACTCCCATGACCAGACTAGCCATGAGGGTAACACAATGGACTCTACGACAACAATGGATTCAAGCTTTTCAGCCTCTGTCCTCCATAATCACAGTCACACAAGCGCTGCGCCTATCCTTAACTTGGTGGACGACTCAGGTCAACCTCCTTCAGGGCTTACCCTTTCTTCCACCGGATCCGCAAGTTATCCTAACCACCGACGCTTCCCACATCGGTTGGGGGGCCCATGTGGACAATTTTCAAACCCAAGGGTTATGGTCCAACGAGGAAGCCGAACACCAGATCAATTTCCTGGAACTTCGAGCAATCCGCTATGCGCTCCGCACTTTCAAAGATCATCTCTTTCATCAGATAATCTTAATCCAGACGGACAACCAAGTGGCCATGTGGTACATAAACAAGCAGGGAGGCACAGGCTCCTTCCTTCTGTGTCAGGAAGCTGCGCAGATCTGGGCGGAAGCCCTCTCCCACTCTATGTACCTCAGGGCCACTTACCTGCCGGGAGTAGACAATGTATTGGCAGACCGGCTGAGCCGTGTCTTCCGACCGCACGAGTGGTCACTCGATCCTCTGATAGCGACCTCTCTGTTTCACAAGTGGGGTTCTCCCCGCATAGACCTCTTTGCGTCCCCTCAGAACCACAAAGTGGACGATTACTGCTCTCTCATTCGGAGCCAGAACTCTCAGCCGAGGGATGCATTCTCCCTCAAGTGGACAACCGGTCTGCTCTACGCATTCCCCCCACTTCCTCTTGTGTCAAAGACTCTCGTGAAGCTACGCCAGGACGGAGGAACCATGATCCTGATAGCACCTTACTGGCCACGCCAAGTATGGTTTCCAATACTCCAGGATCTCTCCATCCGCAGGCACATTCCTCTGGGAAAGGACCCGCATCTGCTCACTCAAAACGACGGATGCCTCCTCCATCCCAACCTCCAAGCCTTGTCCCTGACGGCATGGATGTTGAAAGGTTAGTCCTTCAGCCTTTCAACCTTTCAGATTCCGTTTCTCGAGTCCTGATAGCTTCACGAAAGCCTTCCACAAGAAAGTCTTACTCATACAAATGGAAAAGGTACACATCATGGTGCACTTCTCAGTCCCTTGATCCCCTTTCCTGTCCAATTTCCAAATTCTTGGACTATTTATGGCATCTCTCTGAATCAGGTCTTAAAACCTCTTCCATTAGGATGCATGTCAGTGCGGTAGCCGCCTTCCATAAAGGTGTACAGGGTGTCCCTATTTCAGTACAACCCCTAGTAACACGTTTTCTTAAAGGCTTGCTCCATCTGAAGCCACCCTTACGGCCTCCGGCCCCATCCTGGGACCTTAATCTGGTTCTTGGTCGTCTAATGAAACCTCCTTTCGAACCTCTGCACTCCTGTGAGTTAAAGTATCTCACATGGAAAGTGTTATTCCTTTTGGCTATCACTTCAGCTCGCAGGGTTAGTGAATTACAGGCCCTAGTTACCTATCCGCCTTACACTAAACTCCTGCAGGACCGGGCGGTACTCCGCACTCACCCTAAATTTTTACCTAAGGTAGTTTCTGAGTTTCATATCAATCAATCCATCATACTACCTATCTTTTTTCCCAGGCCCCATTCCAACTCTGGAGAACAGACCCTGCATACCCTAGACTGTAAACGAGCTCTAGCCTTTTACCTAGACCGTACAGTTTCTCACAGGAAGAGCACTCAATTATTCGTCTCTTTCCATCCTAACAAGTTAGGACAACCTGTGGGTAAGCAGGCTCTTTCCTCCTGGTTGGCGGACTGCATTTCTTTCTGCTATGAGCAGGCTGGCATTCCTTTCCAAGACCGTGTCAAAGCACACTCTGTGAGGGCCATGGCGACGTCAGTGGCACACCTTCGATCGGTGCCGCTTCCTGACATCTGCAGGGCTGCAACCTGGAGTTCTCTCCATACCTTTGCAGCCCACTATTGTTTGGACAAAGCTGGAAGACAGGACTCCATCTTCGGCCAATCTGTCTTGCGTAACCTTTTTCCAACCTGATGTACCAACACCCTTCCACCTTCCCGGTAGGGTGCGGATGCCCTTTCCCAAATTCCACCCCACTTGTACTGCCTGTTGCACGTCGTTGGGTGCATTTGGTGCAAGTCAGGACATCCTCAGCTCGGTACTCACCCATTTGTGAGGACAACCATCCTGCTTGTCCTGTGAGAAAGCAAATGTTGCTTACCTGATGTAACAGGTGTTCTCACAGGACAGCAGGATGTTAGTCCTCACGAAACCCGCCCGCCACCCCGCGGTGTTGGGTTCGTTTTGTTTTTACTTTTTAGGCACTGCCTGTAGCTTTGAAAATCAGACTGAAGGGAGACCCCTGCTGGCTGCAGGGTCAGTGCCTTGCTGGGCATGCCCAGTAGGGGCCAGTCAAAGTTCTGTTTAAACTTTGACAGAAGTTTTCCGTGGTGGGCTCCATCCTCGATGTCACCCATTTGTGAGGACTAACATCCTGCTGTCCTGTGAGAACACCTGTTACATCAGGTAAGCAACATTTGCTATACTGTTTTGATACAAACAATATTATAAATATGACCATATTCTTCTTTTTATATTGACTCTTAGTATGTTTTTAAATGTGTTTCTGTGTTTATTTAAACTTACAGTACATTCATTGATTATATAGCAAGCATATAGAGTAAATAGCATTGCAGGATAATGAAGCAATAAGAAAGAATGTACAGTCTGTGACACATCAAAGTTAAGATTTAGAATGGATAAAAAGGCACTCAAAAAATTAATGGGGATGTAGAAGATGGAACAGGAGTGACTCTTGCCTTCCTTATACGAACATAGTTTTAAAGATGCTGTTATCTATACTATAGTTTTATAAAGGGAGGTTTTACTTGTCCAAAATCATTTTAGTTGTCTTCGTTCCATGTTTTCCTTTTTTCACTTGTATCTTGTCTGGCTATCCTGGTGGGATCTCCACAGCCATGTGCCCGGAGCCCACCTTTAATGGGTGTGCCGGTACGATGCTCCGGGGATTTTGGGGGAGGGTGGTCCTCTCTGATGGCGCACCCTACTGCCGCTCTTCCTGCCTTCTTCCTTCTGCCCGCCTTCCTCCTCCCCCACCTTCGTATTAGGAAAGGTGCTCTGGGGCTGGCTGGTGTGGTAATGACAACAGTGTGACAATGGGGGGGGAGGGAGGGAGAATGAGAGGGAGCGTGGGCTGATGACATCACGGCCAATTTAAAAGGGCCACAAGGGGCCTTTCACCTGTTTGATCGCACCAGCTTTTCCTGCCCCTACCCTGAAAGCAGTCTTTTGGGGCAGGTTTTATTATGGTTATGGCCCTAAAGCACATGTATTCAGGTATTTGCGATAGCTTTTCAGTTTATGTTTTTGAGGTATGCAGGGGTTTGTAATTTACATATTACTAGGTAGTTTGACATGTTAGTTCCACTTGTGTACTATATATATAATCAGACAGCAGCACATGTTATTCAGCTTAGGAAATGTGTTTGTACAGCTTGACTATATTATTGCCGCTAAGGGGAAGGGGGTGGGTACCCGAGCCTGTTAGGGGGATTTCAGACAATGGTGCAAGGGTGTATCACTGTAAGGAAAGTACCAGACTGATACCGTTCGGCGAATGGTGGGGAGGTGTGACCCCTTGCTTGAGGATCTGGCAGGGGGCCCGGCAGGAGGCTGTCTTGCTTGGTACATGGCAGGCGGTGGAGTCAGGTTGTAGCCTGGTTGGATGTTGTGGGTTAGCTCGGGTACAGGTCATTTTAGGTAGATATGCTTGTTAATAAAGCTGAGGCCTTTTACATTCCATTTCAGTGCTTATGTTTTGATTGTGTCATGCCTGTGTATCCGTATGTGGGAGAGATGTGAGCGGGACGGCAATGTTGTCACAGCTGCTAGAGTTAATACCTAGCAAATGGAAAAGGACTAGTGATCCCTGAAGCTCTCTAAGCACCTAGAATGATGCAAAAGAGGCTTTTCCCTCTTTCAACCTTTGTTGAATGCTTTGTGTTTTGCAGAGGAAATTCCTGGCGTTATCTGCTACCCCTGATTGTTTCATGCATTGATTGAGATGTCCTGAAAACACTGCTGCTTTCAGGAGATCTATTTAGAATCTATTGAATGAAATTGAAAAATAATTTGCAGCTTTGAATTTGCTTGCTGATAGGAAGATAACCATGTGCCATACCTGGTTGTAAATTTGGAAAATAGATGATGCTATTATCCAATTGCTAAGATTTCCATTTTTTTTAATTCAAATAGCTATTTTTATTCTTTACCATATACCTATGGGGTTCTGAAAGACTAAAATGAAACTTGTTTTGTATAACTAGGGCATGTCCAGTTAGGCATAAGGGGACTTGAAATGAGCTCTTTTCCTATAGCTTAGGTGAACCACTGGCTGATTGAACAGTGCATGGAGTAAGGGTGACACACTGTGGTAGGAGAAATATTTTATGTGTTTGCATCTGTATTAAAATTGATTTCTTTGTTGTCCTTTCTTTATAACTCTTGTCAGTCAAGTTCAAGGAGTAAAAGATTCATTAATTATTGTCTCTGGCATATCAGCCATTCTTCCATAGCAGATGTGCCAAATCTAATCCTTAAGGGCCACAAACTGGTCTGGTTTTCAGGATATTCTTAATATGTGTGAGTGAGATTTTCATGCAGATGGCCTCATTTCTATGCAGACCTATATCACACTTATTTATTAGGCATATCCTAAAATCTGGACCATTTTGTGGCCCTTGAGGAACAGAGTGGGCCATCTTTTTTTACAAGGTATATACTTTTTCTGCTTTTTGTTTTAAGTGAGCTGCTTTTTGTGTTGGTATAGCACTTCTTTCTGCTCCTGTCACTCAGTTATTTGGAAATAGCCTGTCTTTGCATGGACCTACATCTACCTTACTTGACAGGTTCTACTTAAAATTCCCAGCCAGTCATAAACTTTTCATGTATGTTTTGAAGTCAGTCTGCTTTTGGTGTTTGAAATGGAGCAAGTGATTGAAGTTCAAGTTCTTTATTCCATTGTTAGCTGGTTTTGTCCGTCTCTTATATGGCTACCTGATATTCCCTCCTTCTTCCTCTTTTTTTTTCCCCAGCATTGAGATTCTGGCACCAAGAGCCTTCATTTGCAACTACCCTGGGATTTTTTCCCCTATTTTATTAGGCCCACAATCCCATTGTCCCTAGTCTGGTCATTGCAGCAACAATCCTGAGGCCAGGAGCCATGCACTTACTAAGGCTTTAATTCCAGGCATCATATTTCACCCTTAATGATGACAACTATTCCCTTTTCCCCCAGGGGCTGTGATTGTTTACTTCACAGCATCCTTAGTGCTACTTGATTTGGGGTGCAGTTGGCCCAATTAAGCCAGGGATTCTTCGCATGGCAGCGAATATCACTGCCACTGAGCCATCATGCTAGCTCTCCTCCTGTTTTAGCGCAGGGGATTACGGTCCATGTTCAGACACAAATGTTGGAAAATTTCATTTCTAATACTTCAGTGTGAAAAGGAGTGGAAGGATAGCCTAATGGTTAGAGCAGGAGACCAAGGAAGCCAGGGTTCAAATCATATTTCTACTGCTTGTGACTTTGGGGAAGTCATTTTACCCATTATTTCCTCAGATTAGTTTGTATATAAGGCAATAAAGGGTAAAGTGACTTTCCCAACGTCACAAGGAGTGACTGAACATGGACTTTACAATCTAGTAAGCCCTTCATGGCTAGGGAAATACCTAAACTACCTGAATATAATTTGCTTTGAAGTGTCAAAAGGTAAAATAAAATAAAATAAATAAAATCATATATACCTTTCTGGAATCCCTTCATATAATTTATCTTTTATAATTTAAGATAGCAATAAAGTGAATCTTGTATGCCCACATCAAACAGTGTTATATTTATACCTTTATGCTTGAAAGAAAAACACCTCTCTTAAAATTGTAGATAAATAAAATGCAAAACAGTTGTATTTTGGTAGACTTGAAACGCAACTCTCCATTAATCTGGGAGGAGGAAGAGCCTAGTGGTTAGAGCAGTGGGCTACGAACCAGGAGACCAGAGTTAGAGTCCCGCTGTCGTTCCTTGTGAACTTGGGCAAGTCACTTTACCCTCCATTGCCTCAGGTACAAAACTTAGATTGTAAGCCCTCTGGGGATAGAGAAATACCTACAGTACCTGAATGTGAACCAATGTGATATCTCAGATCGAATGTCGGCATATAAAAATAATAAATAAATAAATAAATAGATAATCTCTAATGGCCAGAACTGATCTATGCTTGGGTTTTGTTTCTTCTATTAAAAGCACATTTTAATTTTGTTATGCACTTCTACCAGCAGATGGAGTAAAAGCTGATGTCACAGACATAGAGCCTTACCCCAACATCAGCCTGCCAATGTTCTCCATCTCCAACAGATGGTGGACATGCATTTCCTTTCTGGGGATTGCTTGTGGTTAAATAATAATGAGAAAAGAGAAGATGGAAGATTTTCCGACACCATTTGAGTTCCTGAGGTGACACCAGTAGGTCCCTCCCTCAATTGAAAGTTTTCAGTCTGTGAGCCTACCTCAGGTTTGGCCTTAAAAAAAAAAAAAAAAAAAAAAAAAAGCAAGCCAGAGGGGTGGCTTAGTGGCGATGGCTTGTGTCCTCTCCACCCGTATCAGAGATCTGTTTGTGCTGTCAGCCGGGGAAGATCAGGTAAGCAAAAAAAAAAAACCAAAACCAAGCAAACAATATATAGTGAAGTTTTAGTTTCCTTTTTGCTGGGTATTTGGCATCCTTCCCCCCCTTTTCCTCTCACTTCTCCGTGGAGTTCAGTGTAGAGCAGAGGCAGTGCAGGCTCGGCAGGTTATGCAACTCTTGGCTAGGCTCTGCTTCAAAAGCTCGGATTCCTCAGCTGCGTGGTAGGCCATGGCGGCTTTTTTTTCTTGCACGCTGGTGGGTGAGCGCACTGTGCAGTGGTGCATGAACATAAGTGTGCATGTGTGTGTATTCTTGGGCACATAAAACTGCAGCCTATATTTGTGCACATTCTTGAGCGCAGGGGTTTTTGTGTGTGTTGGTTATGAGCGTGCAGGCATGTGGGCACGTTCTTTCTGAGTGCATACTGACTGGGCGCATCCTGTTGGAGTGCCTACTATCATTGCAACCTGTATGAGCATATATTGTCTGAGCGCATACTATCTGGGCGCATCTTGAGTGCATATTTCTGGGTTCATACTATCACTGCTATTGTCCGAGCTCATACTATCAGCGCATGCTGTCTGAGAGCATACTATTTAGGCGCAGACTACCGCGACCATTTGGCGGACATGTATTGTACATATACTCTCGGACACGGTTGCTGTACGCAGGCAGCTGTCTAGCACACTGTGCCAGAGAGCTATAGCGCTGGGGACATAGAGGTCCCATAGTTTGTCCATGCAGCTTGCCATATAAGGACAATACAGCCATTGCTTTCTCTAAGTCTGTGTCAATGCTGTTTGGACAAGGTAATTTTGTTATTACAGATGTGACCGATGCTGGGCCATCCCCTCAGATTAAGGGGAGTGGAGCAGAAGGCGATATAATGAATGTATCCCTTCCTAATTTATTTCACATGACCGAGTCATCTATGAGAGATGTGGGTCAGTTGGGCAGTGTTAAGTTTGGGCCTATGAGTCCAGGTGTGGATCTATCCTCTTTTTTGGGTGCCCCGTCAGTGCACGTTGCTTTCCCGGTGGCATTTGCAGTCACAGGAGTGCATGGTGTGATTTCACTTGCCCCTGGCAGTGTGCGTTCAGGTGCACTGGTGGCTACAGGCTGATTGTTTTAGGAAGGAGATTTCCCTGGAGGCACCGGGCTGGTTCGTTCTCTTGACAGGAGCCTTCTGAGTTGGGGGGGATCATGGTCAAGAGTTGGAAGTGTATACAGTTCCATTGACATGTTGGTGGCTGCTGGAAATTCATGTGGTCACAGGACTGTCTGACAATGAATTGACAGTGGCTTACATCAATCATCAAGGCGGAACCAGTAGCTTTTTAGCTTATGGTAGTGCGCTGGGATAGTCTGTTTCTGGTTCTGTGGGTGTCCTCTGCCAGCGTAGAGGTACCATGGTTCTTCAGTTGTAGTATTGTAGTTCATTGAAGATAAGAACGCTTAAAGCCACTAGCATAGAGAAAAGTTTATTAAAATGATTTAAAATAATATAAATCATACATTAAATAATAAGGTATCTTATGGAGAGGCAGAGTACCATGCAAGACACTAGCATAAACTCCCTCTCAAATGATTTTACTGATAACACAGCATTATATAGAATTTTAGTTGTTTATTTCTAACCCCTAAACTAGGTTACATAATTTTCAAAATTTCTATGATTGGCTTTCTATTATAAACAAATAATCTGAATGGCTGTATGGTAATTTGCTTTCATTCTCCTAATTAATGAATCCTCGTCTCATATGTAAATGTTTTCTTGGAATTTGCCAGCATTAACAACCTTGTATTTGTTTTAAGAATAGTTTCTATAACCTTAGATGGAATGTAAACTGACTCCATCTCTGTTCTTAGATGGAATGTAAACTAACGTCATATCAATACAAAATGTTCTAAAGCCTTGTATTTCAGCAGCTTTTATCTAACTTACGGAGTCTTTTGTCTAAGAAAAACTAGTGCAAGGCTGAGACTATAATGCTGCTAGTAATTTTAAAACTGATTATGATCAAAAATAAAAAACCCAGGAGTATGACTTCATATGTGACACGTCAAAAAGTGTTTTACTGAGACTAAGGGCCTTATGAGCACCCACATCAGTAGGAGTCCGAGAGCACAGGCTATGGAGGTTCTCATTTGGATGTGGCTGCTGGACAGGATGGTATAGGCCTTCTCACCATGGCTGCTGATAGGCAGGATCATGTAGAAGATTGCAGACCGAAACCATACTTATGATGGCTCCGGATTGTCTTCGGAGGCCATAATAGGCAGTCCTCTAAAGTAGCCACTCAGGATGGATTGGTTACATCAGTGATTCATTCCACATGACAATCTGCGTTTTTGTTGTATGGTTTGCTCTCGAAAAGGCTTGGGCGTTGAAGCGGGATTATCCTTTTTGCAGTGATTTTCACTTTTCTTTGGGTCAGAAAGGTTTTTTTCTTATGTCTCTGACCTTTGTTATTGTTGGATAGTTGAGAGGCCTGGTGTGAGGAGTGAAGTTCTCAGCCTCTCAAGTGAGAATATCTGCTAGTGAGTTTGCTTAAAAGCTTGGCCCTTACCACCCTGAAGGTTCAAGTAGCAACTCTTGCTTGTTATAGGGGGCAAGTCAATGGTGAGCAATTGCCTTCCCATCTAGAAGTGTTCTGGTTCTTGAGTGGTTCCCATTTTTCGTCCAATGCATGGTCTTTTGTTGCGGCTTCTTGCCTTGAAGGCTGTTTTTTTCTCATTGCAATCTGTTCAGTGTGTCGGATTTCCGAGCTTCACAATCTTCTTGTCATGGGCCATTTCAGTGTGTGACTTCCTTTCTTTTGCTGATAGTGATTTCGGGGAGTTTCAGTTGGATCACTCCTTTTCCCTGCCCATGCTGGACAGGGCTAGTGCTGTGCGAGTGTATTGTCTTTTTTGGGCCTTGGATGTCAAGCAGCATCTGATGAAGTACTTGACAATTTCTAAATCTTTCAGGAAGAAGGATTGGCTGTTTCTGATCCATGGTGGAGGTAAACAAGGGGAGCCGGCAACAGGGGCACCTATAGCGTGTTGGAAAAATGATGTAATCATGGCTGCCAGTGTGGTTGCCAAGATTCCTTTTTCTAAGCGACTTAGAGCACATTCCATTAGAGCTCAAGTGGTATTTTGGGCGGAGCCTTGATTATTGTCTCCAACCAAGTTTCCTGAGCAAGCAATGTGGTCTTTCTTGCATACCTTCCCAAGCATTATCGCTTGGACATTCAGGCTCTGAAGGGCGCAGCCTTTACTTGTGTGGTGGTAACTGGACAACGGGCAGCTTCCTGCCCTGTTCCGAAGTAGCTTTGTTACATCCCATTTGTGGACTTGGCCTGCCTGAGTGCAGAGGAAGGAGAAATTACTACTTAACTGCTAATTTATTTTCCTCTAATGGAAGCAGGCCAGTCCCTGACCTGCCCTTGCCTGCCAATTTTTGTATTTTATTCACCCTTTAGGTGCAGACATTGCAGAGTGGTGTTCTTGCTATTTGTTGTCTTAACTGGTCCCTCAGTCTAGTGAATATTAATTCTTTTCTCTGAATTCAGTGTTCCGTATTGGTTGGTAGCATATGTGGATGATTGTTAATAGTCAAGTTTAATTATAACCAGTTTGTCCACAGTTTGGCTTTTCCAGCGAATGGTGGTGGGCTGATATTGGGGCAGGGCTATATGCCCATGATGTCAGCTTTACTCCGTTTCCTTCTGCTGCTAGAGGTGCACAACCTCCTTGTGGGGATTGGCCTGTCTTCATTAGAGGAAAGGAAATTATCAGGTAAGTAGTAATTTCTCCTTTGTGCAATTTATAGATGGAATGAAGCGGGACATTGCTTTATCATAACTTATTGCTTTTTCAAAATGGATTGTAATTTAAAGTTAAACTGACAAACTATCACCGATAAACCTGCCGAGAGATACCCACTAGCAAAGTAAGGTAGAATCTCCCCAAAGTAAAGTTACAGTGGTGCTGTGAAATCTCAGCTTTTTCCAAGAACATATGCTCATCTGCTGGTGCAGCCGTTTCTCATTTCTCAGATACTTTAGTTCAGGATATCTTAAGGCAGAGGAATGAAGAAGAGGCACAGGTACTGGAGGCATCACTCCAAAGGGGCATATCAAAGGGGAAATTTCTTTTGTGCATTCCTTTGTGCACCACTGAGTTGCGGGGCATATTGATTTTGTGAGTGTGCATAATTGCTCTATTTTTGGGTGTATATGATTTTTGTGTGCATTTCAATTTGTGTTATTTTGGCCTTTTTTTTTAAATCTTACTATCTGTCTATATGGTATAACTTAGATGAACTTTTATGTGTCTAGGTGGGGGCAGTATGGAGGGTAGACAAGGCTAGCCTAGGCTTGATGGGTCCCTTGACTCAGACAGAAGGTGTTTCCCCAGACACTGTATACTGCCATATTTATTTTAGTTAACATTTTCTGTTCTACTGAATACAGCAAATTTTTAAATAAAATAAATGTGGCAGTGTACAGTGTCTTAAGCATCAAATGATGGTCCTTTGACATTTACTACTTTCTCATCCTCATCTCTGGAGAGACTGCACTCATGATAGATTAGCAAATCTTTCCTGCATATCTTCATGAAAATCTGTACTAACTTTGGTACCCTGTAGACTAGAGTTTTTCTGAAGAAGCAGTTTTTTCCTCAGGAGACACTACCAGGGGCCCTCTTGCCTAAGATGACAGGGCTGAAAACCTTACCATTGAGATCAGAAGAGCTCAAAGCCCTATACTGCTATCTAGTCAAAGCCAGAGTCAGGGTTTTTACTGGATCAGCAAAAATAGCTAGTGTTTCAGTTTCTGCTCCAGAAGACCTCCCTCTGATGGGGGGAGGGTGAGCTTTTTGGCAAGAAACTGACCAATTATTATATCAGATAGCTGTGTCCTCAGGACATAGAATATGGTTACATCTCATACACACTGCAGGTCTGATTTTCTATAGTTTGAGTTAGTATATGTGACAATTTCGAGTTGTTGTAGTTAAACTGTTGGAAGTGTATGCATGCCACTTCAATAAAAAGTATTTTGCAAAAAACAAAAAAAAAGAGGACAGTTAATGATTACATCTTTGAATGATACCTTCAAAAAGCCCACACAAAAAGCCATATAATTTCTTCTAAAACCAAGAACTACACAGGTCTGAAATCTCTTTCGTCTTGTTCAGCGTTGCAGTCAGACCTGCCCCACAGGTCTGAATTTGCCCATAAGTACACTAAGCCTGTGCCTAGAGTGGGAAAAACCTGGGGTGGGGGGAGCAGCAGGTCAACTGAAGATCTGTTGCCTTCCGGCTGGGCTGAATGTCACTTAGCAGGGAATAACTCTTTGCTGCATTCCCTCCCCTCCCAGGTAGTGTGCAGGAAAAGGAGGGGAGAGGATGAACTTGGCACATACACAGTTGAACAAAGGAAAGCAAATCTGCTACCTAATCCAGGAAGCCAGCCTGGAGTAGGCAGAGCAAAGAGGTATCTTGTTAAGGAAGTTAAGAGGGGCTGAGACGGGTGAAGAGTGGGCTGGAGGATGAGGGAATTGGCTGGGGGCATATCTGTGTGTAAAAGAAAAGAGGGGGCAGTGTTTGCATGTTAGAGAGAGAAGTGATTGGTGCTGGGTGTGTCTATGTGTATGTTCAATTGCATGGGAGGCTAGAAAATGGATGGGGATGCATGGGAGAATGGAATTGAAGCACAGGGAACCCCCAGCCTCCACAGTTCATTCCCTCTCTTGATCTCTGATTCAACTTCCCAGATCCTGGAACCTCTCTTCTCCCCAGGTTATCCATCATCTGATCCCCCTCCTATGCCCTACTCTCCTTTCTCACTTCTAGAACCTTCCTTCCTCTGCTTCCTTTTTTTCCCCCTCCTAGATTCCTGATCCTTTTCATCTTCCATATCTCCTGCCTTTCTCATCTCTAGTCTTCCTTCCTTCCCCCATCCCTAGTCATCTTACTTTTTCCTCATTCCCTTCCTGTTCCTCTTTCTTTTCCTTTCCCCATCCATGAAATCTCTTCCCTTTAATGATACTTGAGATCTTTTCCTCACCCAGTGAAAAAATAAATTATACAGGCACAAGCAAGATTGGAAAATTATTTTTATTTTTATAACATAATCCAAAAAATGTTCATGCTAGGAAGCATTTCCAGTTTTCTAATTTTTGCTGCAGACTTCGTCCCTGAGCTGCTCACAGAAAACTGTGGGCTGTGCCTTAGACATTTGCATTCTGTTGTCCGACATTACTTAGAAGGGCCACAGTGTCAGTAGTGCCTAATACAGCACTTCTGTCCCACATAGAGGACAGATACTATGATTTTTACTTCAGGTACTTTCTGGTTGTCAAAAAGACAGGATTCACACCCATCCTAGCCATAAGGACTTTGACCAAATTCTTGATGATAAAGTTTTAAAAGGTTCCCCTACTAAATAAAGGAAACTAGTTATGTTCTCTGGATCTAAAGGTGTTATACATCCCAGGCCCAGAAAGCATCACTTATAGTAGAGAAATTATATCTATAGAACCATATTCTGCCTTTTGACCTAGTCTGAGCATCACAGAGATTCACGAACAGGTGACTTTTCAAAGGAGTTATGCTTATAAAAGTAACATGCTATTGTAGCAATTTAAAAAAGCCATTTAGGCACGTAAAGTGCACTTAAACATGAATATCCTATGGACAATTCAGTGGCATTTATTGTAGCAATTTTCATTAGTCCACTTACACATGTAAAGTGTATTTACACATGTAAAGCCTAGTTTTAAGCATGTAAATGCTTTTGAAAATCAGTCCCATTATATTTTGTTTCTTTGTGTTTCCCTGCTTGGATAGTTGGTTGTTCAAGAGCATATCCAGATTCTTGCAGTCACATTTTACAACTTATTCAGAATGCAGTTTCATGATTCATTGACTGTAATTATAGAGACAGAATTACACCTGTCTTTTCCAAACTTCGCTGGCTTCCCATCATTTGGGGAGTTAAATGTGAAATTCTGATGCCCATATTCATAAGTATATAAGATTTCCCATACTGGGTCACACAAATATCCAGCAAGCCCAATATCCTGTTTCCAGCATTCTCACAGGACAAGCAGGATGGTAGTCCTCACATATGGGTGACATCATCAGGATGGAGCCCAATCACGGAAAACTTCTATCAAAGTTTCCAGAACTTTGACTGGCCCTTACTGGGCATGCCCAGCATGGCACTAACCCTGCAGCCAGCAGGGGTCCCCCTTCAGTCTTCTTTTTTCCACGCTGCAGTAGCCTCGCGGTTTAGGAGCTCTGTGGAGATTCCTGACAGGAATTTTTCTCACGGAATTAACTAACGTTAAATTGCCCCACAGGCGTCCCTCCTCTAACTTCTCTCTAGCCGCGGTACTCCGGTAAGTTTTTTGACAGTTTTCCGTCGATTACCGTCGAGTTTGGCCCTTGCGGCCTGCTGGCCGTCGTCCATCCCGCGGCTCGATTTTTTCTAAGGCCATGGCGTCGGGGTTCTGCCGGTGCCCGGACTGTACTCGCACCATGTCTATCACAGACCCTCATGATGTCTGTGTAATGTGTTTAGGTCAGGAGCATGATGTCTTGACTTGCACCAAATGTGCCCTCATGACACCTAAAGGTCGCAAGGCAAGGATGGAGAAGATGGGACTCCTCTTCCGTGCTCACACCCCGACGCCGTCCATCGCATCGACGTCTTCGGAACTGGCACCGTCGACGTTGCACCAGCATCGACCACCGTCCGGTGACCGTCCGCCATCGACGTCTTCACGGCCATCGGCGCCCGTAACTCCCCCTCAGGATCGAGGGGATCCTAGGGAGAAACATCGCCATCGGCATCGAAAGACTCGGACCGTCGAGGGAGCAAAATCATCGTCCTCGCCACCATCCTCGCCACCGTCGAAGACGCCCTGTCCAGGAAAGGCACCAACCATTCCTGCGACTGGGTCATCGAGGCCACCCTCACCTGACTGGGGTTTGGGAGCCGCGATTCCGCCTGTAAGGAATGGTCCCTCCGGCTATGCCTCTGCCTCCCTCTTCTGTTCCGGAGCCGGGGCTGCTTGCTCCAGGTCTCCGAGAAGAACTGGACCGGCTGGTCCAGGAGGCCATCGACAAGGTGATGCAACGACTCCAGGTCCCTTCGGCACCGATTGTGGAACCGGTCATCAACCCGATTCCAGCAGCGCTGGCACCACTGCTATCCCGGATGGAGGTGCTCATAACTGCCCTTCCACCGGTGATTCCCGAGTCTCTGATGGCTCCGGTGCACTCCCCATTGACAGCTTCATCGGGAAGAGAAACGCTGTTCCGCATTCCTCCTTTGGGAGTTTTGCCTCAGCCATCGATGCCAATTCGTCCCTCGCCACCGATTCATTCATCGGGGGTGATACGTACGTCGGCGCCATCTATGCCTTCGATACTGGCACCGATGCCCTCCAGGCCGTCCACAGTGCCCCCGGCGATTCCTTCGATTTTCTCAGAGCCTCGGCCGGGGCCGTCGGGTATCCAACTCCCTTATTGTCCTACAGGTCAGTCTGCTGATCCTTATAACACCTGGGGTGATGATACTTCTTCAGACACCGATGACTTACCTTCCACCGCCCTCTCCTACTGAAAGTAGAAAGCGTTCTCCTCCAGAGGACCTTTCTTTCATTAATTTTGTGAAGGAAATGTCTGAGTTGGTCCCTTTTCAGCTTCAGACGGAGTAGGATGATAGGCACCAGATGATGGAGTTGCTCCAGTTCCTGGATGCCCCTAAAGTGATCACTTCTATTCCCATTCTTCAAGCTCTTCTTGACCTCCTCAAAAAGAACTGGAAAAACCATGGATCCATTGCCCCAGTCCATAGAAAAGCTGACACTACCTATTTAGTGCAGTCAGCCCCCGGCTTTCAAAAATCTCAGCTTGACCACCACTCAGTTGTGGTAGAATCAGCTCAAAAGAAAGCAAAAAGGACAAAGCCTCACTCATCTACCCCTCCTGTTAAGGAACACAAGTTCCTAGACAATATTGGTCGACGAGTGTTCCAAGGGGCCATGCTCATCTCCAGAATTGCTGCTTACCCAATACAATAGGGTCATCTTCAAACAGATACAGGACTTCTCTGAAACCCTGCCTGAACAATTCCAAGACCAGCTTCAAATCCTTGTCAACAAGGGGTTTGAAGCAGGAAAGCATGAGATAAGAACAGCTTATGATATCTTCGACACCTCTACTAGAGTGTCTGCAGCTGCTATTTCAGCAAGACGATGGGCCTGGCTCAAATCTTCTGACCTTTGCCTAGAAGTACAAGACAGGCTTTCTGACCTAACATGTGTAGGAGACAATCTGTTCGGTGAGCAGATCCAGCAAATAGTGGCTGAATTAAAGGACCATCATGAGACCCTTAAACAGCTCTCATCAATACCTTCTGACTTCCCCTTAAGACAGCCCTTCAGGAAGGACTCTAAAAAGTCATTCTTCCGTCCAAGGAAGTACTATCCTCCACCAGCAAGGTCCCAAACTACGAGACCTTATCAAAAGCCTCAGCCTCGCCAGGCCCAAAAGCAAAAGCCACAAGCAGCTCCCCAGCCGGGGCCTGCTTCCGGTTTTTGACTTTCGCTTGGAGAGCAGCAGTCTGATTCCTCTGCCAAGTATACCAGTGGGAGGTCGATTATGCCACTTTCACAACATGTGGCAATCAATCACAACCAACCAATGGGTGCTAGCAATCATTGCTCAGGGTTACCACCTAAACTTTCTTACTCTTCCACCGGACTCACCACCTCTGCAGGCGTGGAGAGTATCCGACCACTCCGTCATTCTGGAGCAGGAGGTTTCCCTTCTTCTCCAGTTAAGAGCAATAGAGCCTGTCCCACTCTTGCAGCAAGGCCTAGGGTTCTATTCCCAGTACTTTTTGATCCCCCAAAAATCCGGGGGGCTTCGTCCAATTCTGGATCTACGTGCTCTCAACAAGTACCTCCAGCGGGAAAAGTTCAAGATGGTAACCTTGGGCTCGCTTCTACCTCTTCTACAAAGAGGAGACTGGCTCTGCTCTCTGGATCTCCAGGACGCATACACACACTTTGCGATCACTCCAACTCATCGCAAGTACCTCAGGTTTTTAGTAGGCCCAAAACACTATCAATATGGAGTGCTTCCTTTCGGCCTAGTTTCTGCACCACAAGTCTTCACCAAATGTCTCGTAGTTGTAGCAGCTTTCCTCAGGAAAGAATGTGTGCACGTCTACCCCTATCTGGACGACTGGTTAATCAGGGCTCCAACCCAGCAAGCCGCTCGGTCGTCCCTCGATTTCACACTACACACTTTAATTTCTCCAGGATTTCTTGTCAATTACGGGAAATCCTATTTAACCCCCTCTCAAAACTTGTCGTTCATTGGGGCAGACTTGGACACTTTACAGGCAAAAGCCTTTCTACCTCGACAACGAGCGCTAACACTCGTGGCCCTCGCTCACCAGTTGCAGTCTCAACATACGGCAACAGCTCGCCAATTCCTCGTCCTGCTAGGACACATGGTGTCCTCCGTCCATGTTACTCCAATGGCCCGCCTGGCCATGAGACTCATGCATTGGACTCTGAGGTCACAATGGATTCAAGCTGTTCAGCCTCTGTTGACCATTGTCCACATCACCAACTCACTCCATCTGTCTCTCGCCTGGTGGAAAGATGACCAATCTCCTCCAGGGACTGCCTTTTCAAGTGCCAGATCCTCAACTCATTCTCACCACCGATGCTTCCAACCTCGGGTGGGGAGCCCACGTGGACAATCTACAGACACAAGGATCTTGGTCTTCACAGGAAGCCAAACATCAAATAAACTTCCTAGAACTTCGAGCAATGCGATATGCTCTCAGGGCTTTTCAGGAACTCCTATCAAATCACGTCATCCTGATTCAGACGGACAACCAGGTGGCCATGAGGTACATCAACAAGCAGGGAGGCACAGGCTCCTTCCTTCTGTGTCAGGAAGCTGTGCAGATTTGGGCGGAAGCGCTCTCCCACTCGATGTACCTCAGGGCCACCTACTTGCTGGGAGTGGACAATGTCTTGGCAGACAAACTGAGTCACGTCTTCCAGCCACACGAGTGGTCTCTCAACCCCTCGGTAGTGACCTCAATATTTAGCCAATGGGGATACCCCCAGACAGACCTCTTTGCGTCCCCTCAGAACCACAAAGTGGACAATTACTGCTCCCTCATTCGGAGCGAGCGCTCTCAGCCCAGAGATGCATTCTCCCTCTCGTGGGCAACTGGTCTGCTCTATGCATTCCCTCCACTTCCTCTTCTTTCGAAGACTCTTGTGAAGCTACGTCAGGACAAGGGAACCATGATCCTGATAGCACCTCACTGGCCACACCAAGTGTGGTTTCCCATATTCCAGGATCTCTTCATCCGCAGGCTCATTCCCTTGGGAACGGACCCGCATCTGTTCACTCAAAACGACGGATGCCTACGCCATCCCAATCTTCAGGCCTTGTCCCTGAAGCCATGGATGTTGAAAGGTTAATCCTTCAACCACTTAACCTTTCAGATTCGGTTTCTCGTGTCCTGATTGCTTCACGAAAGCCTTCCACAAGAAAATCTTATTCCTATAAATGGAAAAGGTACACATCATGGTGCACTTCGCAGTCCCTTGATCCCTTTTCCTGTCCAATCCCAAGGTTTTTGGACTATCTCTGGCATTTGTCAGAGTCAGGTCTAAAAACCTCTTCCATCAGAATGCATGTCAGTGCGGTAGCCACCTTCCATAAAAGTGTCGGGGATGTCCCTATATCAGTACAACCCCTCGTAACACGATTTTTAAAGGGCTTGCTCCATATCAAGCTACCTTTACCTCCTCCGGCCCCTTCTTGGGACCTTAACCTGGTTCTTGGTCGGCTCATGAAACCACCATTCGAGCCTCTTCACTTCTGTGACCTAAAATATCTCACATGGAAAGTGATTTTCCTTTTAGTTATCACTTCAGCTTGCAGGGTTAGTGAGTTACAGGCCCTAGTTAATTATGCGCCTTACACTAAACTCCTGAAGGACCAGGCGGTACTCCGCACTCACCCTAAAGTTTTACCCAAGGTAGTTTCGGAGTTTCACATTAATCAATCCATCATACTACCTACCTTTTTTCCCAGGCCCCATTCCAATCCAGGGGAACAGGCTCTGCATACCCTTGACTGTAAACGAGCTCTAGCTTTCTATCTAGACCGTACACTTGCCCACAGGAAGAGCACTCAGTTATTCGTCTCTTTCCATCCCAACAAATTAGGGCAACCTGTGGGTAAGCAGACTCTCTCCTCCTGGTTGGCGGACTGCATATCTTTTTGCTACCAGCAAGCAGGCATTCCTTTTCAAGACTGTGTTAAAGCACAGTCTGTGAGGTCCATGGCGACTTCAGTAGCACACCTAAGATCGGTGCCGCTTCCTGACATTTGCAGGGCTGCCACCTGGAGCTCTCTCCATACCTTCGCAGCCCACTATATTGCTTGGACAAAGCCGGAAGACAAGATTCCATCTTCGGCCAATCTGTCCTGCGTAACCTATTTCCAACGTGATGTACCAACACCTTTCCGCCTGCCCGGTGGGGTTCAGGATGCCCTCTACCAAATTCCACCCCCGTTGTGCCTGTTGCACGCTGTTGGGTACATTTGGTGCATGTTCGGACATCCTCAGCTCTGTACTCACCCATATGTGAGGACTACCATCCTGCTTGTCTTGTGAGAAAGCAAGTGTTGCTTACCTGTAACAGGTGTTCTCACAGGACAGCAGGATGTTAGTCCTCACGAAACCCGCCCGCCGCCCCACGGTTTTGGGTTCGTAACATTTTGTTGTTTTATTTTTTCGGCACTGCCTGTAGCTATCAAATAAGACTGAAGGGGGACCCCTGCTGGCTGCAGGGTTAGTGCCATGCTGGGCATGCCCAGTAGGGGCCAGTCAAAGTTCTGGAAACTTTGATAGACGTTTTCCGTGATTGGGCTCCATCCTGATGATGTCACCCATATGTGAGGACTAACATCCTGCTGTCCTTTGAGAACACCTGTTACAGGTAAGCAACACTTGCTATATCTAATCCAGGTTACAGGTACCTGGCAGGATCCCAAGGGGTAGATTATTATTATTATTATTTATTTCTTTTGTATACCGACATTCGATCGAGATATCACATCGGTTTCCAGATAACAGGTTGAATAGAGCCGGAACTGCCCTATTTTTAAATAAATTTTTAAATAAATTTTAAATAAATTTTAAAATAAATTTTTAGATAAATTTCATACTGCTTATCCCAGGGATAAGAAGTGAATTTCTGCAATTCTAGCTTAATGGTTTATGGACTTTTCCTCCAGGAACTTCTCCAAACCTTTTTTAAACGTGACTACACTAATAGCTTTCACCACATCCTCTCGCAACAAATTCCAGTGCTTAATTATGTATTGAGTAAAAAATATTTTCTCTTATTAGTTTTAAAACTAACACCTAGTAACTTTTTTTTGTGTCCCCTGTTCTTTGTACTCTTTGAAAGAGTAAACAACCAATTTACGTTTACTCATTCCACTCCACTCATTATTTTATAGACCTCTATCATATCTTCCCTCAGCCATTTTTTCTCCAAGCTGAAGAGGCCTAACCTTTTTAGCCTTTCTTCATAGGGGAATTGTTCCATCCCCTTTATCTCACCCTTCCTTTCCTTTTCAGAGGCATATTAAATGGAAACAAGATAAGAAATGCAGGAATATGAAGAGCAGCAGGAGATCTTGTCTGCCTATGCTGCCGTCTTAGCTCCTCCCAGTTCCCTACTTGAAATTTGGGTTTGCTTTTGATATATTTACTTTTGACCTACCCCATTTATTTTTGATCAGGGTTTTATATTGAGGTAATTTCTTATTGATTTTTCCCCACTGAATTTATTCTGTTGAGATTTTATCTCTATGAAATGAATTTTATTTGGAGCCCTAGGTGTCATATGTTGAGGTTTTGTTAAAGTTGTGTGCAAAAGTTTAGGTACCCCCAAGTCAAATTGTATGTTTCAATGAATCTCTAAGTGAACAGAAGTTGGTACAATCTCTCCATGGTACAGACTTAAATGTGTCTGCTTTCTGCAGTTCTTAATGCAACATTACTATTTATTGGTTTTAAGAGTTGAAAGTAATAAGGCATATGCAAAAGTTTCTATACCCTTCCAATTGATTCATTATGCCTTTTTAAAAAAGGTTAATAAGAAGCCCAAAAATTTGATTGACTCAGGCTTTCAATTAGTCAAGTGAAGACAGTTCAACAGTTGAACAAACACTCTGACCCTTCTAATCTTTTAGTTTGTGATTGTTTTTCTGGACCACTTTCAATAACTATAGGCTCCTCTAAGAAGCTGTCAGAGCATCTGAAAATAAAGATAATTCACTTTTGTAAAGTCTATTAAAAGAAAATATCTGTTAACATTTTCAATTGGCAATTTCAACTTTGTTAAAGAATTAAGCTTTTGTTTAGGAATTGTGATGTATTAGTGGGGGGACTGGAAAGAAAATTATGTGATAGAATATCACCAGAGTGACTGTACTCTGGAAAGTTGGTAACTGTGGGGAGCTTGGAAGATAGTCTTGAGTTGTATAAATAAAATAAAGTTCAAACTGTTAACTGATGAATTGATTTTTATTAAAGTTACTGAAAGGAATAAAGGAAGGTTGATCTAGGGAGCTTAAACAGGGAATAAGGGAAGCACTGTACCCATTCCACATAACTCCAGGCCAAGTCACATGACTAGAGAAAGGAAATAGGCACTTCAACTTCTCAAAATCATAGGTATATGCCACAGCACCAACCTCTGAACCAGACTACAGAGAGTGGCCATCAGAGACCCATCTAAACCCATCTAAACCCAGCAAGATTGGCATCATGCCACAAATGGTGTCAGTAGTGGGATTGACAGACTTCACACTATAGGAGAAAACATTACAGATGAGCTCCTATGCACTGGTCAAAGTTCCTGAGCCAGACAAGGTTACTGGGAGGACCAACAGGGATCCAGAGGAGTGGACCAGGTAGAAGGAGAGCTGTGGGGAGTTCAAGATGCCTGTTGTTGCTGTTGCAGTCTGGTAAGAGTACCTGTGGCCAGGCATACCAGCCAGAGAGGCATGGAGACTTAGGCGGCCCTGTACTTTTCAAGGTGATGAGGGTGGTGGAGTATCCTGGTTTAGGGGCAAATAGTATAGTTTTGATGCGCTGAATTTTTTCATAATCCAGTGTGAGCACTGAGAGGAGAGGATCTTCTTGCTGATGGCTGAAGAGGATTGGTAAGTATTGCTTTGGGAAATTTTAGAACTTAAAAAGTTTTGGGGAGAGAGAAAATATTGGGGTATATTTGTTATTGTGTGTTTGTTAATAAAAGCAAGCCAAAAGCTAGGAAAAAACTTAGTTTGTGTGTTTACTCTAAAAAGCTAACCAAACAGTTGGAAAAAGCTTAAAGTTTGTGTGTGTTTGTCTTTCCCTCCCACCCACCCCAGCTCATCCTTTGATTTATAAGCAGGAGACACTTTCACATTAAAAAATCAATCAGCCTTTTATCTAAAACACAGGATTGTCTCTAGCCTTATCAAGAGTTTAATTATCCCATTGCAGGTCACTACCAGATTAATATTGAATATACTAATAAATTTATAGGACTCTTATTTATACATTCCTACTCCCTTAGCAACCTAAATTTAACTAAGAACTCAACAAAATTAAGATGAAGGCAGCAATCCAGCAGCAACAGCGGGGCCTCCCGGTCTTCTGCATTGAATGTCATCTATATGATTTTTTTTTACCCACCGCTGAGAGGTTGTATGTGTGTACCTGGTGCAAAGAGTTCCTGACTCTCAGAGAACGAGTCCGATCTCTGGAGGCTAGAGTGGCAATCCTGGAGGAGCTGAGACAGATAGAGAAGTTTATGGATGAGACCTTCAGGGACATAGTAACCAAGTCCCAAGTGTAGTCTGGCAGTCCTGGTGCTACCTTGGAGGATGAAGATCTCCTGGTTGGAGAGTTTAAACCAGGTACAGCAGGAAGTGATCCTGTAGCAAGCCCCTGTTCTCCAGGGGATGCATTGTCCTCTTGCACCCAGGATGTCTCTCCCAGGGCTACTGCCCAAGAGGGAAGGATTAGGTTGACTGTCATAGTTGGTGGTTCGATTATTAGGAACGTAGATAGCTGGGTGGTTGGTAGGCGCGATGATCGTCTGGTAACATGCCCGCCTGGTGTGAAGGTGGCAGACCTCACATGTCGCCTAAATAAGATTTTAGACAGTGCTGGGAAGGAGCATCTGTTGTGGTACATGTGGGCACTAATGGCATAGGAAAATGTGGGAAGGAGATTCTAGAAACCAAATTTAGGCTCTTAGGAAGACAGCCAAAATCCAGAACTTTCAGGATAGCATTCTATGAAATGCTCTCTGTTCCATATGCAGGTCCCCAGAGGCAGGCAGAGCTTTGGAGTCTCAATGCGTGGACGAGACAATGATGCAAGGAAGAGGGATTCAGTTTTGTAAGGAACTGGGGAGCCTTTTGGGAAAGGTGGAATCTTTTCTGAAGGGACGGGCTCACCTTAACCAGGACGGAACCGGGCTACTGGCACTAACTTTTAAAAAGGAAACAAAATAGCTTTTAAACTAGAACAAAGGGGAAAGCTGACAGTCACTCAACAGTGCATGGTTCGGAAGGAGGTATATTTGAAGGACACTAATGAAGCAGGAGAGTTAGGGCATCCTAATTGAGAGGTTCCAATAAAAGCAAAAGTAGTCCATGTGCCTATAAGTAAAGAATCACCTGAACTAAAAGATTGCAAATCATCCTAGTTAACTGAAAAGCAGCCTGTTAATAAATACAAACCAAAACACACTTTGAAATGTCTGTATACCAATGCCGGAAGTCTAAGAAGTAAGATGGGAGAGTTAGAGTGTATAGCACTGAATGATGAGATAGACTTAATTGTCATCTCAGAGACATGGTAGAAGGAGGATAACCAATGGAATAGAGCCATACCAGGGTACAAATTATATTGCAATGATAGGGTGGAGCAAGTTGGGTGGGGGGGTGTTACTTTATGTCTGGGATGGCATAGAGCCAAGCAGGATAAGGATCTTGCAAGAGACTAAATGAACAATGGAATCTTATGGGTAGAAATCCTATGTGCTGGGGAAGAATATAAAGATAGGAGTATACTACCATCCACCTAGCCAAAATGATGAGATGGTCAGTGAAATGCTAAGAGAAATTAGTAAAGCTAACCAAATTGGTTATGCAATAATAGGAGATTTCAGTTATCCTAACATTGACTGGTTAAATGTAACATCAGGACATGCTAGAGAGATAAAGTTCCTGAATGGAATACATGGAGAGCTTTATGGAACAACTGGTTCAGGAACAGATAAAAGAGGGAGCTTATTATAGATCTAATTCTTAGTGGAGCACAGGATTTGGTAAGAGAGGTAACGATGGTGGGGCCGCTTGGCAATAGTGAACATAACATGATGAAGTCTGAATTAATAACTAGAAGGGGGACAATAAGTAAATCCATAGCTCTAGCACTAAACTTTCAAAAGAAAAACTTTGATAAAATGAGAAAATAAGAAAAAACAGAAAGGTGCAGCTGCAAAGAGTGTAAAATAGGAGTGGATATTGTTAAAAATACCATCTTACAAGTGTAGTCCAGATGTATTCCACGTATTAAGAAAGGAAGGCCAAATGATTGCTGATATGGATAAAAGGTAAGGTGAAAGAGGCTATTTTATCCAAAAGAGCTTCCTTCAAAAATATGAAGAAGGGTCCATCTGAAGAAAATAGGAAAAAGCATATAAACATTGGCAAGTTAAATATAAATCATTGATAAGACAGGCTAAAAGAGAATTTGAAAAGAAGTTGGCTTTAAAAAATATATCCGAAGCAGGACGCCTGTGAGGGAGTTGGTTAGGCCATTAGATGATTAAGGGGTTAAAGTAACACCTAGGAAAGATAAAGATCATCACGGAAAGTCTAAATGAATTCTTTGCTTCAATATTTACTGAGGAGGATGTTGGGGACATACCCGTTCCGGAGATGTTTTTCAAGGCGTGATGATTCAGATGAGTTGCCCCAAATCATGGTGAACGTAGAAGATGTAGTAGGCCAGATTGACAAACTAAAGAATAGCAAATCACCTGGACTGGAAGTTATACATCCCAAGGTTCTGAAAGAACTGAAAAATGAAATTTCAGACCTACCTACCAGACCTACCTACCAGACAAGTAACTGGTAACCTATCATTAAAATCATCTGTTGTATCTGAAAACTGGAATGTGGCCAATGTAACCCCAATATTTAAAAAGAGTTCCAGAGGTGATCCAGGAAACTATAATCCGGTGAGCCTGACTTTAGTGATGGGGAAAAATTGTGGAAACTATTATAAAGAATAAAATCACACAACGTATAGACAGATATGATTTAGTGGGACACAACAGCATCGATTTACCCAAGGGAAGTCTTGCCTCACAAATGTTCTACATTTTTTTTGAAGGAGTGAATAAGCATATGGGTAAAGGTGAACCGACAGATGTGCTGTAACTGGATTTTCAGAAGACGTTTGACAAAGTATCTCATGAGAGGCTTCAAAGAAAACTAAAAAGTGATGGGATAGAAGGCAATGACCTTTTCTGGATTGCAAACTGGTTAAAAGACAGGAAACAGCAGGATTAAATTGTCAGTTTTCACAGTGGAAAAAGGTAAACAGTGGAGAGCTTCAGGGATCTGTATTTGGACCAGTGTGTTTTAATATATTTATAAATGATCTGGAAAGGGGGTACAGCAAGTGAGGTGATCAAATTTATTTATTTATTTTTAACTTTTATATACCGATGTTCCTGCATAGGATACATATCGCACCGGTTTACATGAAACTGAACTGTCGCTGGATGGCGAATACAAAGAAACATAACCCATGCTGTAGCTATACGATGTTAGGTTCCATTTTAGGAGTTACTACCCAGGAAAATGATCTGGGCATCATAGTTGATGTTACATTGAAATCATCAGCTCAGTGTGCTGTGACATTCAAAAAAGCAAACAGAATTTTAGGAA
The DNA here is from genome assembly GCF_901001135.1 of Rhinatrema bivittatum. Classification (NCBI taxonomy): domain Eukaryota; kingdom Metazoa; phylum Chordata; class Amphibia; order Gymnophiona; family Rhinatrematidae; genus Rhinatrema; species Rhinatrema bivittatum. Next base: position 148,870,195 of record NC_042619.1, read on the forward strand.
TTATTAGGAAGGTAATGACAAATACAATGGAGGATGTCGTAATACCGCTATATCGCTCAATGGTAAGACCACACCCTGAATACTGTATGCAATTCTAGTTGCTGCATCTCAAAATATATAGTTGCACTGGAGAAAGTACAGAAAAGGGTGACCAAAATGATAAAGGGCATGGAACGGGTCCCCTACGAGGAAAGGCTAAAGAGGTTAGGATTGTTCACCTTGGAGAAGAGGCAGCTGAGAGAGGATATGATAGAAGTCCTCATAATCATAAAAAAGGGTTTGAATGTGTAAATGTGAATCTGTTATTTACTCTTTCAGATAATGCAAGGACTAGGGGGCTCTCCATGAAGTTAGCAAGTAGCACATTTAAAACAAATTGGAGAAGATTCTTTATCCCAGGACAAGCAGGATGCTAGTCCTCACATATGGGTGACGTCACTGATGGAGCCCTATCACGGAAAACTTTGTCAAAGTTTCTAGAAACTTTTGACTGGCATCCTGAGCCCACTGAGCATGCCCAGCATGCCATGATCCCTCGAGCCACAGGGGTCTCCCTTCAGTTTTTTTTTTTCCATGAAGCCTTTAGCCTCGTGGTTATAGGAGTCCTGTGTGGTGAGTTTTCACTACATAAAAAAGTTTAAAAAACTCAGAAAAACTTTAAAGCGCCGTAGGGGTCTCCCTTTTTTCCACCGTTGGTAAGTCTTTAAATTTTTACGGTCGGTTCTGTTACCGCTAAACTGAGTCAGAAGGTCGTCGACGGCTATCCGGCCTTTGCTATGGCTATGGGTTTTAAGAAGTGCCCGAATTATTCCCGCACTATGTCCATAACGGACCCACACATCGAGTGTATACTTTGTCTCGACGAGGGACATGATGTTTCGACGTGCCCAAGATGCACCGAGATGACGCCGAAAGGCAGAAGACTGCACATGGAGAAAATGGAACATTTATTCCATCTTCAACTAATGCCATTGACCTCAACTTCCCCACAGTCCTCTCCGGCTGGAGCGATTAGGAAGGTCATCCTCAAAACAAAACGAGACCGAATGAAGCAGGTGATCGGCCTTCACCAACCCCTTCAAGATCATCGATAAAGTCTACATCTGTCATCGAAAAAGGCGTCTAAACATCGACAGAAACACCATCATCGACACTGGAGGCCTCACGATCCTGAATTGAATCAGATAACCGGAGTTCCATCGACAAGTCTCGAATCAACTCTGAAGAAGCCTCGGAGAGAGGACTCTCCATGTCCACCGAGGCCTTTGACTCCTAGGCGATCCCCACCAATATCGGTGCTGGGAACCGTACTTCCACAGGGCCCTGCGGAGGTATTGGTATCGCCTTTACTGCCTCCCCCCATAGCTGCTCTGGTTTAACCAGCTATGAGGGCGGAACTGGACGGTTACATCCGCCAGGTAGTTCGAGACGCACTTCGTGACATGCCTCCGATGCCAGCACCGATCATGGTTCCGCCATCAATGCCAGCACCATCGCCTGCACCGGTTCCACTCCCTTCACCGGTACCCATTCCAATGCCGTCGCCGAGTCCATCGCCGGTTCCAGTTCAACCAACACCGATGCCGATGCTGATATGTCCTTTTTTGCGCCAAGTTTAGCGAAATTGGACACACTCATCGGTGCCATCCCGGTACAACCACCCGATGTCCCGGTGCCAAGACCGATGGAAGAAGAAATAGTGAAGGAAGTACCGATACCTGAACCTATTCCAGGTCCATCGGGGATCTCACGTCCATGGCCATCGTTTTCTCCACTATTTCCATCGAAACCACTGGAGAAACCATCAATGCCGTCGATGCCATCTCTTCCTATTCCATCGACTTCTCCTTGTCCACATTCATTGGACACTTGGGAGGATCCAAATACTGACTCTTCCTCAGAGGAAGTCCTCTCAGAACCTTCTTCTCCAGAGGAAAGAAGGAAATCCCCTCCAGAGGACTTTTCTTTTTCAAATTTCATCAAAGACGTGGCTGATACCATCTCTTTTCAGCTGGAATCTGAAGAAGATACTAGACAGAAGACTCTGGAGGTATTACAATTTGTGGACCCACCTAAAGAAGTCCTGGCGATACCAGTTCACGAAGTCCAGTCGACTTACAACACAGGCTATGGGAGCATCCCTGTACCATACCACCGGTAAATAAATGAACTGATGCTACATACCTAGTCCAGCATATCCCAGGCTTCCGAAAAACTCAACTACACCATTAATTGTTAGTAGTAGAATCAGCTCAGAAGAGGTAAAAAATGAATTAAACCTCATTCATCAAATCCTCCTGGGAAAGACAACAGGTTTTTGGACCCCATCGGCAGAAAAATGTTTTAGGGGTCCATGCTGGTATCCAGAATTGCGTCCTACCAACTCTATATGACGCAATATCAGCGTAATTTGTGGAAACAAATTCAGGAGCTCTCAGAATCTCTTCCCCAACAATTTCAAGATTCCTTCAATAGTATCATCCATAAGGGCCTAGAGGCTGGGAAACATGAAGTTCGTGCAGCCTATGATAGCTTCGAGACTTCATCTAGAATGTCTGCCACTGGCATAAGTGCCGGCAGATGGGCCTGGCTCAAGGCCTCCGACCTGAGACCAGAAGTACAAGAGAAACTTGCTGATCTTCCTTGTGGAGGGGACAATCTCTTTGGAGATAAAGTATGAGAGGCAGTTTCCCAGCTGAAGGAACATTTGGAAATCTTTGCAGCTCTCCTCTGCTCCTCAGGAGTCCCAAACATCCTAACGAAGACTCCCAAGGAAGGATTCAAAATGGCTATATTATAGACCACGGAGGTACTATCCACCTCCTGCCCGTGGAAGGTCATCTAGGCCAGCACAAAGACTGCAGGCCCGACAACCAAGTGCACCTAGAGCTCAACCCCCTCCACAAACAGGCCCGACTTCGGGATTTTGAAATCTCACCAGGGAACAGAAGCCTACCTGCCAATCCGACCCCAAATTTGCCAGTAGGAGGTCGGATCACTTTCTTCCATCACAATTGGTCGCACATCACTACAGACCAATGAGTACTCTCGATAACATCTAAAGGGTACCACCTGGACTTTCTCACTGTACCAAACGATACTCCACCCACCTCGTCTTGGACAGTAAACAATCCACACTCTTACAAAAAGAGTTATCCACCCTTCTGAGAGCCAGGGCCGTGGAACCAGTTCCCCGACCTCAGCAGGGTAGAGGATTCTACTCCCATTATTTCCTCATTCCAAAGAAAACAGGAGGCCTACATCCCATATTGGACCTCCGGCAACTCAGCAAATACCTGAAAAAAGAAAAATTCAGGAAGGTATCATTGGGCACCATGCTACCTCTACTTCAAAAAGGAGATTGGCTCTGTTCTCTGGATCTTCAAGACGCTTACGCTCACATTCCAATATTCCCTCCTCATCGCAAGTATCTGCGATTCTTAGTAGGAAGTCAACATTTCCATTACAAGGTGCTACCATTTGGTCTTGCCTCAGCACCTCGAGTGTTCACAAAGTGCCTGGCAGTTGCAGCTGCCCACTTGCACAATAAAGGCGTGCACGTTTTTCCTTACCTGGACGATTGGCTCATCAGAAGCCAAACAAGACAAGGAGCTCTCAACTCTCTCAAGCTCACAATAACTCTACTCCATTCGTTGGGATTCCTAATCAACTACCAGAAATCCCACTTCATACCATCTCACCTGTTACAATTCATCGGAGCAGAGTTAAACACCATAACGTCAAAAGCTTTCCTTCCAAAAGACCGTGCACAGACACTTGCCTCGTTAGCAGGCTCTCTCCGCTCATGCACGCAAGTACAGCTCATCAACATCTCACTCTTTTGGGTCACATGGCCTCCACAGTTCACGTCACTCCTATGGCCAGATTAGCCATGAGAGTTACTCAATGGACACTCAGAAACCAATGGATACAAGCCATTCAACCACTGTCTTATCCAGTTCAAGTAACTCAGCAACTACGGTCCTCGCTCCTATGGTGGACAAACATGGAAAACTTGCTCACAGGGCTACCTTTCCAACAACCGATTCCGCAAGTGACATTAACTACAGATGCATCTACCTTCGGGTGGGGAGCACACATTGGTCATCTGCAGACTCAAGGTACTTGGACAAAACTCGAAGCTACATTTCAGATAAATTTCCTAGAGCTTCGAGCTATACATTATGCGCTGCATGCGTTCAAGGACTGCCTTGCTCGTATCTCCTTTGTCAAGAAGCAGCACAAATTTGGGACTGGGCCCTAACGCACTCAATGTTTCTCTGGGCCACTTATCTTGCAGGCATTCACAACGTAGTAGCGGATCGCCTCGGTCGTCAGTTCCAACCTCACGATTGGTCCCTGGATCCCTTATTAGCGACCAGGATATTTCAACGTTGGGGTCAACCAACAGTAGACCTCTTTGCATCACAATTGAATCACAAAGTGGACAACCTTTGCTCCCTGCACAAGCAGAGAAACCGCTTACCTAGGGACGCCTTTGCTCGCCACTGGAATTCAGATCTTCTATATGCGTATCCCCCGATACTGCTAATAACCAAAACTCTAGTGAAGCTACAACAGGACAAAGGATCCATGATACTCATAGCCCCATATTGGCCTCGACAAGTATGGTTTCCAATACTCCTCGATCTCTCGATCAGAGACCCAATTCGCCTGGGCACAGCACCCACTCTCATAACTCAGGATCAGGGCAGGTTGCGTCATCCCAACCTTCAATCCCTATCCCTCACAGCATGGATTTTGAAAGCTTGATTCTACAACCTCTCAATCTTATCAACTAATGTCTCTCAAGTGCTTGTAGCTTCACGTAAACCCTCCACACGAAAGAACTATCGTGCTAAATGGAAAAGGTTTACCACGTGGTGCACACAAAACAGTATTGACCCTTTTTCCTGCACTACATCATCTTTTCTATGGCATCTCTCAGACTCTGGTTTCCAGACCTCATCTGTAAGAGTACATTTAAGTGCAATCTCAGCTTACCACAATACCGTCGGAGATGCACCAATATCAGTGCAACCCCTAGTTAGAAGATTTATGAGAGGTTTAATTCAACTTAAACCTCCACACCGACCACCAGTCATGGAATCGGACCTTAATGTAGTTTTAATGAGGCTCATGCGTTCTCCTTTTGAACCCATGGATTCCTGTGATGTTAAATTTCTCACTTGGAAGACTTCTTAATAGCCATCACATCTGCAAGACGGGTTAGTGAGTTACAAGCACTTGTTACATACTCCCCCTACACCAAATTCCTCCATCACCGGGTGGTACTCCGGACACACCCAAAATTTCTCCCCAAGGTAGTTACGGAATTCCACTTGAATCAATCCATCATCTTGCCTACTTTCTTCCCAAAACCACACTCTCACCAAGGAGAGAGGGCTTTACACACCTTGGACTGTAAGCGTGTGCTTGCATACTACTTAGATCGCACTACAGCCCATAGGAAATCCACCCAGCTCTTTGTGTCTTTTGATAAAATCAAACCTGGAAAAGCGGTGGGCAAGCGAACTCTATCTAATTGGCTTGCAGATTGTATACAATTTTGTTATGAAAAAGCAGGCCTTCCTCTCCAGGGGCGAGTAAAGGCTCACTCAGTAAGAGCGATGTCAACCTCAGTAGCACACTATCGTTCAGTACCAATAACTGACATATGTAAAGCCGCAACATGGAATTCTCTTTACACTTTTGCGGTTCACTACTGTCTCGACAAGGAAGGACAACAAGATTCAGCCCATGGACAATCTGTCTTAAAGAACTTGTTTCCAGCATGATCCAACTCCTTCCGTATCCAACGTTTTGTGATTTCAGGTTGCCTCTTTTTCCCAACAGTACACCAGTTGTTGTGCCTGTTGCACAAATTGTACACTGTTGGTCCAATACAAAGATGACTCAGCCTGTAGCTTGCTAATCACCCATATGTGAGGACTAGCATCCTGCTTGTCCTGGGATAAAGCAAAACTGCTTACCTTGTAATAGGTGTTATCCCAGGACAGCAGGATGTAGTCCTCACGAAACCCACCCGCCACCCCGCGGAGTTGGGTTCGATACGTTTTATTATTTTATTTTTGGCTAACTCTCATTGCTACAAACGAAACTGAAGGGAGACCCCTGTGGCTTGAGGGATCATGGCATGCTGGGCATACTCAGTAGGCTCAGGATGCCAGTCAAACGTTTCTAGAAACTTTGACAGAAAGATTTCCGTGATATTGGTGACGTCACTGACGGAGCCCTATGTGAGGACTACATCCTGCTGTCCTGGGATAACACCTATTACAAAGTAAGCAATTTTGCTTTTTCACTCAATGCACAATTAAGTAGGTTGAGGCAGGTGGCAGATAGCGGAGGACAGACAAACAGGCTAGGGGTCGGGACAAGTGACAGACAGAGCAAGATCTGGTCCAAAGCAAAGGATCAAGTTCAGAAACCAATCAAGGAATGTCTGAGTCCAAGTCAAAGTCAGGATCCAGGAAGTCAAGCCTAGGGGGAACAGGGAGACAAGGATCAAAGAAGACAAGACAGGACAGAAACAAGGCATGGACAAGGCAAGAAACAAGCAAGATGACAAACAGGCAAGTCTGGAACAAACAAGGCAAGGGCAAAGCTCACATGAAGTGCAACATGCACTGGGATTGAAGTACACCAGTAGACCTGTTGCTGAAGCAAAGTAAGAACATCTGGAGGGTCCTTAAGTTAGGGCTAAGTCAGTGATGTCATCAGCGGGCGCTTTAACTAGCTGGCAGTCAGGTGCGCGTGCGTCTAGGAGGGCTGAACGTTGACGGAGTAGGTGGCGGCATTGTGCCACCAGAGAAAGGGAATCAGTTGAGAGGCATTGAGGGATGAGTGCAGTGGCTGACAGTACCCTCTCCCATAAGTCCCCTTCCTCATTTTCTGGCCTTGAGTTTCTTGGGGAATCTTCAGTGAAAGTCCCAAATCAGTTGGGGAGATTGGAGGCTGGCTCTCCCACATTTTCCTCTGGCCTATATCCCTTCTAGGATATGAGATACTGGAGGCTATTGCGAACTCGTCTAGCGTGTACAATATTTTGTCCACTTCATATTGGGTATCGCCTTCTGCTGATACTTGTGAAGTTTGGAGCGGTGGCCAACCTTGGCTAAAAGAGAGAGACTGGTTTAAGCAAGGAGACTTAGAACACATCATGCACTCAAAGAGATAGTGATAGGTGGAGTTTGTAGGCTACTGGGCCCAGTCATGCTACTGGAAAAGGTCCAATAAAATATGGTGCAAATTTTAGAGAGCATTCTCAGCTGGAGATTCTCAGCTGGAGATTTCTGGTACTTACCAGACTAAAGTTCCAGAGGTGGAGCTAGGCGCAGTTTCTTATCAGCTTGGGTCTTGAAACGTTTGGCCCAAACATTCAACGGTATGCAAACTCTTGAACAGGACCATTTTATTATTTCTTTTATTGCTATGTTTTGTTTAATGATTGTACTATTCTCTGATGCATAATAGCTTAATTTGAAACACATTAAAAATAACAGATGCATTTTGTCTGATTTACTCAAGTTTTCTTAAAATGCTACACATCTTACAAATTCTGCCAGGGGTGTGTAAACTTATGAGCACAACTGTATATATTTGGATTATAGCAGCTTGAAAGTGCCCCATAGTGGGCATGTCCTACCAGCTATGGATTTGAGTTTTGTTATGGGTATTATGTTCTGTATTGCTTTTCTGGAAACTGATTTGGATTGAAATTTTGGATCTTGTGGGTTTTTTTCTTGTTAATAGAAACCAGAACAGTAACAGAATTTTAAAAAAGCCTGGAATAAGCACAAATTGAAATTTTTAAATTTATATTCTGCCTTGCGTGACTGGTTAGCCACTTCAAACTGGATTACATTCAGGTGCTATTGATATTTCCCTTTCCCCAGAGGCTTATTTACTAAGATTTTCTCCCATTCTGTTTCTGTGGGAAAAATGCTTAGTAAATAGGGCTTTTAGTTTGTACCTGAGGCAATGAAGCAATGTGTGGCTTGTCCAAGGGGGATTTGTCTGCAGGATTTGAACCCTGGCTTTCATGGTTTTGTAGCCTGCTGCTCTAAACATTCGGGTAGTTATCCACTCCACACAGAATGTTTAGTTAGAAAGCTGTGAAGCGAAACCCAAAGATCTACTAGGCTCTGCAATATTGCATCAGGAAGAAGCAGACTACACTAGACTTGCTGTCCTTATTGCCATCATTCCCTACGTTTCTGTGTTTGAGGTCCTGTTGTTCAAATGCCACTTCCAGGATCTGCCACAAGATGGCCACATTAGTTCAGAATTAAAAATATAACTAATTTTCCCTCTTTCCACACACACCAAAAATAGGAAAAAGGTCCAGAAGTATTCATGGAAGCTGTAACTTGTACAAATGTGTAAACTGTGGAAATTATTGTTATAAGAAAGTGGCACTGCATTGTTTGAGTTTGCTTGTGGCTTTTTTTCTTTGAAGCATTCTGATTAAACACTCTTGTCAGCTAATACAGAACTCCACAGGAGCACAGTTGGACATGGAAATGTATATTTATTTTTGTGCTGGGTTGATTTATCATGCATTTCTGACTGCTGTACCTTTTTTGGATATTTTATCTGTCCCAAATATTTTATTCTAAAGAAAAATATGCTCCTTTTGGTTATTCACTTCTAGTTAAGTATTAGTGATAATTTCTCCCTTTAATTTATTTGTTTTGTTTTGCTTCTAGTAGCATGCATGGGCTAATACTGCAGATGTAGGAAATGTATTGTAAAATATCCACCCAAGGTTTATTTGCAATTCTTTCTGCTATTACAATAAATGGTCACTGTGTTGGTATATAAATTGTAGCAACTGGAAGGTGCCTCATAGTGGGCATTTCCTATTGGGTATGAATTTCAGTTTTGTACAGGTATTATGTTCCTTATTGTTTTGACTTGGATTGAAGTTTGGGGTCTTGTGATTTTTTTTCTTGCTGTCGATATACTTTTCTTGGGCATACTTGAATTGTATGCACACATTTTTCATTGAAAATTGGACTTTTTCTCAAAAAGACACTCTACTGTAATATCTGTAGTATCAAATTGTGTTTCTTAGGAAAAGTTTTATTTTAGTCTGTTCTTTTTTTTGTAGCTTACAGATGTAATTGCAATGTAAGTCCTCATTATCTTTTAAAGGGTTTTTTTCCTCTCTTCCCTTCTGATGTAAATGCATCCTTTTTAAATGACATAAACAATTAAAACCATAATAAATTTGTACATCTGGTCTAATAATTTACTGTAGTACACTACCCCAGATGTTTACATAAAATGCAGTGGCCATACTACAGGTTCTGCAGAGAGCTGTGGTTTGTAGCCTCTGGTTGAGGAATGTCACTGCAGGGGCTGAGCTAGACAGGAGAAGGAAGATCACAGAATGGTTTCTTGTCACTGTCGTGCTCAGTGTGCCTTAGTCTAGCAGGGGCTGGTTTTCTTTAAGCTGGAAGTCCAAAGAAGCAGGTGGAAACCACAAGGCTCAAAACATTTTCCCAAATTAAGTGTTTTACAATTTTATATTAATTATAGAGGAATGTCTTAAAAAAAAAATAGACCTCAATGGCAGCTACTTTTCAATATTCTTTGTTTTGTATTGAAGACCTGCCTCATTTACCCTTTTCTGTATACCACACCAGTCTTCCCATTCATTAAATAATGTGGCCAGTTCACACACCACTGATTCTTTTTAATGGGCTCCAGAGGATCTTTTTGCCATTTGTTGCCAGCCCCATTCTCTGATTATATTGACCTATTCAAGCCAATGCTCTTTCCAGGGGCATTGGTTATATATGGATCCATGGGGGAAAACCCAAACTTTTTTTGTTGTGGGAAAATTGAATCCTTTGTTATGAATAACAGCAAAACACCTTTTTAATAGACCTCCATCTTCTTTCTTTTAAAATCATTAGTTTTAATGGCTAACATCAGGCTACACAGTTTTACTGAAATTTTTGGAGAGAATGCTAGGTAGGTTGCGCTTGCTGTAGATTCCCCAGATTTTAGGATATTATATTTCTTCTCAGTAGTTCTATACTAGGGAATAACCCTTGTTGTTCTAGCAGAGAGAGTATTGGTTTTAGTTTTATTGTTCAGTTTTATTTTTTCTTCTGATGTCCAGCAAGAAGTAACCTACAGTGAGTGACTTTAAGGACTGTGTATGAAGTAGGAAAATGTCTGATATGGATGGACATGACCTTTGTTATCACTGCTTTGGACTTGAATTATGACAGGTTAATTATTACCATTGTTGCCTGTTGTCCCTGTATTCCCAAAAATCGAGGACCTGTAAAATAGAGGAGCTGTGTAAGTCTCTCAGAATCCGCAGTCAATCCTCTTCCCAGAGTGCAGCCTTGCCTGTTTCCTGGGTATTGAATTGAGTAGGAGCTCCTCAAAAACATTTCCCCCTTTGGCGAAGCAAGTTGAATCATCAGGGTTAAATAAGTGTAAAATGTTGGGGGAATGCATCGAAGAAAAAGCGCCACTTGGAGATGCTGGTATAGCTAGCGCCGAAAATCACAGAGTCTCAGCACCATTAGTACACCAGACACATCATTCTTCAAAGCATCAGCCCTCAATGCACAGAGCCTTGGCCCTTGATGCATGGCACATCAGTGGTGTCAACACAGAAGTCCTCAATGTACAAAATGCATCGAGCCTCAACACTATTGGCCCTTAGTCTATCAGAACAGACTGTTCTATTATCATTGCATCGTGCTACAATTCATTTAGTGCAACTGTATGCTGACCTGCTGAGAATTTTGTCAGGGGCAGAGGGGGATATTATTCACCTTCACCTACCAATTATCAGAACATTTACACCAACAAAGTTAATAGAACAAGGGCTATAACTAGAGACACCAGACCCCATTTGCTCTTTGGTACCTCTCACATCTAATTGGCCTCCAGCACAAATTCTGCAGAGCCCAGAAGATATGCAAGATTCCATTTTAGTATCAGAAGAAGACGTTCTACCACCCGTGCCAGGATAGAGGGCACATCAGCCCTTCGACTAAATGGTGGAGTTAGTGAAGGATTTTTTTTTTTAACTCCATAGCAACTGAAGATAAGGAAGTACCTTCCAACCTCTTCTATTCAGAATATCAGATTTACTACCTTGAGGAGGAGTCATATCTCCAGTAGATAAAGATACTCCATCAGAACCCATATGAGGTGATTCTAGCCCACAACTCTCCATTGCAGCTGAGTCCATCCATTCAGAAAATATAAACCAGGAATATATTCCTCTAAGGTGACCAATGACTCTTCTTCAATCAGATAGTAGTTAGCAATCCGTTCGGGATTTGTAGTTATATATGAGAGTTAAGGGTGGATCCTTGCACCAGTGGCAGATGACCACGCCCCCAGGGAATGATCCCAAGAGGGACCACCGGTCAGGCTCAGAGTTAGGAGACAAACACACACTAGTACCTTATTAGACAGTATACTGAACCACCAGAGATGGCAGTAGTGAGCTGGTAAGCCCGGCTGGGCTGTAGACCCTCAGATACTGGAACAGCGATCCCTGGAGGCTGAGCTGAAGAGAGACAGATATAGTGAGCAGGCAGGGTATGCAGATGGTAACACTCATACAGTGTCCCAATGAAGCCCATGAGTTGGAAAGAATAGGCCCTTGAGGAGCGAGTACCTGGTTCCAGGGAAAGCTCAGAGAGAATGTTGGTAACTCACTGATGTAGCTGGTATAGTTGGTAGTGAAGACTTCCAGGCAGAGGAGTATACGAAGCAAGTCTGGGATCAGGGCCCTCGAGGAGCGAGTACCGGTTCCAGACTGTCACCTGAAAAAACAAGGAGAGAGCGAGGACCCGAGGAGTGGGTACCTCTGGTAAGTCTGAGGAGGCAGAGTAGCTTAGGTAGCGAAACCCCTTGCTAACTCGATTGGTTAGCAAATTCCAAGACCTTAAATATCCGTCGCGGGTGACGTCATCTTCAGGGGATGCCCCGAGGTTCGCGCCAATGCTGGTACTTCAATCGGGGCCGTGCCGTGCGCGCGCCCGCCCCTAGGCCTCCAGAAAACATGGCGATTGCAGTGTCGAGCCGGTCCAGGAACGCCCGAAGACAAGTTGCAGGAGAACGCCGCGGTAGCCAGTCTTCCCACGGACGGAGAGGGAGGCACCAGAGAGGTAAGGAGGGCGGAGAGTGGGCATCGGACACCGACGGACACAACACCAGTCAAATGTGTCTTTGTTCTAACCAAAACTTTATACCGTTCTTATCACACCCATTTCCCCATTGCCTTAATTTGGTATTACTTCTCGCAGTTTCTCTGGTATCTGTAACATTTTTGAGCCCTGAGCACATGTCACCAAAGTGCTTTGGTATTGACGTGATACTTAGCATACATATAGAATCTCTTGATGTGATTGGGATTAAAAAGTTTTAGACCCATGTATAGGAAATGATAGGAAATAGTAAAGGTTAAGATCAAAAGGTACTGTAAAACAATTAAAATCAAAGGCTTTGCATACAGGTTGTTTCTTGGGACTTTTGAACTGCATCTGGGTCTTATTCTTCAATGAAGAGTAGTTTTTGTACCAGTGAAGCAATTTTTTATTTGATCCTCCACTGGACAGGTAGCCAGTAAAGGTCAATCAGAACTGGCATGATATGCTGTCTCATGCCAATCTCTAAGATCAGCCATGCTGCCGCATTCTGTAGAAGTTGTAATGCATGCAGGTTTTTTTTGTGGAAGGCCTAAATACAGTGAATTGCAGTAATCTAAAGATGGTAAAATAAGTGCCTGAACAACTGATTGGATAAGTGTTCCTTCACCACTAGGCTTTGAGGAATGTTTGATGGGAATACCCTCCAACCCCCTTTCAGAGCCTCCAGAAAACACGTCTCCACCCGAATACCTCTCTTACTCCAGATTTCTTGACAAGTTGGGGAAAGCCCTGGAGTTAATGTATGTAAGGAAAAAGGTCCTCTTGCAAAGGTCTTTTGGAGTCCTCCAGATTTTAGAAACACAGATGGAGCCAGCAGCCATTCCAATCCATATCTGGCAAGCATTATAAACAAGAAAATGGGAAAAACCTTCTCCTGTGCCCCAGTTGCAAGGAAACTAGTCATCAAACATAGATTGCAGAAGTCCTCGAAGTTTGGAATAGTACAGCCACCATATCAGTCAGCTATATTAGATACTGCTCTTAAAAGAGCAATGAAAGCAAGAATATACTCTTATATTCCACCAGAGAAGGTTCCCAGGCTACTGGTCAATTTTGTAAAAGCATTTTCCAAAATTCCATGCTTAATGTATGGATTTCTGCTCACCAAATCTACATGGTTTAATACTTACACGATTGCATACAAAAAGGCTTTCATCCATTGAAAGCGGCTCCGCATACCCTCAGCCTCAGTTAAAAATGAATTCTCTCTATACAGTTCTCCACTTCATCCAGAGGGGGAAGTGGATGTGTGCTTTGGATCTAAAGGAATCTTATGCTTTTCCATTCCATCTCCCACTGGCATTACCTGTGCTTTATGATGGGCTCCTCCAACTATCAATTTCTGGTGAATTTTGAGAAATCGATTCTAATTCCTTCCCAGAAAATCAAATTCATTGGAGCATGCATAGATTCTCTATGAGAGAGAGCTTTCCTTCTGTCAGATTGGGTGAACACACTCAGGTCCCTTGTATACAGACTGTTGAATGTGGATCAGTCAATGGCCAGGGAAGTACTGGTCATTCTGGGCCACATGGTGGCTGAGATTTACATAGTTTCACTAGCTCACTTTCACATTTGGGTCCTGCAGTGGGGCCCCTGATCCCAGTGGTACCAGGTAGCACAACCCCTGACAGCCAAAGTGGAAATTTCACAAGAAATGAAGCAGCAACTGTTCTAGTGGCTAGACTCCTGCATTTTTCAGAAGGGAGCACTTGTTGGATCTGCCAGAAATAGGGCATTCTGAGGAGCCCTACCAGAGCTCCTTTAGGCTAGGTTTTTTAAACAGTAAACACACCCAGTGACTACGGAAATATTTCTCTTTATTACTTAAATGTAAAGAGATCAGCAAGATCATATGCTAATTAACTATTTTAGATATTACAGAACCTTATATCATTTTAGATCATTCATTAATAATCACTATTAATAAGTTAGTATTCAGGTGGCATTTGGATCATTCAACTTCTGGGAGGATTTACCTACAACATGATGTTTTCCCATATAAGGTAAAACTTTGATTTAGTCCAATAGTAACTCTATTTGTTAACTATTTCTAGCAGTTTCTGTACCTTCATGAATAATAATTTGTTACAGTCTTTGCTTCTTTAAATGTTTTACTGCTGACAGTAAGCAACTTCTATGCAATCAAAACAGCTTCAGATTGGCTACTCCATCTACTTCCTCACCAAGTTATTTTGTTGATGGATACCTCCACAAAAGGTTGTGTGGGGGGGGGGAACATACACTGGGCCATTTCTAACTCTAAAAACTTGATTATTCATAGAAAGTCAATTTCAGAACAACCTCATAGAACTGAGAGTGATCAGATACACTCTTAACAAATTTCATTTGCTTCCTCCAGGGGAAGAGTATTCTCATTCAAACCGGCATCCAAATAGCCATGTTCTACATGAACAAGCAGGGAAACATAGGGTCATGGACTCTCTACAGAGAGGTGATAAAGATATGGGAATGGCATGCAAACATCAAGCTGTCATGCAAGCGACCTACCTTCCAGAGATTTCCAACATGCTAGTAGATTGCCTCAGCAGAGTGTTTCATCCACACAAATGGTCTCTGCAGCAATCAACAGCCAACAGGCCGTTCAGTCTATGGGGACTTTAAGCAATCAACCTATGTGAGTCAAAACAAAACAGAAAGTTTTAAAAGTTTTTCTCCATTCTTTCCAGCAAACTCAGATCTGCCCAGTACATTATTTTACTCGACTGGAATGCAGATCTCATGTTTGGTTTTCTATCAAGTCCATTGATAATCAGAACAGTGCAAAAAGTGTTCAAAGACCACACCTGACTAATCCTCATAGCTCCAGCATGGCCCAGAAAAGTCTTCCAATCCCTTTTCCCACTTCATTGGATCAGTTCATATGCAAACCTAAAGAATTACTGAGCCATTTACTCTTCCTTTCTGCTTCAGGTCTTTGCATCTCATCAGTAAAAATACATTTCAGAGCCATAGTGGCTTATCATGTTCAAATTAAGGGTGAGCTAATCTCCATTCATCTGTTAGTTTCCAAGTTCATTGTGTTTCTAAGTTCAATGTGATTTATCCACAGCTGATGAATCCGCTATTTAAACCACTGGAGTTGGCTTCATTCAAGCTTGTAACATGAAAAGTATTAATCTATGTAGCAGATTAACAGCCAGAAGAGTCATGAACTTCAGGCTTTGGTTCATTATCCTCCTTATATGCAGTTCTCCGCAGTATGGTGGTGCTCCACACCTACCCTTCCGTAAATCCCTCAATACGGAATCCCTTATCATTTCTCTGACAGACAAAATCCACTCAGGCCTCGACAAAAAGACCTCATACCTGCTGGCTCTACTTGATTTATCAGCGGCCTTCGACACGGTGAAGCACTCCATTCTTATCAACCGTCTAGCAGACATCGGTATAACAGGAACAGCTCTGGACTGGTTCAAATCATTCCTCGACAACAGAAAGTTCAAGGTTAGAATAAATAACAAAGAATCGCAACCGGTCAAAGCCACTCTTGGGGTCCCTCAAGGATCATCTTTATCCCCCACTCTATTTAACATCTACCTCCTACCTCTCTGCAGACTCCTCACAAACCTAAAAGTGACGCATTTTATCTACGCCGATGATGTCCAGATCCTGATACCAATATCAGATTCAATAGCCAAAACACTCAACTTCTGGAACACCTGTCTACAATCAATCAATACACTCCTCACCAGCCTCAATTTGGTGCTTAACACTGCAAAAACTGAACTGCTACTCATCACACAGGATGAAAACTCCCCTTCAATTCAAACGCTCTCGACCACACATGTAAGAGATCTAGGAGTAACCATCGATAACCGACTGAATTTAAAAAAATTTGTCTCTAACACAACTAAAGAATTTTTCCACAAACTACATGTACTAAAAAACCTGAAACCTCTCCTCCATCTACAGGACTTCCGTACGGTTCTCCAAGCTATCCTATTTTCGAAAATAGACTATTGCAATTCCATCCTAATCGGCCTTCCAGCAGTCACTACAAAACCACTACAAATGATCCAAAACTCCGCAGCTAGGATTCTGACCAACACCAGCAGATGTGAGCACATCACCCCTATACTAAAGAGCCTACACTGGCTCCCCATTAAGTTCAGAATCCTTTACAAAGTGCTTACTATTATACACAAATCCATCCACGCACAAACACCACTCGAATTAAACCGCCCTCTCCAAGTCCATACAGCGTCCAGACCCATCAGACAAATACATCTAGGCACCCTCTACGTACCCCCAGCCAAATCTTCAATGAAGAAACGTGCCTTCTCCATAGCCGGTCCCACACACTGGAACAATCTACCATCAGACCTCTGCCTAGAACCATGCCTGCGGACTTTCAAGAAAAAAATTGAAAACCTGGCTCTTTACGGAAGCCTTCACGTAAAACCACATGCCAACCTTAAAGGCCCACACTTAACCAGTGTTTAGGAGAACCAGCCCAATCCAGTTTAACCTGTTTCCTTCTTCAGTTCAGTTTTTTCTAGTGTTTCCTTTCTAGCATATTTATTATTATAATTACTCTTTGCTCTTGGCTTTATGCTCAATGTCTATCGATCTCTGAATATTGACTATTGTTCTATATACTATATTTATTATCATAATTAATCACTGTTCTATGCTTGTGTTCAATTTTTTGTTCTCTGATTAGCGATTATTGTTCTATGTACACCATATTTATGGTAATTCTGGTTATATGTAAACCGAAGCGATATGTACCAGTACATGATCTTTGGTATATAAAAAGTCTTAAATAAATAAATAAATACCCGGAATTTCTACTGAAAGCAGTATCTGCTTTCCATATTAATCAAGCTATCATGTTATCTACATCCTTCCTAAGGCCATATGCACATGAAGGTGAGAAAGCCCTTCATACCTTAAGACTGTAAAAGGCCTTGGCTTATTACAAAAGAGAACTCAGTCACATTGTCAGGTTTCCCAACTGTTTGTCTCTTATGATTCTAACAGACCTGAGCATAGCATTGGCCTAATGTACATTGTCTAACTAGCTAGCAGACTGTATTGCACACTGCTATGCACCTGCAATGTACAAGTTAGATACCATCAAGGTTCATCAGGAAAGGCTAAAGAGGTTAGGACTTTTCAGCTTGGAGAAGAGGCGGCTGAGGGGGAATATTATAGAGGTTTTTAAAATCATGAGGGATCTAGAACGGGTAGATGTGAATTGTTTATTTACTCTTTCAGATAATAGAAAGACTAGGGGGCACTCCATGAAGTTAGCATGTGGCACATTTAAAACTAATCGGAGAAAGTTCTTTTTCACTCAACACACAATTAAACTCTGGAATTTGTTGCCAGAGGATGTGGTTAGTGCAGGTAGTATAGCTGTGTTTAAAAAAGAATTGGATAAGTTCTTGGAGGAGAAGTCCATTACCT
The DNA here is from genome assembly GCF_901001135.1 of Rhinatrema bivittatum. Lineage (NCBI taxonomy): Eukaryota > Metazoa > Chordata > Amphibia > Gymnophiona > Rhinatrematidae > Rhinatrema > Rhinatrema bivittatum. Next base: position 148,887,849 of record NC_042619.1, read on the forward strand.
GCTATTAATTAAGTTGACTTAGAAAATAGCCACTACAATTAGTAGCAACAGTAACATGGAATAGACTTAGTTTTTGGGAACTTGCCAGGTTCTTATGGACTGGATTGGTCACTGTTGGAAACAGGATGCTGGGCTTGATGGACCCTTGGTCTGACCCAGCATGGCATGTTCTTATGTTCTTATCAAGTTAGAGCAATAGCTGCATCAGTGGCTTAGGTGCGAGCCTATCTCTCGAAGACATCTGCAAAGCTGTAGCATGATCGTCCGTACACACCTTTGTATTCCATTACAGTCTGGACAATCTTTTAAAGAGTGACAGTAGATCCAGTTTTTTGTTATGTGTTCACCCAGTAGTCTATTTTACGGGGGGGTTTAGGTTGCTTATTCAGTAAACACTTCGCTGAAACCTTCAACTTGGGACTCCCCACATGTCATGGCTATTCCTGTTTGTCCATGGAGAAAGCAAGTTTGAATACCATAAATGGTGATCTTTGTAGACAGCAGGTTGAATTAGCTGTGTTCAGTGTTCGCCTGCCTACTCGCAGAATTGACTATCTAGCTAGAATTAGCTCTAAAATTGACTGAGGGGTTCACGAGGCAACATTTATATGGAAATCCCCGAACATGCTCATTAGGACAAAAGCTCTACAAGCTTAGAGAGAAGGGTCTGTTCTGTGCTGCCGGATGATGTCACTCATATATCATGGCTATCTCAAATTGCTGTCTATGCAGAATACCATTTATGGTAAGCAAGCTTGCTTTGTTCACCGCTGAGAACATAGGATCGTGCAGTATATGTATTAATCAACAGGGAAGCATTAATAATGTATGGTTTGTTTTTTGTTTCCGTAATTGGATGAATGCCTATAGTCCTTTACTAATGATATATCAGCCTTCAAGCACATCTGTTTAAGATCATTAAATTCAGAGAGAATATTGCCAAATTCTCTATTAATGTTGAAGCTGTCAGAACAACTCAGGCTACATGTTACTGTAAGCTGTCCATGATGGGGCATGCAGGATCCATTCAATCAGAGGTTTGGCATTGCTGTCAGAAGTGCCTGCCTGTGATTTCAGTGTTGGCCAATTGAATAAAACAAGAGACACGTACAATGCAGAATTAAAGTAAAGTAGGGAATAGCCATTGCTATTACTGGCATGGGATCTATTTAATATTTGGGTACTTGCCAGGTTGGAAACAGGATGCTGGGCTTGATGGACCCTCGGTCTGACCCGTATGACAACTTCTTATGTTCTTATGTAAAACCCCTCTGGAGCTAATAAAGCGACATATTAAGGTGTGCTTGTAAGTTCATTTTAATCAGGCTTGTGCGACCTAACACAATTAGGTTATTTTTGTGTTTTTTGCCCTATGTTCCTGTTCTTTGATTGTGTCTCATGAGACTTGATCTTCTGTCTCTGGATACATAGTATCAAATAGTCATTTGGTATTGATATTTCTATTAGCAGTGCTCTTCTTGTGCTTTTCTCCTTTACTACTATGTCTGATTTTCTAATATTGAAACTTTTGTCAGTTGAAATGATAATGTCCCATGTGATCACAATTTATTTATTCATTGCAATTCTGTCAGGGTAGTGAGCTCTATGTTTTTCTGGTACTGTGATATAATTTTTACACAGTTTTGAGTGGATAAGCACTACTTATTGTACCTTTCTATATTCAGACCTTCATAGATCAACACCCATAGCCAGCCATGAGACAGGAAACCATCTCCAGTTCTGTGCTACAGAATCTGCACTTACCTGTTTCTCTTTTTTTTTTTGTTGCTGTGAAGTATTCTGTGAGTAGTCTACTGTCTTGTGCTGCAATTATCAGTCTCGTACCTTTAGGATTAAATTCACTCTCTAAAGCCATTCCTGTGTCATATTTTGATTTATAATTGTTTGTTCATACAACTATCTATTTTCCACTATATTTGTGCATTTCCTCTTGTTTTTCTTTGTTTACTAGTCTAACTCTTTAATTTTTCTGTTCTGCAAATTCTATTGCTGCTTTATGCTGGTAGGTTCCCACTTATTCCTTCGATTCTTTGGAGCGCTTGTACAAGTTTGATGTTGGAAATTATTTGTGGCTGGTTATTTTCATACTTTGTAGATTCCTTAATGTGCTATTAGAAAAAACTTATCCCGCATTCCCAATTCCAATTGAATTTACTCCTGCATTCTATATACACATAAGGCCTACCTCATCTAATGTAAGTTGTCAGGCATTTCAAAATAACTTGTGAGGACATCACTTTCTGAGTATTGTTGAAGGTTCTTCTTCTTATATAAGTTACCAATTATTTTAAAAGAAAGTTTCACCTTTTATACTTCTCATAAATGTGGGTTTACTAATGTTATATAGGGATCTGCTTAAGCTAGAAGTTTGTTCCACATTCAGTAAATAAACATGATCTTTAGATAGGTGCTGGGATCTATACCCTGTCTTCAGGGCTTCTTGTATTTTTTTATTGCCTGGTTCCTAGTTGGTATTTCCTTGCCTTCCATGGAGAAATTGAAATGAAAATCACGAACCTTTCCTGACGTTTATATCTCTGACAAGTTTGTTCTGACCTCAGAGGCGCCAGAGCAGCTAGAATTACCACGTGAGAGAGCAGCGTCATTGGGCGTGGATTCTGGCTAGGGTTTGCTGATCCTCTCCCCAGAAAGGGAGATTTCCTTGTCCCTGGAGAACCGCGTTCCTCCTTTAAAGGGCAGGGAAAGGAAGCCTCGGTGCAGTTTTTAGTCTTGGCTGAAAGACATCACAGCTTTTCTCCTTGATGTGGCTCAGACATTGATAGTGCAAGAAGGGGGAGAAATCCTGATGATGGAGCTGATTGGAAATATGGTGTCACCCAGCTGTTTGCGAGAAGATTTTCCAGCAGAATTGCCTTTTAAATTTATATTGGTGAAGCCTTCTAACATTACTCTAGGTTCAATATGGGCAGCGTTATGTTTGCTTTCTCCTCAGTTGGTTCAATTTGTGTTAGAGCAGAAAGCTCAGACTCATCCCATGCAAAAATGTTGTCAAGACTTAAATCAGTTAACTACTAATATCATTGTGTTAGAGCTAAAAATTACTGTGCTTCAAGAAAACGTTGAGATTTGAAAGTTTATCAGATATTACAAAACAAAATTGAAACCCTGGTGTCATGATTCCACTTGCTATGCAGCCTCCCTTCCAGCAGAGGGCATCAGTGAGCCTCGGTCACAGCTGCTTTAGCCACATTCTCGCTGACTACATGATGCAGCAGTTCCAGCTCTACTATACCCAACCTGTCCAGTCCCTCCTTGCTTCTCATCGAGTCACCTCGGCTCCTTCTCCTGGCCATCTATGCTTCCTTGACTGGTTTTCCTGCTTTGTGGCCTATCTGGGCCTCCTGTCTTGCTCTGTGGCCTTCCAGGCCTCCTTGCCTTGCTCTGTGGCCTCCTAGGCCTCCCTATCCTGCTTAGTGGTCTTCAGGCCTACTAGGGTTACCTTGCCCAGCCTTCCACCTTGTTTGGGCTTTCTTGTTTACTGTTGTTTGTCCTGTCCTTGTCTAGTCCAGTCCTTGCCCTTTCCTCATCCTGTCTAGTTAAGTCCAGCCTGCCTTGCTTCCAGGCCGGTCTGTCTTGCCTCCATTTCCAGACTGGTATCCTACCCCCCTATGTGTCTCCAGCCAGTGCCCCCAGCCTATACTTGTATCCAGCCCTCAGCCTGTGCAAATATCCAACTCCTAGCCTGTGCCTGTATCACCATGATGTTCTCCAGAAGGAAAGTTCTACTGGTCCCTAGAGCACAAGGGCTCAACCTGTGGGGAAGGGGGCTGGTTAGACAGAAAACCATCTCTAGACCTGCCTTACAGTCCTGTGTTGCTTCTGTAGGGGGTGATCCTATATTTCAGCCTGCCTGACCTTGACACCTGGAGAATGTGGCAAGAAGTAGAAATATCAGGTTGATAAATTTTCTTAGTTAAAAATCTGTGCCACCTATTCAAATGTTAAGAAAATATTTCCTGGAAATGTTAAATAATCCTGAGAATCTACTGCTACCCATTACCAAGGCTTATTATCTGCCGTCTGCTAAAAAGATGTCTCATAAAGATTCTTTAGTATAAGAACTGATGGATATCTTGAATCTAACTGACTTTCTGGAAAGTTCATCTTCTGAAGAAGTTTTTGAATGTACATTAGTGGCCATGTTTTTGATTAATTCAGACCTGGATTATGTATTCAAATTATTTTTTTGTAACAGATCTCTTCCATTTTTTAGATCTTAAAATGAACGTTTCCTGATGTGGTTAAAGTAATGCAAGCTAAGAGGAAGAAGTTTTTTGTTTTTTTTCCCCCCGCTGAGATCTGGGGTTTTGCAATTGGGAGGGCTTTTCTGCTTTAATTTTTCTTATAAATGTGTGGTCAAAAATGGCATGAAATATATTTTTTGGTCAGTTTTATTTCTTTGTGACAGAGACTGATGGTTTTGACTATATCTTTGGCTCCTAGGGAAACCTCTTCAGTGGGGAGAGTAAGGTTCATATTGTAAGTAGCTGTCTGGGGTTCTTTGGCTTTTTTGTTACTTATGTGAAAAATTTCTTCTCAGATTGTGTAGGTTTTTCTTTGTAGTAGATCACTGAATGTATTAGAATTTAATTTCTTTTCTTTTTCTTGGTGTGATTAATTTTGATGTGCTGCTGTTTTCTCTTTATACTTATTCTGTACTAGATTTTCTTGGTTTTTAAATTTATAAATAAAACATTTAAAAAGTGATCTTTTAATGTTTGTGGGTTTGTATATGTTTAAATAAAATGCATTGTCCAAAAATTATAGAGAGCAAGCCACAAAATATAGCAACAAATGAAAAGGAGAGATGACAAATTCAAATACAAAAACACTCACCAAGCAAAATATTAGAATAGAAACAGTGAGGTTATTAGAAATCATATTGATACTTGGTGAACAAAGCAACCTAGTTAAATATGTAGAACATCTCAAAATCAAAATATGAAATTAAGTGTGGACTTTGTCACAGTCGAAAAACCTCAGTCTCATCTGGCTAATCAGGATGACCCAAAATCCAAGAATATTGAACTGAAACATAAAACAAAAGCAGAAATTATTAGCGCTGCAATAATATGTTCTCACAACGTCATACAGATCTTGCAATATTTTTGTAATTCTTTATCTGTGTTAAGTGCCACAGGTAACAAAGATTGCAGGTGATAAATCCAGCGTTGTTTGGAGCATAATAGGAGGGTATATAAATCTCCCCCTTGCCAATGCAGAGAAACTTAGTCCTTGGTGAATTGCCTCGTTTAAAATCTCATGTGGGAATTCTTAGCAGTAGGTCATGCCAGAAGAGATTATTGCCATATTCAGTACACAGAAATGATTTTTCCTCTTTTCTCTTCTCTAATATTACATAAAATATTTTAAACATTTCCACAATCCATGCCTGGGGGAATTACTGTCATGCATGGTATGTTGGCCAGGTGTTATTGATGATCAATATTTTAGTTGAAACCTAAAGGAAATGATTCATATGAAAGATTCACTCTGTTTATTTTATTTAAATAAATACTTCTATTCCATTCTCATTTTCAGTCTTTTTGCTTTTTTAATACCAAACAAGCAGAAAGTCAAAGTGAATTGTGTTGGGACACTGAGGAATTTGATACTCGATAATTAATAGCTCTGCTGTTCTCTTGTGTACGAGTCTTCAGACTTTTTGTGGCACACTTTGTATGGACAAAATTGGAATCATTCTATGTACAATGTAACACAAACTAAACTTTATCTCATATTTAATATAGGTTTTGATCACATTTTTCTATTATGCTGAATCTTAAACTTTCATACTTGATGCATACTGAACAGGGATGACATATAAATAGGTGGTCTCAGGGGAAATTAGTTTCTCAGCCGATCAATCCATTGTACATGCTACCCACCAAGATATTTTTCAGATTCTTGGGTCTTTTAAAGGAAAATTTTGGGATCCATGTATTACATGCCCATTTCTGCGAACAATGTACCGTATCACAATTAATTAATTAACCAATTTATATTCCAATTTATATTTGCTTATAATGATGGATAATAAAATTTATCTTGGTTTTATTCCCTCCACCTGGCTGTTGTAATTTTTCCTGTAATAGTTTCCCCCAACTGTGGTATGAGCTTGTCTGTTAGCTACTGGTAACCTCTTTCCTTGAAGAGATGTATTAAATATGTGATTAGTTCCATAACATTACAGTTTTGGGATTCCTGCCTTATTTCAATTAACACTCTCCTCTCTAACCTACATCTCGCTTTAAATGTAACAAAAACAGAGCTCCTCACAATCTCCAATCCCCCAGCTCGCTCGTTCCCTGCCTTAAGCAACACCAACCCTCCACCTGATACATTCACCTGCAGTGTGAGAGATCTCGGTATCCATCTTGACCAACATTTAAATTTCAAATTTCACATCCACAATACCATAAAAACAGGCTTCTTTAAATTGCACATCCTAAAGAAACTTAAACCCCTTCTATATACCCAAGACCTCCGCACAGTCCTACAGGCAACTATCTTAACTAAACTGGACTATTGCAATTCTTTATTGCTGGGCTTCCCTCTCTCTACTATCAAACCCCTCCAAATTTTACAGAATGCCATGGCCAGAATCCTAACAAACGCATGTAAATCGGATCACATTACCCCTATCCTAAAAGATCTCCACTAGTTACCCATAACCTCATGCATAAAATACAAAACTCTCACCATCCTCCACAATTTATTGTACAATCAAAATCACACTTGGTTTGAGAATGCACCTCTTTTCCGATCATCTACCCGCCCCTTCAGATCCAACCTTGCTGGTACCCTATACACCCCCCTCCCTAAAAACTGCTCACTACACCTCAACCAGAGAAAGGGCTTTCTCTATTGCCGGCCCTTCCCTATGGAACACCCTGCGCACAGCCCTCCGTCTAGAACCTAACCTGTCTAAATTTAAAAAAGGGCTCAAAACCTGGCTCTTTATATTAGCTTACCCAGACGTTGACCAAACTTACCGTAGCTTGCACTCAAACCCTGCAGCCCACCCTTTCCCCTCTCCTCCTTTCTGCCTCTCCTTTTCTCCCCCATTCTTCACCCCAAGCAAAGATTCTAAAATATAGTGGTTCTCCCCCCCTAAGCAATGACGCCTAAATTCTGTTATTAGTTTCCCCTCCTCCTCCTTTAAGCCTACCCTTCCATTCTCCCCCCCCCCCCCCCCCCCCCCACCTCTCCCTGTCACTGCCTTCACTGGTCTGGTACCTACCAGCCCACCTGTACATAGTGTCTATTGTTAATTTATTTTCTTCAAATGTTCCTATCAAATTTCTCTCTTTCCCTATCCTTCCTACTGCTGTCCTTTCTCCTCTTTCATTGCTGCTCCCCTTTCCCCATCCCTGTTTATTGTATTTCACTCTCTTGTTGTTTTTGTTACAATGTAAACCGGCATGATGTTCCGACAAATGTCGGTATATATAAATCAATAAATAATAATGACTTTGTATTAAACATAACTCTGAGTCTTCAAAAACTGTCCTGTTGGAAGTTTCTTAATCAGCTGTGTGGAGTGGGCATCTGGCCATGATAAGTACAGGGCTCTATTGAACATTTTAGTCTGCCTGCTTTTAACTTGGTCCACATACAGACAACTTTAGATCTTTATCAAGCTGGTATGTTAGTCTTAAATTTATAAATTAAAAAAAACAGTTAAGGTATTTCCAAAATTTCATGTCATTTATCCACTGATCCTTGCTTGATACATACTATGTCATCAAATCTTTGCCACAGGATAATGTGTTCAGACCCTACCCATCTCACTTCAGAAGGCCCTGTGTTCTCCCATTAACCCAAAACAAATTGGCACCTGATACATAAATGTTAGAATGTAAAGCTTATAATCAAATTTATCATCATGGGCCATTTGACTGCTAAAGTGGGATTCTAAATATATGAGTACATTGTGAACTGATTTAGAATCGAACACAATAACAAAAAAAATTAATAGAATTCTGTCACAGTCACCAACTTCTCATAATTAATACATACTTTGGACAAAAATAATTAGCTAGATATACATGGACATCTCAAGATGGCACAATAAAAAATCAAATTGATTTATATAATTGGTAATTCATTTAGAAAGAGTATAAAATATGCTAAATACAGAACAGATGCAAACTGGATCAGATCACAACTCTGTCTGGATCTTCAAAACATCTAAAATTCTTCTGTCTTACAGAAAGGAATCCACCAGGAGGGCTTATTCATTTAAGTGGAAGAGGTTTGCCATCTCTTTTGAGTTTAAAGCTTTGGATCCTTTTTCTTGTGCCATACAAAACGTGCATGAATACCTTCTACATCTTTGAGAATATGGCCTATAAACCAACTTTATTAGAGTTGATCTCGATACAGTTGGCATTTATTATCATATAGAAGGCCACACCATTTCTGTTCTGCCTCATGTCAGATTTATACGAAGCTTGCTTCAACTTAAACCTCCCATCAAGTCTCCAACAGTGGCATGGGATATCAACATAGTTTTTAGCTGATTAAATCCTCTTTTGAACCTCTAAAACAGTAGTTCTCAACCGTTTTCCTATCATGACACACCTGACGGACAGCACTCACATATGTGACACATTGCTCATTAAAATCTACGGTGGAAATGAAATTTTAAAAAAAAAAAAGGCTCCATATTACTTTTATTGTTAAGAATGACACAAGGGAAAAACAAGAATACTCTCTGTGAACATAAATTATATAAACAGTAAACCTTCCATACCAGAATAGTACCAGCTTCCAGCACTCAAAACAATAACCACCTTATCTAAGAAAAGGCATTACTGAAAATATTATACTAGGCCTTAAAACTTCAATACTTCTATTAGGAAAATGAAACAAGCTAGGCTGCTATAGAGCCCTACCTAGAACCTACATGCAGCAATCACATGTACAGACCATGACATAACAAAGAATAAAGTGACCATAAAGCATAAATAGAAACATGCGGACAAAAACGAAACTGGAAACCGCAACAAACCAGTCTTTGTATGCAGTACAACAAAGAAAAAAGAAATCGCCAGTCAACTTTTTCCTCTCTCTCTGTCACACACAAGCTTTCTCAATCACACACTTACTTACACGCTCTCTCACTTACATAGGCTCTTAATCACACAATTACATACATTCTCTCTCACTTACATAGGCTCTTAATCACACAATTACACACATGCTGTCACTTACATAGGCTCTCAATTATATAATTACACACATGCTCTCACATAAGTGCTCAGTCACACAATTACATACATGCTCTCTCTCTTATTCACACAGGCTTTTAATCATACATACACAGATTCTCAATCTCTCTCACACACACACACAGGCTCTCAATCACACACTTTCATATACAAGATCTCAATCGCTCACTTACATATATGCTATCTCTCTCTCTCTGACACACACACACACATATACGATCTCAAACACATATGCTCGCTCACTCACTCTTTCTCTCTCCTCACCGAACTAGTGGCAGCAACATCCTCTTCCAGCCTTCGCAGCCTCAAGAAAGGAGTCCCATTGGCCATGGGGCTGACGATGCTCCTCTTTTTGCTCCAGGCCACGCTTTTCTTCTTTGGGCTGATGCTGCATGCACTTTACCTAGCATGGTCTCTTCAATCTGCTCATGCAGCTGCTGCACTGCACTTCCTCTTCCGGGCTGCGGGTGTGTGTGTGTGAAGAAGGGACCATTCTAATGTCGCTGACTCCAGCTCTCCTGCTGTGTTTAGCCCGTGCTATCAGCATTTTAAGCTCAGGCGAAGGAAGAGTTCCCGTTTCGCTGGAGCAGGAATGAAGCTGAGTCAGCAGGGGACTGGGAAGTGTGGTGACACACCTGCATATGCTTGGTGGCACACTAGTTGAGAACTGATGCTCTAGAGGCATGCAAACTGAATTAGCTGACAGGAAGGTTGCATTTTTGGTGTCAGTTTAAGCATTCAAAGTCAGGGAGCTAAAACCTTATAAAAGATTTCATCATAATTGGGTGGTACTCTGCACACAAACTTAAGTTCCTTCCTAAGATGGTATTGGAATTTCACCTTGGTCAGTCAATCATTTTTTTACCATATTTATCCCTAGGCTACATCTCTGTAGCGCTGACAAGGCTCTCCATTGCCTAGATTGCAAGAGAGATGTCACTTTCTTCCAGACTGGACTTAAGCCATGGAAAGTCCACCCATCTTTTTGTTTCATTTCACTCTAGTAGACGACCTATAGTAGATTGAAGCATCTGTTAAACTGAGGCAGGTCTGACCTTGAAGGAGCATGTTAGGGCCATGGTGTGTTGATGGCTCATGAGACTTGAAATACTACAACATGGAGTTCTGGTCATATATTTATATTCCTTTGGTATCTAGATGCATCATTCTAGCAGATAGTAGGTTTGGACTGTTTGTTGTATGTGGTCTCTTTGCTGGGTAGAACCTAACACCATACCTTCTAGTGCTCATTTTATAATTTCAGGTTGTCTTCCCTGTTTAAAAAGCAAAAAGAGAATTAGAAAATAAAAAAGCTTCTTAACAAAATATTTTCTGTCCATTGGTAGTTTATTGCTCCCTCCCCAACCCCATTTTTTTGTTGAAGACCGACTTTAGGTAGGGAGACCGATGTCTATGACTTAGAAGAATGTTAAGTTGCTTACCTTTAACAAGTGTTCTCTAAAGACAGCTGTTTATCAATCAATCAGTGAATGATGAGCTAGACATAATTGGCATCTCAGAGACCTGGTGGAAAGAGGATAACCAATGGGACAGTGCTATATCAGGGTACAGATTATACCACAGTGATAGGGAAGATCAACTTAGTGGGGTGTAACACTTTATGTCTGGGAGAGTATAGAGTCCAACAGGATAAAGATCATACGAGAGACTAAATGCTCAGCAGAATCTATATGGGTGGAAATCCCATGTGTGTTGGGTAAGAGTATACTGATGAAATGCTAAGAGAGATCAGGGAAGCTAACCAATTTGGCAGTGCAGTAATAATGGGAGATTTCAATTACCCCACTATTGACTGGGTAAATGTAACATCAGGGCATGCTAGAGACATAAAATTCCTGGATGAAATAAATGACAGCTTCATGGAGCAATTGGTTCAGGATCCAATGAGAGAGGGAGATATTTTAGATAGAATTCTTAGTGGAATGTTGGATTTGGTGAGAGGTAAACGGTGGTGGGGTCACTTGACAATAGTGATCACAACATGATCAAATTTGAACTAATGACTTGAAGGGGGACAATTTGTAAATCTGCAGCTCTAAAATTAAATTTTCAAAAGGGAAACTGATAAAATGAGGAAAATAGAAAAAATCTGAATGGTGCAGCTGCAAAGGTTAAAAGTGTAGAACAGGTGTGGACATTATTTAAAAATATAATCTTAGAAGCGCAGCCCAGATGTGTTCCATCCATTAAGAAAGGTGGGTGGAAGGCAAAACAATTACGTCATAATTAAAAGGTGAGGTGAAAGAGGCTATTTTAGCCAAAAAATATCCTTGAAAAACTGGAAGCAGGATCCATGTGAAGAAAATATGAAAAAGTATAAGCATTATCAAGATAAGTCAGGCTGAGAGAATTTGAAATGAAGTTGATTATAGAGGAAAAAACTCATAATAAAAACTTATTTAAATATATCCGAAGCAAGAAACCTGTGAGGAGTCGGTTGGACTGTTAATTGACCAAGGTAGTTAAAGGGGCTGCTAGGGAAGATAAGGCCATTGCAGAAAGTCTAAATGAATTCTTCGCTTCTCTGTTTACTATTGAGGATGTTGTCAAGATAAGGGTTCCAGAGATGGTTTTCAAGGGTGACGATTCAGATGAAGTGAACCAAATCACTGTGAACCTGGAAGATGTGGTAGGCCAGATTGACAAGCTAAAGAGTAGCAAATCACCTGGACCGGATGGTATCACCCCAGGGTTCTGATGGAACTCAAAAATGAAATTTCAGATCTATTATTTAAAATTTGTAATGTATCATTAATATCGTCCATTGTACCTGAAGACTGGAGGGTGGCCAATGTAACCCCAATATTTAAAAAGGACTCCAGGGGCAATCCCGGAAACTATAGATCAGTGAGCCTGACTTCAGTGCCAGGATAAATAGTGAAAACTATTCTAAAGATCAAAATCACAGCATATAGAAAGACATGGTTTAATGGAACACAGTCAACATGGATTTATCCAAGGCAAGTCTTGGCTCCCAAACCTGCTTCATTTTTTTTGAAGGGGTTAATAAACATGTGAATAAAGGTGAGCCAGTAGATGTAGTGTATTTGGATTTTCAGAAGGCGTTTGACAAAGTCCCTCATGAGAGGCTTCTAAGAAAACTAAAAAGTCATGGGATAGGAGGCGATGTCCTTTCATGGATTACAAACTGGTTGAAAAACAGGAAAAAGAGAGTAAGATCAAATGGTCAATTTTCTCAGTGGAAAAGGGTAAACAGTGGAGTGCCTCAGGGATCTGTACTTGGATCGGTGCTTTTCAAATACATTTATAAGTGATCTGGAAAGGAATACGATGAGTGAGGTAATCAAATTTGCAGATGATACAAAACTATTCAGAGTAGTTAAATCATAAGTGAATTGTCATAAATTGCAGGAGGACCTTGCAAGACTGGAAGGTTGGGCATCCAAATGGCAGATTAAATTGAATATGGACAAGTGCAGGGTGATACATATAGGGAAAAATAATCCATGCTGTAATTACATGATGTTAGGTTCCATATTAGGAGCTACCACCCAGGAAAAAGATCTAGGCGTCATAGTGGATAACACATTAAAGTCGTCAGCTCAGTGTGCTGCGGCAGTCAAAAAAGCAAACAATTTTAGGAATTATTAGGAAGGGAATGGTGAATAAAACAGAAAATGTCATAATGCCTTTGTATCGATCCATGGTGAGACTGCACCTCAGTACTGTGCACAATTCTGGTTGCCGCACCTCAAAAAAGATATAGTTGTGATGGAGAAGGTAAAGAGAAGAGCGTCCAGAATGATAAAGGGGATGGAACAGCTCCCTTATGAGGAAAGTCTAAAGAGATTAGGGCCATTCAGCTTGGAGAAGAGATGGCTGAGGGGGGATATGATAGAGGTCTTTAAAATAATGAGAGGTCTAGAACGAGTAAATGTGAATTGGTTATTTACTCTTTCGAATAATAGAAGGACTAGGGGGCACCCCATGAAGTTAGCAAGTAGCACATTTGAAACAAATTGGAGACAATTCTTTTTCATTTAATGCACAATTAAGCTCTGGAATTTGTTGCCAGAGGATGTGGTTATTGCCGTTACTGTAGCTGGGTTTATAAAAGGTTTGGCTAAGTTCTTGGAGGAGAAGTCCATTAACTGCTAATAAACAACCAGTATGGCAATTTGTTATGTTCTTATGCCTCCTCCTCCATTTGTAGATGTTCTGTCCCCAGTCAAACCTATTTTATGGAAATGAGGAAAGCCATTGGGCTTACAGCAGTGTGGGACTTAGCAAACATGAGCAGTGAAAGACTTTTAGGTCTTTCTAGATAGCACTGGAGAATCCTTTCTTTTGGTGACTATTACAATCACATGACCAGTTTTTGTGACTGGTGACCTGTCTAGAGAGAATACCTGTTATAGATAAGCAGTTTTGCTTCCTTAATCAATATGAACTTTTAAAAATCTGTCTTCATTCTAATTTTAACATGAGAATTCCCCAAAATTCTCCAGAAATATATTTGATGCAAAACAAAATATCTGTTAAGTGATCCATTGAAATAGTACTGTTAAAGTACCTGAAGTGTACTTAAAAAAAAAACAAACCACGTTTCAGAAAGGTTCCTTTAAAAAAAAAAAAAAAAAAAAAAAAAGTAGTATTCAAAAAACAGTGTTTGCAACCTAGTCAAATTTACTAATACACCACCATTTATCAGCAACTTGCAAGGGAAGTAAACTCTGCAATACACAGATGGATGGCTGCAAGCTGAATTTTGTAATAGTTTAATATTTGATTTGCCCTGGAAACAGAATTGAACAAAAATATCATTCATTCATTGTACTGTTCTGCATGCCATTTAGTTATCTGTAAGCTTTGCTTTAGATATATATTTATTATGGAAACCTTTTCTGTTTTTTTAGTATTTAATTCTCTCTTCTCTCTCTCTCTTTGTATCTTTGTCACAAATAAAATATGCAGCAGAATTCATAGCTTTGCAAGGAATATGATAGTGTTTACAATGTGAATGCTTCTGGCTAGAGCCACTGGAAGTAGACTGGTTCCACCAACTCATTCACATAGATCTTTTTTTTTTTTTTTTTGTTTCAGTCAGCCTGAGCTGGATTTGAATTGGTGACATAGAGGTGAAATATTTTGTAAGGCTGTGACAAATCCCTGAGCCATTTAGTGAGCTTTACAGGCTATGCCTAGGGGCAACTTTGTTGAAGAACGGTTCTTGGGATCTATATAACATCCATCAAAAAAGTGATGTCCCAGCTAGGCCTGCAAGTATGTGTCTGTAGCAGGGCTTATGCCACCTTTGCAGCATGTGGTTGAACATGCTGGACCAGTGATCTGAAATCCTTTCTACTGTGCTACATTGAGCAGTATTTTTTAGGGATATGCAGAAGGAAAATGTTTGTTTTAGTTCATTCATTTGGTTCGTTTCATTAGTTTCATTAGTTTTCCTTTAAAACCTATGGGGGAAGTATTACATTCTATTATGGGCTCCAGAATAGTGGTTTTTAATCTGTTCTAAAGAAACTTGTGAGAAGAAATCCTCAGAAGGGGGAAAGAACTGCAAGGCATTTAGTGTTGCAAAATGACTCCACAAAGGGATACCAGGCTTACAGGGTTGGCAGGAGTTCTGTAATGCAACATGAGTAAAGCAAAGAAGCAGCAAGAGGAGGAAGAACACTTCAGGCCAACAATAGTTTCATGGACACTTGATGGCATCAGGAGAGGCAAAGTGACACTAAAAGTAGCATCAGTACCCTAAGGCACATGAAGAGGCAATGAAGCAGAAAATGTGGTAGAAAAAATCCAAGGTACAGATAAAGGGACCAAGAATCAGAGTGGCATCAAGATTTCAAAAGCATAGGAGAGGTGCACAGTAGCATCCTAGATTGGCAAGAAGATCTCAAAGTGTAAGAGCTGGAGTATGCCAGGAAGGTACATTGGCAGAAAGAAGTAACAAATCCCAAGGTGTAAAATCTGCACATGACATCAAGGCCAAACGGCACAAGGATCCAAAGGTATAGGATGAGGGGCATAGCATTAAGTGGCAGGGGGGATGCCAGTCATTCTGTTGAGCATACAGGCAACCATAGAGAGAGATGTCTATTCCTGTCGAAGTATGGCAGCTCCTGGCTGATCCATTATTACAGTAGGATATGTTTGTGTCATGGAGTAAGCCATACATGTCATAGGTAGGTACGCAAGTGCGCGGTGTAGTGAAATGCGAGTGGTCCATGAAATCAGTTATGGTTCATGGAGCGGTGCTGCAAGTGTGCAAAAAAAATGGACAGCCATGGCAAAAATAAGAGATGGCAAGAAGATGAGTACCATAGATGAAGAATGGTACTAAAATCCTGAGGAGTGTTTCAGTAAGTTTGCAAAGTGTTGTATGGCTAGAGCATGATGAAAAGTGGGCAGGTACTGTAGGGGAAGGTGATTTGGCAAGAACCTCGAACACAGTTTGAGAAGGAGGAAGCACCCTCAGGAACCAAAGCTGGCTTGGAATGGCAGCGGCAGCAGTGGTGCTGGTATATCTTTAGAACTTGAATGGTAGGAGCAGAGTAATGCAGCAAGATGGTTATACATAAAACCCCCAAAGACATTTGTCAGTTCTTGCACATGCACAGAGCCGTGGAGCGAACGAGCACCGTAATGTGACAAGAATGGCTTTAAGTAGTGGCAGCAGAAATGTTGGTTAATAATTTAAAAAAACGGGAATGGTAGGAGCAGAATAATGCAGCAAAGAGTGTAGTTGTAATACCCCTACAGCTGTGTCTTTTTCAGCTTTAGGTCCATGTAGCATTTGAGAAATACCTTTGCAGGTTGAAAATATAGCATTCTTAGGGACTGCAACATTTATTGGAAATTATTAAGGATACTGAGCCTTGCTAAGACTGTTTTGATATGTTTGGAGGATGACATGCTGAAGCTGGAAGTGTCAGGTCCCAGGGGTTGTGGTTGGAGCAATTTCAGGCCTGAATGGATATGGTTGAAGATGGGATGCTGCAGCTGGAAGCGGCAGGCCACAGTGGTTATGGTTTGAAAATAGCATGCCATAGTTGTGTCAGGTCTCAATGTTAATGGTTGAAACAGGGCATGCCACAGCTGTGTCAGGCCACAGTGGTTATGGTTTGAAAATGGCATGCTTCAGGTGTCAGGACTCAGTGTTTAGGGTTTGAAAATGGCATGCTGGAGCTGTAAGTGTCAGGCCACAGTAGTTATGGTTTGAAAATGGCATGTTATAGCTGTAAGTCTCAGGTCTCAGTGGTAATGGTTGGAACATGGCATACTGCGCTGGAAGTGTCATGCCATAGTGGTTTGGGTTGGAGTAAGCCGCTGATAAAGGATAAGTTATTCTTCAGTGGTGGTGTTTGGAGAAGTGGCAGGGTATCTCAGTGGAGCCATGCCCCAGTGGTGTTTTGCATACATCATTGGGCATGACTTCACTGTCCTACCCTTACTGCTTCGCTCCTAACAGTTGTTGAGGCGAAGCAGGTAGGGGAAGTCATTGGAATCATGCTTCAGTGGTGGTGTTTGCTAGAAACCACCACTGAGACATAACTCCACTGACATCTCCTGCCTGCTTCACTCCAAACAGTTGTTGAGGGAAGACAATGGAGGTATGCCTCGGAAGTGGCAATTGGGAAAAAGGCATGACTGTGGTGGCACAAGCAGGCAGAGGAACTCAGTGGAGTCATGAACCTGTAGTGGTGCTTGGGTCATGGCAGGCAGACAAAGGATGTTTCAAACCCCTGAGGTTGTGTGAGGTGTTTGGCACTGTAAAGCTGCTGTTGGATATGCCGCCAGAACCAGTGATGGGTACAGTGGTGTGAGGCTACTGCTGGATGTGCTGCTATACCCTGTGCTGTTGGTTTGGGGTATGGTAGTGAAAGGCTGTTGTTGGATGTGCTGTCAAATCCTTATAGTGTCAGGTCCTGGTGTTATTGTGGACATATCAGGAGGAAGCAGGAGGATTGAAGCCCCAGGGGCAGATTTTCAAAGGGGTAAGCGCATAAGATACGCACGTACCCCCCGAAAACCTGCCCCAAGTTGAATAGGCTCAGTGGTGCGTGCAAGCCCCGGGATGCGCGTGTCGGGGGCATGTCGCTGCGCATCATTCGGGGCGGGGCCATGGGTGTGGTTCTGGCCCTGGTTCCGGCCCGGGGGCATTTCAGGGGGTGGCCGAGGCCTCCAAAACAGCTCCCGGGCTGGGGAATCGCGTGCCGGCCAGCTGCCCGGCGCGCGCAAGTTACACCTGCCTCTGGCAGGCGTAACTTTTAAAACAAAGGTAGGGGGGTTTAGATAGGGCTGGGGGGGGGGGTTAGGTAGGGGAAGGGAGGGGAAGGTGCGGGGGGGGGGGGGGTGGTGGTGGAAGGAAAGTTCCCTCTGAGGTTGCGTGGCTCGGCGCACGCAGGCTGCCAATTTTGGGCAGCCTTGCACACGCCGACCCCAGATTTTAAAGGATACGCGTGGCTATGCGCGTATCTGTTAAAATCCTGCGTACATTTGTTTGCGCCTGGTGCATGAACAAAAGTGCGTGCGGGCGTGCTTTTATAAAATCTACCCCCCCCGTGTTTAGGTTGGGGACGTGTCAGGAGGAAGTAAGCTGAGTCAGACCCTGTTGTTGCAGGTGACATGTCAGGAGGAGGAAGGAGGATTGAAGCCCCAGTTATGAGGTTGGGGACATGTCAGGAGGAGGAAGGAGGATTGAAGCCCCAGTTATGAGGTTGGGGACATGTCAGGAGGAAGCAGGAGGATTGAAGCCCTAATGTTGAGGTTGGGGACATGTCAGGGGGCGTGAAACCTCAGTGTTGATGTTTGAGACATGTCAGGAGGAAGGAGGAGGATTGAAGCCCCATTGTTAATATTGGGGACATGTTAGTAAGTAAGATGTCAGGAGGAAGTAAGATGAGTCCAGACCCCTAAGGATGGGGACATGTCAGGAAGAAGCAGGAAGATTGAAGCCCCAGTGTTAAGGTTGGGGACATGTCAGGAAAAAGAAGTAGAATTGAAGCCTCAGAGATGTTGGGAACATGTAGGAGAAAGCAAGAGGAAGTAAACTGTCAGACCCCAGTTCTGGATGGAGGTCAAGTCATGAGGTAGCATGTTGTGAAAGGCTCCAGTTTTCTGGGTAGTCAGATCCCAGTTTTTTGGATGGGGACAAGTCAAGAGGCAGCAGGGTGTGACAAGCCCCAGTTTTATGGGTGGGGGACAAGTCAGGAGGAAGTAAGCTGAGTCATACCCTAGTAGTGTGGATGGGGACAAGTCAGGAGGTAGCATGCTGTGAAAGACCTCAGTTTTGTGGATGGGGACAGTCGGGAGGTAGCAGAATGGTAGACACTCAGAAGGCAAGGCAGGCAGATTGTGTCAGTGCATGTTGGCTTTTCAGGCCAGGGAGGCAGTAGCAGCATGGTGGTTGAAGTGTGGCCAAACTGGCAGTGTTGGGGACACAGCAGAACTCAGCATTGGTTTTTTTTTTGTAGCTCTTGGTTTGGCTTTTCTTGCTGGGAGGCAGCAGCAGTGTGGTTATTGAAATGTGGCCCATGTGGTGGTGTTGGGGACATAGCAGGACTCAGCATTGGTGTATTTTGGACCAGACACAGAGTATTAAAACAGCCTCTTCCTACTCTCAAAGTAAAGGGATGGTATTGTAGCACAGCTAGTAGCGCTGGAACTACACTGGTTCAGACAGGAACAGGTTTAAAATTTGACAAATCACTGCAAACACAGCCACTGCCAGGCAGCAGCCTGCTTTCCCCGAAGGGAGAAGGAGATGAAAAAGACTAACCTTCCTCTTTGTCAGTGACAGTAGCAGTGAGATGTAAAAAAAACCAAAATAAAACAAAAAAACCCCCATCGTGACAGCAGCTAAAAGGATTAGGAAAGATGAAATGTTTCTAATTTTGAATAAAAGCACTGTTGATAAAAGAAGACTAGTAAAATACACAATTCCCACACAACAGGAAAGCATTATCAGGCCGATGCAATATTGGTGTGCATTAAACGGGTGCTCATGATTGAGTGCCTGCTTCCTTAATGTGCACCAATCCACCTCTTCCGGGCACCTGATTTCCCCAGTTTAATATTTAAATTGGGTGCCGTGGTAAAATGGAGGTGCTAAGGGAAATTGTGTGCCCCTAGCTCCTCCTTGGCAGCGGGCACCCAGGAGAGGTGGCTGTCAGCTGGTTAGGAAAATGGATGCTTAAATTTGGATGCTTAATGGATGCGTTCGTTAATTGAGTGAAAGCTGCTTCCTAAATCGTATTTTTTAAAGAAGACTTGCAAAGTAAAGGGATGGTGCATATATAGAGTTGTCAGAAGAATGCTTGGACATGTTGTAGTGTTTTGCAGCAGCAGCTGAAACATAAGTAGATTAGTCTTGAATATCACAACGATATTAAGTCAGAGGAATAGTGAAGCAGTTTCTTCTTTTCTGTAATTTTTTT
Source organism: Rhinatrema bivittatum (assembly GCF_901001135.1). Taxonomy (NCBI): domain Eukaryota; kingdom Metazoa; phylum Chordata; class Amphibia; order Gymnophiona; family Rhinatrematidae; genus Rhinatrema; species Rhinatrema bivittatum. The sequence continues at coordinate 148,907,566 of NC_042619.1, forward strand.
GGGCTCTTCAAAAATTAACGCCTGTGGCAAAAAAAATCAAACGAATACAGCATATTTGTTGCAGATTGGCCATTCGTTTTAAACGAATGAACATTCCTAGTATTTATGACAAATCATAGATTCAACCCTTATGTGGTGTTTCTTTATTTGCCTTTCCTGGTTCTTCTCATGACTTGTGTTACAATAGGACTGAAAAAAGAAACCAATTTACTCATGCATCATTTTCAGCTTTTAGCCTTAGACACTGTGAATCAAATGTGAGTAGTTCACTTTCTGATCAAAATAACCCCTAGAGATGTTTCAAAGTACTGGTTGGAGTCGTTCTAAGACTATTGTTGATTTATCAAACAATTCTCTGGAAGATTTGTAGTGCTATCCTATTTCCTTTTGCTGATGTGTGCTTTATTAATTTCTGTTTTTTTCCTAAAACAAGTAAAGTTAAGCTACATGTATATAAAATAATTTTTAGGAGAATATATAACTGGGGGGGAACGTGTAATTATATTGTTCTTTGTGGTGTTCTTTCCCTGAAAAGTGAAATCATTCCAATGCTACTTTCTGCTTCAATCTGTATGTGAGTGGTATATTATTCAAAACAAACCAGAATGGTATTTTGCAGTAATGACTTAGGAATGTAGATTCTATACAGCTTGTGTAAGTTAATAAAATTTGACACAATGTAGTTAATAAACCATGAAATAGACTCATGAAAAACAACTTAAGCTAGCTTTTCTCTTGCATTTTTTGTCACAAAGCTGCTAACTGAAACATGCTTTATGCTGCCAGGATGAATGGCTTATAAAGATTTCTAAGAAATCTCTGGTTGTTCTGATAAACACACACAAAAAAAAAAAGTCACAAAAGTACATAGAGCAAATATGACTGTTGAGAAGTTCCCATTATTGTCATCTTTCTCCAGGTGTTCTCAAAACCATTCAAAAACTAGCATGAATGTGTACAGTGCATGACAAAGAGGAAACTATATAGAAGTGGCGGAAATGATCCTTAGAAAGTAGATCTTTTCATGAATGTGTTCTAATCATGTTAATAGGCTGGTTGTGCAGCCTTGTGGTTGTAGTACAGACTTTTTAAACCTGGAAGAGAGGTTCAAGTCCCTACCTTATTGCTCATGCATTTTTAGCTTGGTTCACAGAAAACATGTCAAGTCATGTTAAATCTTTGAATTACTGCTCACTATATAATTGTATGTGGGGAAGGGGGCTCTAGGAAAAGGCTACCCCCCCCCCAATGGTATATAAAACTTATCGGTAAAAACGCACTATAAATTTCTTGAATTCATTGCTAGACGATGTGGTTAAAGCAGTCAGTGTAGCTGGGTTTAAACATGGCTTGGATAAGTTCCTGGGGGAGAAGTCCATAAGCTATAAATCATGTTGACTTAGGGAATAGCCACTGCTTATTACCAGCATCAATAGCATGAGATCTATTTAACGTTTGAGTACTTGCTGAGTACTTGCCAGGTACTTGTAACCTGGATTGGCCACTGTTGGAAACAGGATGCTGGGTTTGATGGACCCTTGGTCTGATCCAGAAAGATAACTTCTTATGTTCTTAAATTGTATTCACGATCAAGAAGCTGATTGGAACAAAGTCTTTGCTTACAGCTTATTGTTTAAAACCTAAGTGCTATGTTTTAATGTCCAGTTATACGTTCAGTTTCTTGGGCCATATAATTCAGATGTTTGCCAGAGTCACATTGAGTATAGTTTAATAACACCCCAATGTTCATTTGTGTTGTGCGCTCTTTCAGAATAGGGCATGCCTTGAAATGTTGAGATGTTTGCAATCTCTGTCTAATGAGAAGGCAGGGTGCACAATATCTCTGTTTTGCCTGTAATGTAAGAAGATAAAAATGAAAGTTGTGATATTTTCTGGTTGGGTACATGTTTAGTGAAATGACATTGAATGCAGTGACCACTTCCATAATTGGTTTTTTTTTGTTTGTTTTTGTGATTATCCCAGGACAAGCAGGATGCTAGTCCTCACATATGGGTGACAGTAGTAATGGAGCCCTATGTACGGAAAACTTCTGTAAAAGTTTCTATGAAACTTTTGACTGGCACCAGAGTGCCTACTGGGCATGCCCAGCATGCCATGATATTCCCTGCCACAGGGGTCTCCCTTTAGTCTTCTTTTTTCCGCGAAGCAGTTAGCCTCGCGGTTATCAGGAGCCCTGTGGGATTCTCCACATCTTTTCCTCACGGAAAGCTTTCAAAAAAACTTCAACCGCAAAGGGTCTCCCTTAGTTTAGTCATCGCGGTGAGTTTTTACCGTTCTCGCGGTTCCGTTCCGTTTTTTGGTTAAAAAACATTTTTACCTGAGTCTTAGGCCGTCGACGGCTGTCCGGCCACAAAATGGCTACAGGTTTTAAAAAATGCCCAAAATGCGCGAGAAATATGTCTATCACAGACCCTCACCAAGACTGTGTACTTTGCCTTGGTGAAGGTCATGATGTAAAAAATTGTCCCTTATGCGCTACGATGACCCCGAAAGGTCGACGTCTACGGCTGGACAAAATGGAGCAACTATTCAAGATACAGCTGGTTACTGCTCCGTCTACTTCCACACAATCGTCTCCGGCTGGGTCGATTAGGAAAGTAGTATTGAAGAAACGTCACTCAGGTGAGTCGGGAGACGCTCCATTTTCCTCCCCCTCTCCATCGTCTAGAGCGTCCACATCGAGCAGCGAAAAAGGGCGCGAAAAAGATAAGCATCGCCATCGGCATCGCAGGCCGCATACGGCAACCACCGCCCCGATACCCGGCGAGCCATCGACTGACGACGGGGCACCGGTTAAGAAAGCCCGGCTCCAAAGTAAGGCTTCCGAGCCATCGACAGGCCAACCCTCGCCGATTCCGGCGGAAGGAATCGTACCTCCTCAGGGCCCTGAGGACGTACTACTGTCGTCACCACCGCCTCCCCCCATGGGTGCTCTGTTTACATCATCCATGCGGGCGGAACTTGACAGTTATATACGTCAAGCGGTTAAGGATGCCTTTATCGAGGCGATGCCACGGCCTCCTACTCCGGTTCTGCCATCGACACCGATCATAGTACGATCTCCGGTCCCATCACCAATACCTTCAATGCCGATGCCGAGGAAATCACCGCTCTCCTCGATGGCGCCGATTCCATCACCGGTTCTACCTAGGCCGCAACCAGCGGTTCCAGCAATGCCGATTCCCCGGTTACCATCGATTCCACCACGGCCACCGACCCCGATGGCACCATCAATACCTACTCAAGACTCCATTTTTCAACCCTTAATGGACAAACTGGACTCACTTATCCATTGCTTCTCATCTTTACCACAACCTGTAGATGTGGATGAGAATCAGGAACCATTACCAGGTCCCTCGGGGGTCATGCCACCCCTTAGACCTCAGACTCCACTATCTGAACTTTCAGCTAAGCCTACTAGGCCATCAGAGCATCCTCTGGATACTAGTGACCAAGAATTCTCCTCTGATGAAGATCTCCTGTCCGAGCCTTCCCCGCCAGAGGATAGAAGAAAGTCTCCACCAGAGGATCTGTCTTTTTCCAACTTTATTAAAGAAATGTCTGAGACAATTCCCTTCTCCCTCCTTTCTGAGGTAGACAGCAGGCAAAAAACCTTGGAGGTGCTTCAATTCGTGGATCCTCCCAAGGAAATTCTTGCTATTCCTGTTCATGAAGTATTACAAGAATTAATGTACAGGATATGGGAACACCCTGGGTCGGTGGCAGCTGTTAATAAGCGGGCGGATGCCACTTATCTAGTGCAACCCATCCCGGGGTTCCAAAAAACTCAACTGCCGCACCAATCAGTGGTGGTTGAGTCGGCCCAAAAGAAGGCCAAAAGATTAAAGCAACACGCCTCCATACCTCCTGGAAAGGATAACAGGTTCTTGGACAATCTTGGTCGAAAAATCTTCCAAGCTGCTATGCTGGTATCTAGGATAAATTCATACCAGCTTTTTATGAATCAATACCAGCGTGACCTATGGAAGCAAGTTGAATCCCTGTCTCATCAGTTACCTGACCATCTTCAGGGAGGATTTCAAACCCTCGTACATAAAGGCCTAGAGGCAGGAAAACACGAGGTTCGGGCCACGTATGATTCATTCGAGACAGCCTCCAGATTGTCTGCATCCGGAATAACAGCTAGAAGATGAGCCTGGCTTAAATCTTCAGAGCTGAGACCTGAGGTACAGGAGCGCTTGGCAGACCTGCCTTGTTTAGGGGAAAACCTCTTTGGCGATAAAGTCAAGGAGGTGGTGGCAACCATCAAAGACCACACAGAAACCCTCAAACAGCTGTCTCAGCTGCCACAAGAGGTACATCAACCTTCAAGGAGGCCTCCAAGAAGGGAACAAAGAAAGCCATATTACCGCCCTAGGCGGTATTATCCACCAGCAGCCAGGCCCAGACAACAAAGGCCTGCTCAACGGTCTCACCCTCGCCAAAGACCTGTTAGGCCTCAGCAGCCTCCGCCTGCGGCGTCCACTTCTGGATTTTGAAGTACAACCAGAGGGCATGAGTCATTCCCAAAATCCTTATCCACAAGTACCTGTCGGGGGCCGAGTTGCTCACCATCTTCAAACTTGGACCTCCATCACTACAGACCAATGGGTACTCTCAATCATATCTCAAGGGTACCACTTGGACTTCCTCACTGTACCAAGAGACAATCCCCCTACTCCGTCTTGGACAGTGTCTCATCATTACACAATCCTGCAAGCAGAATTATCCACCCTCCTGAATGCCAGGGCCATCGAAAGAGTTCCCAGGCCTCAGTGGGGCAGAGGATTCTACTCCCGATATTTCCTCATTCCAAAGAAAACCGGGGGCCTACGTCCTATCCTGGACCTCAGAAATCTCAACAAATTTTTAAAGAAGGAAAAATTCAGGATGGTGTCCTTAGGCACCATGCTACCTCTTCTTCAAGAAGGAGATTGGCTCTGCTCTCTGGATCTTCAAGACGCTTACGCTCACATTCCCATTTTCCCTCCTCATCGACAGTACCTGCGATTTCTGGTACAAGGTCAACATTTCCAATACAGAGTGCTACCATTCGGCCTTGCATCAGCACCTCGAGTATTCACAAAATGTCTAGCAGTAGCGGTGGCACATCTTCACAAGCAAAAAGTGCATGTGTTCCCCTACTTGGACGATTGGCTCATCAAGAGTCATACACAAAGCGGAGCTGTCACATCTCTCCATCTCACAATAAGATTGCTTCACTCCTTGGGATTTCTCATCAATTACGACAAATCCCATCTCACACCATCTCACCAGTTGCAGTTCATAGGTGCAGATCTCAACACCATCACAGCAAAGGCCTTTCTTCCAAAAGACCGAGCTCAAACGCTCGTTCTCCTGGCGCACTCTATTCGCAATCAATATACAGTCACAGCTCATCAGTGCCTCACCCTGCTCGGGCACATGGCCTCAACAGTTCACGTCACTCCCATGGCCAGACTGACCATGCGACTAATGCAATGGACACTCAAATCCCAATGGATTCAAGCCATTCAGCCACTGTCCACTCACATCCAGATAACACCAGATCTGAAGTTTTCCCTTCTCTGGTGGACATCACCGATCAACTTGCTCAAGGGCCTACCTTTCCAGCAACCAGTTCCACAAGTGACTTTAACTACAGATGCGTCCACCTTAGGATGGGGAGCGCACATTGCTCATCTGAAAACACAGGGCAAGTGGACAAAGCAAGAAGCCTCCTTTCAGATAAACTTCCTGGAGCTTCGAGCTATACGCTATGCTCTATATGCATTCAAGGACTGCCTTTCACACAAGACTGTTCTGATCCAAACGGACAACACAGTAGCCATGTGGTACATCAACAAGCAGGGAGGTACAGGCTCGTACCTCCTTTGTCAAGAAGCAGCTCAAATATGGGACTGGGCCCTAGCACACTCAATTCTACTACGGGCCACCTACCTAGCAGGCATCCACAACAAAGTAGCGGATCGCCTCAGTCGTCACTTCCAACCACACGAGTGGTCTCTAGACCCGACCCTGGCAGCCAGGATATTCCAACGCTGGGGTCAACCATCAATAGATCTCTTTGCGTCCCATCTGAACTACAAAGTGAGCAATTACTGCTCTCTCCTCTTGCAGCAGAACAACTTACCAAAGGACGCATTTGCCCGCCATTGGAACTCAGGCCTGTTATACGCGTATCCACCAATACCGCTCATAACCAAAACACTAGTGAAGCTACAACAGGACAAGGGGACTATGATACTCATAGCCCCATATTGGCCTCGACAAGTATGGTTCCCCACACTGCTAGATCTCTCAGTCAGGGATCCCATTCGCCTGGGAGTAGCTCCCACTCTCATAACTCAGGAACAGGGACAGTTGCGCCATCCCAACCTTCAATCCCTATCCCTAACAGCATGGATGTTGAAAGCTTGATCTTACAACCATTCAACCTTTCAACCACTATATCTCAGGTACTAATAGCTGCACGTAAACCTTCCACTAGAAAAAATTATTCCTACAAATGGAAAAGGTTTACGTTATGGTGCACTCAGAAAGATTTAGATCCTTTCACTTGCTCCACTACCTCGCTACTAGATTACCTTTACCATCTCTCAGACTCTGGTCTTAAGACGTCATCTGTAAGGGTACACTTAAGTGCAATCTCAGCTTATCATAACAAGCTAGGAGATGCGCCTGTCTCCACACAGCCTCTCGTCAGTAAATTCATGAGAGGCCTAACTCATATTAAACCTCCAGTTCATTCCCTAAGCATTCAATGGGACCTGAACGTATTCTTAACCAGGCTTATGCGTTCTCCCTTTGAACCCATAAATACCTGTGACCTTAAATTCCTTACTTGGAAAACGGTATTTCTCATAGCCATTACATCAGCTAGAAGGGTCAGTGAACTACAGGCACTAGTAACTTACGAACCCTTCACGAAGTTCCTTCATGACAGAGTAGTCCTCCGTACACATCCAAAATTCCTTCCTAAGATTGTCACGGAATTTCATTTAAACCAAACAATAGTTTTACCTACATTCTTTCCTAGGCCTCACTCTCACCAGGGAGAGAGAGCCTTACACACTTTGGACTGTAAACGTGCGTTATCTTTCTATTTAAACTGCACTACAGCCCAAAGAAAATCAAATCAGCTGTTTGTATCCTATGATCCAAACAAACCAGGTAAAGCAGTGGGTAAGCATACTCTGTCAAACTGGCTAGCAGATTGCATACAATTTTGTTATGAAAAAGCAGGCCTTACTCTCCAAGGGCGAGTAAAAGCACATTCAGTCAGAGCGATGTCAACCTCCGTAGCATACCTTCGCTCTGTACCTATTCTGGACATTTGTAAAGCAGCAACATGGAGTTCTCTTCACACCTTTGCAGCTCACTACTGTTTAGACAAAGAAGGAAGACAAGATTCAGCCTATGGACAATCCGTCTTAAAGAATTTGTTTCCAGTTTAATCCCAACTCCTTCTACATCCAACCTGCTGTGATCTTCGGCTGATTCATTTCAACAACACTACATCACTGTTGCTTCAGCACAAAATGACTCAGCCTCTAGCTTGCTAATCACCCATATGTGAGGACTAGCATCCTGCTTGTCCTGGGATAAAGCAAAATTGCTTACCTTGTAATAGGTGTTATCCCAGGACAGCAGGATGTAGTCCTCACGAAACCCACCCGCCACCCCGCGGAGTTGGGTCCGATACGTTTTATTATTTTATTTTTGGCTAACGCTATTTGCTACAAACAAAGACTAAAGGGAGACCCCTGTGGCAGGGAATATCATGGCATGCTGGGGATGCCCAGTAGGCACTCTGGTGCCAGTCAAAAGTTTCATAGAAACATTTACAGAAGTTTTCCGTACATAGGGCTCCATTACTACTGTCACCCATATGTGAGGACTACATCCTGCTGTCCTGGGATAACACCTATTACAAGGTAAGCAATTTTGCTTTCTGGTACAATGAGAAAAAAAAATGCAATTGCTGGCCTTCAGATAAGGTCTGTGCATCTGAACAAATAAGTAAGGACTTTTGTAGTAATAGTTCAGGTTGTCTTCGTTAGCAGCATATTCCATATTTTAACCAACTATCAGCCTGAAGAAGCCCACCCTCGAATGTGTCCCTCTGACTGAGATGGGTGAGCCTTTGTTCTATATTTGGCTCTGTGTACAGATATTCTCTTTCAGCTCCTGGTAAAGTCATTTTTGGTACTTGACCCCCATCTCTCCTTCCTCTCCTGTTTCCTTATTTTTGGCTTATGAAATACTGTCAGCATTGACCACATTGCCTACCCTCCCTTAGATAAGCTTAGATGAGATGGAGAAAGAATCCTGTATCTACATGATTTTATTTGGAACAGTACTGCATAAGCTTACAGCTTTATTTCATAATACTGGCATTTCAAATATATTAAATGTATATAAATATATTATTAGCTTGACTAGTTCTATAAAGCACAGACTTGAGCATAATTTTAGCTGCTTCTTCCTAAATCATATTTTTAAAAAAAGACTCTCAAAGTAAAGGGATGGTGCAAATATAGAGTTGACAAAAATATTGTAGTTTTTTGCAACAGCAGCTGAAACATAAGTAGATTAGTCTTGAAAAGACAACCGTGACAATAAGGCAGACTTTCTCCTTTGCTTTCTCTCTGTGGGCCAGATGTACCAAAGGGTTTCTCCAAATTTGTGTGTGGGGAAAAATGCCTCGTACGTCTGGCCCTGGGAAAGATAGAAATAAAGGTCAAACAAGCAAGTTGCAGGCAATATTGTTTTATTTGACACATTTAATACATTTGTGACTTGTTGCCTTCATCACACTGTATAAAGTGAACTAATACAGAAATCATCCTACTTTATTCTTTAAGTCCTTCATTTATTTAGGTTTTAAAGGCATGACATGTTCAATGTAGATTTGTCATTTGGTGGAAGAGCCATCCCTTAGACCTAGGATATTACTGTGACGTGTTCAGTTATGGAAGGCTAGTTGGCTTCCATCAGCATATTGCAACACAAGGTTTGCTTTGTACCTTCCGTGGCGGTTTTGTCTTTTTTTTTTTTTTAAAGTATTGTAATATTAAATTAATATTTTAAAGCTAATGGGATTATGCATAAGCAAGTTCTTGAGTTTCATTCTTTTTATCTTAAAGCCATTTAGCTTTCCAAGTAGGTTTAAAAAAAATAAAAGAAAAACATAATAGCTGATTTTCTATTAGACAGTTTACCATGTTCATAAAAAATATTATTGAACTCTTGAATGGAAGATTTTAAGCCTTACTTGCTGCTGTTCATTTGCAATTTTGTCTTTCTTTTGCCATAAAAGCTTGAAGGCCCGTGTGTTCTGCAGATTCAGAAGATCCGTAATGTTTCTGCACCAAAGGATAATGAAGAATCTCAGGCTGCTCCCCGAATGTTACGTTTACAGATGACTGATGGTCACACAAACTGCACAGCAATAGAATTTAATTTCTTGTCTCAAATAAGGTGAGTGCCACATATGAGGGGTTTTTTTGTTTCTACTCTGGTATGGCACTTTTTCTTTTAAGGATTGAAATTCAAGACTTTAATTACAATAAAGTGAATATTTTCAAATCGGAGTCCTTTTGAAAATTGAGTAGCTATAAAGAATTAGCCAACTATCAGAAATGGACTCAGGGCCTGATATACTAAGGCTTTTTATCCATTTGTATCTATGGGGGGAAAAAAGCTTAATAAATAAAACCCTCAGTCATTTTATTCTTTGTCTTTTTAAAAAGTTTGATTAGGCTTTACTGTGAGTTTTGTAAGAAGTAGGTCAATTGAATTGCATTTATTTTCCTAAAAAAGCAAATATGTTCCATTTTATCTTGTTTGCGTATAATAATTAACAAAAAAAAAAGTATCTATTTGCAAGTGGACAGCTTGAAGTTCAGTCCTCAACCAAGAGGATTACTAATATACAAGTGAGTAATGGGCTGTCATACAGATAGTATAGCTACAGAGGATGGGTGAGCCCTTGCTGTAGTTCTCAAGTATAATCATTGGCCCCTTTTCAAACTGTGATGCAGTCTAATGTGCCATACCTTCTTTCTCTCTCTCTCTCTACATATATATATATATATATATATATATATATATATATATATATATATACAAACAGCAAAAGAAAGCAAGAAGCAAAAAAAAAAAAAATATATATATAGCAACAATTATATATCTATATATCTTATGTCATGCAGCAGACAAGAAACAGAAGGAAACCTCAGTAGTCTTCAGTTGAGAATATACCAAGCAAAACCCAACAGTCACCTTTTCGACATGACGAGTTCCTGGGTGATTGGAATATACAAAAGCACCTTCTTTTGTAATCCCATGCATCAAAAAGTATTTCTTTTACACTCAAACTAATCTTAACATGGCTAAACAACTATCGATGCTATTAACAAAGTTGGCAAAGAAAGGTGCTATGGAAAAATATCACATGCTCTATTTTAAATTAATCAATCTGTGTTAGAGACTGAAAAGGAAGGTGCTTTGGCATGTGCCAAAATGGTGACTGCTGAGTTTTGCTTGGCATGTCTTAACTGAAGATTGCTGAGATTTGCTTCTGTTCCTCACCTCCTGTCAGACAAAATCATTTTTTGTTGGCCTGGTCCATCACAGAGTTCTCGTATTTGTGCCTTCCATGATTATTTTTGGATGAAATGTTTAGAAGATATATATAATTGTTGCTATAAATGTCACATATCCATAAGGTGTGGGACACTAGACTGTATCAAAGTTTGGAAAAATCTTTGAAAAAAAATGGGCCGATGATTATGCCTGTGGACTGCAGGAAGGGTTTATTCATTCTTTCATCTGTGTGTATGAGAGCGCACCATCCACTTAGGTATTAATTTCTCTTGGTTGAGAATTGAATTTCAGGCTGACCACCTGTGTTTAAATAATGAGATTTTCCCTTTGGACGTTTTGGCTACTTTTTTGATACTATAATGTTCACCAAAACCTGCAGAAATAATTGCCTCCAACCAGTTGGCAGAAGACTCACTTGAGCATACAGGGAGGGCGGAGTAAATAGCGCACACACGTAGAGGAAATACAAAATAAATAATGTGTGGCACACAGTGTCAACTGGTCAATACATATGAACAAACAGACTCTTTATTGTAGACATAGTCACATCAGTGGTACAAATTCAAAGGCGCAAATAATGTTATATGATATCAGAGCAAGGACCCCGACATGGCTGTGTTTCGCATCAGGGCTGCGTCAGGGGGACCGGAACTTCCATATATCTATAAACCAAAGAAATTTGTAGGTAAAATATTGAGCAGGTAGGCGAACACATAATACAAAAAAATAGAAATCTTAGTATTTATATTGTCGTGACTCACTTGTACATATCTGTGCCTTGGTCCTTTACGCTCGTGTTAACTGTCCTAGTATCCAGGGCTAGAAAAATACTGGGAGCCTAAGAGTTTGACTTTGAGCAGGAAAGGAGCAATTGAGATTGAAGCTATTTGGGGGTGAAAATGGAACCGTTGGGTCCAGTATCTGCTGGCTAGGAAGAACAGTGGCCACTGTTGGTGGGGCTTCACCTGGGGAGAATTATGATAGCTGCTGGTGGCAGGATCCCATTGCTGCATCTACATGAAGAAGCTAGAAGGAGGGGGGAGGAGGTGGGATGGATGAGAAGTGCTTGGAACCAGTGAGGGAGGTGCATGACAATGGGAGAAGGAGGGGATGCTGGAGGATATGAGAAGGGGGAGAAAAGTGCCTGAAGGAGAGAGAAGGATGTAGCAAAAAACGAAAAAGAAAAGTAGCAAAAAAGATAAAATCAAAAAATGGACAAAAAATAAAAAGCAAAAGAAAGATTGTGAGAGAAAGAAGAAAATAATTTTCCTGTCTCCTAAATTTTTTTGACTGGTGCCTAAGTTTTCTATATATTTTTCTATCCTAGGCATACTATTTTTGCTTCTCTCTCCCACCTTCCTCACTTTAACTGGTTTATGATCTAAACTTGAGCTGTCTCTCATTCAGTCATGTGGGATGGGTTCTTTGAGGCCTTTAGAAATTGTGTTTTTTTTTGTTTTTTTTTTTAAACATTCCTGTGTGGAAAACAAATTGGCGCAAAATAATTAACCCCAAGAAATTGGAACAAAGTGTGATTGAAACTAAACAATGAAAATATACAAGTAATAACTACAAATGATCATATTTTAGACAGTATTTCCACCTGGGTGATTACATGTAAGGATGTTCCCTGGGTGTATAATATGGTTTTATAGTGCCAGTCACATGTTGAGGCAAAATGAAATATTATTAAAACAAGTTCCTCCATAGTCAGATGTTCATGCGTGCCAAGATTGTGCAACTCCATCTCATGGGGGTGCTGCAACACTTTGTTAGGCTCAATTCAAATTTTCTCTTTAATGAACAAGAGAGTACTCTGCCATAAAGAGCTTCACATTTTTTGTTGTAGCTTTTCTGCCAGAGCTGGAGACATTAATTTAGTCTGTTTTACTGGCTTTGGAAAACCTAACAATTAGAAAGAGGCTCTTCAAATTATTTGCAGCGCTCTTTCGAGCGGTGTATTTTGTTGCTGTCAAGCCAGCACACGACTGCAAATGTGAGAATGTCGCTGATGTTTTGTGCTTGCAGTATATTGACCTTAGGTAAAATAATAGAGCAGCTCAAACATTGTTATAAAAGCCCAGGTGTATGTAATTGCATATCAGCCTGTATTTAGATCATAATAAAATAGATTTATAGTTGAGGTTTTCTGTCAACAGTTTCTTTTCTTCTCTGTAAATGTGCTGCCATTTAATACTCTGTTGTGGAATTTTAACTAGGCTATTAAAGAGTAGCCTAGCTTCCCCCCTTCTTCCCATTCACATGTAAGATATAGTTTGTAGTTGAATTTTTCTTGCTTTTTGAATGCCAAGTTTAACATGAAACATGGTTTCTGCTGAAAGGAAATAAGGTAATACTAATGAGGTAGAAATGTAAAATTTATAGTTGGGATAAACTAGTCAGAAAGGTACTAATTATATTGTACCAATTTTCATGTCATCCTGTTCCTGAAACCTTGTGTACTGAAACACACAACTCTGTTTCTTGTCAGTACCTGGATGTCTTTTGCAGGTTTCATATGTAAACCCTGGAAGTAGGACGGAATAGGGGCAGGATATGATAGACGTTTAAAGATCTCCAAGATTTCCATGCACAGGAGGCTATCCTCTTTCCAAGGGATAGGAATGAAAAGGGGTAGACTCAAGTAATATTTCTTTTTCCATCGATAAGCAGGCTGAATTAGCTATGATCTGTGGGTGATATCATCCGGTGGCACCAAATGGACTCATCTCTCCAAACTAGTAGAGTTTTGAGCTCTACTGAGCATGTGCGGGAACACCCACATGGGTGTGCCTCGAGAGCCTCCAGTCTTTTTTTTTTTTTTCTGAGCACAAGCAATCTCTCCTCATACATTTTTAAATTACATTATATTTTCTTAATTTTTAGCATTCAGACAAGTTAATCCATACCAGTGGGTTTATGCACTGATGGAGCAAAGCTGATGTCACTGTATATATACCTCTGCACTGACATCAGCCCACAGTATTCTCCATCTCCAGCAGATGGTGGATGTGCATCTCCCTACTGGGGATTGCTTTAAAAAAATAGAAAATGAAAGAAAAGAAAAAGGAAATTAATTCACCCCGCTTTCTTGTGGTGATACCCTATGGTCCCTCATTCCAGTTATCCTGAGTGATATCTGCAGATCCCTCCCTCAGTAGAGTGCCTCGGTCTGGTAGCTGGTTTTCTGCATGGACTTAGCTGTAAAGAGCGAAACAGCTGAGAGGCTAGCGGGTGCAGGAATCCAAGCTTGGCGGTGAAGGCCTTTGACCTCTCTCCCCCACAGCCGGAGACAGACTGTGTGCTTGGCTGGCACGGGCTGAGCACAGGTAAAGAGTAAATAAAAAAAAAAAAAGAAAGAAAAGGAGTGAGGATTTCCATTCCCCTTCTAGTCTCTGAGCCTTGGTGCGCCTTCTATTCCCGCCTCCAAGGGAGCTTGGGGAGTCGTGGCAGCTTGGGTTGAGAAGCCTTTTGGCTAGGTCTCATTCTCAGGCTTTGCTTACATGTCATTTGGTAGCCACGGCGGAGTTTGTGCATTTTTCTCTACACAAGTCTGCTGCGAAACAGTGTCTGATGTCGTTTTGCTCTTGAATGTCCGGGTGTGCGATCAGGTGGGTACCAAGGTAGACACACAGGTGGGTGCCTACATGGATTACATATTATGTGCCTGTATTTTGAACGCTTATTGGGCAGACCTTGTTTTTGGGCACCCTGCCCATGTTCACTTGTGCAGGTGCGCAGCTGGGTGCACAATTGTCTGATGCTTTGGGAGTGTGCTGCTAGCGCTGCTTGCCATATTCAGGCATCTCAGTTTGACGTTCTCCCTAACTTGTGTCAAAGCTGCTTGGAGGCTCAGGGAGAGTTATCTCCGGCTGCTTTTACTGAGCCCATCCTTCCCAGATTTGTGTGGCAATGGTACTGGATGGGGACCTGTCAGAGGTTTTGCCTGGTTTTGGGGCTCCCCTAACTGGTTCATCAGCAGGGGAAGGCTACTTAGTGGGTGCAGGACCGACACCCCCTGGTTTTGGTATGGATCATGGCGGCATTCACATGCTTTTCTATGTGCAAGTCTGCCATGAAACAGCTTGGCAGGATGAGCAGCCTTTTGGCTAGGCCCTGCTAGCTGGTTTTGCTCTGTTGCCGATGTGGTAGACCTAAGAGTTCAGGATCGTAAACTGCGGATCCCTGCATGCCTGGTACCATGGGTAAGCATTGGAATATGTCTACACCTGCTGTGGGTCATGCTGATAGGGACCCAGGTGGCACGGATGATGAAGGCAACCCTTACTCCCTGGAGGAGGGGAAATTCCTCCGGGATTGGAGCTGTCTAGAACAATGTCGTGTTTCTTTCATAGAGATGAGTTGCCAGCTTGGATCACCCAGGCACTAAAGATGCTGGGGATGACGGGTGCTGATTCCATGTCTGAGCCAAACAAGAATCCCATTTAGGTTCCTTACGTAAAGCATTATGGATGCTATTCAAGAATTGATCTTGAATGGGGCGCCATGGAAGCTAATTTTAAAGGGGGTTGAGCCTTGGTAGCACTATACTTCCTGGATCCGGCAGAGAGAGAGAGCACTTTCTGAAAGTGGATGTGCTGGTGGGTGCCATTACAAAGTGGACAACTATCCCTATGGAAGAGGCAGTGGCTTGAAGGAGGCGCAGGATAGGAGAATTGAGACTATCTTTAAGCAGACCTGATCGCATGCGAATGAATTGCAGATGCTTCTTGCTGCTCTCCGGTGGCTCACTCTTGCTCTCTCAGGAAGTCTGATTTGAATTTCAGGGCAGTGACCTTTAAATCTCACTACCCTGGATGCGCCCAATCTCATCTGATCTTGGAAGCTAAGCAGGGTTGAGCATCAGCTATGGCTGATGAATTGGTACTGTGTCAATTTCAAAGTCTAATCTTTTAAAGGATCACTTTGGTTTGGGAGTAAATTAAAAAAAAAAAAAAGACCAATAAGTGGGATGAATCCAAGGTTCCTTGGTTACTAGAATATTAAAAGCAGGCTTCGTGTTCGTTCGGTTCGTGAGATTGTGGTAGGGGTTTTCAAATGTTTTTCGACCCTACAGATGAGTGGCTTCTCAGAGGGCTCGACTTTTGGGTAAGTCTCAGTCCTTTGTCCCAGGCAGCCCAGATGGGGCATGGGCTTGAGTGGTGGTGCCTCCCCCAACCCTCTCAATAAGGGTGTGCTGAGCCACTCCCAGGAACAGGAGATAGGGGAATCGCCTGCACTCCTTTTTATTGGAGGTGGATTGAGATCACGTCAGACCAGTGGGTTTTGGAGGAGATATGAGATGGCTCTGCTCTAGAGTTTATCAACGTTCCTTGAGACGTTTTTGTCGTATATCTCTGCAGCTCTCCACAGAAGAGACAGACAGTGGAGTGTACATTGCCAAGACTCCTCAGCCTGCAGGCTGTGATCCCAGTGCCTGTGTCACAAAAAAATACAGGCCGATATTCCAGCTATTTCATTGTACCTGAGAAAGAGGGATTTCTTTCACTCCATCCTGGATTTCAAGAGTCAACCGTCTTGGGCAAGTGACTCGTTCTTGCATGGCAACCTTACACTCGCTGATAATAGCTATAATCAGGGGGAGTTTATTAAGTCTCTGGATAGTCAGAGGCATATCTGCATATTCCCATCCAGCTGGAGCATCAACAGTTTTCTGCGTTTTGCTGTTTTGGGGCGACATTATCACTTTTTGAGCACTACCCTTAGTTTTGGCGACTGTGCCCAGGAGCTTTTCAAGGGTCATGGTGGTAGTAGCAGCATTGTTGAGGAAGGATGGCATTCTGATCCACCCATACTTGGATGATTGGCTAATGTGGGTTAAGAGCCATGAAAGAGAGTTTTCAGATCTCATGAAAGGTGATCTCCTTGCTACAGGAACTAGGTTGGGTAGTGAACTTGGCCAAGAGCCCAGACACTGGAGTATTTTGGTGTTTGACACAAGTACCTGGCGGTGTGGTCTTATTTACAGGTGCGCCTTTTGATGGCAGTCACCTTAGAGGTGGTTCCTTGGGCAAGGGCACACATGCATCCTCTTCAGCACATTCTGTTTGCACGTTGGAGTCCACAGTCTCAGGACTACTCGATATGACTTCAGTTACTGGTGGAGATCAGTATCCATCTGCAGTGGTGGTTGCAAGCAGATCATCTAATGAAGGGCGTTCCTCTATGAATACAGGACTGGCTACTATGCATTTCGGATGCGAGCCCCAAGGATTGTGGGGCTCACCATCAGGAGTTGACAGCGCAGGTGCGCTGGAGTATAGAAGAGAATTTCTGGAGCATCAATTGGCTGGAAACCCGTGCCATTCGGTTGGCATGATTGCGATTCTTTGACTGCTTGCATGGTCGAGCAGTCTGAATGATGTTGAACAATGTGATGACAGTGGCATATATCAATCGCTAGGGAGTAGCCAAGAGCCAGCAAGTGTTGCAGGAAATACAATGGGCAGAAGTAAATCTTCAGGTGATCTCACCCTCACACATTGCAGGAAAAGACAATGTAAGAGCTGGCCTTCTTCAGCAGACAATCTTTGGATCCCGGAGAATGGGAATTGTACTACGAAGCAGTCCAGCTCATAGTGGACCGCTTGGAACTCTCATTTCTTGGCTTACTGGCAACATCACACAAAGTGAAAGTTCATCGATTCTTCAGTTGCAGGACAAATCTGAAGTTTTCGGGCATTGATGCCCTCGTACAGGAGTGACTGGAAGACAAGCTTCTATATGCCTTTTCCCTGTGGCCCATGTTGGGTGGAATGATTCAGAGGTTCGAGACTCACATGGGGTTGGAACTTCTGGTGGTGCCAGATTGGCTCAGGAGGCTGTGGTATGCAGATCTGTGGAGGCTTCTGGTGGAATATCCTTTCCAAATACTGGTCCACAGGGATCTGCTATGAAAGGGGCCTATTTCTTCTTGAACATCAGACTTGATTTTTATCTTATGGTGTTTTGAGAGGGCTCGGTTGCTGAAGTGTTGGTTGCTATGATTTCTACCTTTCCTCGAATGTGAAAGTTATTAACTTCCTTAGCCTATGTTTGCATTTGGCAAGTGTTTGAGTCTTGGTGCGAGGAACGAGGAGTTCATCCTCGTTCAGTTAAAATCCTGCTCAGTTTGGACTTTTGCAGGATGGGTTGTTTAATGACTTGGCCCTTAATTTCTTGAAGTTACAGGTGTTAGTTCTTGCTCATTTCCAAAGTCATGTGACTGGTGAACCCTTGTCGGCCCATTGAGTTGTGGCCTGGTTCTTGAAAAGGTGTGAAGCATATTTGTTCTTCCTTGCGGTTGCCGGTGCTCTTGTGGAGTCCTATTCTGAATTTCTGGCAGGTCCCACCTTTCGACCACTGTGTAGCCTCTCCTTGAGGCTAATTACTAGAGAATGTGTTCTGTGTAGTTTCTGAACTGCGGGCTGTCTTGCTGGGAACTGTTTCTGCGAGTGACCCCAGGGATGATCCAGTTGTGAACTGTTCCTTCTTTTATGCGGAAGGTGGTCTCTGATTTTCCCTTGAATCAATCAGTTCCCTGCAGACTCTGGACAGGAAGAAAAATGTGGATGACTTTTGCCTGTTACGGACCTTGGGTGTCAAGTAGTATATCATGAGGTATTGGAGGTTTGTAAACCTCTCAGAAAGATTGACTGGCTGTTTATACTCCCCGATAGGAATAAACAAGGTGAGCTGGCATTGTGGGTTATGATAGCTCGCTAGATTAAGGAGGTTGTCTCGGCTGTGTAAGTGGATGCTGAGCAGCTGTTGCCTAGTCAGGTTAGGGCTCAGGTAGTGTCATGGGTGGAAATTAGATGGTTGTCTCCCATCAGGATTTGCCAAGTAGCAATGTGGTCTTTCTTATTGAATTTCCAGATATTATCACCTGGATGTGCAAGCCTGGGAGGACGAAGCCTGTTCAGGAGTAGCTTTGGTACATCCCACTGGTGTGGATTAATGCTAAGAAAGGAGAAATTACTACTTACGTGATAATTTCCTTTTCTTTAATGAAGACAGGTTAATCTACTTTCCCGTCCTTGGCTGCCGGATGGTGGTGCTATTGTCCTCCTGAGTGGCTGTGTTTCTGGGGGTTACTAGTAAGTGTTAGATCCAGCCCCTAGATTAGTAATATTACACTCCTTGTCTGACCTCAACTGACCATTTGAATTGTTGTCTTTAATAGTTGTGATCATGTATTGTTTAGTTGTCCACAGTTGGCTTTTGCAGAGAATACAGGCGGGCTGATGTCAGTGCAGGGGTATATATACCATGATGTCAGCTTTGCTCTGTCTCCATCTGCTTGTAGAAATGCATAACTCACTTATGTGGATTAACCTATCTTCATTAAAGAAAAGTAAATTATCAGGTAAGTAGTAATTTCTCCTTTTCCTGTTGCCTTGCTGCCTCAGCAGCACTCCCTTCAACAGTGCTACTAAAAAAAAAAAAAAAAGAGAAAGTTTGTGGAGACTGTCTCTTCAGAGACAAAACCTTAAGGAACATCTCCTCCAGCCATGTTGGGAAAGAAAAAACCTACAATCAGTGGTTTCGAAAATTGTGTCTGCGGCCAAATAATGTCCCTTATGGATGGGCATGAGATCTGCTACTGCTGTTTAGGCCCAGAACATGATTATGCTAACTGCCAGGCCTGTGGACTGATGTCCCCATGGCCCCAACGGTCCAGGGTGGCTAAAATAGAGGCTCTGCATCGGGCCCAGAGAAGCTATAATAAATCTTGCTCCCAAGGTGCACACTAGGATATCTCATGAGGAAGGGAGTTAAGCTGTAGCACCTGTAATACTCCCCCATTGGCTCAAGCCACTGGGTTGAGCTTTGAAGACCAAAATTTATTTATTTATAAACTGTTATATACTGTTGTTTGGAACATGCCGTCACAATGGTTTACAAGCAAGAAAAATAAGAATGAAAAAATAATAGACTGTAAAATAATAAAAATAATACTAAAATTCAATGAAAAGATTATTATTTAAACAATAGGGTCTAAGGGTATAACATACAATAATTAAGAAAATAATTAAATAACTGAGTACAAGCCTTCAAAATCATAAAACACGATAAAATAACTACTGGGATGAAAATAAAAATTCTAAGTACTTATTAAAATTAATAAAAAAATCACAAAACTAAAAACTCAAAGGTGGTCAAAAATAATCCAAGTAAATAACATTATAAAACGGTGCAGTGTAGGTGAAATAAATTTAAATTTAGCCAATGCCATCCTTGTAAGCTTGCTCGAAAAGCCAAGTTTTAAGATGTGTTCTGAACAATATTAAGTCACTCTGTAACCTCAGGTTCGCTGGAAGAGTGCTCCACAATCCAGGTCCTGCTATCGAGATTGCTCTTTCTCTGACTATAGTGAGTCGTGCTGTAGATATTGAGGGTATTGATTATAGCCCTTTGTTAAATGATCTAAGGTTGCGTTGCGGTGTATGGAATCAAACCATGGTGTTTAACCATTCTACTTGATTGCCATAGATTGTTTTATGCAAAATAGAGTACCTTATACTCAATACGTTTTTTGATGAGTAACCAATGTAATGATTTTAGAAATGCATCAAAGTCCAAACAGTGGCATTTAGAAGAGCTTCCCTTTGCACCGAAGAATTAGATGAGGGAGTGTTGACTGTGAATAAAATCTCCAGTACTTCAGTGTACGATGTGTTGAAGACACCAACACATGGTGCTCCGACGTATGGTGCACTGATGCATGATGCATTGAGACATAATGCATTGAAGCATGGTGCATCCATGCATCTGATGCACTGAAGCAAGGTGTATCAATGCACCCACAATGCATCAGGGTACAGTGCATTGAAGCTACCGATGCACAATACATCCAAGTGCCCAGTGATGCATGGTGCATCGAAGCAGCACGGTGCATCGAAATGACACGTCCATCAGTGAATCTGGCGCAAGTCCCTTCGATGCAATACCATGCAACGGTACAAATTCTTGACACACCGTTGCATGATGATCAGAGCATTTTGTCACCCCATTTCACGCTTCTTCATTTGTTGCCTAAGAGGTCTCACCCCACTTCTATGTTTCCTTGAGGCATTCTGGTTCTTCTTCTTGATAGAGTTCCAAACACTCCAGACTGGCTTATACTTCCACTTCTGATCAAGTATTGAAATACTATTTGAGCAAATCTAAACATTCTATGCCTCTATGGCTTCTGGAGTCTCACTTTTTGCATGCAGCCTTCCCCACCCAATTCTGCGCTGCAAAGGCCAGTTCCGTGATGTCTAGTCAGTTTCTCCATCTGTCACCTGCTGTCATCACAACACTTTCATTCTCACAGTTGCTGTCGCAAGGTTTGCATCTGGAAACCCCAGATCCTATCTGTTCCATTGTTCCACTCTCTTCTAATAGACCTCCAATTGTGGAACAAGAGCCTATTCTGGATTTGAAAGAAGATGCCTCTTCTCTTACACTGTCTCAGAGAACTCAGGAAGTGATTGACCAATTGACACAGATGGTCAAAACTTTCTTTGCATCACCTTTTGGGGAATCCATCTTATCTTTTCCCTTACCTTCCACACTTCCTGCTGTCTCTCTCACACTGCAATTTCTAGATCACCACCAGTGCTAGATCCTCTGATCCATGGTTCTTTGTCATCCATTGCTGCAGATTCTTCACATTTGGGATTTGCTCAACCGCTTCTCCCCTCACTGCCTCGACTCAACAATCATGCCTCTATCACATGAATATTAAGGATGATTGTGGCCAAGTGGTCTATCTCCAGTGAATTCACCCAGAAGTTTCACGGGCAATCTCTTTGACCTGCTTCTGGCACTGACTGACAATTCATCTCCTCCCAAGACCTAACTTATTCCAAATTAATGGAGAAATTTGTCAGAGCCCTCAATATTAAAGTTTGAAAGGCCAAAGATCCTTGAACAGAGGTTCTGGGTTTGTCCAATATTTTGAATATTCCATCATAATCAGTGGCTCTACCAACACATACCCTCTTTTATGCCCTGTAAATGAAAATATGGGAGACACCCATCTCTGGCATTACGGCTGCCAGAAAACTGTATTTAAAATGTAGAATGCAAGGGGGAATCCAAGATGGCACCTCCAGGCTAGTTGAGAGTGTTTTGTCTCCTGTTAATATATTAAAATTTTCTGCTATTCTTACCTTGGTTTGGATATGGGGAAGAGGAAAGGAACTGTGAAGAAGTTCTCTATTCTCTCTACTCTGCAGACCACCTTGTCTGAATATGCTCCTTCTTTATCTCATATGGTTTCCACGTCCAGTTTTGCTGGCTGAGGAGGGGCATCCAGCCCGCTGGTGGTTGAAGTTTCACTCAACCCTGAAGACCGTGTCACATTTCGCCGCCTGGGTTGTAACGCTACAGTGGCTGAAGGAATGCTTGACCAGATTCTGAGCTCTGGAGTCTCGACCACATCATTGGACAGGGTTTCTCTGTTAAATGTTGCAGGCCAACTGCAGCATGGCGGCGTTTAATTCTGCTAACTTTTCTGGGGAAGAGGTGATGTTGCTGTGGCAGGCTCGATTGTGTGTTAGCCATCTTTGGGCTTAGACAAAGAAATTCCCTGTTCTCAGGAGGTACGGGATGCTACCTAGGCTCTTAAGGTCAGATTAGACTTGACTAAACCTGCTTTGGTCTCATTAGATAACTTGTGGTTAGTGCTTGCAAAGATTGAGAAGTCAGTCTCCTCTCTTGCGATTCTGACTATAGACATCTGTTCAAAAGAATTGTATCATGAACAATGTTTGGAAAGTACTGATGAAAGATTGTGTGTTTTTGTAAAATCTTTGAAAAGAGTTAAAGAAGTTAAGGTTAATATAATCAAGGATTAGGAAAATTGTTCCATGTTATTAAATCTGTGTGTTTTAAATTTTCCACAAACTCATTTAATCTCTCCATCAGAGTTGTTTAAGAACTACATGAAAGAAATATTGCAGATTCCTGATGTTGCTTTACCTCCTTTTTCTAGTATTTATTATTTGCCTATTTCCAATAGTAACGTAGTAACAATGTTGTTCCCAATCAGAGGGATCAAGATTCAGGTAACCTATCAGAGTTTTTGGAAAATCCAGATGATGTGATTTCTACTCAAGCTACTTTGCTTGTATCTTTTGCCTTTCTTCAAGACTGATATAGCATTTTTCTCTTTTGCAATAGAGAATCTCTTTATAAAGGACAGAAATGTTGTATGTTTTCTGACTTGGGGAAGACAGCACAAGACTGAAGGAGGAAGTTTCTTGCTATGAGAGCTGATGTTTTGTATTTGGGTGCTTTCTGTACTGTTCATCATCCTTGTAAATGCATTGTTCTTCTGAATGAGACTAAATATTTGTTTTATGAACCCTCTCAGTTCAGGCAATGCTTAGATGCCAGACTCGATGTAAGTCATTTGCCAGCCTCTTGAAGGTGACTTTATATTGGAAAGGCAATGTATTAGTCTGGATGCTGGCTTATCAAGAAGCAGGGACGAACTGACTCTTGATAGCTCTGTCAAGAGATGCTGGAAATATGGCAATGAGCAATCAATCATCTTGCCACCCTTCAAGCCACATACCTTCAAGGGATATCTAATATGTTAGTGGACCACCTCTGCAAAGTGCTTCAGCCTCACAAATGGTCCTTGTTAGATGAACTTTTCAAGTTGTGGGGTTGTCCATCTATAGATCTGTTTGTGATGGAGTGCAGTTGGAAACACACTCAGTTTTGCTCCATTGTTCCCAGTGAACTTCAAATCACTC
Organism: Rhinatrema bivittatum; assembly: GCF_901001135.1. Lineage (NCBI taxonomy): Eukaryota > Metazoa > Chordata > Amphibia > Gymnophiona > Rhinatrematidae > Rhinatrema > Rhinatrema bivittatum. The sequence continues at coordinate 148,930,953 of NC_042619.1, forward strand.
AGGACGCTTTCTTAATAGATTGGGGACAAGCCTCATGTACTCTTTTGCTCCCCTTCCTCTAATAGCAAGAACAATTCAGAAACTGCTTCGATATCAAGCCTCCATGATTCTCATAGCTCCAGCATGGCCCAGACAAGCCTGGTATGTGTTTTTCATTCGTCTTTTGCAACATCCTCCGATTCATCTAGGAGTGCATCTTCATCCGCTTTCTCAAGAAGATGGCAAGTTGCTTCATCCAGACCTGGAATCCCTCAGCCTCACAGCATTGATGTTGAGTGCTCAATAATAGCAGACCTGACCTTGCCCAAGCCTATTGAAAATATTGTTCTCTCGGCCCGCAAGCCTTCAACCAGGTGCAACTATGCCTTTAAGTGGAACTGTTCTTCAACTTGATGCACTACGAATGGCCTTGACCCATTCTCCTGTGAACCATGACACCTCTTGTTCTACTTGAGCCTCTTACCAGATTCTGGCCTAGCTACATCCTCAGTAAGAGTATACCTCAGTGCCATAGTGGCCTGTCATTTAACAATGAATGATAAACCTGTCTCTCAGCATCCTCTGGTAGCGAAATTTATGAAAGGGTTATGGCATTTGAAGCCTCCAATTCATAAGCTGCCACCATGGGATCTCAGCGTTTTCCTTGCCTGGTTTTTGAAAGCTTCCTTTGAGTTTATGGACATGGTGTCCCTCAAATACCTTTCATGGATAGTGATCTTCTGGCCATAAATTCAGCACACAGAGCAAGTGAGTTACAAGCTCTCACCCACTATTCACTTTACATGCAATTCTTTCACAATAATGTGGTCTTTCACACACATACAAAATTTCTGCTGAAAGTGATATCAGCTTTCCATATCAATCAGTCAATGGTTTTGCTGATATTTTTCATGGCCACATGCTCATGAAGGTGAAAGAACCTCCATACCATAGACTGTAAATGAACTCTGATCTGCTATAAGAGAACTCAGCCACATTGTCAGGCTTCATAGCTATTCATTTCCATTGATCCTAATCGACTGGGTGCGCCACTTTCAAAGCACACCCTGTCCAGCTGGATAGCTGACAGCATTCAGCACTGCTATGTGTCAGCAGGACTTGATCTTATCCAGTAAAAGCTCATCAAGTTAGAGCCATGGCATTCAACGTTGCCTATTTGCGAGAAGTAACTCTTGAAGAATTCTGCAAAGCTGCCACTTTGTCATCAGTACATACCTTTACATTCCACTACTGGTCTGGATAAGCAGTCAGCTTCGGAAGTACCTTTGGACAGCCAGTGTTGTATAACGTATTTTAACTGTAGTCTTCTTTCCACAATGGAGTCCAAGTTGCTTTTCAGTAACGCTCTGCTGGAGCTCTCAGCTTGTGACTCCCCACACATCATGGCTAATTCAGCCTGCTAATCAACAGAAAAAAGCAAGTTTGCTTACCATAAATGGTGTTTTCCGTGTGTAGCAGGATGAATTAGCCATGAGATACCTGCCCTCTTCCTTGGAGAGTTGACTAAATGGCTAGTTAGCTCTGGACAAACTGAGGAGGCTCTCAAGGCAACACCCATGTGGGATTTCCCGCACATGGTCAATAGACCTCAAAGTTCTACCAGCTTGGAGAGATAAGTACTTGAATATAATCTGCTTTGAAATGTTACCCCCCCCCCCCCCCCCCCCCAAGAAAAAAAAAGTAGAATATAAATAAAATAAATGAGTACATTCAGTGCCACTGGAAATCATGATCCACATATTATGGCTAATTCATGCTGCTATTTATGGAAAACACAATTTATAGTAAGCAAATGTGCATTACAGAAAGGATAGTGGATGCATGCAACAACCTCTCCATAGAGGTAGTGGAGACAGAAAATATCTGAATTTAGGAAGGCATAGGATAACACAGAATATTTCTGAGGGAGTGATTAGGATCAAAAAGCTCATTAGTTGGTGTGGATGGCCATAATGTTCTTTTTCTGCTGCATGTTTTTGTACAGGTAAATAAGTGCTGATGATATGCTAATGTCCTTTACTGACAGGTTGATTTCCATACTAAAAGCATTTACTCTGCTTTTATATTTTACTATTTTGTTATTTATCAGTGCTAGGTATTAAGTCCAGTGCAATACATAACTATAAATGCTTATTATCTATCGGACTTCACTAGTACAAACCCAGGATATAACGAGACACGGTTAAGTTTTATATCTCTGAACCCACATGAACCTAGTGTAAGGTGACTGATTAAACAATACTAAGCATGTCAGGCTTGATATTATATTTGTTCTCTGAGCTGTGAAGGATAATATGCAAATATTTGGTCTTAGAGTTGAAGAAGTCCTTCATTTCTCCACTAGTTTAACTTGTATAGTATGAGCACATGTAGTTTTATGCAATAAAACACAAACACAATAGCTTAAAAAGTTTTAGTAAATTCTTCTTTTTTTCTCTTCCACATAAAGCTGCATGTTTCCATTTTTTTTATTTAATGTTTAACTCTGAACTACATATCTGGGTAGGGTAGAATATAAGAATGTTTTAAATTAACAAGCAACTTCCATCCAACATCAGATAGTCTGTAACCATAAGAACATTCAGATTTTTTCTTCTGAGCTCTGCAATGTACTCCAGAGGGACACAATATATTGTTGGTAGTGGATCATTCCAAATTTCACTGGGATATTTTTTTTTGTTTTCCCACTCTCACCTAACAGTTATATGCTGTGCTTTACAAACTCTGTGCTGGTGAAACACAGAAATTAGTGTGTCTAGAGAGGGAGGGCTGAGAGGACAGACAGAGTAATGGGGATGGGGATGCTAATATTAATGCACTCTTTCATTGCTTATTGGTGCTGAGAGCACCAGCTACCTTGAGAATGCTCTAAACAGCTTGCTTCCACAGTGAAACATACAGGGCTGGTGCAGTTTTCAATGCCTTAGGCACCATCGTCCTCCCTGAGCTTACATATTTATTGGTGGCAGCTCCAGCACAGTGCTCCCTCCTACTGGAGGTGACTGTGGCACAGCACCTCTCTAGGCCTTGTGCAGGAGGGAATTTGCTGCCTTCCTCTCCAAATTTTGGTATTCTAGGCAACTGCCTAGTTTGCTTAATAGAAGCACCTGCTCTGAAAGCACACAAAGCTGTCCATAGCCAGATTTGCTTTTTGAGTTGATTGTGATCTGATCTTTGGATTATGAAAGCTGCCAAACATTCTTATCTGAGAAAATCCAGTCCAACTTTTTGTACTTCTCTTCCCCTGCCCTTCATGTGGCTGCCTTTGCTTACTTCTTCAAAGCTGGCGATTGAATCCTATCCTTCTGCAGACATCTTTTATTCTCACTTTGAGAACTTTTAGGATTGGCATTCCATGAAGAAGATAGGCTGTTTGCTTCTGGAGCTTGACTTAGCAATTCTGAGAAACCCGACCTACAGTATTATGTGCAGAGCTAACATTTTAAAATTCCATCTCTTTCTTTTCCCAGCTTGAACACTCCACCTGGCACAAAAATAAAGCTAATAAAAACCATTGAAGTGAAAAATGGATTCTTGCTTCTGGATGACACCAACACTGTAGTACTTGGAGGTGAAGTGGAGCACCTGATAGAAAAATGGGCATTGCAAAGGGTGAGGTAACACACTTTCATATCTGCTCTGATAGTTTTTGCCATGGCAAAATCCATATGAAACTGACCTTGGCAAACAAAGTATGAATAAAATGTGACTTGTTGAGAGTCTGCATGGGCTGTTGAAACTTCATTTTCCTATTTGCACTTAAAAGACAGTGCAACCAGAACCAAATCAATGCACTATTCTGCACCACAGGCAGAATGTTGTACAAGTGTGATTGATGAAAATCATTGTGTTGTAAAAAACGGTTTTGTGGCTATTTTTATCCTTTAAAGAATGTAAACCCTTGCAATACTGGTTACAGACTTGTACAGAAACTACTCCACTGTAGGGATCTGCTGTCTGTCATTTGTTTCATTTAGTTAGTGCACATTAAATTGAATTAGCATGCACTAAATGTTTTTAGTGAGTGCTAATACCCATTTATGGGTAGATTTTTTAACAATACGCGCACACGTCCATGTGCGTGCGCTACCTGGCGTGTGCACATGGATGCACGATTTCATAACTTGCACGCGCTGGTGCATGCATGATATTAAATCCAGGCTGGCACGCGCAGGGGGTTAGATTTGCCCAGTTTACACGCGGTGACGAGATCGGGCCTCTGCCAGTTCCCTCCCAGTCACTCCAAGTAAGGAGTGGACTGGGAGGGAAACTTTCCTAGCCCCCTCCCTCCCCTCCCTCCCTCTTCCCTTCTCCTCTCCGACCCGTTGGAAGGCCCTACTTTTTTTTTTTGTTCTTGTTTTGGAACTTATGCCAGCAGGCTGCTGGTGCGTGATTCCCTGGCACAGCAACAAATGGCCACTGTACCGGCGGCCTCTAGCTCTGCCCCGCTCCCAGGACCACCCCTCCCCGCCCGTGGGACTGCCCCTTGGAAGAGGCTTGACTCTTGTGCATGTAATAGGGGCTACGCATGCGGCCAGGCCTCTTCTAAAATGCGTGCAGCTCGCACAAGGCCCGGCCGCATGCGTAACCCCTGTTTTTCCCACGCACAGGGGATTAAAAAATCAGGCCTTTAGTGAGCAGTAAATCGGTTTCAATGTGCACCAAAAAATTTGGTGTGTGCTAAAATGAAATAGTATAATAAAACTATTGGAAATGAAACAAGCAAACGTTTTTTTGGCTACACACCGATACTATACAGTTGCAGCGTAAGTCCAAATTAATGATACTTTGTAATTGGGGCGCTCTTGAGCAGCGACCAAGATGGCCGCCTAACTTTGGAGCTCTGCCGAAATCGCATACTTAGCCTGGGAACCAGCAGTTATTTTTGCTACGACCATCAAATTTTTTGCAATACGTTACTGATTAAGGATGTCTACTGCAAAATCTGGGAAAATTGAGGCGGCTTTTGCCGCGGGAACTGGCTCTAAAAGACAAAAACAGGATCCCCCTACACCGGACAAAGCAACTGCGTCAAAATCGATGGCGTCGGCGGATCTGGTTTTGCTTGAACTAAAACAATTAAAAGAGATGTTACAGCTTAACATCGATGCAACTACAGCAATACGAGGTGAACTGCATACTGTAACCCAACAACTGAATACATTTCAGGTACGTCTGGATGACGTTGAGGCTCAGGCTTCTTCGCTGCTTGTTGCAACGGCAGCCATTCCTCGTATGGTGACCAATATAGAACAACTACAGCGCGATATTGAAGATCTTTCGAATCGCAATCGCCGGAACAATATTCGCTTACTTGGTATACCAGAAGGAGCCGAAGGTTCAGATACCGTTGCTTTTCTCTCTCAATTTATCCCGTCGTTTTTTAAGCTTAAATTCGACTTACCTTTTGAAATAGAGCGGGCACATCGGATCCCTGCTAGGCCACTCCGGGACTCTCAATATCCGCGCCCTATTATTTTTAAGGTGTTGCGATATCAGCAAGTTCTCCTTATTCTTACAGCGGCGAAAAATCAGGCCCCATCGCAATATCAAGGTAATCAGCTTCTTCTGATCCCTGACTTTGCCAAAGCTACTGCAATGAAACGTAAACAATTTTTGGCTATGCGCCCGCAACTCCGATCCTTAGGAGCGCAATATGGACTTCTTTATCCGGCACAGATGAGGGTCACTCTTCATAATCACACTCAGGTTTTCCATCAACCGCAGGCTTTGGAAGAATTTCTCCAATCTCAATCGGCTTCTGGAATGATTACTTGAAACTGTGTTCTCTGCTCCCAGTGAGCGGTGGTTCTAAATTTAACCTAATTTGATAATTGCTCAGATGGCATTGTTCTTTATATATCCATACTTCACTCTCAGTTAAGTTGTTAGAGTGGATTTCCCTCATGCTTGGAATGGTTCCCAGGCGCCGTTATTATTTTTCTTTATTTTATGTTCTTCTGCACATAGCGATTCGGCAACCCCACTGTTAGCAGTGGCCTCTAGCTAATCAAGAGGCTCATTTCATGCCTACCAGCCTACGGGCGATTATACCTCTATTATTATTCCTCAGCTTTTTCAATATTTTTCGATATTTCTTATTTTCTTTTTCTCATCTAAAAAGTGACAATGCTTTTGCCTTGGTTTTTTGTATCTTGATGAACATTTGGAGTATACTCAGCTACAGCAATGCCTATTTGTTACTGTGCCCATCCAGATTTTCTATGCGGTTCTCATGGCGTCAATTATCACTCACATCACCGTGATTTCATTAAACGTCAATGGCTTTTCACACCAAATTAAGAGGAAAAAAATATTGACCTACTTACAATCTTTGCACGCAGATGTCGCCTTTCTTCAGGAGACGCACCTCTCGCCAGCGGAGTCTCTTAAGCTCAAGCAACAATGGGTTGGTTCCGTTCTGTTTAGCCCAGCAGATAAAAAAAAAAGAGGAGTTGCTATTCTCCTTCACAAACGTTTGGAGGCCGAAGTTCTTTTTCAAGCGGCAGATGTTGATGATAGATGGGTAGTGGCTCAAATTCGCATTGCCGGCCAAGTTTACAACTTCTTGAATCTTTATGCTCCGAATAAGGATGATCCTTCTTTTTTTCATTCTGCATTTGCCAACCTTTTAACATTGGATCAATATCCTACCATTGCTGGCGGAGATTTCAACCAACCTCTTGACCCTTTTCTTGACAAAAAGACCTCTCTACGAACTTCAATATCCAACTCCTGTAAAGCTCTACGACATATCATAGATTCCTACGGTCTCGTGGATCCATGGAGACTGCTCCATCCTACGACTAAGGATTACACGTTCTACTCATATCCCCACACGTCTTATTCCCGCATCGACTTCTTTCTTCTCTCCAAATCCTTGGTTTCCACCATCAAGTCGGCATCTATCCTTCCTATACTGATTTCGGACCATGCAGCAGTTGAACTAACCATTCGTCTACTCTCGCCCATTCAACTGGATCGGAAATGGAGATTTAATTCTTCCTTGCTGGCTGACTCTACATTTCAGACAGTGATTCGTCCTAAAATCCTGGAGTTTTTTCAATTTAATTCTTCTTCGGATGTCTCCTCTTCCACGCTCTGGAACGCCTTTAAAGCCACCATACGTGGAGACATCATCAGCTACACCATCAGGACTAAGAAGGTTCAAGCAGCGGCTCTTTCTTCTATGCAACGTGAAGTCGAAGCCCTGGAACAACAACATATTGCTTCACCCTCTTCCGCCTCTCTTACGGCCCTGTTAAAAGCAAGATACCAATATAATCAGCATTTGAGTGCCCAGGTCCAAGTTGGTATTGATCGTTCTAAAGCAATGTACTACGCAGAAAACAATAAATGCGGTCATCTGCTTGCATCGTATCTTAAGAAAAGACAGGAAAAGAAACGTATAGCTTCAATCTTATCTCCACAAAAACAATTACTGACAGCTGACACGGATATTCTTTCAGCTTTTCGTTCTTTTTATGAGTCGCTTTACCAATCGGAAGCAGCTGACGATCAAACGCCGCATCTGATACAACAATTCCTTGGATCATTGACTCATCCATCTCTTTCTGAGAGTCAAGCTGCTATGCTAGATGCTCCCATTACACTTCAGGAGATTGATGCCGCAATTTCATCATTATCCCGTGGCAAAGCACCTGGTCCCGATGGCTACAATTCGGACTTTTACCATGCTTTTAAACCTGAGTTGCTACCTCATTTACATGAATATTATTTGTCTTTTGGTTCCCAGGCACCAGGGCCGTCCAGCTTTACTGAAGCTTGCATTATAGTTCTCCCTAAACCTGGGAGAGATCCTGCCCTTATCTCTAACTATAGACCTATCTCCTTACTAAACACCGATTATAAAATCTTTACTAAAGTACTGGCTACTAGATTATCACATGTACTCTGCACCCTTATTCATCCCGATCAATCGGGTTTCATCAAAGGTAGACTAATTACTAATAATACTCGACTTTTCTTGCACGCATTACATCACGCTTCATCTCTCTCGACTCCTACTGTGGCTATTTCTTTAGATGCCGAAAAGGCTTTTGACCGCGTAGAATGGTCTTTCCTCTTTACAACCCTTAAATGGTTTGGCGTTGGCAATACCTTCCTCTCCTGGATTCAATTTCTCTATACTTCCCCTTCGGCTTTTCTATATATAAATAACCGTTCCTCCTCTGCCTTTCAACTTCATCGTGGAGCAAGGCTGTCCTATCTCCCCGCTTCTTTTTAACGTAGCCTTGGAGCCATTGCTATTGGCAATCCGCCAGTCGATAGACATCACTGGTATAATCTTAACCGCTACCCATAGCACAAGCACCCTCTACCCTTTCAACGACCCACCTCCCCCCTCCTGAAATGTGTCTCCCCACTATACCCATCATACACTACCCCGTGCGAAGGATTGTCCACCCAACACACAATCACACCCTCACACAACATAAATCACTAGTGCCCATCATGATCACACCCCTCACACAACTATTGGGTCTGGCCACCCTAGCCATCACCCTCTGCAACGCCCAATCAATCATAAAGAAAGCACCAATCCTACAAGACCTACTCACAGACACCAGCCCTGATATCTGTGCCATTACTGAATCATGGCTAAAAAACTCAGACCAGGTCTTCATCAACCAACTCCCAACACAGACATACGACATCTTCTCCATCCCTAGGCCCAAAAATAAAAGAGGAGGTGGCATTCTCCTTGCCGCCAAGAAATACCTGCACCTCAAACTACAGACCAACTCCCCCTCCCCCCCGAGACTCGAGATTGGGCTCTTTAAATCTAAAACCCTGCAGGTCTGCCTCATCTACGCCCCCCCCGGCATTCTGGAACAGGACCCGTCCCCCCTCATTGAATACATTACTAACAATATAAAGCCAGACACCCCAGCAGTAATACTCGGAGATTTCAACCTCCACGTAGACATCCACCCCCTCACCACATCCTGCGAAACCCTACTTGTCTCTCTCAAAGCCCTGGGCTTTAAACAGCTCATCACCAATCCCACGCACAAAGCTGGGCACACACTCGACCTCCTTTTTGCTAATACTAGCTTCTCTACACCCCATGCACCAATCACCACACCCATCCCCTGGTCCGACCATTGCCTCATCAACGCCCAGCTCAACATCAACACCAACATAAATGCCTCCAACACCAAATCACACAAAAAGACAATTTCCTACCATAGACCATGCTCCTCAGAAGAACTCTCCCAAGCCTTCAATAACGTAAGTGAAAACCTCGACCTCACCAACCCAGATAATGCTCTCCTGTCATGGGATAAGCTTACTGCTGACATAGCCAACAACATCTGCCCCACCATCCACAAAGTAATAAACCCCAACCAAACAGAAAGAAAACCATGGTACACCTGTGAACTCAAAAAATTAAAACAAGACCTTAGAGCCAAAGAACGCTCCTGGCGAAAACAACCCACCCCCACACTCAAAGTAGCCTACAAACACACCCTACACCTATACCGACAAGCAACACTCCACGCCAAACGTGACTTCTATGCAGCAAAAATTCACAGCTACAAATTCAACCCTACCGCCCTATTCTCCTATGTAGCAGAACTCACAAAGTCCACCACTCCTTCCCCCCAGGAAGATAATAGCATAGAGAAATGCAATAAACTAGCAGATCACTTTAAAAACAAAATCACCAACATTCTCAATCGTCTCCCCCCCAAACCCACTCACATCGACCTCCCACCCACCACCAACAACATTAACCTCACATCCCTTGATCTCACCACTACGATGGAAGTCAACGCCATCCTAAAAAAGATGCGGCCAGCCACCCACATCGCCGACAACATCCCATCTAAACTCCTCCTCACTATCCCTTCCGTCATAGCAAGACCGTTAGCGGATATCATAAACTGCTCCCTTACCTTCGGGACGGTCCCCGACCCGCTTAAACTCGCCATCGTAAAGCCCCTACTAAAAAAGCCCACCCTCGACCAAAATGATCCAGCAAACTACAGGCCCATCTCCAACCTACCTTTTATTTCTAAAATTCTGGAGAAAGTGGTCAACACACAACTTACCGACTTCCTAGAAGATAACAATATCCTCCACCCCGCCCAGTACGGCTTTCGCAAAAACCGAAGCACGGAAAAGCTCCTACTTGCAATAACAGACACCATCCTAAAAGGCATGGACCACGGCCAATCATACATTCTAGCCCTCTTAGATATCTCAGCAGCTTTTGATACGGTAAACCACAAAATCTTAATATCACGCTTAGCAGAGATAGGCATCTCTAACACAGCCCTATCATGGTTCTCCTCCTACCTTGACCACAGAAAGTACTTAGTCAAACTTGATAAATCCGAATCCACACACATTCCTCTTTCACAAGGCGTACCCCAGGGCTCCTCCCTTTCCTCCACCCTCTTTAACATCTACCTTCTCCCTCTTTGCCACTTATTATCCAAACTGGGACTAAAATTCTTCTTGTACGCTGACGACGTACAAATACTTATCCCCATCCAAAACTCCCTCAACGAAACCCTGCACTTCTGGGAGACATGCCTCACATCTATCAACGCCCTCCTCTCCAACCTACACCTTGCACTCAATACTTCAAAAACTGAAATCCTAATTATTACTAATCAACCCAGCTTATCCATTCACCAACTGCAACAGAACACTTCACAAAATCTCACACCTCCGTCCACTGTCAGAGATCTAGGAGTTCTCTTAGATACACAACTTAGCTTCAAATCCCACATCAAATCACTCCTAAAAGGGGGCTTCTATAAACTCCAAACCCTCAAAAAACTTAAGCCTCTCCTCCACGCACATGACTTCCGTACTGTTATGCAAACCACTATACTATCAAAACTTGACTATTGCAACTCACTGCTAATAGGCCTTCCAGCTTCCACAATCAAACCCCTCCAAATCTTACAAAATGCCATGGCTCGCATCCTTACAAACTCAAGAAAGACTGATCATATTACTCCCATATTACAAAACCTCCACTGGCTACCAATCACCTATCGCTCTCAATACAAAACACTTACTATCATACATAACACGCTATATAAAAATAACTCCCCCTGGATCGAAGATATGCCACACTTCCACCAGGCCAACCGTCCTACCAGAAACTCCCTTGCGGGCACCCTCCACACCCCTTCACTCAAAATTGCTCACCTCACAAACACCAGAGCGAGAGCCTTCTCCATCGCCGGCCCCACCCTTTGGAACTCCCTCCCCACCGAGCTCCGACTAGAACCTTCACTTAATCAATTCAAAAAAGGAATCAAGACCTGGTTATTTAAACAGGCCTATCCCAACGCCTCTCAACCCTAGCATTTGACTTCTCCTCAACACTCATTATTTCCCTCTCCCTAGTACAGTGTCCCCCCGCCCCCCTACACACCCTCCCTCCCTCACCACCCCATCCATTTTATGGCTTCCTGATATTCAGTCACCACCTCTCCTTCCCATCGCCACCACCTGCCCCCTTGTACAGTTCCTACCCCACCCCGCCTCCCCTATGCGCTTCATCCCCCACCCCGCGCTACCCCCCACTCTGTCGCCTCTTGTATATAATTAATTTATGTCCAACCTGGTTAACCACATGTAATCTCATTTAATAACTGTGGCGCCCGTTGGCTCTACAGTAAAGTTGTCACCTTTTAACTTCCTATCCTTCCTCCATCTATCATTGTAATTTCCTTTCTCAGTTGTCTGTAAACCGACATGATGTTTTTTTTACGAATGCCGGTATATAAAAGTTATAAATAAATAAATAAATAAATAAATAAATAACCATAGGCACGGAGGATTTCAAACTCACTGCCTATGCAGATGATGTTCTACTCTTTCTTACTGATCCTGATGCTTCCCTTCCTTCTCTTTTCCGTCTTATCTCTACTTATTCTTTAGCATCTGGGTATAAGATAAACTGGCATAAAACTGAGTTGCTCCCCCTTAATTTACTGGGCTCCTTGGTGGATCTATCGGGACTTCCGATTCAGAAAGTTTCGCAAGGCCTTAAGTACTTGGGAATCCGCTTCCACGTGGATATTCCTACCACTACTGGTTATTGTGAATCCTCTATTCTTCAGATGATACGAGAGACCACCCACAAATGGTCCCCACTACACCTCTCGTGGTGGGGATGCTTAGATACTATCAAAATGGTACTGGCTCCTAAGATTACTTATGTTCTGGCTATGATCCCAGTCCTTTTCTCCAAAGATTTTTATCATTATGTAGATAGGCTTTTGACAAGATTTCTTTGGCATAATAAAGCCCCCTGTATTGCTCTCCATAAGTTAAAAGGCCCCACTCAACAGGGAGGGGTTAATTTCCCAGATTTCTATCTATATCATTTGGCCTATATTCTCCAACAAGGATATCATTACTTTCAGTTCGATCATCACTCACCTGATCACCCTAGGTGGTTATCGATAGAACGCCATCTGATATCCCCTGCTCCGATGGAATTTTGGCAAAGTGTCCCTCTTGGTAAGATCGCTAAATCTAACCCTATTGTGTCTGCGCTATATAGAGCATTCCAAGAGTTGGATTCTATCAGACCGGATACCACACCTTCTTGGCATGACTCGTCCTTTGCCCCAATATGGAACAATCCACAAATTAAAGTTGGTGGCGAAATGATTAGTTGGCCTACTTGGAAACAACATGGTATATGGTTTGTTTCCTCGTTATTTCATAATAACTCTTTAATTTCTTTTGAACAATTGCAAACTCAATATGGGCTCCCTAGGACTCAATTTTATGCCTGGTTGCAACTCCGAAGTACTCTTTCTGCTATGGCTAACTCCTCTTTGTCTCTTGCTGAGCCTCCTTATGCCTTCTCCTTTTTTCATACATATGGTATGCTTGGTCATCTCGCATCCCGACTTTATAAAACTTTTAAGCTCCACCGTTTTGTCAATACTGTTACTAGTCTTCAATCTTTATGGGCACAGGATTTTGGTTTAACTTCTAATTTAATTAAATGGCATTATCTATGGAAAATCTCAGCTCGCATATCGCTCTCTTCCAGTCTCACCCAAACTACTTTTTTTGTCCTCCATAGGGCGACGTGGACCCCTTGGAAGATGTATAGAGCTGGGCTCCTTTCTTCTTCCAATTGTTGGTCGTGTCAATTGCCCAATGGTACTTTATCCCACGTATTATATTACTGTCCACTAGTTAAAAAATTTTGGAATCAGATCTGGACTGTAATCTCTCTTATTTTAGGGATTTCCCACCCGCATTCTTACTCTATCATCATACTAAGGGGCGCGGACCCTTCTATTAGTCTTAGGCCAGCTAAACGTAAACTGTTAGATTTTTTGCTTTCAGTGGCCCTCCATAATATCTTGGCGAATTGGAAAAGGAGCGATTTGCTTTCTGAGCACTTATGGTGGAATTCTGTATGTATGTATAGTAAATATGAGAAAGCAATGGCTATCAAATTTCATAGGCTATCTTCCTGGTGTCAGGTGTGGAAGCCACTTGACGATTACACTACTTCAGTATCACTGTGAATGGGTTGCTTATCTCATCATTAATGGTTTTTCTTTAGCTTTGCTGACTGAGGTACTCTGATGATAGCGTAATATGTCTCACTTACTGATAATGTGGTTTCGCATACGAGATTGTCACTCTCTCTCTTTCTTTCTTTTCTTCTCTTTCTTATTTTTCTTTCTCTTCTTTCTTTCTCTCTTTCTCTTCTGGTTTATGTGCCTCATTATATTCCAGATCTTTCTTTTTACACTTTCTTCTTTCCTTGTTTATAGCTATTTCAACTAAGACTCCTATTTACATGCATTGTCTTCTTTTGACGGCAGTATTGCTCTGTCTGGCATATGTTTTTTTTTGTTTCGTACCAATGTGGTAATATTGTTTGATTTATTTCTGTTCTATTGATCTGTCGTTTTGTAAGGACTGCTCTGTATTCATTATATTTCCATGTTGACGATGTATGTGCTTTGGTGAAAACTTTAATAAACATCATTTAAACAGAAAATGATACTTTGTAATTACATGTTAGTCTGACCAGGACTTTTTTTTTTTACTCCTTGGAAAATAGGAAGTACTTTTGTGATTAATATCTGGTTGTGTTGAATGAATCAGCTGGCTAAATTTCATTTGTAACCCAACATGCATGTTTGGATCAGGCTTTGATTACATTAAAGGCAAAGTTTAGATTCATTTTTTCTTCAAGGACAAGAAGGATGGCAGTCCTCAAACATGAGTGAGATCATCAGATGGAGCCTGGCATGGACATATGATTTCAAAGTTTCTAGACCAAGTGGGTTATGCTCCCCTGCCAGCAGATGGAGACAGAGCAAGCTGACATCACAGTATATATACTTCTGCAGTGACTCAGCCTGCCATTATTCTCCATCTCCAGCAGATAGTGTACGTGCATCTCCCTATGGGGATTGCTTGAAATTTTGGAAGGAGAATTTTAATTAAGACGGAAAAACCCTGCTCTCCTGTGGTAATACCAGATGGTCTTTCTCTTAATTGAGAATTCCTGAGGTGATTTCCGTGGTCCCTTAGTTGTGTGCCTTGGTCCGGTAGCTGGGTTTCCCGGGGTGGACTTAGCTGATTGTACAGCTTAAAGGCAGCAGGTGTAGCATGGTGGTAATGGCAGATGCCCTCTCCCACTGCAGCTGGAGACTGTCTCTGTACTCAGTTGGTAAGAACTGAGCTAAGGTAAGGTTTAATTTAAAAAAAAAAAAGAGGATTTTTTTTTAACTTCAGAGACAGGGGTTTGTAGGACTTTCTCCTGTCTCCATGCTTGACGCGCTATTCCGACGTTGTTCCCGCTTTCGTGGGGGTTAGAGGAACTTAGCAGCCTGGTGGGTTGAGCAGCCCCGATGGGCTAGGCCCCACAGTTAGGCCATTGCCTTTGTGCCTTGGCGGCCTGTTCACACGCTTTTTGTGCGTGCTTTACTGCCCTCTGGAGGACGTTGATGTGCGCAGTGCGTTGGCTCTGCACACACGTTGTGTGCTCAGTTTTGGGCGTGCCTTTTGTGTGCATAAAGTTTTAAACGTAGTAGTGCATTCAAGCTTGGGTGCACAGATTATGCGTGTGTTTTGTGGCGCCTATTTTTGAGGCACCTAATTTTTGTGCGCATAATTTTTTTAGCTCGAGCCATTTGGATGCATGTTCACCCTCACCTGTGCACTGATGGCAACGGTGAACAAGAAATCACAGCTGTGTTGCCTATCATATTCTGGCTTCTCAGTTTGATCTGTCCTCTAACATGTTTCAGTGCTGTTTGGACGCTCAGGGAGAGTTGTCTTTCTTGGACTTTGCTAAAACTAGTTCCTCCCATCGCGATGATGGTCTGGTTTCGGCTTTGTCTGGAGGTGCGTCGGACCTCAATATTCCCTTGACTGTCTCCTTTGCTGGCGATGACAGTTCAGTGGGCCCCGCACTCCAGTGCCTTCTGGGTTTGGCCTAGAACCAGCTGCTTTTCTTGGGTGGAGTTTTTTTGGGTTTGCAAGCCTTTCTTCAGTGCATTCCTCAATTTTGCCCAATCCTGTCAGGTCGGACCCTCAGCCGGTGGCCCTTCCTTCTTTCAGTCCTATAGTTAAGCACTAGGGCATGCCTCGATTCGCTGTGGGTATTCCTGACAGGAACTCAGATGGCACTGATGGTGAGGCAGATCCTGATTCCCTTGAAGACGGGGAAATTCTTCCGGGACTGGAATCATATTGAACCATGTTATGGTTCTTTCATAGAGATGAACTGCCAGGCCTCATTTCCCAGACCTTGAAGATGCTGGGAGATCCTGGCACGGATTCCTTGTTGGAGCCAAAGAAGAATCCCATTTTGGCTTCCTTGCGTAAAGCCTCTTGTTTTTTTCCTGTTATGGATGCCATTCCGGAATTGATTGATCTTGAATGGCATGCTCTCAAAGCAAATTTCAAAGGGGGTCAGACATTGGAAGGCCTGTACTCTCTGGATCCGGTTGTGAGAGAGCGTTTGCTTTTTCCCAAAGTGGATACCCTGGTCTGTGCCATCTCTAAGCGGAGAACTATCCCCATGGAGGGAGGGGCGGCCTTGAAGGATGTGCATGATAGGAGGATTGAGGTTATCCTTAAGCCTTTGAGGCGGTGGCGATGACTTTACAGATAACTTTCTCTTGTGCCCTTGTGGCACGATCTTGTCTGCTTCTCTTTCAGGAAGTTGATGATTCTTGAGTGAATTCCAGAGTGGTTATGAAACCCGCTTCTGCCTTTTTAGCGGATGTGGGCTGTGGTTTGGTCCATATCGGCCAGAGGAGTGGTTTCGGTGGTAGCAGCTGGGGGTCAACTATGGTTGTGAAATTTTCAGCTGACACAGCCTCCATGACTAATCTTATGAAAATGTCTTTTAAAGGCTCACAATTCTTTGGGAGTGAGCTGGAGAAACTGGCCAGTAAGTGGGGCGAATTGCCAGTTCCTCAGTTGCCAGAGGATAAGAAGCAATTGCAGTGCCCCTTTGGTATGAGAGGTCATCTCTGTGGTTCCAAGCAGTTTTGTCCCTATAGAGGGTCAACCTTTCAGAGTACTCGGCCTTTTGATAGATCTCAGTCCTTTTGTCCCAGACAGCCCAAGAGAGGAGCAGGCTTGGGTGGTGGATCTTCCTGAGCTTTCCAGTGAAGGTTTGCTGACCCACCTTCAGCAACAAGAGACAGGGGGATGCCTCTCTCTCTGTCAGAGGTGCGTAAAGATCATATCGGATCAGTGGGTCCTGGGGTGATATGAGAAGGATACGTGCTGGAATTTCGCAGTATTCCTTCGAATGTGTTCATGGTGTTTATTTGCCAGTCCCCGCAGAAGAAGCCAGCAGTAGAGTCTACGTTTCTAAGACTCCTCAGGCTGAGGGCTGTGGTTCCTGTGCCCATGTCTCAAGAAAGTATGGAGCGATATTCCATTTGTTTTGTGGTGCCCAAAAAAGAGGGTTCCTTTCGTCCCATCCTGGATCTCAAAAGGATCAACCTCATTTGAGGGTGACTCATTTTCACATGGAAACCTTGTGCTCTGTGATAATGGCCATTCTGTTGGGGAAATTTCTGACCTCCCTGGATCTGTTTGAGGCCTTACTTCATATTACCAACCAGTTGGAACACAAACGTTTTCTTCTTTTTGCGGTGTTGGGGTGCCATTATCAGTTTTGGGCGCTACCTTTTGGTTTAGTCACTGCTCCCAGAAAGTTTTCGAAGATTATGGTGGTAGTAGCAGCAGCAGCATTGAGAAGAGATGGGATCCTGGTGCACCCATAGTTGGAGAACTGATTGGTTCGAGCCAAGTCTCAGGAAGAGAGCCGCCTGGTGGCACACAAGGTGAAATCCTTGTTGCAGGAGCTCGGTTGGGTAGTGAACCTGGCCAAGAGCAGTCTTCAGCCATCTCAATCAGAGTATCTGGGTGTTCGGTTCGACACGGGGCAGGGAAAAGTTTTCCTGCTTGAAATTCGGATTCAGAAATCGATGTCTCAGGAGCGTCAGTTAGTGAACACTATTTGCCTGACAGTTTGTCCTATCTACAGGTGCTTGGTTTGATGGTGGCAACCCTGGAAGTCATGCTGTGCTCATTGCTGCTTGTTGGAACCCGCAATCTCATGACTATTCAGTTCAGCTCCTCTTGCTGATAGTAATCTCCTCTCGCCTCCAGTGTTGGTTGCAGAAGGCTCATCTTAGGAAGGGAGTTTCCTTGTCCTCCTTGACCTGGTTGGTATTCATGAAAGATGTGAGTCTCCAGGGTTGGGGAGCTTACTTTCAGGAGCTGACGGCCCAAGGATGTTGGAATGCTGGAGTCCCTCTGGAACATCAATTGCCTGGGCGGTCCGGTTGGAATGTTTGCAGTTCCATCACAGGCTGTAGGGTCAAGTGTCCGTGTGATGTCGGACAATGTGATGAAATTGGCCTTCATCAATCGCCACGGAGGAACCAAGGGCCAGCAAATGTCGTAGGAAATAGACCAACTTATGGAATGAGTGGAAAGACACCTACAGATAATCTCGGCCTCTCATATTGCAGGAAAAGACAATGCAAGAACAGACTTTCCTTGGTTGGCAGCCTGCTGCTGTAACCACTAGGCTACTCCTCCACTACTCTTGCCAGCAGATGGCGACAGAGAAAAAAGCTCAAAGCTGTCTTCACTCCCTCTATAAAGATCTGGTACTTCCATCAGCTCTAAGTCCAGGCTTTAGATCCAGATTCCCTTTGAGCATAGTCCAAGTCCTGAAGGTACTCCAGTTAATGGTCTGGTCGGACTGATTTTCCCTTTCCCCTTGGGAACTGACTCATTTGGGGTCTGCATTCCTGCACCAGTGGGTCAAGCATAGGGTGGTCCCCAGTGGCTTTGTTCTCGTGGTGGGTTCCGTAACAGGAGCTGCTGTCTGGGCTCCTAGGACAACAGTCTTCAGACTGATTTCCCTGGTAGAGCAGGCTTCTAGGGCAAAAGTATTTGGATCAGGAACCTAGAAATTAAAAAAAAAAAAAAAAAAAGGCTTGCAGCAAGGTATGATGGAATGACCCTGTTTTTCCTCTTTTTTTGTATGTAAGAGCAGGCTAGATGCCTGATCCGCCTTAAATCCCACAGAGGGAGCGAGCTCTGTGGGTGGGACCTTGCGGGGCAGGGGAGAGTTTGGAGGGCAGGATGAGAGTGTAAGCCCAGCTCGGTTAAGGCGGCCCCTGCATCTCCAGGAGAGGCAGCTCCTGTAAATCTATTCTTTTATTTTTTTTTTCTAGGTAAAAAAAATGTAACAAATATTTTCAGCATATCCTTGAGTAAGATGAACACTTACAAACTGAAAAAAAGGGAATTTTATGAACAGACTATGAAAAATAAAAGACCTCTAACCATGTATTCCCCCCCCCCTCCTTTGAATACAGTACTGAAAAATACTTTAATAACTTTTCTATTTCCTCCCACACCACTTTCATCACATTAAAATCCCAGTTTTCACAGAGTGGTCCATTCACCGGTAAGAAATGCACAGAAAAAGGTCACTTTACACAAGGTCTTTCAAAAAGGAACACAACACACAGTTTAAACAAGAATGTCTTAGTAAAACCACAACTGACAGTCTTTGGTCAGAGCAATGAGGTGACATTCTCATAAAAGAATGTGCTTTGTCATCCTTTGTGACTTGTGCTCCTGTGGGCATAGATTTAATTTTGAAGGATTTAAATAACCGTGGAAGAAAAAAAAGGCCTCAATTCTACAAAATTCCTGAGCCGGCCATATGGCTGAATATCTTGTGTTATTTGGTCTCTGGCCTTTTGTGCCATGCTGCAATAAAAGATATTCAGGACAGCTGGAAGGATATTCAGTTCTGTCCTGGGGAGATTCTCTGCTAGTAATATTCGCATACTTCTTGATTCTGCAGAATGAAGGCCAACTGGATTAAAATGGAATGACAGGATACATGATATCTCGATATTTGCTAATATCACCAACACTGCAGAAACCCTAAAATTATAACCAAAGAACTAGAAAATAAATATGGCTACTGTTGATTTCAATATTAACTGTTTATTAGAGACCGCTGGTCTCATCTTTTGGGTCTGTTGCCTGATTTCATAAGTCAGTGTATATAGCAATGACATAATACATGGAAAATTCTTGGATTTGTATGTTCTACAGTTGATTGAATATTGCAATGGTAAAGGCAAAGAGATAACCGTAATCCCATTTCAAACGAGCATAATTCAATATAAGTATGAACAGTCAAGTAGGACAACATAACCTGGAAAAAAAAATGGTACACATTTATAAAACAAGAATATTCATTTTATGTAAGACTAAAACAGAAATAAAGTTACAGTTAAGACTACCGAAGGCACAAACTTTCTATTCTGACCAAACCCAAGGGAGAGGAAGTGTATGGCAAAAGTAGGCAGTCATTTTTATTATTGACGTACTGTTAAAGAAAATAAAATGAAAGTGCATTTGAAAAGGCTGGAGTCAATGTGGTTTTCTGCTTCAGCCAAGGTGATTTGCTTGGCCACCCTCGCACATGGCCTTTTTCCTGAACTACCTCCTGGTCTCCTTTGTTGCTGTGCTGGATTTGGACTCTGTCAGTGTTTCAAAGGTGATAACCTTCCTCTCTCCCTCCCTCTGCTAACATCCGGTTTCTCCATGTGAAAAAAAAAAGATGAGGCAACATAGTAAGTTTTGACGGATCAGCATGTCAGCATGTGCATTCTGCCTGGCTTGTGAGAAGCAGGAGGGACGCATCCTGCCACAAGCAAAACTGAGTGGATTCCCCAGTTCAAGCCTTGGCCCCTATGGGGGAAGGCAGTGCTATGGTGCTCTTAGAACAGGACCTGGTCAGTGTCCCCGTTTTGGCAGGATTAGCAGCAAGTTTACTGTCACTTTGAGATCCCAAAAAACGTTTGTCAAGCATGCCACCTGTCTACTGTCTGATAGCTGAATGGAGAAGTTCCATGGGGGCTATAGATTTACCCTCAAGCACAGCAGAGTCTGCACAGCTACAGCTCATTATGGAGTTGATATTGTAGCAGGTGACCTCTAAGCCTGTTGGAGTTCCTCTCGTCTGCCCTGTCTGCTAGTGGAGCAATTGAGGGAACAGCCTGTAGAGCTGGCTATCTTCCTCATAGAAAACGAAACCTAGAAATGATGGCAGAAGAAGATCAAACAGCCCATCCAGTCTGCCCAGCAAGCTTTTGCACTTTTTTTTTCTTTCTCTCATACTTATCTGTTACTCTTGGCTCTTAGTAACCTTTTTTATTCTATTTCCCTTCCACCCCTGCCATTAATGTAGAAAGCAGTGTTGGAACTGCATCTAAGTGAAATAGCTTAATTAGTTAGGGGTATTAACCACCACAATAAACAAGCTACACCCATGCTTATCTGTTTATCCAGACTATGTAATTCAGTCCTTGTTGGCTGTTGCCTGAATATAGATCCACATTTTTTCATTCCCCCCTACCTTGAAGCAGAGAGCTATGCTGGATATGCGTGAAGTGTCAGACTTTCTCCCCTACAGTTGAAGCAGAGCTATGCAAAAGAGGCTTCTTAGAGGGGCTAAGACCAAATTTACCTTGTACTGCTGAAAATGACTGCAAATTATTGAAAAAAAAAATTCCAAGGTGGTTCTGCTTGAGCAGCACCTTTGGATTCCTCCTTGAGCAATTCCCAGCCATTATTCATGTTCCCACACTGAAGAACCTCAGGTTGACCTTGACAATGTTAAGAGAGCTAGATTGCAGCTCTGGTTGGTTCAGTCCTAGGTAATCAGCAGGACAAGAAGAGGAAACAACTGTGCCTCCTTGGAAGAGGGGATAATACCTCAATAGGAAGGTTGTTCAGAAAATAGGAGCTGGTGAACTTTAATTCTGGGTGGGGAGCCCCTTCAGTGCTTGGAGGAGCAATAGGAGACAATTTGTAAGGGGTTCATATCCACCCCCTCCCACCCCCACTGAGTGTTTCCTGCTATATCTGATTGTTGGCGATGGGATCTCCTCAGTACGGGACACCATTATCCAGCCTGAAGATGGTCAAGATTATGGGGATCTATATTACCTAACACTGGAAGAGAAAGAGAGGCTTTTGGGGAGGGAAGTTACCCACGTCTTTTAAGATCACAATTGGTGGAGGAAAGTAAAATGTTCAGGGATCCCCGCAATAGAAAGAGTGAGGCTCTGCTAAATGGTCTTTTGTTTGTTTTCCTTTGTTTTCTTCCTAGCTGCTATGTACGATGGCTTTGTGACTCAAATCCTTCTGTGTTGGGTTCATCATCCCTTAGTTTAGGTCATGGTGATGATGTGCAGAAGGGGGAGGTCTCAAACCTCCATACACAGGGGCAGACAGTTCCCAGACAGGTTCCCAGCTGGTGAGTCTCACATGCTTGGAAGTATGTGATGCTGGGAGTTCTTTTTGGTCAGATCCGGATCTGGCCTGATTAGTGCTAGTTCAAGATAGGGCCACAGATTGTCTCTCAGGAACTCTCCTACAGAGGCATGGCCATTGCAATCATTGCCTTGTTTTAAAGTTCTGTCCTCTCTAAGAGAACTATCATGGAATAGTCCTGGAAGTTTAGGGACCAGAGGCCAGCTAGGGGGGTTTATTTGAAGCTCCTCCTCCCCTTACTCCCCAATCAAGACCAGTCCTAGTTGAGGGCCATTTCAGAATCTTATGAGCAGTCTGCTCAAGCAATTCTCTTTCATCCTCAGGTAAGTATTCCAGGACAATGGATTTAGCTGGTATAGTCACCTCCTTGTGGTGGGCTGCTGGGTTCTGGGTGTGCTCCATCAGGGAAATACTTGGAGGCTTGTACATTGGGTGGTGGAATATCACTAGGGGGACTTCATTCTCCCCTCAGTGTAGGCCTTAGGGACAGTGGTAGTAGACTAATTTAGTCAGTCACAGTTTTAGGGGCACCATCTCTTCCTTGAAAAGATGTCAGAGGCGTAGTACTATTTATTTTAGGTCTCCTACTCGAGGCAGTGGATTCTCCTATTCTTGTGGTCCCCTTGGAGAATGGCAGACCTTTTGTTAGGTGGTTCTCCACATAGATATACAGGGGCATTCTCGCTTATTCTCTCCAGAGGCTATGATTAGATATTTCTCAGATGCTTTATCCTGGATCTCTCACTGGCAGCTACAAGGCTCTCTTCATGTGCTAACCAGGAGTCCAGATACCTGTTGGTCAAGGAGTAGTAAAGGATTCCCTATGTATTGAGAGAAACTTGCTCCTCCCTTTAGCAAATGTCTGGAAAGCCCAGGATTATGCAGGGATAGAAACCCTATGCTGACTGATGATTGTCTCAAAAAGCAATTATTCCTTCCCAGTCTCTGGAGTATAAGGACACTCTCTTGACTTCAAAGA
Organism: Rhinatrema bivittatum; assembly: GCF_901001135.1. NCBI lineage: Eukaryota > Metazoa > Chordata > Amphibia > Gymnophiona > Rhinatrematidae > Rhinatrema > Rhinatrema bivittatum. Next base: position 148,953,811 of record NC_042619.1, read on the forward strand.
AGAAAAGTGATCGTATGGCTTTGGATATCATGGGCTTAAGACCTCACTCTTGGTATCCATTTCTCCCATTCCAGATTCACCCCGAGCATGGTCTGTTTTGTAGGTCCTCATTCCAAAGCAATAGACTTGAATATAGTATCTTATGTACACACCGAGGTGCATCTCACTCAATTCACTCTCCTCTCAGGATGATATTCAGTAGCCTAGAATTGGAAGGTTATTTCTCCCTCTTTCTAGAGAGGTTATAAGGAGCCTAGCAGGTTATATTTTTTCACAGTTGCATCCTGAAAGGAATAAATCTTGTTTCCTTCAGGGTTCTTGCATGAGATACATTTGCATATCATGGAGATATAGTATATGCAAATTTATCTTCTGCATATTCATTATGGATATCCTGAAAACCAGACTGGCTATGGGGTCCCCAGGATAGGTTTGGGAAGCCCTGTCCTAGACTGACTGACTTGCTGTAAGAGACACATGCACGGAAACTCTCTCGCTACTCTTATAAATACTTTATTCTAAGGATTCAAGATTACTATTCTTCTGCTACAGGAGGTCTTCTTGACTTGAATGTGAGCTTAGTTGTGAAGGAATCCAGCATCCCTTCCTCTCTAGCTTAATAGGCTAACATCTTTCTAAGTTTTGTTGCTGAAGGCAGACTCCTTGGTATGTTTGGTAATTTTAAAGGAAAGAGTAACTTTGCACCCAATACCCCCTTGTTTTCTTGGATAGTAATGTTCCTCTCTTGTCAAAATCAAGCTTCTCACTTATGAGGGTGAGAAGGTCAGGTGATGTAGGCCAGGTTGGGGATGGCCAAGTCCATTGTAGACCACCTTGGAGATGTTTATAGGTGACCACATTTTTCTTGCATAGGTCTTTGGTCTATTAATGTTCTATTAATTAATTAATGTTTGGTCTATTAATGTCTTTGGTCTATTAATTGGTTCAGATCATTCCTTAACAATAGGATATACAAGGTCAGAATAAGCAACAAGGATTCTCACACGGTCAAGTCCACTCTCGGAGACCCTCAAGGATCCTCCCTCTCCCCTACCCTTTTTAACATCTATCTTCTCCCACTATGTCATCTGCTCTGAAGTCTAAAGGTCACACACTTTATATATGCCGATGATGTCCAGATTTTGCTGCCAATCACCGACTCCATCTCAAACACCATTAACTTCTGGAACAATTGTCTACAGTCCATAAACTCCCTCCTCACTAGCCTTAACTTAGTACTCAATACGTCAAAAACGGAACTTATGCTGATCACTCTGGATGACAACTTTCAGGCTAACAACAACTTAAACGCTAATGATCACCCCCACACACGTAAGAGATCTTGGCGTTACTATCGACAATAGGCTGAACCTCAAAAAATTTGTCAAGAACACAACGAAAGAATGCTTTCACAAACTACACATATTGAAAAAGTTGAAACCTCTCCTCCATTTTCAGGACTTTAGAACAGTCCTCCAAACAATTTTATTTTCAAAAATTGATTACTGCAACTCTCTGCTAATTGGCCTTCCAACTATCACCACCAAACCACTACAAATGTTGCAGACTTCGGCTGCCAGGATTCTAACCAACACTAGTAGAGGAGAACACATCACATCTATACTAAAAAACCTACACTGGCTCCCTATCAAATCCAGAATCATATTCAAAGTACTAACCATAACCCACAAGACCATTCATTCACAAACTTCGCTAGATCTAAGCTGCCCACTTCGTCCTCACGCATCATCAAGACCAATCAGAACCAGCTACTTAGGCACCTTATATGCACCTCCAGCCAAGTCATTGCTCAAGAAACGCGCATTCTCGACTGCCAGCCCCTTTCACTGGAATGCCCTCCCCACTGACCTTCGTCTTGAAACTTGTAGTCGAACATTCAAAAAGAAGCTCAAAACTTGGCTTTTCACAAAAGCCTTCACTTAAAGATCTCTCCCCGAGCCATGACTCAGGGCTAGACTTATTCTCACATTTCATAATCCCTTACGCTACATGTCTGATGCCGTAACTATTTCATCCTTTAACTTTGCCTCATGATTCCACCTGTTAGATGTACGTTATGCTGCACTCATGCTTATTAAGTCAGATGTAAACCCAACTTTTTGTTGACTGTTATTTGTAATTATTTTCAATTATGGGTATTTATTTATAATGATTTATAATAATTTAATTCTTGTTCTCTGCTTTATCTATAAGTTCTAAGTTCTTACGAAGTTATCCCTGTTATTTGTACCCACTTGTTTGATGTAATTTCCAACTTTGGTTCTATGTAAACCGACGCGGTATGTACTAGTACATGAATATCGGTATATAAAAGCCTTTAAATAAATAATAAATAAATAATAATGTATCCTTTTAAAGTGCATTGATTTCTAAAGCATTAGTTTCAGGACTAATAAGGAAAGGAACATATAGGCCTCCCAGCAAGAGTTGGCAAGTTTCAGTGACCCCACTTAACGAAGGTGAAGGAGTCCTCATAGGCAGAATCAGAATATGTATTTCCTGCAGATAATGGCAGGACAGTGCCTTTACCCCCATTGTATGACTGCTCCAAGCACCCCAGGATAAGTGTGCAGGTGGGAGAAGCTAGGCTTTGGATGCAGGAGTTCTGAGAGCTATCATGGCTTTATCCTACCCAGACTGGGTGGAGTTTTGGGACATTCTACTTGTCTGGACTGTTCTTCATGAACGATAAGGAAGGTTAAATTTAAACTTACCAGCTAATTTAATTTTCTTTCCTTTAGTTCTGCCAGACCAATCTAGAACCTACCCAAGGAAGCCACAGTATCAGAGGCTTCTAGTCTGATAAAGTCTGAAATCTAATAGCAAGTACGTTGCTGGGCACGCTGAAACAGCTGGCCTAATTGTGAGATTGGTGCAGGGATCCTTATTTCTGGGGTAATAAACATGGACTGAAGTTTTTTTGGTTGTGATGGTGATTTGGAAACTTGCCTTTGGTTGTCTTAGCTTTGACATAGGTTACTAAATTGCTGACAGCAGCCCCAGATCTTTATAGGGGGAGTGAAACCCGCTTTCAGCTTTTTTTTTTTTGCTCTGTGTCCATCTGTTGGCAGGAGGACATAACCCACTTGTCTGGATTGGTCTGGTAGGATTAAAGGAAAAGAAATTAACAGGTAAGTTTAAATTATACCATTTCATCTTTGCGTGAGGACTGACATCTTGCTGTTCTTGGAGAACACCTGTTACAAGTAGGGCAAGTGCTTAGAAATTGAATGTAGAAAAATAAATGTAAAAATTTTTTGTTCATAGACCAACTGTAAGCAACTTTTGTCTACCTATTAGATATGAAATGAATGCTGTTTAGTATAGTGGTTGAACAAATTGTATATGATATATAAAGGATGAATATAGTTATTATAGTAGGATCAGAAATGTATTTATTTTTTACAGCATCATTGTTTTATAAAAACATATCCAAAAAGCTGGTAAAATGACTATCCGCATACCCAGAAATTTTCAGAATTTTTTTTTCCTGTTTGTATGCTTTTATCCTTTTTCATTGTAGAGCCTTGTTCTTGTCAGTCCTGATTGGTTCTAGTCTTGCCATTCTCTCTGTTCTGAAATTTATATCTTTTTGTTCTGTTAAACCAATAGGGCTTTACAGTCTATAACAGAGAAGCAAAGATGTGACTATAGATAGTAAAACTCTGACAAGTCTATTTATTTATTTATTTATTTATTTATTTAAAAACTTTTTTATACCGTCATTAAGTTAAGTACCATCATAACGGTTTACAGGAAGGCACCAATATTAATATAGTAAAAACAGATAAAATCTATCACTAGACAAGTGCCACAAATATACGGTAACATAGTTAATTTATAATTACTCATAATTGTAAGTGTTATCATGTTCTATCATGTCCAAGTGTATTTGTAGGTGATATTCAAATTATTTTGCAGACATATGTATATGTATATATTTTTTTAATTAAGTCTGACAAGCACAGGAATATTTAACTGAAGAGTAGAAAATCACTCAATCACATATGACAAGTACTGAGTGTGTAGCAGGTTCTGCAGCTTTAACTGTGTCAGGATAGGGCCCCTTGGATACAACACGGTTCCTCTTCACACTTGAATGCAGTGGTTTTATTCACAAGACACAGGGTTATTACCAATTAGCACTGAACTTGGTCCAAAGAATCGAATACTCGTTGTGAATATTTTGTTCAGGTCTACTCATGCTAGGTTACTTCACCAACATTCCACCTTGCAGCCCTCAGCCATCGAAGTGCCTGAACATTGGGTTTTAATCAGCAGTCACTTTTTGAACCTCCTGAGAACTAAACCAGATCCTTGGGGTCATGGCTGTGTTTCAGGCTAACACTGATCTGAGGTTGCCTCAATTTAAGCTATGCTGTGGCCTCACCAGCAGGTCTCATACCTCTGACCGGGCAGACCCTGATCTGACAAATCATCTTTTTTCGCACTGTAAATGGCCTAATGCGGAGATAGCACGAGTATTTGAAATGATTCATGTTCTCACAGGACAAGCAGGATGGTAGTCCTCACATATGGGTGACATCATCAGGATGGAGCCCAATCACGGAAAACTTCTGTCAAAGTTTCCAGAACTTTGACTGGCCCCTACTGGGCATGCCCAGCATGGCACTAACCTTGCAGCCAGCAGGGGTCCCCCTTCAGTCTTCTTTTTTCCGCGCAGCAGTAGCCTCGCGGTTTAGGAGCTCTGAAGAGATTCCTGACAGGAATTTTCCTCACGGAGTTAATTAAACTTAAATTGCCCCACAGGGGTTCCTCCTCTAACTTTTCTCAGGCTGCGGTACTCCGGTAAGTTTTTACCCATTTTCTGTCGATTACCGTCGAGTTTGGCCATCGCGGCCTACTGGCCATCGACCGTACCGCGGCTCGATTTGTTTCTATGGCCATGGCGTCGGGGTTTCGTCGGTGCCCAGACTGAACTCATACCATGTCTATCACAGACCCTCATGGAGTCTGTGTAATGTGTTTAGGCCGTGAGCATGATGTCCTGACTTGCACCAAATGTGCCCTCATGACACCAAAAGGTCGCAAAGCCAGAATGGAGAAGATGGGACTCCTCTTCCGTGCTCACACCCCGACGCCGTCCATCGCATCGACGTCATCGGAACCGGCACTGTCGAAGTCGCACCAGCATCGACCTCCATCCGGTGACCGTCCACCATCGACGTCTTCACGGCCATCGACACCCGTTACTCCCCCTCAAGATCGAGGGGTTCGTAGTGAGAAACATTGCCATCGGCATCGTAAGTCTCGGACCGTCGAGGGAGCGAAATCACCGTCTGAGCCACCATCGAAGAAGCCCCGTCCAGAAATGGCATCGACCATTCCTGTGACTGGGGCATCGAGGCCACCCTCACCCGATCGGGATTTGGGAGTCACGATTCCGCCTGTAAAGGTGGTCCCTGCGACTGTGCCTCCGCCTCCCTCTTCCGTCACGGAGCCAGGGCTGCTTGCTCCAGGTCTCCGGAAAGAACTGGATCGGCTGGTCCAGGAGGCCATCGACAAGGCGATGCAACGGCTCCAGGTTCCTCCGGCTCCAACACCAGCACCGAGAGTGGAACCGGTCACTGACCTGATGACAGCAGCGCTGGCACCGCTGCTATCCCGGATGGAGGCGCTCATGACTGCCCTTCCACCGGTGGTGATTCCCGGGTCTCCGATGGCTCCGGTGCGCTCCCCCGTTGACAGCTTCATTGGAGGAGAAACACCGTTCCGCATTCCTCCTTCAGGAGTATTGCCTCAGCCATCAATGCCATTTCGTCCCTTGCCCCCGATTCATTCATCAGGAGCGATACGCACATCGGCGCCATCGATGCCTTCGATACCAGCACCGATGCCTTCCAGGCCGTCCACGGTGCCCCCGGCGATTCCTTCGATTTTCTCAGAGCCTCAGCCGGGGCCTTCGGGTATCCAACCCCCTTCTCGTCCTGCAGGTCAGTCTGCTGATCCTTATGACACCTGGGGTGATGATACTTCTATAGACACCGATGACTTACCTTCACCTCCCTCTCCTACTGAAAGTAGAAAGCGTTCTCCTCCAGAGGAACTTTCTTTCATTAATTTTGTGAAGGAAATGTCTGAGTTGGTCCCTTTTCAGCTTCAGACGGAGCAGGATGATAGGCACCAGATGATGGAGCTCCTCCAATTCTTGGATGCCCCTAAAGTGATCACTTCTATTCTCGTTCATCAAGTTCTTCTTGACCTCCTCAAAAAGAATTGGGAAAACCCAGGATCCATAGCCCCAGTCCACAGAAAAGCTGACACTACCTATTTAGTACAGTCTGCCCTCGGCTTTCAAAAATCTCAGCTCGACCACCACTCAATTGTGGTGGAATCGGCTCAAAAGAAAGCAAAAAGGACGAAGCCTCACTCATCTACCTCTCCTGTTAAGGAACACAAGATCCTAGACAATATCGGTCGACAAGTGTTCCAAGGGGCTATGCTCATCTCCAGAATTGCTGCTTACCAGCTGTATATGACCCAATACAATAGGGTCATTCTCAAGCAGATACAGGACTTCTCTGAAACCCTGCCTGAACAATTCCAACAACAGCTTCAAATCCTTGTCAACAAGGGGTTTGAAGCAGGAAAGCATGAGATAAGAACAGCTTACGATATCTTCGACACCTCTACTAGAGTGTCTGCAGCTGCCATTTCGGCAAGACGATGGGCCTGGCTCAAATCTTCTGACTTTCGGTCAGAAGTACAAGACAGGCTATCTGACCTACCATATGTAGGAGAGAATCTGTTCGGTGAACAGATCCAGCAAATAGTGGCTGAATTAAAGGACCATCATGAGACCCTTAAACAGCTCTCATCGATACCTTCCGACTTCCCCTCGAGACAGCCCTTTAGGAAGGACTCTAAGAAGTCATTCTTCCGTCCAAGGAAGTACTATCCTCCACCAGCAAGGTCCCGAACTACGAGACCTTATCAAAAGCCTCAGCCTCGCCAGGCCCGAAAGCAAAAGCCACAAGCAGCTCCCCAGCCGGGGCCTGCTTCCAGTTTTTGACTTTCACTTGGAGAGCAGCAGCCTGATTCCTCTGCCAAGCATAGGTCGATTGTGCCACTTTCACAGCATTTGGCAATCAATCACAATTGACCAATGGGTGCTAGCAATCATTGCTCAGGGTTACCACCTAAACTTTCTTGCTCTTCCACCGGTCTCGCCACCTCTGCAAACATGGAGAGTATCTGACCATTCTGTCCTCCTGGAGCAGGAGGTTTCCCTTCTTCTCCAGTTAAGAGCAATAGAACCCATCCCACTCTCGCAGCAAGGCCTAGGGTTCTATTCCTGGTACTTTTTGATCCCCCAAAAAATCCGGGGGAGTTCATCCAGTTCTGGACCTACGTGCTCTCAACAAGTACCTACAGCGAGAGAAGTTTAAGATGGTAACCTTGGGCTCGCTTCTACCTCTTCTGCAAAGAGGAGACTGGCTCTGCTCTCTGGATCTTCAGGACGCATTCACACACATTGCGATAACTCCAGCTCATCGCAAGTACCTCAGGTTTTTAGTAGGCCCAAAGCACTATCAATACCACGTGCTTCCGTTTGACCTAGCTTCGGCACCACGAGTCTTTACCAAATGTCTCGTGGTTCTCGCAGCTTTTCTCAGGAAAGAAGGTGTTCACGTCTACCCTGTCTACCCCGACTGGTTAATCAGGGCTCCAACCCAGCAAGCCACTCGGTCGTCCCTCAATTTGACCCTGCACACTCTAATTTCTGTAGGATTTCTCGTCAATTACGAAAAATCCTATTTAGTCCCATCTCAGACCTTGTCGTTCATTGGGCAGACTTGGACATCTTGCCGGCAAAAGCCTTTCTCCCTCAACAATGAGTGCTAGCCCTCGTGTCTCTCGCTTACCAGTTGCAGTCTCAGCATACAGCAACAGCTCGCCAATTCCTCGTCCTTTTAGGACACATGGCGTCTTCAGTCCATGTCACACCAATGGCCCGCCTGGCCATGAGACTCATGCATTGGACTCTCAGGTCACAATGGATTCAAGCTGTTCAGCCTCTGTCGACCATTGTCCACATCACCGACTCACTCCGTCTGTCTCTCGCCTGGTGGACAAATCACTGCAATCTCCTCCAGGGTCTGCCCTTTCAAGTGCCAGATCCTCAACTCATTCTCACCACAGACGCGTCCAACCTCGGGTGGGGAGCCCATGTGGACAATTTACAGACACAAGGGTCTTGGTCTCCAGGGGAAGCCAAATATCAAATAAACTTCCTAGAACCTCGAGCAATGCGATATGCTCTGAGGGCTTTTCAGGAGCGCCTGTCAAATCACGTCATCCTGATTCAGACGGACAACCAGGTGGCCATGTGGTACATCAACAAGCAGGGAGGCACAGGCTCCTTCCTTCTGTGTCAGGAAGCTGCGCAGATTTGGTCGGAAGCGCTCTCCCACTCGATGTACCTAAGTGCCACCTACTTGCCGGGAGTGGACAATGTCTTGGCAGACAAACTGAGTCGTGTCTTCCAGCCACACGAGTGGTCTCTCAACCCCTCTTTCGCCAATGGGGATACCCCCAGACAGACCTCTTTGCGTCCCCTCAGAACAACAAAGTGAACAATTACTGCTCCCTCATTCGGAGCGAGCACTCTCAGCCCAGAGATGCATTCTCCCTCTCGTGGGCAACTGGTCTGCTCTATGCATTCCCTCCACTTCCTCTTCTTTCGAAGACTCTCATGAAGCTTGATCTTCACCTGGAACTGGAAAGAAGCAGCGATGTAAGTGCTGCGATCATTAGACCCGCCCCCCCATGATGTCACTAACATCGGACAGTTAAGACAGCCTCAACATCAGGCGTCGCGTTTGGGAAGCCAGATAACATCAAGGGGCACCTTGCAGCGCTTCTCACCCCACAGTCATGGGAGGGGAAGTGAAGGAAACAGCTTGATCTTCACCTGGAACTGGAAAGAAGCAACGATGTAAGTGCTGCGATCATTAGACCCGCCCCCCCCATGACGTCACTAACATTGGACAGTTAAGACAGCCTCAACATCAGGCGTCGCGCGCTGAAGGGGAGCGACAAAGGGGCTCTTCCCTTTGTGCACCCCTTTGTGCAAACCTTTGTGTATATGTAAAAATTTATATTTATGTTTCCTTTGTTAACTAAGCTGTTTCATTGTATTCGACTAAGAAATTTTTTCCTGCTTTTTCTGTTTCACTGTAAACCGGCATGATTTGTATTTAATGCAAGAATGTCGGTATATAAAAGTTAAAAATAAATAAATAAATGAAGCTACGTCAGGACAAGGGAACCATGATCCTGATAGCACCTCACTGGCCATGCCAAGTGTTGTTTCCTATACTCCAGGATCTCGCCATCTGCAGGCACATTCCCTTGGGAATGGACCCGCATCTGATCACTCAAAACGACGGATGCCTACGCCATCCCAATCTTCGGGCCTTGTCCCTGATGGCATGGATGTTGAAAGGTTAATCCTTCAACCACTTAACCTTACAGATTCGGTTACTCGTGTCCTGATTGCTTCGCGAAAACCTTCCACAAGAAAATCTTATTCCTATAAATGGAAAAGGTACACATCATGGTGCATTTCACAGTCCCTTGATCCCTTTTCCTGTCCAATCCCAAGGTTTTTGGACTATCTCTGGCATTTGTCAAAGTCAGGTTTAAAGACCTCTTCAATCAGAATGCATGTGAGTGCGGTAGCCGCCTTCCATAAAGGTGTCTGGGATGTTCCTATATCAGTACAACCCCTCGTAACACGCTTTTTAAAGAGCTTGCTCCATATCAAGCCAGCTTTACATCCTCTGGCCCCTTCTTGGGACCTTAATCTAGTTCTTTGTCGGTTCATGAAACCACCATTCGAGCCTCTTCACTCCTGTGACCTAAAATATCTCACATGGAAAGTGATTTTCCTTTTGGCTATCACTTCAGCTCGCAGGGTTAGTGAGTTACAGGCCCTAGTTACCTACCCGCCTTACACTAAACTCCTGCAGGACCGGGCGGTACTCCGCACTCACCCTAAATTTTTGCCCAAGGTAGTTTCGGAGTTTCACATTAATCAATCCATCATACTACCTACCTTCTTTCCCAGGCCCCATTCCAATCCAGGGGAACAGGCTCTGCATAGCCTTGACTGTAAAAGGGCTCTAGCGTTCTACCTAGACCGTACAGTTGCCCACAGGAAGAGTACTCATTTATTCGTTTCTTTCCATCCCAATAAATTAGGGCAACCTGTGAGTAAGCAGACTCTCTCCTCCTGGTTGGCGGACTGCATATCTTTTTGCTACCAACAAGCAGGCATTCCTTTTCAAGACCGTGTTAAAGCACACTCTGTGAGGGCCATGGCGACTTCAGTAGTACACCTACGATCGGTGCCGCTTCCTGACATTTGCAGGGCTGCCACTTGGAGTTCTCTCCACACTTTCGCAGCCCACTATTGCTTGGACAAAGCCGGAAGACAAGATTCCATCTTTGGCCAGTCTGTCTTGCGTAACTTATTTCCAACGTGACGTACCTACACCCTTCCGCCTGCCCGGTGGGGTTCAGGATACCCGCTACCAAATTCCTCCCCAGTTGTTGTGCCTGTTGCACGCCGTTGGGTACATTTGGTGCATATTCGGACATCTTCAGCTCGGTACTCACCCATATGTGAGGACTACCATCCTGCTTGTCCTGTGAGAAAGCAAATGTTTCTTACCTGTAACACGTGTGCTCATAGGAGAGCAGGATGTTAGTCCTCACGAAACCCGCCCGCCACCCTGCGGTGTTGGGTTCGTAACGTTTTGTTATTTTATTTTTCGGCACTGCCTGTAGCTTTCAAATAAGACTGAAGGGGGACCCCTTCTGGCTGCAGAGTTAGTGCCATGCTGGGCATGCCCAGTAGGGGCCAGTCAAAGTTCTGGTAACTTTGACAGAAGTTTTCCGTGATTGGGCTCCATCCTGATGATGTCACCCATATGTGACATCATCAGTCCTGTGAGAACACCTGTTACAGGTAAGCAACATTTGCTTTACATCAGCTCTGGTACCATGTGTATTCAAATGAGATGATTAGCATGCAAATACATGACAGTCGGATCATAAATTTCCTAAATGATGCAAGTCAAATAATGCAGCTTGCTGAAAGAATTGCAAGCTGCGTTATTTGACCTGAAGTTAGCTACAACTCTTGAGTTGCAGCTAACTTTCCCCGACAGCATCAGAACATTAATGTATATTCCACTGTTCCCGGGACTCTGTCTTGAAGGGGCTGATGGCTCTGACGCAACCTTCTGATTCCTCCTCCCTAGAATTTGTAAAAATAACAAAAACAAAAACACTGGGGGTCTCCACAGACCTCCAACTCACCCCTCCGCCACCCTTGGAGGTGGCTCATTGTAGAAATAAAAAAATATAATTTTTGTATCTGTGCCAGGCCCTGCCCTCCCCCTCCCCCTCCCCTTCATTACAAAGATCTGTCTGCCTGAGGCCCAATCCCCACCATTCTAGCCCACCCCTTGGATCCACTCCAGGTTCCCACTACACCATCAAGGGTAGAATTGTGAGATGGAGAGATTGATCTAGAGTGTGGGCTGGGGGGTGTCAGATTTTTGTAATGTAGGGGGTAGGGCCTGGCACTGATGAAAACTTATTTTTGTTTAATTTTTTCAACTGGCCACCTCCAGGGACAGTGGGGTGGTGGGACAGGGGGTTATGGAGACTCCTGGGGTTTTTTTTTTTTGGCATCTTTTGCGGGGGGGGGGGGGGGGGGGAGGGATTTTCTTAGTGCCATCAGCCCCTTAAAGCAATGGTGGTTCACAGCCCCGGGGCTACCATTATGTGATATTTGGGGGGCTTTTACCGTCACAGTATTTTCCTCAAGGTTTTTAACCGTGAGGAAAAATATTGCGCGAGTCACAAAGCAGCAGGTCCCATTACCATGGCTTTTTGACTTCCAAAAATTACCCCGGTTTAGTGAATGAGCTCCTAAATTTGAAAATACTGATTGCATTTTGGTGAGAGAATATTGTACATAGGGCTTGAAGAATTGTGGAAAATTTGCAGAAAATAGTGGAAATTACTTTATGCTCATTTTTTGTATTAGATCTTTGTGAAGATCTGCAGATATTGCTGCTTTACTGGTTATTGTGATTGCATTCTCCTGCATTTAATAGTTTGACTTTTAAGATATGAAAACAAAGCTGGCCTTCACAAATTCTGCTAAAAATACAGTACATGCTACTTTCTAACTTGAAGTAATACTAAATAGATACAATTTAAGGGTGGCTAGGACTGTGGATCTCACAAGAGTGGGAAATGCATGCAGGAGAAGAAAAGGTAAAATGTCAGGAGCTGATTCATATTATTTGTACTTGTTTATTTTCCACTTATATATTGGCAACTTTCACTGGAAGTACCTGAATTGGTCTTCAGACTAATCATTTCTAGTGAATAGTTCTCTGTTTTTCTCTTATGAAATATTTTTTTTTCAGTTTTAATTTTAGAGCATGTTTTTCTCTTCTGTCCTGCAAACATCTAGTGCTTCTAGTCTTCATTATTTGCTTATCCCAGTACATGTGTAATATTCCTAGAACTCTTCTCTTATTTTTCATTGATTAGTCAAGTGGAACTATCTTTCTTAGTTAAGAGGTAGGACAATGAACTGGAAAAATATGGAATGCTCACTGGTTATCATTTTATTTCATTAGTTTCAGTTTATAGATTGTCTTTTATAAAGTTAATGCAAAACAGTTTGCAAGACAAATAAAATATAACTAATGAATTAAACATAATCGCATAAACAATATAAAATTGCATATAGACCACAATACAAAACCCACTGGTACAGAAACAAACATGCATAAATCACATAGACAATGCAATTCTATAGTTTTTATTACTTTCCAAAAAATGACTGGGTGTGCCTTCTCAGCCTCTAATGTGGACTTTTTCTGGTTTAGGCTTTAAATCAGGGCCCAAAGGTAAGTAGTTCATCTTTGACCTCTTGCTTTAATATAACTAAAAATGTAAAGCAACAGGTCTTCAAAGCTTGTCTGAAACGTTAAACGTACAACATTGGACACATTTCCTTTGTAAGCTGTTTCCACAGTTTGAGGATAGCACTAGTCTAACACTGATTTCTAACTTAGAAACAAAATATTTCAGGGGCAGCACACACAAGCCCTCATTTTGAGAGGAAAAGATGTGCCCAGGGACATAGCAAAGAAGCTTGTCTTACTAATTTTTCAAATGCATAATTAAATTGTATCCTAAGTTTTTTACAATTCTGAGAAGAAAAGGGAAATATTGATCTGACCTACTTGACCTGCTTGCCTCAATCAAGTTAGATAAAATTGTACAAGTAGGAGGTGCTATTAATCAAGTTGACTTACAAAATAGCCACTGCTATTACTAGCATCAGTAGCATGGGATAGACTTAGTTTTTGGGTACTTGCCAGGTTCTTATAGCCTGGATTGGCCACTGTTGGAAACAGGATGCTGGATGTGATGGCCCCTTGGTCTGACCCAATATGGCATGTTCTTATGTTTATCATATGCAATCTGATGTCTGTCTAGAGAATTTAATTTTTAAATGAAAAATTTCAGGGGAAACTAGTCAACCTATAGAGCCAAACCATATGTACAACTTCTTTTCCTCCCTCTGGAGACTTTTTGCCTACATAATCCACAGTGTCACTTTTCCTTGTTATATCTTCCCTCTCTCAGACTATCTGGATGTTCCCTGTACGTACCAGGATCAGTCCAGACGGTGGGTTATGTCCCCCGTCCAGCAGATGGAGTCAGAACAGAGCTCGAGGGCTCCACCTCCTATACCAGCTCACCCTCTGCTGGAGCTCAGTATCTTTCTGACTCCAGCAGATGTGAGTTGGGGAAACAGTGCTTCCCCAGTCTGACAGGTTTTTGAGTCTCTTTCTACTTTTCTTTGAGTTCTACCTGTCTTTTGTTTGCTAGCTAACAATTTGGATCAAGTTAATTGAGAAAAAAAAAAAAAGTTTTTATTCTGTCAGTGATTTGAGGAGGCGTGCTTCTCTGTTCTGCCTCCTCCTGCAGTGTCACTTTCCTACGTTTGGGGTAAGTGTTATTTTCTGTGTGGTTTTTCTTGCAGCTTTTCTCTTCACTTGTCGGCGTTTGCCGGTACACCCGGCTCTCACGCGGTCCTTGACGGTCCTGTGGCCCGGCGAACGCTATCTCGGGCCTGGGCGCGCCGCTAGCGGTTTTTCCCACCGGCGCCTACGGATTTGTCAGGCGGGTTGTGTTGGCCTTTCGGCCCCCCCGCGGTGCGCTTCCTTTTTGGCCCCCCCGAGGCGATTTCTCATAACGGCTTTTTCATGCCGCGCTTTTCCCGCTGCGAGACCTGCGGTGAGGCAGGGTCTCGTTTTTCAAAGGAGGGAGTTTGCCCGCGCTGCCTCCCTGAAGGGGAAGGTGGTTCGCGTGGCTCGGGTTCGCGCCCAGCGCCCTCCTCACCACAGCCAGGGATGAGCGGGCTGGCCACGTCCTCGCCAATGGCGGGAACGGTGGCCATTTTGGAGTGGGATTTTCCTTCAGGACACGCTCCGGAGGAAACAGACGCAGTTCGGGGCGCCCCCCGCCTGCACCGAAGCCCAGAGGAAGCTCTACCGGCCCGACCACCGCAAGGGGCCCCTGCGGCTGCGACTTCAGCCAGCCTGCCGTTTTTTTCCCCGGACTTCATTTTAAAGATGCACACGGCTTACCTGCAGGGCCTGACAGAGCCGGGGGGAGCCCCCTCGGGGCCTCCTGCTCCCAAAGTTTCCAAGCTCTCGTTTCCGGCCTCCGGGCCCCTGTCCTCGGCTGGGCCAGCCACAAGCTCCTCGGCTTTGCCATCCCAGCCTCGAGTGGCGGGAGCGGCTCCCCCTTTGGGCCCTGACCCTTCGGACCCTCCGGATCCGGCGCAATTGGAGGGGCAAACGGAGGGCGACGACCCGCGAGCCTTGCGGATCTTTCATAAGGAGGAACTAGAAGACCTGCTCCACCAGACCCTTCAAGAGCTAGATCTGGATCCTCTACCGGACCCCCCGGTGCCTGTGGCTCTGGCGGTCGCAACGTGCTCCAAGAAAGGGGACCCGGTCCTGGCCGCCCTTAGGCCTAGGGCTAAAGCTTTCCCGGTCCATGAGTCTTTTCTCCAGCTCCTCACGGGGGAATGGGACGTCCCTGAAGCGGCATTGAGGGTCACCCGGGCCATGGAAAAATTATATCCCTTGCCTGAGGATTTCTTAGATCTCATCCGTTTCCCTAAGGTAGACTCGGCGGTCTCAGCGGTGACTAAGCGAACTACGATCCCGGTGACGGGCGGGACGGCCCTACGGGACACACAGGACCGCAAATTGGAGACATTCCTCAAGAGGGTGTTTGAGGTTTCGGCCCTAGGGATGCGAGCTGTCATGTGCAGTTCTTTGACCCAGAGGGCTAGTCTGCTCTGGGTCCAGCAACTCCTGACGTCGCAACAGTTGCCTCCGGAAGAAGCAGCTCAGGCCGACAGCCTGGAATCTGCCATCGCTTATGGGGCGGATGCTCTGTATGACCTTTTTCGCGTTCTGGCCCGCTCCATGGTGTCGGTGGTGGCGGCTCGTTGCCTCCTGTGGCTCCGGAATTGGTCTGCGGACGCCTCCTCCAAATCGAGCCTGGGATCCCTTCCTTTTCGTGGGAAGTTTCTTTTTGGGAACGACCTGGATCAGATCATGAAGTCACTGGGGGAAAATGCAGTGCATCGTCTACCCGAAGATCGGCAGAGGCCTTATAGGCCGTTTGCCTCCACCAGAACCAGGGCTCGAGCACAGCGGCAAATCTACCCAATGATGCCAGACCGACCCACTCCTCCTGTCCGCCCATCGGGGGCCAACTCACAGATTTCGTCGAGGAGTGGGTGAAGATTACTTCAAATCAGTGGGTCCTGGACACCATCCAATACGGTTACGCCTTGGAATTTGTCCGTCTTCCTCGGGACAGATTTCTCTTCTTTCCGTGCGGCTCCGACCTCAAACGGATGGCGGTTCAACAGACACTAGACCGTCTGCAAGCCATAGAGGCTATCGTTCCCGTTCCTTTCGCCGAGGTGGGCTCGGGCCATTATTCCATCTACTTCGTGGTTCCCAAAAAGGACGGCTCGTTCCGGCCCATACTGGATCTGAAGGAAGTGAACCGCTCTCTGCGGGTCAACCGATTCCGCATGGAGACGCTGCGTTCAGTGATTGCTGCGGTACACCAGGGGGTGTTTCTGGCTTCCCTGGATCTGACGGAGGCGTATCTGCACATTCCGATACGTCCGGACCACAGACGCTACCTACGTTTCAAGATCCTCGGTCAGCACTTTCAGTTTCAGGCCCTACCCTTCGGGCTCGCAACGGCTCCGCGGACCTTCACCAAGATCATGGTGGTGGTGGCGGCGGCCCTCCGGCGGGAGGGGATCTTAGTGCACCCCTACCTGGACGACTGGCTGGTGCGGGCGAAGTCCTTCTCGCATGGACAGGCCTCGGTGGCCAGAGTCTTGGAGATGCTTCGCTCTCTGGGCTGGGTTGTGAATCTCCCCAAGAGTTCCCTCGTCCCATCCCAACGCTTGGATTTTCTGGGGGCGACCTTCGACACTCAGCAAGGCATGGTCTTCCTGCGGGCGGACAAGGCACTCTCCTTGAGGGAGCACGTCCGTCAGTTCGCGTCTTTGTCGGAACCCACCGCTTGGAATTATCTACAGCTTCTGGGAGTGATGGCGTCCACCATCGACATGGTGCCCTGGGCGTTTGCTCATCTACGTCCACTGCAGGCGTCCCTGCTGTCACGATGGAAACCGGTGTCACAGGAGTATCAGGTGGTTCTACCCCTCCCCCAGTCAGCTCGAGACAGTCTGGAGTGATGGCTGGTCCCGGCTCACCTGGCCCGAGGCGTCTCCCTCGACGTTCCCTCTTGGGTAATCGTGACCACCGACGCCAGCCTCGTGGGGTGGGGTGCGGTCTGCGAACGAGGCGCCACACAGGGGACGTGGTCCCCGGAGGAGGCGAGGTGGCCGATCAATCGTCTGGAGACCAGAGCAGTACGCCTCGCACTTCGACGTTTCCTCCCCCTGATTCGGAACCGAGAGGTACGGGTTCTTTCGGACAATGCCACCACGGTGGTGTACATCAATCGTCAAGGCGGGACGAGGAGCGAACAGGTCTCCGCCGAAACCATGCTCCTGATGGACTGGGCGGAACTTCATCTGGTTCGGCTCGCGGCCTCCCACATCGCCGGCGTGGACAACGTGCAAGCGGATTACCTGAGTCGTCAGCGGTTGGACCCCGGCGAATGGTCCCTTTCCGACGAGGCGATGACGCTCCTGGTTCGCCGTTGGGGAACACCGCGACTGGACTTGATGGCGACCGCCCTCAACGCCAAGGCCCCTCGCTTCTTCAGTCGCAGAAGGGAGCGCGGCGCGGAGGGGGTGGATGCTCTAGCGCTGCCGTGGCCGGCAGATCAACTGCTCTATGTTTTTCCTCCCTGGCCCTTAGTAGGCAAGATACTCCGCAGGATAGAAACTCACAGCGGTCCCGTGATTCTGGTAGCTCCGGAGTGGCCGCGTCGTCCTTGGTTTGCAGACCTGCTTCACATGGCAGTGACAGACCGTTACGCCTGAGTCATCTTCCTCGGCTCCTGCAGCAGGGACCGGTATTTTTCGAGCAGGCGGCACTCTTTTGTCTTGCGGCTTGGCTTTTGAACGGCGCCGCCTCCGCCGACGAGGCTACCCGGAGGCGGTATTCTCTACGATGCTCCGGGCCCGCAAACCTTCTACCTCTGTTGCTTATGTGCGAGTGTGGAAGGTCTTCGAGGCCTGGTGTACCGATCATGGGGCCCGACCCACGGAGGCGTCGGTACCTCTGATCCTTCAATTTTTGCAGGACGGGCTGGATAAGGGTCTTGCATACAATTCCCTACGTGTGCAGGTAGCGGCCCTGAATGTTCTGGTACAGACACCGGTCACCCTGCCTCTCCAGGCGGATATCGCCCGATTCCTGAAGGGGGCCAAACATCTACGGCCGCCGGTCAGGGACCCTTGTCCGTCGTGGAGTCTTAACCTGGTTCTCCGGGCCCTAGCGGGCGCTCCTTTCGAACCTCTACAGGAGTCTTCGCTTAAAGATCTTACTATGAAGACAGTTTTTCTCGTGGCAATATGCTTTGCCTGTCGAATCTCGGAGCTGCAGGCTCTTTCCTGCAGGGAACCCTACCTTCACATTTCGGAGGCGGGGATCTCGCTGCGTACAGTACCTTCCTTCCTCCCGAAGGTGGTCTCTTCGTTTCACGTGAATCAGACGGTGGAACTCCCGACGTTCTCTCCAGAGGAGTCGAGGTCTCTTCGTCACTTGGACGTCAAGCGAGTCTTACTCCACTACCTAGAGGTTACCAATGACTTTCGGGTTTCCGATCATTTGTTTGTGCTCTGGTCGGGACCTAAGAAGGGCTCCTCGGCTTCAAAGACGACCATCGCCCGCTGGATCAAGGATGCCATCTCGTCGTCTTATATCGGGGCCGGTCGGGATCCGCCCAGGGGCGTTCGAGCTCATTCTACACGCTCTCACGCAGCGTCCTGGGCGGAGTCTCGTGCCGTCTCCCCACAGGAAATTTGCCGGGCGGCGACGTGGATGTCGCTGCATACCTTCGCTAAGCATTATCGCCTACACCTGGCGCCCTCGGCTCCTGGGCAATTTGGCGATCAGGTTCTCCGAGCAGGGCTCTCAGGGGCCCACCCATAGTAGGGAAGCTTTGGTACATCCCACCGTCTGGACTGATCCTGGTACGTACAGGGAAAAGAAAATTATTCCTTACCTGCTAATTTTCGTTCCTGTAGTACCATGGATCAGTCCAGACGCCCACCACGTTGGGATCTTGCGACCTGCTCGGATTCATTGTTATCTACTGTCTCTTCTTTCTTCTCTCTGGTTCTCTATCAGAGTTGTACAGCTCCTCACAAGTTGACGTTGGCAACCTCTTTTTGTTAGGTCATGCCTGTTTTATTGTTCTTGTTGACTTTCGTCAGGGTTTTGATCCAAATTGTTTTGTTATTGCTCTTTTGGGCTTTGTTATTCACGATACTGAGCTCCAGCAGAGGGTGAGCTGGTATAGGAGGCGGAGCCCTCGAGCTCTGTTCTGACTCCATCTGCTGGACGGGGGACATAACCCACCGTCTGGACTGATCCATGGTACTACAGGAACGAAAATTAGCAGGTAAGGAATAATTTTCTTTTTGAGGTCTGTCTGGAGCTTTAACATCCCTGGAAGGCCTTATATGCCAAGTTTGGCACTCTTAATCATCAAATAAACTATCAGAATCTTAACTAAAATTTCACATTATGTTAACCAGACTCATCATATAAGTAGATCCATTAGTGTTCAATTGAAACTTCTTCTTGTAAGTCAGATTTATGCAAAATGGATAGAAATAGCATCAGCTTTCAAACTTCTAATATGATAGAATGGACCACATTCATTTGTTTTGTCGTATAGATCAAATATAAATTAAAAGAATCTTATAATTCTATTTTTCATATTTTTCTCTGTCATAGTATAATAGGGGGTCTACGTTCCTGCCTAGATGTAAAATGCAAGTGATTAGCTGAGTGGGACGACTGCCTGATTATGTACCTTTAGGCTGCTTGGCACCATAATGGAAGGGAGGGGAGAGAGCTATAGAATTTCTGAATTTTTTTGCTTCTGATCGTATCTGTCTAAGTTAAGGGACACACAAAAAAGAGGAGTTTTCTTAGTGTCCAGTGAGATGAATCTAGAACAAATGGGTCCCCTACCAGGAGATGGAGCAAACTGACATCACAGTAATTATATATATATATATATATACCCCTGCAGTGACATCAGCCTGCCAGTATTCTCCGTCTCCAGCAGATGGTGGACTTGCATCTCCCCACTGGGGATTACTTCGATTTGAGAAAAGAGAAATAAGGAGAAAAAAATAATTTGCCCTGCTCTCATGCGGTGATACCATAAGGTCCCTCCCCCAGTTGAGAGTTCCTGAGGTGATTTTCCTTGGTCCCTCAGAGGTATAGCTATTTTTTCAGCCAGCGTGGACTTAGCTGCTTGAGCAGCTAAAAGGCAGCGGGTACAGGAAGCCGAGCAAGGCAGTGATGGCAAATGCCTTCTCCTCACTGCAGCTGGAGACCGTCTCTGAACATAGCCAGATAAGGCTAAGCTCAGGTAAGTGTTTAAAAAAAAAACAAAGGCAGTGAAGGATAGTTCTGTTAGGGCTTCTTTCCTCCCAGTCTCCGTGCTCGGCGCGCCATTCCAAAGTTCATCCCGCTATGTGGGAGGTCGAGGGACATGGGCAGCCTGGTGGTTTGAGCAGCCTCCATTGGCTAGGTCCCACTCTGAGGCTTTTTAGTTACACATGGCGAGGTAGGCCTCAGCGGCTTTTCATGCGCTTCCTAGGCTGCCCTCTACAGGATTGTCGATTCAGCGTGTGCATCTAGCTGTGCGTCCAGTTGTAATTCCAGTTTCCTGGATGCCTAGTTGAGCTTCTAGGCCCATGCTTACTTGTGTGTACAAGTTAAACGAGTTTTTTTGTGCACATGTCCTCGAGCAGCGCATATTCTATGAGTGCCTAGGTATTGGGACGCCTACCTTTTTTGAATGCCTTGTTTGAAAGCGTTTTTTTTCCGGACGTACAATTTTTGTACATCTGGGAAAAAACCCCCAGCAAGATGTAAGCTTCCGGCTGCCGCTCAGCGCGCTGTCGGCCATAATGACAACTATACCTGAGAAGCCTAAGCACCTTTCTCTTTGCACTGCCTATCATATTAGGGCATCTCAGCCAGGAGTGCCCGCTAATTTGTGCCAGCGCTGTTTGGAGGCTCAGGGAGATTTATCCTCCTCTGATTTCATGAAGCCTGGTCCTTCCCAGCCAGATGTAGGTCTGAGTAAAGGAGACTTAGGTGGGGCACCTGACTTTGGAATTCCCCTAACTGGTTTCTCAGCAGGGGATGGAAGCTCAGTGAGTATGCCTCAGGTATCTCCTGGTTTGAATACTTCTACGTTTTCCTGGGTGGATTTTTTCCAGGGGTTGTAATCCTTTCTTCAGGTGCAGTCCTCAACCCGGTGCAATGCTTCTAGAGTAGAGGAGCAGGTAGGAACCTTACCTGGAATTTTTCTTAAGCACCGGAGTACTCCTAGAGCGGCAGCGGAAACTCCTGATAGAGACCCAGATGGCACGGATGATGATGCTGATCTTGATTCTCTGGAGGATGGTGAGATTCCTTCAGTCTGAAACCATATAGAACTATGTTACGGTTCATTCATAGAGATGAACTGTCAGCTCTTATCTCCCAGACCTTGAAAATGCTCGAGGTCCCTGGGACAAATTCTGTGTCTGAGCTAAAGAGAAATCTCATTTTGGTTTCCTTGCGTAAAGCCTCTTGTTTTTTCCCAGTGATAGAGGCCATTCAAGAATTGATTGATTTTGAGTGGGGTGCCCCACAGGCTAATTTCAAAGGGAGTTGTGTTTTAGAAGGCCTGTACCCTTTGGACCCAGTGGTAAGGGAGCACTTACATTTTTCGAAGGTATATGCACTTGTGTGTGTAGTTTCCAAGCGGACCACTATTCTTATGGAAGGAGGAGCGGCCTCGAAGGATGCTCATGATAGAAAGATTGAGACTATCCTTAAGCAGGCATTTGAAGCAGTGGCAATGACCCTGGAAATCAATTCTTGTTGTTCCTTGGTGGCTTGCTCTTGTTTGCTTCTCTCCCAGGAGGTTGATGACTCTGGGTTGAATTCCAGGGCAGTTATGGAAATGGCCGTTGCCTTCTTGGCTGATGCAGGCTATGATTTGGTCCGCTCTTCAGCCAGAGGGGTGGCTTCGTATAAGCGACCAGGTGTCAGTTGTGGTTGAGAAATTGGTTGGCTGATGTGACCTCCGAGGCTAACCTCACCAAGTTGCCCTTTAATGGCTCGCTTTTATTTGGGAGCGAGTTGGAGAAACTGGCCAGTAAATGGGGCAAATCTCCAGTTCCTTGTTTGCTGGAGGATAAGAAGCAGGCACAGCCCTTCTTTACCATGAGGGTTTGTGCTAGAGGATCCAGGCATTTTAGACCCTATAGAGGAGCGACCTTTCAGAAGACTTGACCTTTCGGTAGGTCTCAGTCCTTTCGCCCCAGACAACCCAGAAAGGGGTGCAGGCTCGGGTGGTGGAACCTCTCGAGCCTCCCAATGAAGGTTTGCTGACCCACCCTTGGGAACAGGAGATAGGGGGACACCTCTCTCTCTCTTATCAGGGGTGGGTCAAAATCACATCGGATCAGTGGGCCCAGGAAGTGATGCGAGAAGGACATGTGATGGGAGTTTTGCAGTGTTTCTCAGGACGTGTTAATGAAGTCTCCCTGCCACTCCCTGCAAAAGAAGCAGGCAGTGGAAAGTAAATTGACAAGACTCCTCAGTCTGAGGGCTGTGGTCCCAGTGTCCATATCTCAAGAAAATACAGGGCGATATTCCATTTATTTCATCATGCCAAAGAAGGAGGGTTCCTTTCATCCAATCCTGGATCTTAAAGTGTTAACCATCTTCTGCGGGTGAAACATTTCCACATGGAAACATTGCGCTCAGTGATAATGTCTGTGCTGTTGGGGAATTTCTGACCTCCCTGGATCTGTGAGAAGCATACCTTCACATTCTCATCTGACCCAAACATGAATGCTTTCTGTGGTTCATGGTTCTGGGGCGCCATTTTCAGTTTTAGGCGCTGCCCTTTGGTTTGGCCACTGCTCCCACCTTCATCAAGGTAATGGTAGTAGTTGCGGCAGAATTCGGAAAGGGTGGAATCCTAGTACACCCGTATTTGGATGACTGGCTGATCCGAGCCAAGTCACTGGAAGAGAACTGCCCAGTGACTCACAAGGTGATTTATCCCAGGACAAGCAGGATGCTAGTCCTCACATATGGGTGACGTCACTGAACGGAGCCTAGCGTGGGAAACCTTTCTGTCAAAGTTTCTAGAAACTTTTGACTGGCCCTGAGAGGCCACTGAGCATGCCCAGCATGCTATGATATTCTCTGCCACAGGTGTCTTTCTTCAGTCTTCGCTTTTCCGCGCTGCCTCATGCATCGCGGGACTGGAGCCATTGCATTCTTCACGAATTCTTGTGTGACTAAAACTTAGAATTCTCAATTTCTCGATATTCTCTCTCATAAAAGTCTCTCACGGGTTTTTTCTCGCCGGCTGGTGAGTACCGTTCACATTGATTTCTCATTTTTTCATTCTCACGAATTCACATTCACCGATGGCCGTCGATCCAAAATGGCGACAGGATTCAAAAAGTGCCCTGTTTGTAATAGAAATATGTCAATAACCGATCCACATTTGGAGTGTGTTCTCTGCCTCGGAGAAAAACACGATGTGAGTACATGTCCCAAATGTGCCGAAATGACAGTAAAAGGAAAAGGACGGAAGGCCAGTTAATTCCCTCTCCTTCGAAGTCATCGAGGTCGTCTCCGGCTGGAGCAACCAAACAAGCACTAGTTAAAAAGCCGCGTTCGGACGGATCCGGTGATCGCCCATCCTCACCATCGTCGGTGTTATCTACAAAGTCGGCGGACCATCAAAAACCTAAGCATTGGCATCGCCATCGACGTTCGTCATCCTCCACGTCGTTGTCCCAGGAAGAATTGATCCCGAAGCGGCCCAGAGAACAGGAAACACCGGCACCTTCCGCGCCTGGGCCCTCGTCTACGCCGATTCCAAGCACAACTCCAACTACGTCGCAGGATGTTTCCTTACCGCCACCGCTTACAACTTCGATTACTACATCAGTTGTACAGCCGGAATTGTCTATTTTAATAAGACAAGTGGTCCTCCAGGCTCTTCAAGAGCAAGTTGTCCCGGTGATTCCGCCGATGCCCATACTTCCAGTATCGATGCCGATGCCTCCAGCATGGATGCTGGTAGTAATGCCGGTAGTAATGCCGATGCCGGTGGGTACACCGATGACGGCGCCTTCATCGACACCAAGGACATCGATCGATTCGATCACAACTACGCCGAGGCTATGGACATCATCGACATCGATTTTTGCCCATATTCCATCGGGCCTGTCGATGACGTTCCCTATTCCATCGACGTCGATGACTTCGATAACGCTTCCGTCGATGACAACATTGAGGACACCCTCGATACCATCGAGGCAACCTTTACTTGAACCACCAGAAGTGCAAGACGAGGCTTTCTATCGGCGCCTCTTACAAAGGTATCAAGATGTAATCGATGCTCTACCATCTATGAGGCCACAGGACACTTCTGCAGCATTTTCCATCGATGATCCACAGCCAGGCCCCTCAGGCCTTCACTTCCCAAAACCTAAAGAAACACCAAAATCTCCTTACAGAGAAGATTCTGAGGATTCTTGGGATGAGCAACACTCTCAATTTTCTTCAGAATAGTTTATGTCCGACCCTTCTTCTCCAGATCAGAGAAAGAAGTCACCCCCAGAGGATCTGTTATTCTCCTCATTCATCGAAAGCATGGCTGACTTGATTCCATTCAAGCTCACAGCAGAGGAAGACACCAGGGCACAAACCCTTGAAGTTTTACAGTTTGTTGACCCACCCAAACAAGTACTGGCAGTGCCAGTCCTGAGGTCCTATTAGACCTAATTAGACCTATTTACAACTCCTTCAGAACGCTACTGCACGCATCCTCACTAATGTCATTCCCTGTACGTACAGGATCAGTCCAGACGGTGGGTTATGTCCCCCGTCCAGCAGATGGAGTCAGAGTAAAGTTTTGAGGGTGCTGGTATATAAGCTGGTGCACCCTCCTAGATCCTCAGTATCTCTCTGACTCCAGCAGATGTGAGGAGGGGATCTCATGGTTTCCCCTATTTAGTGGTTTTCCGCTATACATTTACTGATTTTTTCTATCTTTCGTATGATGGATCAAGTTTGACAAAAAAAAAAAAAAGAGGAAGAAGGAAACTTTGTTCCTGTCAGAGGGAAGCCGGTTCCCTTGGCCCCTCTGCTGATCCTGCCATCAGGACTGTCTTACCTGCTCTGTTTGTCTCTCGCGCTCCTTGTATTCTTGAGGGGTAAGCTGGGGGAAGCGGGTTGTTTGGGGCTTGTGTTCCTTTTCTTTCAGCACAGGTCGGCGCAGCCTGAGGTGGATGCTGGTGGGGCCAGCCTCTCCCCTCCTTTCTCTCGCGGCGACGCGCCTCCCCCGCGGCCCTGCGACGCTCATTCCCCGGGGCCGCAGGCGGCAAGGAGGTCCCATTCCCCTGCCGCCCCCGGGGTTGAGGGTGTTTGGGTGGTGGTTGAGGGCACGGCGAGCCCGCTCTCCCCGCGCCGCGATCGTCGTCTGCTGCGTGCTCGGGCTGCTGCGTCTGTTTCGGGCCTCGCGCGATGCAGCGCGCTCGTTGCCCGTCCTGTGGCGGTCCGAGTCACGGCGCCTCGAGGGACGGTCCGTGTGGTCGATGCCCCCCCGGGGGTGAAGCGGGCGCCGGCCCACCGACGACCTCGCCGCCGCGCTCGGAGCGCCGCGGCCCTCGGGGGATAGCCCCGCCCCCGTCTTTGGCGGGAGCGGTGGCCATCTTAGAGTTGGAGGGCAGCGTGGGCTCAGACACGGAGGAGCCGTCGGATGATTTTCTGCCTTCCGCGCCCCTGATCTTGGATGCCGGGCCTCTGCCTTCCTCGGCCGGACCCTCCAGGGACCCCATGCCTCCGCCCTCGGCGGCGCCGCTCAGTTTTTCGGCGGATTTCGTGGTACTTATGCACCAGGCTTATTTGCAGAGCCTGACTCCTCAGGGGGGAGCAGTTCTCTCTCCTCCCCCCGCCAAGGCCCCCAGACCCTCGGGCGCTACGACATCGATACCGGGGGCCGTAGGGAGCGGCGCCACGGGGGCCCAGAGTATACCGCTGTTCCTAGGTGGCCCGTCGCCCTCGCCGGATCCGTGGGGCGACCCTTTGGCACAAGTGGATGATGATTCGGGCATAACAGCACACCTGGAATGCGATGACCCATGGGTCCTTCGCATCTTTCGCAAGGAGGAATTGGCGGATCTCATCCCTCACGTTCTCAAGGAACTGGATCTCGACCCTCCCATTGAGCCACCGGGACCCCCGGCTCCTTCCGTAGCCTCCGCTACCTCTAAGGGTGACCCTGTCTTGGCAGGCCTGCGTCCCATAGCGAAGACCTTTCCCATTCACGATTCCTTTCTCCATCTTCTGGTGAGAGAGTGGGATAACCCGGAGGCGTCCCTTCGGGTCGGCAGGGCAATGGACAAGCTCTATCCTCTTCCGGGGGACTTCCTGGACCTTCTTAGGGTCCCCAAGGTTGATTCAGCGGTGTCCGCCGTCACGAAGAGAACTACCATCCCGGTCACAGGGGGCACCGCGCTGCGAGATATACAGGATAGAAAGCTGGAGGTCGCCCTCAAGAAGATCTTCGAAGTCTCGGCGCTGGGGGTCCGGGCGGCTATCTGCGGTTTTCTGAATCAGAGAGCCGGGCTTCGATGGGTTCAACAGCTCCTCACCTCTCAACAGTTACCGCCCGAGGAGGCAGCCCAGGCAGACCGTCTGGAGGCGGTCATTGCTTACGGGGCAGATACCCTGCACGATCTGCTGAGGGTCCTGGCGAGGACCATGGCCTCGGCTGTTTCTGCCAGGCGCCTTCTGTGGCTCAGAAACTGGGCGGCGGACGCCTCTTCCAAGGCGAGTCTGGGAGCTCTGCCCTTCAAGGGCAGGTATCTCTTTGGAGAAGACCTCGATCAGATCATAAAGACCCTGGGGGAAAATTCGGTCCACAGGTTGCCTGAGGACCGGCAGCGTGGTTTTCGATCGTCCTCTGGAACTCCCAGGAATCGCTACCGCGCCCAGAGGCGTTACCGAGGTTCCAGGCCGCAGGGACCTAGGACACCTTCCACCAGGTCGCAAACGTGGACGCGGCCCTTTCGGGGTCGCAGACCTGCCAGGGACTCCTCGGCACAGGGAGCCTCGGGCAAGCCTTCACAATGATGCCAGGCCAGTCCATTCCTCGCTGCCCCGGATTGGAGGTCGCATTGCTTTGTTTCGCGAGGAATGGACCAACATCACCACGGACCAATGGGTCCTGGACATCCTAAGCGACGGTTACGCGTTGGACTTTGTGCGGGCGCCCAGGGACCGCTTCATTTTCTCTCCCTGCGGGTCAAGTCTCAAGCGCCTGGGAGTGCAACACACGCTGGACAGGCTGTTGACCCTAGGAGCCATTTCGCCCGTCCCCTTAGGAGAGGTGGGCTCGGGGCATTATTCAATTTACTTCGTGGTTCCCAAAAAGGACGGATCCTTTCGTCCCATACTGGACCTCAAGGAAATCAACAAGGTGCTCCGGGTCTCCAAGTTTCGCATGGAAACACTCCGCTCTGTGATTGCAGCGGTGCATCAAGGGGAGTTCTTGGCTTCCCTCGACCTCACGGAAGCGTATCTGCATATCCCGATCCACCCGGCCCATCACAGATTCCTTCGCTTCAAGATCTTGGGACAACATTTTCAGTTCCAGGCTCTGCCCTTCGGTCTGGCGACCGCGCCCAGAACCTTCACCAAGATTATGGTGGTGGTAGCGGCTGCTCTCCGGAAGGAGGGCATTTTGGTTCACCCTTACTTGGACGACTGGCTCATTCGTGCGAAGTCTCTGTCGCAGGGACGGGCGGCGGTCGACAGGGTGGTGTCCTTCCTACAGTCCCTTGGCTGGGTGGTGAACTTCAGCAAAAGCAACTTGCGGCCAGCCCAACAGTTGGATTTCCTGGGAGCGCGTTTCGACACGGCTCTGGGCAAGGTCTTCCTGCGTCCGGACAAGGCTCAATCTCTGCGGGATCAAATCATCCGGTTTGCTTCTCTTCCGACACACACGGCGTGGGATTATCTCCAAGTCCTAGGGTCCATGGCGTTCGCGATCAGCTTGGTGCCCTGGGCCTTCGCACACCTGCGGCCTCTACAAATGTCCTTGCTCTCGAGATGGAAACCAGTCTCTCAGGACTATCAGGCGGTTCTCCCGCTCCCTTCGGCCGCCAGGTCCAGCTTGAGGTGGTGGCTGGATCCCAGGAACCTAGCTCAAGGCTGCTCCCTGGAAATGCCGGACTGGGTAGTGGTCACTACCGATGCCAGTCTGTCCGGTTGGGGAGCTGTGTGTCTCAGGAGCTCGACTCAGGGCCGGTGGACAACGGACCAGTCGACCTGGTCAATCAACCGCCTGGAGACCAGGGCGGTTCGTCTGGCCCTCGTGCAGTTCCTGCCTCTGATCAGGGGTCGAGCGGTTCGAGTCCTCTCCAACAATGCGACGACGGTGGCGTACATCAACCGGCAAGGGGGCACCAAGAGCCGCCTGGTCGCGTGGGAGGCCGCGCGCCTGATGGCGTGGGCGGAGCGTTTCCTGGATCAATTGGCGGCGTCCCACATTGCCGGAGTGGACAACATTCAAGCAGACTTCCTGAGTCGTCAGGTTTTGGATCCGGGGGAGTGGTCTCTCTCCGACGGGGCGATGTCGCTCATCTCCCGCCGGTGGGGGACGCCGGCGATGGATCTCATGGCGTCCGCCGCCAACGCAAAAGCTCCTCGCTTCTTCAGCCGCAGACGGGAGCGCGGTGCGGAAGGCGTCGATGCTCTGGCTCTCCCCTGGCCCACTCGGATTCTACTCTATGTCTTTCCCCCCTGGCCACTGGTGGGAAAGGTGATCCGGAGGGTGGAGCGACACTGCGGTCAGGTCATCTTGGTGGCTCCGGAATGGCCGCGGCGTCCATGGTTCGCGGATCTGCTCGGCGTGTCGGTGGACGGTCCACTTCGACTCGCGCACCTTCCACGTCTTCTGCATCAGGGCCCAGTATTTTTGGAGCAGGCGGAACCCTTTTGTCTTGCGGCGTGGCTTTTGAGAGGAGGGGGCTCCTGAACAAGGGCTACGCTATTCCCGTGGTGGACACACTCCTCAAGGCGCGTAAGGCGTCAACATCGGTCGCCTATGTGCGGGTTTGGAAGGTCTTTGAGGTTTGGTGCTCGGCGCGGGGTGCCCTCGCGACCGCGGCTTCACGACATCACATCCTGGCGTTTTTGCAGGACGGGCTGGAGAAGGGTCTTTCCTACAATTCGCTTCGAGTGCAGATGTCAGCCCTCGCGTCCTTGGCTCGCGCCTCAGGCAGGCCGGATCCGTCCTCCCATCCGGACATATCCCGGTTCCTCAGGGGAGTCAAGCACTTGCGGCCGCCGGTGCGTCCTCTCTGCTCCTCCTGGAGTCTCAACTTGGTACTACGTGCCCTGGGGGGGCTCCCCTTCGAGCCTTTGCGTCAGGCTTCCATCAAGGACGTCACCCTAAAGACTATCTTCCTGGTTGCTATAGCTTCGGCAAGGCGTATCTCAGAGTTACAGGTGCTGTCGTGCAGGGAGCCCTTCCTGCGGTTCACGGACTCCGGGGTTTCTCTGCGAACGGTGCCCTCGTTCTTGCCTAAGGTGGTCTCCTCGTTTCACTTGAACCAGGTGGTGGAACTTCCAGCCTTCTCAGTGGACGCCCCTGCGGCACTTCGGTGCCTGGATGTTAAACGAGCGATTCTTCGCTATTTGGAGGTGACGAATGAATTTCGGATATCCGATCATCTCTTTGTCCTTTGGTCCGGTGCTAGAAAGGGCCAACAGGCGTCAAAGACTACCATCGCGCGCTGGCTCAAGGAGGCGGTGGCTGCTGCTTATATTGGTTCCGGGAAGGATCCTCCGGCGGGCATCAAGGCCCACTCGTTGCGGGCCCAGGCCACTTCCCATGCAGAGTCTCAACTCGTCTCCATACAAGAAATCTGCCGGGCGGCGACTTGGAAGTCTCTCCACACTTTTTCCAGACACTACAGACTTCATGTACCAGTAGAGGAGGCTGGTTCGTTTGGGGACAGGGTACTTCGAGCAGGGTTCTCAGGGACCCACCCGGTTTAGGGAAGCTTTGGTACATCCCACCGTCTGGACTGATCCTGTACGTACAGGGAAAAGAAAATTACTTCTTACCTGCTAATTTTCGTTCCTGTAGTACTAGGATCAGTCCAGACGCCCACCCGGGGTGAACCTGCTCGACTATTATCTCCTGTCCTTTTGTTCTCTGCTCTTCCCCTTCGGGGGTAGTTGTTATTTGCGTGTTGTTCTGTTTGACAGTTCTCATTGCACGTTGCATAAATTTGGTTAGCTGTCTCAGCTTTTGTTTGCATTTATGCTTGATCCATCATTCTTGCTCTGTCCAGTTCTCTGGCTTGGCTTTGATATTCTCGATACTAAGGATCTAGGAGGGTGCACCAGCTTATATACCAGCACCCTCAAAACTTTACTCTGACTCCATCTGCTGGACGGGGGACATAACCCACCGTCTGGACTGATCCTAGTACTACAGGAACGAAAATTAGCAGGTAAGAAGTAATTTTCTTATAAGAAAGACCACATCACTCCCACCCTCATTGATCTCCACTGGCTTCCCATTCACTCACGAATTATCTACAAGACCCTAACCCTCATTCACAAAAGCATTACCAATGAACATTACAACTGGTTAAACCCACCTTTCCTCCCTCACACCTCCACAAGACCTACTCATTCCTCACTCCGTGGAACTCTAATTTCTCCCTCCATAAAATCTACTAGACTTATTTCCACAACCAACAGAGCCCTTTCCCTTGCAGGCCCCACCCTTTGGAACTCCATGCCTCTTGACCTACGCACCGAAACCTCCACACCCAATTTAAAAAAGAAACTTAAAACCTGGCTCTTCCTCCAAGCCTACCCCCTGTCATCTTCACTTACTAACACTCCCCTTTCAGGACCCACATCTAACACTTGCCCCCTCTAGCCCTCCCCTCCCGTCTTCTCTCTTCTAATCAAGAACCAGCAAGAATTACAAATGCTTCACTTAACCTTACATATAAAGAATTTCGTTATATAACCTTGTATATAATCTCGTATTAACGAATAGTATACGGGGTTATATAACCTTTGTATATAACCTTGTATATAACCAATGCTTCGCTAAACCTTGTACATAACCTTTCCCATTGTGTCATTGTTTTCCTCTTCCCCCGCCCCCACATTTGTCCCTCCTATTTTGAATCCCTCCTTTCCAATTTATCTAGTTTTTGCTCTGTTACTGCGTTCTATTGTTTACTGTTCTTTGTAAAGGCAACGCCTATATATACTTTAGTTGTAAGTTACATGTAAACCGACACGATGTGCAAACGGTTGTCGGTATATAAAACAGTTTAAATAAAAATAAATAATAAATAGATCTTCAAAAACGAATTTGGGAACATCCATCTTCTGTTCCTGCAGTGAACAAGCGTGTGGACACTACTTATATAGTCCAGCCAGCCCCAGGCTATCAAAAACAGCAATTACCACACCAGTCTGAGGTAGTGGAGTCTGCACAGAAAAAATCCAGACGTGTGCGCCCACACTCATCGACCCCACCTGGTAGGGACCATAGATTCCTAGACTCATGGGGAAAGAAGGTCTATCAGAGTTCTATATTAAACACCAAGATTTCTGCCTACCAGCTGTACATCACTCAATACCAGAGGAACCTCTGGAAACAAATGGAAGAATTTGTTACTTCCCTACCCACACAATTCCAAGAACCAGCACAAACTGTAATCAACAAAGGCCTGTAGGCGGGCAAACATGAGGTGAAAGCAGTCTACAACAATTTTGAGACTGCCTCCAGAACAGCAGCAGCTGGGATCACTGCTCGTAGATGGGCCTGGCTCAAGGCATCTGACCTCAGGATTGAGGTCCAAGAAAAACTTGTGGATCTGCCCTGTCTTGGTGACAGTCTCTTCGGGGACAAGATTCAGGAAGCTGTACAACAGCTTAAAGACCACACTGAGACCCTACGTCAGTTGTCTCAAACCTCACAAGAGCCTGCTACTCAGTCTTCTCGTCATCCTCCGCGAAGAGAAACCCGACGTCCTTATTACAGGCCACGCAGATACTACCCCCACACTTTTAGGGGTAGGTCTACCAGACCACAATAATGATCCCAGGCCAGACAATCTAGGCCTGCTCGTCCACAACCTCCTGTGCAGACAGGCCCTGCGACAGGCTTTTGAAATACAGACCAGAGGACAAATCCAACCTTTCAATCCCAAGCCAAATCTACCAGTGGGCAGAAGTGTATCTCACTTTCACACAAATTGGCAAAACATAACATCAGACCAATGGGTACTCTCCATAGTCTCTCGAGGCTACAAACTAAATTTCATCTCAATTCCTTCAGAATTTTCACCAACTTCCTGCCCAAAACAAAATTCTCAACTTCATCAGTTACAAATAGAATTATCCACCCTTCTGAGAGCCAGGGCCATACAACCAGTACCCCGGTCACAGCAGGGCAGAGGATTCTACTCCCGATATTTCCTCATTCCAAAGAAAACCGGAGGCCTACGTCCCATTCTAGACCTCAGAAACCTCAACAAATTTCTGAAGAAAGAAAAGTTCAGGATGGTTTCTCTTGGCACCATGCTTCCACTTCTTCAAGCAGGAGATTGGCTTTGTTCTCTGGATCTTCAAGACGCTTATGCTCACATACCAATATTCCCTCCTCATCGCAAGTACCTGCGCTTCATGGTGGGCCATCAACATTTCCAGTACAGAGTTCTACCTTTTGGACTGGCATCTGCTCCCAGAGTCTTCATCAAATGTCTGGCAGTAATAGCAGGACAATTGCACAAAGAAGGTGTCCATGTCTTCCCATATCTAGACGACTGGCTCATAAAAAGTCAGTCTCCACAAGGAGCTCTTACCTCTCTAACACGAACAATTGCTCTACTTCACTCCATGGGATTTCTCAACAATTATCAAAAATCCCATCTCACTCCAACTCACCTGCTTCAATTCATAGGAGCAGAATTGAACACCACTCTAGCACAGGCCATTCTACCTGTAGATCGAGCAGACACACTCATTCTACTAGCAAAATCCATCTCCTTACAGAAACAAGTGACAGCTCATCAGTTTCTGACCTTACTGGGTCATATGGCCTCCACGGTTCATGTTACAACCATGGCAAGGCTCGCCATGAGGATTACCCAATGGACTTTAAGATCACAATGGATCCAAGCCATTCAACCGCTACACTATCCAATTCAATTGACCTAACAACTAAGATCATCTCTACGTTGGTGGACAAACAAGGACAACTTGTACAAAGGCCTCCCTTTTCAACAACCAGTCCCACAGATAATTTTAACTACAGATGCATCCACCTTGGGTTGGGGAGCTCACATAGACAATCTCCAAACACAAGGGACTTGGACAAAACTCGAAGCAACATTTCAAATCAATTTCCTAGAGCTTCGAGCTATGCGTTATGCATTACATGCGTTCAAGGTCTGCCTTTCACACAAAACTGTTCTGATCCAAACGGACAACACAGTAGCCATGTGGTACATCAACAAACAGGGAGGTACGGGTTCGTACCTCCCTGTTTGATGATGTACCACATGGCTCCTTTGTCAAGAAGCTGCACAGATTTGGGACTGGGCCCTGAACCACTCAATGTCCCTCTGGGCCACTTATCTAGCGGGCATACACAATGTGGTGGCAGATCAACTCAGTCATCAGTTCCAACCACACGAGTGGTCTCTGGATCCCGCAGTAGCGACCAGGATATTTCAACGTTGGGGACAACCAACAATAGACTTCTTTGCGTCACATCTGAATCACAAAGTGGACAAGTTCTGTTCTCTACACAAACAAGAAGAATCAACCAGCCAAGGACGCCTTTGCTCGCCCTTGGAACTCAGGCCTACTATACGCATATCCTCCAATACCGCTCATAACCAAAACTCTAATGAAACTACAACAGGACAAGGGGTCCATGATACTCATAGCCCCATATTGGCCTCGACAAGTCTGGTTCCCCACATGCTAGACCTCTCAGTCAGGGATCCATTTCGTCTGGGAGTAGCTCCCACTCTCATAACTCAGGATCAGGGCCGGTTGCGACATCCCAACCTTCAATCCCTATCCCTGACAACATGGATGTTGAAAGCTTGATATTTCAACTTCTCAATCTTTCATCTCATATATCTCAAGTGCTTATAGCTTCACGTAAACCTTCCACACGAAAGAACTATTCTTCTAAATGGAAGAGATTCACTTTGTGGTGCTCCGAAAAGAACATAAATCCTTTCACCTGCCCCATCACTTCTCTACTAGAATACTTATACCATCTTTCGGAATCTGGTCTCCAGACTTCATCTATAAGAGTACATTTAAGTGCAATCTCTGCTTACCATAACAAGATGGGAGATGCACCTATTTCCACACAACCTCTCGTAAGCAGATTTATGAGAGGTTTAACTCACCTTAAACCACCAATTCGACCACCTGTCCCAGAGTGGGATCTGAATTTGGTATTAACAAGACTCATGCGCTCTCCTTTCGAACCCATAGATTCTTGTGATCTTAAATTTCTCACTTGGAAAACTATTTTCCTCATAGCCATTACATCAGCTAGAAGGTTTAGTGAATTACAACCACTTGTAACATATCCACCCTATACTAAGTTCCTACATGACAAAGTGGTTCTCCGTACACATCCAAAATTCCTTCCCAAACTAGTTACGGAATTCCACTTAAATCAATCCATAAATTTACCCACATTCTTTCCAAGGCCTCATTCTCATCCAGGAGAAACAGCCTTGCATACCTTGGACTGCAAGCGTGCACTAGCCTTTTATATAGACCACACTGCAGTTCAGAGACAATCCACACAGCTCTTTGTATCCTATGATCCAAACAAACCGGGTAAAGCAGTGGGTAAATATACTCTATCCAATTGGCTGGCAGATTGCATACAGTTTTGCTATGAAAAAGCAGGCCTTCCTCTCCAAGGGCGAGTAAAGGCACATTCAGTAAGAGCAATGTCAACTTCAGTAGCACACTATCGCTCAGTGCCAATCCTTGACATATGTAAATCAGCAACATGGACTTCTCTTCACACTTTTGCGGCTCATTACTGCTTGGACAAGCAGGGACGACAAGATTCTGCCTATGGACAATCTGTCTTAAAGAACTTGTTTCCAGTTTAATCCCAACTCCTTCTACGACCAACTTACTATGATCTTCGGCTGACTCATTTTCAACAACAATACTTCACTGTTGCTTCACCATGAATGACTCAGCCTCTAGCTTGCTATTCACCCATATGTGAGGAGTAGCATCCTGCTTGGCCTGGGATAAAGCAAAATTGCTTACCTTGTAATAGGTGTTATCCCAGGACAGCAGGATGTACTCCTCACAGAACCCACCCGCCACCCCGCGGAGTTGGGTCTCATACCTTTTATTATTTTATTTTTGCTAACACTTTTGCTACATACGAGACTGAAGAGAGATACCTGTGGCAGAGAATATCATAGCATGCTGGGCATGCTCAGTGGCCTCTCAGGGCCAGTCAAAAGTTTCTAGAAACTTTTACAGAAAGGTTTCCCGCGCTGGGTTCCGTTTGGTGACATCACCCATATGTGAGGACTACATCCTGCTGTCCTGGGATAACACCTATTACAAAGTAAGCAATTTTGCTTTCTCTGCTGCAGGAACTTGGCTGGGTGGTGAACCTAGCCAAGAGCAGTCTTCAGCCTACTCCATTGCTGGAATACCTTGGGGTTCTTTCTGCATGAAGCAGGACGAAGTGTTCCTGCCAGAAGCTTGAATTCAGAAGTTGCTGGTGCAGCTCCATCTGCTGATGAGCACTCTGTGCCTGACCGTATGATCTTACCTGTAGGTACTTTGCTTAATGACGGCGACCCTGGAAGTGGTACTATGGGCAAGGGTGCATATGTGTTCTCTTCAGCGCTGTGTGGCTACGTGCTACAGATAAGTGTTAGTCCAGTCCCTAGGCTAGTATTAATGCATTCTTGTCTGAGCTCCGTATTGGCTGAGTATTAAAATGGTTATCTGTTTTTAATCAAGGTTTTTGCTAGTCTGTCTACAGTTGCTTTTGAAGACTATACTGGCAGGCTGTGACATCAGTTTGCTCTGTCTCCATCTGCTGGTAGGGGAGCATAAATCCACATGTTCTGGATTCATGTGACTGACCTAAAGAAAAGGAAAAATATCAGGTAAGTAGTAATTTCTCATTAGAATTGCATGCCAATTTCAAAGAGCGTACTTCATGATTCCATGACGTGCATGTATACTATAGATGCTCTAGGTGGGTGGGTGTCTTGCTCTGTGAAGATGGAGGAATAGAGAGGAATAGAGATAGATGTCTGCATCCATGGCATTCTATGTCTGCATTCTATGCAAAAAAAATACACAACTTCATTTTCGACTCAAAGGCCCTTTTTTCTTACGTCTCCTCTCTAACCAAACCATCTCCTCTCACGATCCCAGACCACCAAGCGCTCAACAAAGCTAACGAGCTAGCCAACTACTTCAAGACAAAAATCACTAACCTTACCCATTCAATTACATCCAATAGCCCCACCTTAACACACCATCTAACAACAGTGCCGCAACAAAACACAAGCTTGGACTCATTCGAGCTCACTTCTTCACTGGAGATCGAAAATACACTCAAAAAACTAAAACCATCCTCACACCCATCAGACCCATTACCAACAAATCTCCTCATTGCCATACCAAACACCATCTCAAAACCAATAGCAGAAATTATCAACACATCCCTGTCTCAAGGCTCAGTTCCTAACCAGTTAAAATTGGCAATCCTGAAACCGTTACTGAAGAAACCAAATGCTTCTCCATCAGACCCAGCTAACTTCCGACCGATTGCAAACTTACCACTCATCGCCAAACTGATGGAAAAAATTGTCAACAAGCAACTGTCAGAATATCTGGAAGATCATAACATTCTATCCCCAGCTCAATATGGCTTCCGAAAACGACTAAACACCGAATCTCTCTTATTATCGCTCACTGATACCATCCTCGTGAACCTGGAGAAAAAACAATCTTACCTGCTGGTTCTACTTGATCTTTCTGCGGCGTTTGATACGGTAAAACATACTACACTTATAGACCAACTAACTAATATAGGGATCAAAGGCACAGCTCTCAAATGGTTTCACTCCTTCCTAAGCAACAGATTCTACAAAGTAAGGATAAACAACAAAGAATCGCATCCAATCCTTACAGAGCAAGGAGTCCCGCAAGGATCCTCACTTTCTCCCACCCTATTCAATATCTACCTCCTCCCACTCTGCCACCTACTCTCAAACCTCAAGCTTACCCATTACCTCTATGCAGACGACATTCAAATCCTTCTCCCGATTACAGAATCCCTTCAAAAAACCATCACTTACTGGAACGAATGCCTACAGCCCATTAAGGAATTACTCTCAAGCCTCAACCTAGTATTGAATGCCAATAAAACCGAAATGCTCATTGTCTCTCAGGATCCACTCACAATCTCTTCTAGCTTCTCTCTACCAAACGCTAATAACATGTTCTCACCGGACGTCAGAAACCTTGGAGCATGGCTTGACAATCATCTTAATCTAAAAAAGTTCGTAAACAATACCACGAAGGACTGCTTTTACAAACTGCAAGTCCTCAAAAAACTTAAACCCCTCCTTTATTTCTCCGACTTCAGGCTAGTACTTCAATCCATAATACTATCAAAGCTCGACTATTGCAACTCCCTGCTACTAGGTCTACCCAACAACACGATCAAACCATTACAGATGGTACAGAATTCTGCTGCCAGAATTCTAACAAGCACTAACAAAAAAGATCACATCACCCCAATCCTTAGTAATCTACATTGGCTTCCCATTAAACAAAGGATACTCTATAAGGTACTCACAATCATCCACAAAGCGACAAACAAAATAGCTCCCATCACGTTAAGCTTTCAACTCCAACCGCACACATCTTCCAGACCTATCAGAAGCGCTTACAAAG
Source organism: Rhinatrema bivittatum (assembly GCF_901001135.1). Taxonomy (NCBI): domain Eukaryota; kingdom Metazoa; phylum Chordata; class Amphibia; order Gymnophiona; family Rhinatrematidae; genus Rhinatrema; species Rhinatrema bivittatum. The sequence goes on from NC_042619.1 coordinate 148,991,718, forward strand.
GATCACTGCATGCCCAACAAGTAAAATCATCTCTGAGCAAAAGAGCGCTATCCTTAGCAGGCCCCCACCAGTGGAACATGCTCCCCCCAAATCTAAGACTTGAACCCAATCATCAAGAGTTCAAAAAAAGGCTAAAGACTCTTCTTTTCCAACAAGCCTTCCCAGACTCACAATCCTACCAAGACGGAAAGTCTTCCAAATAAGAAGTATCCCCTAATTATGGTCACCATACCAAGTCCTACCTTCAGGTCTCTGTAACTGGACAACAATCTTTGAGTTCTAAAAAAAATTAATCTTATTTATATTTTCCTCTGCAACTGGACTACAATTTCTAAGTTCAAAATTCATTTTATCTTATTATTTATATTAGGCATGGTTAATATGTCACTATATCCAAGTTAAATATTTAAATTATACAGTTTATATTACATAATTTTATTAATTACAAGTAAAACTATTCTATATTATTTATTATCATTATGTTAAATTGTCATCCAGTTATAATGTTCCATATGTACCACTGTTCTATGTAAAGCCCCCTTATCTCTGTTGGGCAGTTTATCGTTATATGTAAACCGGAGTGATTTATAGTCTCTATAAGAACATCGGTATATAAAAATTAAAAATAAATAAAAATAAATAAGGTGTCAGTAAATAGGTTTGCTGGGGGGGGGTAGGTAGTGAATGGGGGATATTCTTTATCACGTGCTCTGTCCCCTTCTCCTTGTCCCTCTTCTTTCCCTATGTGTGTGGAGGTGATTTAGGTGAGATATATGTGGAGCTCGTAGTGGTATAAGGGGCATGATGGGAGTGGTGTAGATGTAATGTAAGTGTGTGTGTCATTTAGTTTACTTTATTTAATTGATGAATCACTAGTTATTACACTGGTAAAACAAACCAATGTACAATAAATAAACTTGACAGAATTTAAAAACATAAAATTACAGTAATAAAACAGATATAAATATTAACTGAATAATAACCAAAAATAAATAAATATAAATACAATAGCTTATAATAAGTAATAAACTGATCAAGCAATTTTAAAACAAATAGCTGTAAAGGTAAAATAGCAAACCAACAGTAACCATAATTTATTTATTTATTTTTATTTAAAAACGTTTCTATACCATCGCTAAGTTATATACCATCGCAATGGTTTACAAATAGGCACATAGACTAAGGTTAGTAAATCTAGGATATCGTACATTCTATCAGGTGCCAATAAAATTTGGTTACAATTTATGGAGAGTGTTATGTTCGGGCTTGTGGATCCTTGGCCGACGAGAGGATGGTATACCTTCCGGACAGTCCGTAGGCTCTCTCGTTGGGTGGCGAGGCAGGACAGGAGGTAGGACCAGTCGACCCTTGGCACTGGAGGCTGAGGTGAACACAGAGGCGATGAGGAGTCGGGACAAGGTGCTGTGTCTTCACCACTGGTGGTCTGCGGTCCCCCCAGGAGGAGCCTGTAGGGACCCGACCGCTGGGACTTAGGTGGACCTCGAAAGGTCAGGCAACGGTGCAAAGGCCAACTGGAGCTTCGCCCTGGAAGCCCGCGGTCCCCCCAGGAGGAGCCCGTAGGGACCCGGGCCACTGGGACTTAGGTGGGCCCTTGGAGACAGAGTCTTGAAGAAGTCCTAGGTCGAATACCAGAGGGTCAACGCTCACCAGTCCAACGTCGAGTGCCAGAGAATCACCGCTTGCCAAGCCAAGGTCAGGAGCCAGAGAATCACCGTCAGCCAATCCGAAGTCAGGAGCCAGAGAATCACCGTCAGCCAATCCGAAGTCAGGAACCAGAGAATCACCGTAAGCCAATCCGGTCAGGAACCAGAGAACACCACGACGTAACAGGAGCAAGAAGCAGGAACTCACTGAGGCAAGCAGACTCAAACAACACTCGCAAGAGACGTTGCCAAGTCAAGGAATGAGCAGAGGAAGCCTCCCTATATACTTCCTCTGCTCTGGATCATTGGAAGCAGGTGAGTCTAGTTAAAGGGACCAGGTCCCTTTAAATGCAAATGAGTTGATGGCGACCATCTTGGATCCCATGGCGGCGGCCATCTTGGATCTCCCCGGTGGAGGAGAGACGCCGCTGGGGGAAGCAGGACGGCTTCCCCTGCAGCGGGCAGCACAGGCCCGAGTCGGAGCCCTCCCCCGGGGCTTTCATGGCGCTGAGAGTCAGGTAGGGGGACGCAGTCATGGGGCGCCACGGCCGCGGAGCACAACAGAGAGTAAATCAATCAAATAAATTGGAATAGATTTGAGAGAAAAGGAAGCCTTTGAGGGCCTTTCTAAATTTAAGGAAACATTTTTCCTACTTACAAGGCTAGAGGAAAAGAATTCCAAATACTTGGTGAGAGAAATGAAAAACTGGTTTTGTTTTTTCGAGCCTGACTTATCTTGGTGATGGCAGCGTCATAAATTCTTGTTGGGAAAATAAGGTCTAATAAGATTGGCAAGATATAGTAGGTTGTCCCATCTAAAAGCCTTAAAAGTTAAGCACCTGTTTTTAAAAACAATTCGAGCTGAAAGTGGTAAACAGTGAAGCTCTTGAAAAAGAGGTGGTCTTCCAATCATATTTTTTCCCCCAAAATTAGTTTTTCTGCTGTTTTGTGCAACTTGCAAACTTTTGATTTGGATAGAGGAAAGGCCATGGAAAAGAGTGTTACAATAGTCATTTCGACTAAGAATGAGCAAGTGTACTAGAGTCTTCTAATCATTTAGACAGAGATAGACAGATTTTAAAAGGCCTGCGCGCGTAAACCCTAGTATGCGCACAAGTGTCAGGCCTTGTCAAAGGGGCAGGCCGCTGTCCCGGGGAAGCGTGCACCGGCAGCCGGATGGCATGTGTAAATTCCTTCTGCTCCCGAGGAGCATCAAGTAATGAAATAAAATTCAGGGCGGGTAGGAAGGAGAGGGGAAGGAAGGTTAGGCAGGGGGTTAGGGAAGTGGGGAAGATCCGAATGCATCGCCACATGGAGTTTGCATAAAATCACCTCCCCTTGCGTGCCGCCTGCACATATACACGCGGTTATCGATTTTTATAACATGCGTGCGTGAGCATGTTATAAAATCTACCCCAAAGTGTTAATCTTCAGTTAAGTCGCAAGAAAAAATAGGCAGATTGCACAGATGGGAAATTTGTGCTGAAAAATTTAAAAGAGAGACTAGGTGAACTCCTAAAGTGATAACAGCTTCTTTCACTTGAATCGGGAATCAAGTGAAAGGAAGAGCATGGAAGAGAGGGAATCAGGGCATTGCTTGCCGACAAACCAAGGGGCTTCAGATTTGGCAGGGTTTGCTTTTAACTTAAAATGCTTTAGCTATCTGGCAATTTCTGACAGTTATTAAAATCAGTTAAAAGAGCAGAGGATGGTGTAGGTTGGGGAGTGTATTAGGAAAGGGGGGCCCTGGGAAACCTCATCTTTTTACTGCTGAACTGATTCTGCTAGCCCTGGCCCTACTGTTGGTTTTATCTTGCTAACCCTGGTGCTGCACTGATCATGTCCCCCTGGTTCCACTGTCCGAGGTCTTCTGTCTTGGCATGCTAGTCTATCCCTCTTCTTTGGGTGAGTGTTGCTGCACATGCACATATATTCTGAATGTCAGATTTAATGCATTCAGAACACTCATACCTACTAGTAGCTGATGGTCTTAATAAAAGATTTGTTTATCATCTGCATATTGGCACGTGCTGCCATCTTATTATTCTCTTCCTGATAAAGGTCTAGTAAGGAATAGAACATTTCTCTCTAGGGTTGATGATGCTCTTTTTGTCATTGTGTTAATGTAGGAATGCAGTGAGGTTTAGCATAATAATTATATACTCCAACTGTTAACCACTATTCATAAAGAGCATTATTATCTCAGCACATTTGCACTGTAATAATATGTGTAATGAACAGAGGCTTACTGCAACCTTCTGTACTCAAATTATGTTCATTCTTTTGTTGAGCCAGCATTTAAAAAACTGATGCTGTATTGCCCCGAAATATTAATATTGGTTTGATACCCTTAATTCATTTTATTGTAATAAAGAAACATACCTTTCTTTGCACCTTTTGGAAGAGCTATTCATTTCCTGTCTATGTATCTGGTGATCACTGAGATGCTTGTAGTGGTGTTTTTTTGTTTTTTCTTTGAGTGTAATTATATATCTTTTTTGTGTCCTTGGATACAGCGATGACTAAGGCTCCTGAGTTACTGTGGCTGCTCCTGGGTAGATGAGGTGGCTAAAGTTAAGAAATTCTGCAGCACAGTTTTTAAGATTGTGTAGCACTTTGGAGACAAATTTACATACATGAATTATATATTACTTAATATGTACAAATACTGGTTTTTAATGTTTAAAGATTTCAATTTAAAAAACAAACTAAATAGTTAAACATTTTGTTATGTACCTGGATTATCTTTCCTTTATCTTTTCTTTTCTTTTTTTTTGGCCAGGCAGTTTCATCCAGCATCTTTAGGTTTTTGGTTAAATCAGACCTAGCCACGGTTGAGCTACAGCACCATGGATCTTTGTTTACAACCAGTGGAGGCTTTTTAAATTTTCCCCTTACTTTTATATCCCCCTCCCAACTTAGACCTTTCATCACGGTGACACTTCTTAGCCAGGAGCAGCAAACTATAGATTCCTCTAGAATTTGGCTAACATGGAACCTCAGTATGTTCACTACATTCTGTAAAAACAACCAAGGAGATGAAAATGTCCCTTTAATAGTGGCTGGAACCTGGTGTCCTGTCAATGGGTGCCACTCTTTGAGCTTTACCTCATCTCCTTTATCAGAGAGTGGGGCACACACATAGGCTCCTTCGAAACTAAAGGGACTTGGTTGATAATAGAGCATCTGTTCCAGATCAATTTCTTAGACCTTTGAGCCTTTTGGCACGCATTGCAACTTCAGAGATTTTGAAATGTAAATGTTCTATGTGAACAAGGGGGAACAGGTTTCTAGACCCTCTGCTAGGAATCTCAGAGAATTTAGGAGTTGGCTGTCAGTCACAGAGCTTTTCTTCAAGCAGTTTATCTTCTCAGAGTCTCCAACTTGCTGATGGATCGCCTCAGTAGCGTTTTTCAACCACACAGATAGTCTCTGTTCCAAAGTGTGGCAAATAGGCTATGTGACCTTTGGGGTTGACCATAAATTGACATGTTTGCATCAAAAGAAACAGGAACATCATCAGATTTTACTCCATTCTTCAGAGCAAGTTCAGAATTGCTCTGGATGCCTTTCTGCTCAAGTGAGAAGCAAACCTGCTGTTTGTTTTCCTCTTCTGTTGGTGGCAAGGATGGTGCAGAAGGTACTCAAGGACTGGACACATCTTATTCTCATTGCTTGACTTGACCTAGACAAGTGTGGTTCTCATATTTCATCAAGTTGTTAGTCTGTTTTCCGATTCCTCTGGGATCTGACCTGGCCCTGCTGACTGGAGAGGAAGGTTGTCTGTGTTCTCTGAACCTCCCGTCCTTCAACTTGATGGCATGGATTTTGAATGCTCAGTAGTTCCTCATTGTCATTAAGGAAGTTGAGGACATAATAATTTTGGATAGGAATCTGTCTACCAGGAGAATGCGCAGCTTTAGATGGAAGTGTTTCTTATCTTGCTGTCGAACAGGTTCTCTGAACCTGTTTATCCGTACCCCAAAGATCTGCTTCAGTACGATCTCCCTCTCTTCTGTGGATCTTAGTACATTATTGGTCAAAGTGCATCTAAGTGCCATTGTTGCTTACCAAGTGGATGGGAAGCTGATCTTCATCCGTCCTTTGGTAGTGAAGTTCATGGAGAGCTTATGGCATACAAAACCGCATGTTACAAAACCACCTGTACCATGGATCTCAGTGTCATCCTAGCACAACTTCGAGCTGCTGGTGTTGGCTCCCTGAGTTTCTTACATGGTGTTTTTTGTTACTATCATTTATGTTAGAAACATTAGCAAGCTATAAGCATTGGTGCCATTTTTCCGTACTTGCAGTTTTTCGCAATTGGGTGGTGCTCTGCACTCACTTTAAGTTTCTGCCTAAAGTGGTTTCTGTATTTAATTTGAGTTAAGCCATTGTTTTGCTCATATTCTACCCAAAAAAGAAATAAAGGTCCTCCATTCACTGGTTTGTATTATGGCCTTGCCCTATTACCTGAGGAGAACCCAACCACATCAACAGGCTTCTTAACTATTCTTGTTCTGTGATCTTAACAGACTGACATAGATTGTCTAAGTGGCTAGCAGAATGTAGAGCAGATTGTTATGCGCTGGCTGGCATTCGAATTAGAGACTCTGTCAAGGCTGATCAAGCAAGATCCAAGGCTACATTAGTAGCTCACCTAAGATGTGTCTCCATTGAAGACTTCTCAAAGCTGCAAATTAGTCATCAGTACACGCTTTCACATCCCACTACTGTCTGGACAGTCTCTCAAGCAGTGAACAGTAACTTTGGGCAAGCAGTTTTGTTCATCCTGTTCACCCAGTAGTCCATTCTTCACAGGGAGTCCTTGCCATTTTTTCCATCACAGAACCCTCAGCTTGGGTCTCCCCATGTGTCATAGCTAATTCAGCCCTGCTTGTCGATGGAGAAGGCAAATTTGCTTACTGTAAATGGGGGTCTCCATAGAGAGCAGGATGAATTAGCTATGCGTAATACCTACCCGTTTCTCTAGAGAATTGGTTACTTATCTAAAGCTAAGCTTACAATCAACTGAGGGGCTCATAAGGCAATGCATGTGTGGAAACTCCCACACATGCTCTGTAGTAAATCCTTAATGAGCTAGGGAGATGGGTCTGTTTGTTGCCATCAGATGATATCACCACTTGTCTTGGCTAATTCATCCTGCTGTCTCTGCAGAACCCCATTTATTGCAAGCAAACTTGCTGAATACATTCACACTATATAATGTTTAAGTAAAATGGGCAGAATAAAACAAAATGCCTTCATTGACAGCTTAGGGGTCATTTAGCCAATTATTAAAAACTAGTGATCAAACCAGTTTTGTTGCATTTGGCCATAAGCAAATGGTATAAACATCATATAACCTATCTACCCTTTGGGATCTTGTCAGGTACTTGTGACCTGGAAACAAGGTACTGGGCTTGATGGCTCTTTGGTCTGACCCAGTATGGCAAATCTTATGTACTTATATCTTTTGGTGGATTTGTGCCAGAAGAAATGTGAAAACTGTACATTGCTTCACTTTTGTATACTTCTCTGTCATGCTCCTGTTCTCTTATATTGTTAAATTTCCTGTCTCTCCACTGCTTTATCTTCCAGTATTGTTCTTGCTCCTAAAATCTGGAAATCCCTCTCTCCTCCTTTTGTTTGACTGATTCTTTCTCTTTTTATAAATGTTTTATAAATGTTTAAAAACATTTTTATCCCTTGCCTTTGATTCTCCATTATTCTTAACTGAATTGTTGACAGACAATCCAAGGAATAAATTCACAAAAAATGGGGCTCTTTGAATGGAAAGAAGACTCTGGAATTGAGAGGTCACAGGATAAGGGTGAAAGGCAGTAGACTTGGGAAATATTTCTTTAAAGGAAAGATGGTTGACACATGGACCAGCCTCCCTCGTGTAGGTGATGAAGTCGAGGAAGTATCAGAATGCAAGAAAACATGGGCCAAGCACAGAGGATCTCTGAGAAGAGAGGAAGGCACTATAAAGTTGAAAAGGAGATGTGAATAGACAGACCAAATAGCTGTATGGTCTTTTCCTGTCGTCATGTTCTGTGTTTCTATGTTTCAATCAAACTCGTAGTGTCTCTTTGCTCTTTCTATCCTGTTCCCAACATCCACTCTAGTGTGTTGTTGCTTTTTCACAGTTTTGTGCAACCTGTTCACACAGTAGTCCACTCTTCATAGGGACTCCAGGCACCTTTTTCCACTACACAACTCTCAGCTTGGGTCTCCCCATGTGTTATGGCTAATTCAGTCCTGCTTGTCGATGGAGAAAGCAAGTTTGCTTACCGTAAATGGGTGGGTCTCCAGAGAGAGTAGGATGAATTAGCCATGCTTAATACCTGCCCGTTTCCTAGAATTTGGGGATAAATTTACATACAAACCACTACATGAAACAAAACTACATTGTATTGCAATGCTTAGCACATGCAAATGACAAGGAATTTGGGGGTGGGGGAGAAGAGGAAAGGGTGGAATTAATGTAGGTGTGCAAGCTATTCAGGTGATACAACCAAAAACAATGAAAAGAGAGGATACCTGAAGAAGGGTGTGTGTGTGGAGGGGGGGGGGGGACCCTCTGTAATCTTGAAAGCTGATATACTACATCATTTTTGTTGGTTCAGTAAAAGCTGTCACAATCTACAAAGATTCAAGGAGAGTACCATAGTCTTTAGTAGGCATCAGGATTAGACAAGAGTGCAAGGAAAATACTGGGAAAGCTTCACTTTGTACAGAGGATCCTTTGTTGGCGAGACTTCCTATGTATTAGATTTGGTTCTTTGTCTGTTTGTTGGCTCAAATAGATTTATTAAAAAAAATGAAATGCAAATTTAACTATCGTCACTGATGATGGGTAATTTGTGTAGTGCAAATACAGCAGTTCATTTTTTTAGAGCCTGTCCATACTTGCACTAACAACATTTAATAATACCTTGTCTAGAAATGACAGTTTTCATATAGGGATGAAAACGGATATAGAAAAGTCACGCTCATTTGAAAACAAGAGCATGGAAACTGATTCTGAAAACCTTTGCAAAAAGATACATGTGAACTATCTACCCTAGCAAGTACAGGAGCAATTGACAAAATGTACAAAGAAACAATCTGGTCAGAAAAATTACTTAGTCATATGCCTCAGGAGGTGAAATTTTGCATTCAAACTAATGATTTGGGTCAGTGAGGCAAATCCTCAGCTTTCTGTCGACTAAGATTTAGTGATTGAAGTAGAAGTCAGCTACTTTACAGGAGGAGGCAGGATGTATAGGAAAGGAAACAGACAAAGGCAACTCATCCTCAGGAGAGACTAACATGCCAGAGAGGACAACGTTGCAATGCTGTTTTCCAAGATAATTTCCTACAGTAAATTCTGCACAGATTTTTATCATTTTGCAAATTAGTGAAAGTTAAGAGTCTAACCTACAGACACAGGAAATGAGATAAAACCAGAACAGCTTTGAATTTACTTTTGTTCACTGACAAGAATGATATCAAGCTAGCACAGCAGAAATGAGAGAACTGGGCATGCATCCCTATAGTAATGTTTTTCCATATCTAAGTGACGAACATTTGAGCACGAGCAGAACAAACGAGTTCTCCCAGAGAAGCACCGAATGCGGAATGTTTTATCAAGCACAGCACCAAGTAAAAGCTAACAAAAAGTAGTTTTTCATAGGTTCTCTGGCAGTTTAGCTTCTAGGAACCGAACAGCTTGTAATACTTTAAAAGCAAATGCTGATGTAACAGTTTACATTCTGGCTATTCTACACTCTCCATTTCATTAAAACCAGTATATATGTATTTTTAAATCTGAACATCCAACAGTTCCTCCATTTTAGCTCCTATCTGCCTCAATTACTGATACCTATCTTGACTGCTCTTCTCTGCTTTCACCTCTTATTAACTCTATTTTTCAAAATATCAGCTTGCCTTTTTCTTGGCATTATGGTTTCCTCTTTTGGTTGTACTTATTTGTATATTTTTCATTTATTTCCCTAAAATATTTTCTATTTCACACAATTTTTTTAAAATAAAATGTATTCACCTTTAATCAACCATACATAGTGGTGTAATAAAATTTTGTACTGCACATCTGCTTTTCGCTCATGTTTTATGAACTTGATTTTTTGGGGGCATGGCATATTCATGTTTTACTGAATATCAACTGTGGTAAAAAAAAAAATATATATATTTAGCATAGCTTACAAAAATACATTTGTGTCGTGTAAGAGGAGATGCCACTGCAAATGTTCCATTCATTAACATTTCCAGTTTAGCCCATGGATATACTGCTGATGAAAAATTAACGAAAATAAATGTGGTCCTTTGGTGCTGATCCTGGAAACCTGAGAGTCTAGAATTTACGTCTGCCTCACACAGAAGTAACTCTGGCTAGGACAGCTGTTGTACAGCATGGTCCCATTAATTTCTGTGGCAATTTAGCATTTCCCATAATTTTTCAAAGATGTTTTCTTTTGTTCTATCCTTGCCTCATATCCTACAATAGCTTAAAAAAATAAAAAATTGACTGTAAGAAAAGTATAGTGTTGGCTATCACGTAGCAGTGGCATCCTGTGGCCAAACCTATGGTCCATGTTAGGTTCCAGAGTGAGCTGTGGTTCACATGGTCCCTGGATGAGGTTTGTTACTACTGTTCTCTCTAAGCTGTGTGTGTGCATGTTCATAGAGGTCATGAACCCCATGCCTCCAGCAAAGCATAGCCTGCACAAGAAATCCCAATATTATATGCATTGCAGTGAAAACATTTGAACTTGACTTATAAAAAATTGCACAAAAAGAAAATGTTTGTGCATTCAGTTTTTTAAAAATTTGAGGGAACATTGTTTGTCCCTGAGAAGGCTGGGTTGAGTTGGGACAGCAATATAGACTTAGGCTTTTTCTGATTGAGTTGGAAGCCCAAAAAAGTAGGGGGAAACTTGCCATGCAAATAAATAAAATCTAGACAATAAAATATTTTCCCTTTTTCTGGCGTTTCAAACTGTCTTTCAGTTTCGTTTTAGGGATGCTTACCTTTTACTGTCTGTTTATTCTGCTTCTTAAGATGTCTAGAACAGGGCTTCCCAAACTTTTAGCTAATGTATTTTTTTTTATTTTTTATTTATTCAACGTTTTTATATACCGACATTCGTTAATAACATCACATCGGCTACCATTAAACAGAAATGCAGTCACAATGGCTTTATAGTAGAACTAATTATGAAACTGGGGAGTGGGGAGCACATTAACAAGGATCTACTAAGAGGGTGAGCTAAGGGGGGAATCTATAATTGAGGATAGAAGTTATAAAGTACAATATTTGTTATTACATATTTACATTACATATTTACAATGTTGACCCTATCTTAGCATTTGAAAATTCACATAGCTGCTGAAGACAACCAAAACAAATTAGCAGGGGAGCAGTCCCCCTCTAGCAATCACTCCCCTCTTGCCTTCCCCACATTCCAGCTGATTTCCTCTCTCAACCTCCATCCTCCATTCTTGTCTCGCAGTTTCCACTCCTCTCAACTGCTATTTCTCCAGCTGATCCCCTCTTACACTCCCCATCTCTCATCTTTCCAGCCTATTCCTTCTTTCTCATCCCTACAGCTATTTTCTCACCCCAGCTGAACCTTTCTCACACCAAGTCCTCTTTTTATAACTCCTAACTGATCCTTTGAGATCTTATCACACTCATCCCCATTCCTTCTTTTTCACCTTCTAGTCTTACCACCTCCTCTCCAGCCCTTTTGTTGCATCCTTCACCAACTGATTGCCACTCACCACCCAGTTCCTCTTACATTACCCAATCAATCTTATTATTCTCGTTCTTATCCTAGTCAGTCAATCCTCTCACCTCCTCCACATTCAAACCCTCTCTAGTTAAACCTTCTTCAAACCTCTCCCTCCAGCAGCTTCCTCTTCTGAAATTGTCTGCCAGCTGATTTAGCCCTTAAACCACTTCTGTATCTTAACCCTCCCTTCAAACAGCTTCTCCTCCAAACATCCTCCTGGCCAGAGTCAACAGCATCGTTTTTATTTTGGTCCCAGGCCAATGATGGACGATGACTGGTGGAAAGAGAGGGCAGATTGATGAATGGGGCAACATTTTTCTCATGCGTAGGTTCAGTGATGGTTGAGGATAGAGGAGCAGAGGCAAGCCCCACTGGTCCATGCACAATCAGCCCCCTCCTCATTGTCTGACTGAGCTGCAAGTGGCAGCTGCTGATGCCTGAAATTTTTGTGACCCCATTTTGGAAAGCATTCATCTAGAATATGTCTTAATGAAATACTTTCTCTTCTTCTTCCTCAACTTCACCTTTCTTTCATGATAAATAACCTTTCTTTAGAAAATCTGTAATATATACATTTTTATTAACCACACTGTAAACATCAATAGGGTGGGGATTGAATGACTCAGTTGCATGGTCACAATGTTTCAGAACCTTTAACAGCTAGACACACGTTCAAAACCCAGTAAAGGTGGCCTGTCTGAAAAGAGATGGTAGTTGTAGTCAGTATCGATGTTAATCACAAAACAGAAGCACAATCCCCTCACTATTAACAATATCCAAACAAAGAGAGGAAACAATTAATTTATCAGCAACCAGTAGTGAAAAGATTATTTAACAAAAGGGACAACGTCATCAGACTTTAGTGCTACACTTTTAATCCACTGTCTCTCGCCACGCAATGGGCCGCAAACAGCATCAGCCGCTTATAGGCACTATAATGTAATCACTTGACGTTGTACCCCCAACCTTTAACCACCCGTTTACCCATCTCATCAACCCCAATTTTCACATACCAAAAACAATTTTTATTATTTTTATTAAAACTGACATATTTGTATTAAAAAAATACTTAGCTCCCACTGTAGCGTTCCAAACACTGCCCCAACACGGACCATGTTTCGGCTGTCACCAATCTTCGTCAGGGGACACCTCATATCAGCATATAATCCAGACGCCTCCTTTACCCATGCTTTTATCCTAAGATAAACACACCATTAAAAACATTCTCACCAAATAACCCATTCACACACCATAAATTAAATACCATGTGTACCTGCCCACTATCCATTATATTACTTACTCTAACAAGAAAGATATGTAAAAATCGATTTTACATTCAAACGTTCTTTTTATCTATACTCCCTTCCATTCTCTTATACAAGTCCTTAATCAGGTACTTATCTTTTAATGCAAATTACTGCCGCTGTTGGTGTGTTCTGAACGCGACCCGCCCGACCAATGCCTGCTTCAGGGGCCTCTGGGAAAAATCAGCTGTTGTATCTAAATATGGGTCCACCAACAATAAAGCACATATAATTTTAAAACTTTTTCTAAAATCTCTTTTACCCCATTTATTACTACATCTATAACCCACTACCCAGGTATATAGTACTTACTTATTCCTCATGTAAAACTTCTTAATGTGAGCGGCACCTTCATGTGTAAATCTGGCATCTCTCCCTATTCGCGCACTCATATAGCCCTCTTTCCCCACTTTTGGCCAATCACGTTTGTCTCCTGTGAGACTAGGGTGCCCTTCAATCATGTGATCTGATGACATCACTCGAGATTATTTTATTTTTTCATTTTTTCTTTTTTTCTGCCCGATCGGGGTAATTAGGTAGTTTTGGATCACAAGTTGTGAAGTTATATGGATTTCTACAAAAAAAGGGTAGCAAAGATGAATAGGAGAAGTAGAAAAAAAGCAGAAAAAATGAAAAAATAAAATAATCACTATTACAGAGCAGGGGAAAGCTATAAAAAAATGTTTAAATATTTCCAGCTAGCAATTTTATTTGTCAGAAACAGTGATAAGAAATGGAGGTTATACAGATTCAGGCAAGATCTTGAGACCAAGAAAAATCTCTCAGTGAAATGCCTGAAAACTGATCAGATTTGCAAAACAAAACTCACAGAACACTGCAAACGACCTGCTGAAATGTTTAGCTGACGCTGGAGTAGTTGTCCACAGGTACACAGTACAATGTTGCTCACACTACAATTTCAGAAGGAGAGTTATCAGAAATAAAACCTTTTCTGTGACCTCATCACAAAATTCATCATCTAAAGTATGCAAAACAAAACCTTGATATGACTGAAAGTTTTTGGAAGAATACTTTGGACTGGTGAAATGAAAATTGAACTGTTCAGCCACAATCACCCAAGATATGATAATTCCATTTCCCAAGAATGTTTTTGACAGTTTAAATTACTAGCTGGAAGTGTTTAGAGATTTTTTTTCGTTTCCTCTGCTTTGTAAGAGTAAATTACAGTATCTTAATTTTTAAATGCTCAGACTGTATTTACTTAAATAGTGTTGATTTATGTTTAATTGTTGGTTAGAAAGCTTCTTTATGTATATGAAAAAGAAAAACAAATCTTCTGAAATGACTTGAATTCATTCATGGTGAACTCTGTTTTCTTTATCATATGGTAGTAATAGAGTGGCAGTTGAATCATGACATTCTATGTACAAATCATGAAATATCTGCCACCATTCTAAAACTCTGCATGTAAAGAAAAACAATTCTCTCTAGAAACATTTCTGTGTCTTCCTTAACAGTCATATTTTATCACAGACTGTCTTGTACCTTTTCCCTGTTCTGCGATGTTACCCTGCCTTTCTATTCAATTTTGGTATTCAGTAGAAGTATAGTGCATAATCAGTGGTACTTTGACAAGCTTGTCAGCAGTATTTGTGCTGTTCTGCCTCTAGCATTCCAGTGTATGTGGGTTTGTTGTTGGTCTGCAGTATCTTCATTCTCAAAGATAGACATCCAGGCAGCTGCTTTATAAACCTTACAGCAGAGGTTGGTATATTCCTTTTGTCAGGCATTAGCTGCTATCTTTCTTATCTTACATTGTCAAATGTTTGGGGGGAGTTGGATGCAATTTTCAACTCATCATTAAAAAGTGAGCACAGTTCTTGTATGGTGGCTACAGAATCAATTGCTTAAAAAATAATCATATTTTAGTAGTCCTAATAATGATATGACATTTACTATCCTTTCACATCAGATATTGCTAACTGTATTTTAGCAATAGAATCTTTGTCATAGAATGTAACTGGAGTAGCTAAATTGTTATTAAATCCCTTGAACTAATGTTGTTTGCAATATAATATATTTTTAAATCTTTTTTTTTAAACAGAGTTTATCAAAGCATAGTAGAAGCAACATTGGAACAGAAGGTGGCCCACCTCCATTTGTGCCTTTTGGGCAGGTAAGGCAAATTTTTCTAGCTAATCTTTACTGTTATAGTATGATATATATTGAATTTTTGAATTAAAAATATTTCAGAAAATCATATTTATTAAGGAATAATATTTATATAGTGTTATCAATCTGTACTTGTGTAAACAATAATGGTTGCAATATTCTTGCTACATAAAAGTCAGATAAGTTTGAACATAAGTGGTTAAGTGCTCAAGGTCACACAGTAAACATTGCTTAGAGAAATGAAATGTTTCTAGTTCTGTGCTATAGCAGCTACATTAATGGGTTGATATACCAAAGTGTTTATCAAGCGCTATGTACAGAAGCATTACTATGTTGTGAGAAGTGGGCTGAGTGGTGTCATAGAACACACACACATAATCTTGAAAAAGCAAAAATTAGTTTACTAAATATTGTAAAAATTGGTAGAAAATTGTATAATCAGTAATAAGCACACAGCATCACCTTAAGCATTGCATAGATTAATCAAGACAAATAGTTATTGCAATAACAAAGATAGAAATAAAGAAAAGTTTATATAGGAAATATTTTCCTCATAGGCCTTCCTTTCTCTGAGATAGTATCTTCTCAAGAAACAGAAGGCTGTTTGATGCTGTAGTCCATAAAATGGCTACTTGCTCATGTCCATGGCTCATCTAATGTAATGCCAAATGTAATTCCATATATTCTGAATTTTCTCTGGCTTTAATCCAGCATCTGCAAGTGTTAAGGTTGGAGTGGGACCACCACCACTCTTCTCCAATCTTTTGGCACTATTCCTGTTTCCAGGAATCTATTGAATAGGTCATGCAGCAAACCCACCAGCTCATCTCTGAGCTCCCTCAGAATCCTGGGATGAACTTCATCCGGCCTCATGGCCTTATTGTACTTTGTTTCCTAGCTCTTCCATACATTCTCTTCTATAAATGGAATTTCATCTACTCCATCTCCACCTAAGGTCTTGTCAACCAGCAAAGGTCCTTCTCCAGGATCTTCTTTAGTGAACACCGAACTGCAGTATTTGTTTAATATTTCCGCCATTTCTTTATCTTTATCCACACATTGATCATTGTCACCTTTCAATTTCATAACAACACTTTGGATCTTTCTCTGATGTATCCGAAAAATGATTTGTCACTTCTTGTTACCTCTTTGGCAATCCTTTCTTCTACCTGACTTTTAGCTTTCTTGATTTCCTTCTTTGACTTCCCTGTGTTCCTCATTTTGGGATCCTTTATATTTCTTGAATGCTGTTCTTTTTGCTATTATTTTGTCTGCCACTTCCTTTGAGATCCAGATCGGTTTCTTATTTCTTTTACATTTGTTCACTCTTCTAACAAATAGATTTGTTGCCTTTGTAATTGCTTCTTTTAGTTTTCTGTCTTGTTTTGTTGCACTTCCTAGTCGCATTTTCTGCTTTTTTTGAGTTGATTGATTTTGTTATTTTCTTCTCCCACTTTCTGTATTGCTTGGAGGTGACATGTCAGTTTTATTTATTTATATTTATGGTGATGGTTTTAGTAAAGATAGCACATGCAACAATTATCCTATACATCGCATAGAGAAGTTCCCGGTTCTTCAAATGAAACCATAGAGTTGATAATGGTCCCCTGAGGAAACCACCTCGGTGAAACGAAAGCTTGTCGTCGGGAATGTACAACAATAAAGAGGAAATTTATGAACAAATAAAGAACATGAAAGGGAACCAAGAGGGAGATAAGTTGATAATTGTTGGTTAAATAAAAACTGATAAATGTAATGCATATAAAATTTGGAGCTATCTGATTGTAATATTGTTTGGTAAACGGTATATGGATGTATTTTAATATATTAGCATAGGTGAATTGTTGTATTAGAATTAGGTGCAATATTTGTTTGTATAATATGATTGAGCATGTGTGAATGTGGTGTGAGTGATGGGGTGATGTTTTAAAGTGTATAATTTGAATAATGAAATTGTATTAGATTTAAAGATTTAAAAACAATAAATGAGATAAATAATACACAGGTATTTAGATATTATTTATGTCAGTTTTATTGGCCATATCCTGCCACCCCCATTCTTTAGATGTCTGATAAATATATGATCTGAATTTCTCACTTAACATCCTCCTCCTTGCTACAGACAAATGCAGGCCATCCTTTCCATGAAGCTTTTTATTGCTTCATACATGGTCCTAGCCTGCAATATATCCAAAGCCACTTTCTGTACACCAGGTTTTGAGCCAGGAATTAAAATTATCTATATGGCATAACTTTTTTTTCACCTTTCCATGAACAGGTAGTACTTCCGAAAAGGCAATAGTCTTATCAGTGTGTTTTAGGTGTCATAGCTGACTTTGTTAACAGTGATATAAGATCTATCCCATCTGCAAGATTTCTCTCTAGAGCAAACCACTGAGACATCTCATCTCTATATAATCACGTAAATACCCCCATTAGGCGAGCAGCCCAGAAATAAGCCTGGTCTCCACAGTGCAAAGACTCACCCTCGCAAGCTTTTCCTCCCAGAGAAAATGTATGAACAAACTATTAACCAAAGCAAAAATTACTGCTTGGTAGGAAACAAGGCACTTGCTGAAATAAATAAAATAAATGATGGAGTACTTTCATCTTCACAACCTTAACTTTCCCTCCCTATGATAGATAATGGCCCTTCCATTCCCATAAATCTTGCCTAATCTTAGTAAATACTGGAGCATAGTTCAGCTTATATAGATTCCCCATATTTCCAGTTAACAGATACTCAAATACTTAAATAAGACGTCACCTTTTTGAAGGGAGCAAAACAGCCAGGAGTATCTCCAGCCTCACGTGCCAGTGGAAAACACCTCAGACTTATGATAGTTAACTCTATAACCAGCCATCGACCTAACTCCCTCTAGTGCAGTAAGTAGCCACAGGCCAAATCTCTCAGGGTTAGCCAAAAATAGTAAAACATCATCAGCATATAAGAAAGCGAGGTGATGTCTACCACCCATACTTATGCCTTGTATCCTTGGGTCAGCTCACAAGTTTATGGTAAGAACTTCAACTGCCAGATCAAAGAGCAATGGCTATAGAGGGCACCCCTGTCTAGTTCACTTCTCGATGGGGAAAATTCCTGAGAGATACCCATTAGTGAGAATCCTAGCCTTAGAATACGCATACAATGCATGTATCCAGCCACAAAACTGCTCAAGGAATATGTATTTCTTGAGGGCCGCAAATAAAAAATGGCCAGCTTAACCTATCAAAGGCCGTTTCAGCATCCAAGCTTACTACCAGCCCTGGGATCTTATCTCTCTTTGCCAATCCAATATATTAAACAATCTCCTAGTATTATTAAAGGAGGTTCAACCCTTAATAAAGCCTGCTTGATCAGCTCCAACTAAGAACCCCATATAGGCCTCCATCCTGATTTGTAAGACCTTTGCCAGAATCTTCACATCTGTATTCAGCAAATTTATGGGCCTCAAAACTATCCTACCCAGGCTTATACAACAAAACAATATGAATATGCTTTTGTTCTTTATAGTTACAGGAGTTATATTAGGCACTCCGGAGTTCCGTTATTTATGTTAAGCCTGTTGCTATCATCTGTTTACTTCCTGTAAAGCGTGTTGTATGTAAAGCCTGTTGCTAATTTATTGTTTACTGTAAACCGAGGTGATGTATATTTTTACGTGCCGCGGTATATAAGAATCACTAAATAAATAAATAATAATATCAGTTAGATTAACGGTCTGATCAGGATGTAATTGTAGGTGATCACATACATATTTAAGTGGGCACATTAGCTCTGATATGAAACATTTATAAAAATCCACCGGATATCCGTCCGGGCCTGGACCTTTGTTGCCCTGCAGATGAAGAACAGCCTCCCGCAACTTCATAGTTGTAATAGGCACATTAGCTTATTTCTTTGCTCCTGAGACAGTATCGGCAGTTGCACATCACCTAGGTATCTAGAAATCATCTCTTCTAAGACCTTCCCATCTGCACTACATAACTGCATAAAATATTCTCTAAACCTCTTTATTGTCTTGTTAGAATATACTGAGGACCCGTCATACCTATAGAAACCAATTATTAAGGTCCCCTGATTCCTATGCCTTAAGAACCAAGCCAACATTTCCCCTGCCTTGTTCCCATACTCATAAATTTACTGCCTAGAATAGAATATTGATATTTCCATATCCTCCAGTAGCCCTTCTTCTTTCCAACAGGCGGTAGGTCCGATAAGACCTGGTACACTTATGGGCTCTCTCTAATTGTCCAATCTGTGTTTCCAGGGACTGCTCATAGTGTAACCTCTCTTTTTTACGATGGGAGGGAAAACTAATGATCTTTCCCCCTAATACAGTTTTCAGTTAGTTCTTGGGTACTTGCCAGGGTACTTATGGCCTGGATGGCCACTGTTGGAAACAGGATGCTGGGCTTGATGGACCCTTGGTCTGACCCAGTATGGCATGTTCTTATATTCTTATGTTCTTAGTATTTCCCACAAGAGAACTGGCGAATACTCATCGAGCTATGGATCTCAAAAAAACTCTTTTGTACACTTCTGGCTGAGAGCAAAGCAGGGAGGTGTTTAGCCTTGAACTTCTACCAACATTTGAGTTTGCTAACATCTGAACCAGGAGCAGTATGGGGCTATGGTCTGAAATGAAACAGCTTAGAATATCAGCTAACCCTATCCTCGCAATCAAGGATCTAGAGCATAGAAAAAAGTCTATTCTGCTGTTTAACCTGAAGCGAGACAAAAAATATGTAAAATCTTTTCCGGATGGATTTTGCTCCCTCCAAACATCTACCAAACCGAGGCATGTCATCATATCTTTCAGCGAATCTGCTTGCCCTCCTGACTGCCATCATGAAGTCCTATCCACTGTAGGATCCAAGCAAAGATTCCAGTCTCCCCCCATAATGAGAGGATAGGAAGAAAAGGCCTCGACTATCCCCCTCAAGCAAGCAAAGAACTCTTTTTGACACACATTAGGACCATAATTGCATCAGTAGCATGGGATCTTCTTAGTGTTTGAGTAATTGCCAGGTTCTTGTGGCCTGGTTTGGCTTCTGTTGGAAACAGGATACTGGGCTTGATGGACACTTGGTCTGACCCAGCATGGCAATTTTTTATGTTCTTATGTTCTTATAGATATTAGCCAAAACAGTGTTCTTCAAGCAGAAGAAATCTGCCCCCCTGGATCTTTTAAGTATCTTATTCAATTCCAAAGGCAGAGACTTGTGTATAAGGATACAAACACCTCTGCTTTTTGTATTATAAGAGGCATATTCACTTCGCCCCACCCAGTCCCTAACCAATTTGGCATGCTCTATATCCAAAAAGTGTGTCTCCTGGAGGAAGGCCACCTGTGACCCCTTCTTTATAAAGTATCCCAGAATCCTGCATCATTTTATTGGGGACCCAGTTCCATGTACATTGTTAGCCACAATCTGTTAGCATCCATTTCCAATGGTTCTGTATCACTATACATATAAGGCACTTGCAGTCCGCCTTATTTTGAGAAACCCCCCACCCCAGTATCCCCAATATAACACCATCCACCCAAACCCTCTTTAATAGTTTCCAACCCTCAACTCACGGAGCAGTAACATCCAGGCGCCCAACTGACAACAGCCCTAGAGTAACTAGCTCCAGCCTAGAACACCAAGACCCCCCCCCCCCCTCCCCACAAGAGAAAACCATGACAGGAGTTGGACACCCCGAAACCCATCTTTTTCCCCTCTATGTAACCTGACAAAACCTCCGCTGCCCCCTTTTCCCCACCTCCCTCCACCCCCATCCAACCCAAAACCCGCTGTTCCTTCAAGGTCCAATAAGTCCATCTCCAGTCTCAGGATTTCCTTCCTGATCCAAATAAAGTTGACAATGCTTTTGCAGACTAACACCAATGAAGAGCTTTGCCCTTCCGCATAGACTCATATGTTGCCCTCCATCTGTTGCTCCTGTATCCAAGTGCGAGGAATAAGCATGTCTGAGGAGCAGTGAGCAGGAAAAAACACCAGATTACTACCCCCACCCGCCCCTAGACTCGCTCTTCCAGCACCAACCATCAATTCCTGCTGCCCCCTTCCTCCCGACCCCAACCACAAAAAAAACAAAAAAACCCAAAGTAATATATTGTTATGGTTTTGAGGTGTTGGAGTGGATTCTTGGGTACTGCAGTGATGGTCACTCCCATGGGGAGGAGCCCCGTGAGGAACCGCAGTACTAGGCTAGACTCGAGACACGCAAACATAGAGATTTGTCTTTTATTATACAGCTGGATGATACCACCAGAGGTGGCAGTAGTGAGGTGATCCAGTAGTAGCAGTCCAGAGACCCTCGGCAGAGGAGACCCATCTCACAATGGTAGATGTTAGCAGCATATGGTAGTATAGGGAGTTCCGGTTGCAGGTTCCCAGTGCAGAGCTATAGATGAGACAGACTGATAAAGGTTAGATTACTCACTAAGTTGGTATCTGTATAGATGTAGATCCCAGCAGGCAGAAGTAGTTGGATTATAGGCACCAGGGCAGGGAGAGCAGGCCCTCGAGGAGCGAGTACCTGGTATTCCAGATAGGCACCTGAAAGAAAGCAAAGGGCCTCCGAGGAGTGGGTACCCAGGTTAGATGAAATACCCCGAAGGGCAGAGAGAGCTTCCAGCGGCAGCACGGAAGCGGCAGAATAGCTTAGACCGGAGGCGAATCCAATCCTTGCTACCTTGATTTGTTAGCAAATGAAGGGCAGGCTAAATACCCGGATGACGTGATGTCACTCGAGGGGGATGCCCCCGAGGTTCCCGCCATGACGTGGATAAAGACGTGGGTGGTGTGCGTGCGCGCGCACCCTAGGGAGACCCTCAGGAGAAACAAGGCGGATAGCCTTGCCATTGCCGTTCTGGGGATGCTGGAGAGCGTGGCATGCAGACTTGGCGGTAGCCATCTTCCCATGGCTAGCAGGGAGAGCAGAAAGAAAGGTGAGGCACAGAGGTCGAAGCTGTCTGAGACCGATGGACGCAACATATATAAAAAGGAATTACAGGAAAAAACCCCAAAAATACAGCCTCCCCTCCAGCCTATCAAAGATATAACCATTGCAACTTCTACAAACACTGACCTGTAGTGAGCCCAACCCTATTCCTAAGGAAATAAAAATGATATCATGCAGCTATGGCATAATTCACATGACTGCATCAGAAACCACCGGGCAAATTTTCTGGAGAAACTCCTGCACCGACTTCACCATATCAAACACAGACATCTTGCCATTGTAGATCACACGAGGTCGGGCTGGGAAAAGCATTGCGTATATCAGGCCTCTCTTCCTCAATTCTCGTTTGGTCTCCACAAATTCCATGCGGCGTCTCTGGACCTCTGCCGAGTAATCATGGAAAATGAAAATACGCTGGCCCTGGTACCTCAGCTTGTTTACCTTCTGGCTTGCATCCATCAATCGATATTTATCTGAAGTTGTGGACCTGAGGCATCTTCGCTCAAGGCCTCTTGTTCAGTTTGGGTGCGGGAGCCAAGTCCCGATGTGCCTGATCTAATTTAATCTTGCTGGCTTTGAATTAGAAGTTCATTAGAATTGGCAGCCATGCGGCAAAGAAGGCTGATGCATCCGTTCCCTCTGTATGCTCTGGAAGACCTATTATTCTAAGGTTATTGCGTTGATTTCTGTTTTCTGTATCATCCTGTTCCTCCACATCTTCTTATGCGCTCTTTCCAGGATGTCTGAGCGCTGCCTCATGGATGTAAGCGACATTTCTAGCTCTTCTACACGCTTGGTAATGTTGTCCAGCTGCACTGACTCACATACAGTGAAAACAACTTGGGAGACCCGGTCGACTACCATTTCCAACTTAGCATCGAGACTGGACTGTATTTTGTCTCCAAGCTGGTTAATTGCCATTTTCATTGCTTTTGCAATGTCTGCAGGAAGGGCTTCTTCTGCCACGTTGTCCTCATCAAACACAGGATTGTCATTGCAGGCCACTTTCTCTGCAGCCGTTTTCCTACAAGCCTATTTCACCCTGATCATTTGATCACTCCACATCATTGGTAGGGACTTCTTGACAACTTTCTCAGCCATGATTGAAGGTAGTTAGCTTCAAAAGCTAATAGGGGAAGCTGCTAAAGTATTGCGGTGTCGGGAGCAGAGGAATCCTGCATCCACTCAGAACAGCTACATCATATGACCCCGCTCTAAAGTATCTTTTGTCTTAGCCATTGCTTCATTCATGTATATTTGACTTTCTAAAGATCATCAGGTGTGATCACTAAACTGAGAACTGCTGCAGATGAAAAGATTTAGTCACACAGCCAACTTTGGACTTGGCTTCTACCCCCTCACTTGTGTGCTGTTAATAGTTACAATATACAAAATGCAGTTGAAGGGACATTGTGTTTTGCTTGCCACTCACCTCTCAGTCAACAAGAAGAGAGCTCCACTTTGGCAGGAACACTGAGGTACCTGGCAGCAAACCCCAATACTTTTCACTAGAATGCCTAGGTAATGATTCAGATGGACTGAACAAAATCACAGTGAACATAGAAGATTGACAAACTGAAGAGTAGTAAATCACCTGGACCAGATGGTATACACCCCAGGGTTCTGAAGGAACTAGAAAATGAAATTTCAGATCTATTAGTTAAAATTTGTAACCTATCTTTAAAAGCATCCATTGTACCCGAAGACTGGAGGGTGGCTAATATAACCCTAATATTTAAAAAGGGCTCCAGTGGCGATCCGGGAAACTATAGACCAGTTAGCCTGACTTCAGTGCCAGGAAAAATAGTGGTATGTGTTCTAAAGATCAAAATCACAGAACATATAGAAAGACATGGTTTAATGGAACAAAGTCAGCATGGCTTTACCCAAGGCAAGTCTTGCCTCACAAATCTGCTTCACTTTTTTGAAGGGGTTAATAAACATATAGATAAAGGTGAACCAGTAGATGTAATGTATTTGGATTTTCAGAAAGCATTTGACAAAGTTCTTCATGAGAGGCTTCTAAGAAAAGTAAAAAAGTAATGGGATTGTTGGCGATGTCCTTTCGTGGATTACAAACTGGTTAAAAGACAGGAAACAGAGAGATGGATTAAATGGACAGTTTTCTCAGTGGAGGGAGGTGGGCAGTGGAGTGCCTCAGGGATCTGTACTTGGACCCGTGCTTTTCAATATATTTATAAATGATCTGGAAAGGAATACGTTAGTTCTTTCAGTTTTTTTTCTCCCTTCCAGTTTTACCCTCCCCCACCCCTCAGCCCTTCCATACCCTGATCTCCCCCCCCCCCTTTCCATCCCTACCTAATTTAATAATTTTTGCAGTTCTTTGGCACTTATGTTAACTACTTATTGTATAATACTTTTTAAACTTTTAGTTACGGATGTTGGTTTCTTCCATTTATATTTATTTGTCTTAACTTCTGTAGATTATGTTTGTTTTAGTTGTAAACTGTTTTGATTAAATTATATTTGTAAAAGCGGTATATAAACACTTTGAAATAAATAAAAAAATTATTCAGAGTAGTTAAATCACAATCAGATTGTGATAAATTGCACGAGGACCTTGTGAGACTGGAAAACTGGGCATCCAAATGGCAGATGAAATTTAATGTGGATAAGTGCAAGGTGATGCATATAGAGAAAAATAACCCATGCTGTAGTTACATGATGGAGCTACCACCCAGAAAAGAGATCTAGGCATCTTAGGAGATAATACATTGAAATCATCTGCTCAGTGTGCAGTGGCAGTCAAAAAAGCAAACAGAATGTTAGGGATTATTAGGAAGGTGGTGAATAAAATAGAAAATGTCATAATGCCTCTGTATCGCTCCATGGTATGACTACACCTTGAATACACCTCCATGGTATGACTACATCTTGAGATGCAGCTGGTCGCCGCATCTCAAGAAATATATAGTTGCAATGGAGAAGGTACAGAGAAGGGCGACCAAAATGATAAAGGGAATGGAACAGCTCCCCTATGAGGAAAGACTAAAGAGGTTAGGACTGTTTAGCTTGGAGAAGAGATGGCTGAGTGGGGATATGATAGAAGTGTTTAAAATCAAGAGAGGTCTAGAGTGGGTAAATGTGAATTCGTTATTTACTCTTTCAGGTAATAGAAGAACTAGGAGGGCACTCCATGAAGTTAGCATGTAGCACATTTAAAACTAATCCGAGAAAATCATTTTTACTCAACGAACAGTTAAACTCTGGAATTTGTTGCCAGGGGATGTGGTTAGTGCAGTTAGTTAGCTGGGTTTAAAAAAGGTTTGGATAAGTTCTTGGAGGAGAAGTCCATTACCTGCTATTAATCAAGTTGACATAGAAAATAGCCACTGTTATTACTAGCATCAGTAGCATGGGATATACTTAGTTCTTGGGTACTTGCCAGGTACTTGTAGTCTGGATTGGCCACTGTTGGAAACAGGATGCTGGGCTTGATGGACCCTTGGTCTGACCCAGTATGGCAATTTCTTATGTTGTTATGTTCATTTAACTTTATTGTAATCTGCTTTGAGACCAGACTGGGAAAGGTGGAATTTCAAATGCTCATAAATAAATAAACAAATGCTAATGCTAGATAATTCCCTGTAGCAGGGGGCTGACAGGGTGGGTGGGTGAGTATGTGGATGCTGGGCTTGAGCCGCTTCAACTTTTTTTTTTTTGCACATGATCGGCTGAAAGCTGAACCATACTGTCTAAGCAAAATACAGGCACAGGTAGGAGCGACCTGAAATAGGGGACCATCTTAGCCGCCAGCGCACCTGTAGGCAAAAGCATTAAGGAGAACCAGACTGCCTTTCCTACTGTGAGCGGAACCCGCTGGTGTGATGAGACACAGTGGACAACTGATAAAACGCACACTCACAACAGCAGCTTGCTCAGATGCATGCTGCGGTACACAAAGGCTGTAGACCTTCTCCTTCCAGCTCACCAACAGTCAAAAGGAACCCAGCGAAGGGAGCCTCTCATGCAGGCAAAGTGGGGTGAAGCATTGGGCCAGCTTCTCTGCCACTGCTTGACCCGGAAGCTGGGTGGAAACATAGCCGACATGCCGCTGGAGTGTTGTCTTTCTCCAGTGAAGAAACCTGGCGATGGACGCTCACCACTTGAGGCTCCATTGTTGCAGTTAGGGTGGCTCCAAGTTTCTTTGCCGTGGTGCAGCAACAATGTTTTTACCCTGCTATTAAGCCATGTAGCTCACACTTCCGGCTGAAAGCAGCATGCACCTGGGGCCTTTATGGTGTGCAGGCTGCCAGGGTCAATGCTCCTTCTTCCTAGTGTCTGCTATGGCACATATTTAATTAAATAATAAAAGGGATGGCTCCGGCCTCACCTTCCAAACAGGCATGGTGTGAATAACCAGAAGAGGACCCAAAGAATGCCACATTCTGCCTCTTCACAAGGCCACATGGTGGTCCCAGGTGGATCTGGAGGCATGGAACGTTGCATTGCCAGCAAAGTTTGCAGCAAAAGAGAAAATTTGATCCGGCTCCATCAGTAACTGGACTGCTGGCCCTGCAGTGCTTATGCTGGGGGGCAGGGAGAGCCAGCACCTCTGACTGTAGCAGAAAAACAAAATGCATGAATCTCCTGCCCTCCTAACCCATGCTGCCGTCTCTCTGCCAGGTGGGTTAAACCCTGTGGACTACTAACTGCTCAGCTGGCTGCAAGGCTGTATATGGGCCCCTTGATAGTAACGTATAGGACACCAAGCCCCTGCAGCTGGCCCCACGTTTATTTATTTATTTGTGTTTATTACTGGAGCTCCAATATGCCGAAAGGGATGTGCCCTTGAGAGACCGTGGGCCTTATTAGTAATGGAGCTTGGAGGAGCAAACCCTGGAGATAGAAAATATGCAGCCTGCCAAGAACTACCCACTGCAGCGGCTCCAAATCCCCACTGTCACCGGCCCGAGGCAGGACAGGAATATGTGCAGGGTTCAGGGCTGAATCGAGCCCAGAAGCATCAGTCACTGGAGGAAGGGGAAGCAGAGTCACCCCCGTACTGGCCCCACCGAGGACCTCAATGCGGGTGGCACACATAGGCATAGGAAGCAGCTAGCCTCTAGTTCTTACCCAATGCACCCAAAATCAACTGGATGCATGCTGCTGCACACAAAACCACGGGCCTTTCGCTGGTAGGCCACAGGGAAAGTAGAGCATGCAACTTCACCTGCAAAAAGTGCTAAAATAAGAGACTGGCTGGTGGGCCATCCCTCCTTTAAATTGTTTGCTGGCCCACCCCAGCCTCTGCATACAGCCTTGCTCCGGAGGTGGAGCACCTCCCTGGTTGTAGCCTCCCCACCTTAACTGGGACAGGTCGGCTTCTTATTAGTTTGATTGTGTTTACATTGCCTTTCTTCTCCATTGGTCTCCATTGTTTTGGACTTGTATGTTATGCATGTTAAGATTTTCTTTTTTTAAGTAATTGAATTTTTGGATTATTATTTTTCTTTTTATCTGTGGTGGTGGTGGGGGGGTGAGGTATCAGCCCATCACTATTATTTTTCCCCAAGATATATTTTCCTATGCTAGGGCTGATGAGAGGAGTTAGTGATTTGGGGTTTTACTACCATAGCTTTAACCACAGCTTTTTGGGGGAGTAGCTGGTTTTGGGGTTTAAAATCCCCGGGAGCATGCCCAGTGGGAGAAAAGGTTGTAAGGTGTTGGAGAGGAGAAGAAGGAATTTTTGAGAGCTGTTTTTTGGAGATTTCTTCAGAATCTCTACGAAGGAGAAGATTTTTGCCATTGGAAATTTTTGCTTTTTTCCTGGTCTGAAGGTTTGCCCCTGTCTCTCTGAGGATTGGAATTTGATATCTTCTTGCCCAAGTGTTAAGTGAAGGTGGAGAGGAGTTTTGGGACTTTGGAGAACAACAATCCAGACCATCAGCTTTGGTTACTTGAACTACAGTTTGAAGTTTTTCCATATTGGAACTTTTTGGGATATTTATTTTGGACTTGGAATTTTTCCACTTGTTGCTGGTGGATGTTGGAGCTCCACTCTAGCTATCCCACACTCACTGGTGAGGATATATTCAATCAGGATAAAGGTATAAGAGCAGAGAAGGAAATAAGTAGACGAAGAATGGACAGAGAAACCATATGTTTTTTGATAATCATTGGATGTATGTTGATCCTTATTTTTGTGATCTTGGCTTTGATCTTTCTGTTTAAGTTACAGTAGATATTATTTTTATTTGAACCATTTTGGACTCCTGTGTTCTTTAGTTGTGCTACACCTGTTCTTGATGTGAAAGGGGATGGATAGATGGACCTTTTTGTGACTCACTGTTTCTCCTAGTGGTATTAATTTTGGCTTCTCTGCTCTTACCTTTTTCTATCTGGCAACTTTTGGATCTATTTGAACTAGAGTGCGAAATATTCAGTGAGATAGTGATTGACTGCTGTTGCTGTAGCTGAGGCACTGGCTGGTTGCAAAGGGCTTCCTTTTATACCTGGACAGGATGTGATGTCATCAGCCAGCACCACAGGAAGTCCTGGCTGCAGGACCTATAAAAAGTGCTCAGGAGTGCCGAAAGTTCTAGTCAGGGTGCATGGTACAGCACAAGCCAAAGGTGCTTGGAGGTAAGGGATGTTATACTTGTCTAAAAATAGGAAATAGAGAGTAGGACTGAATGGTCATTTCTCTCAATGGAGAAAGGTAAGTAGTGGAGTGTCCCAAGGATCCATATTAGGACTGGTGTTTTTCAGTATATTTATAAATGATCTGTAAAAGGGAGTAAAGAATGAGTTGATGAGATTTTCAGATGACACAAAAGTGTTCAAAGTAGTTAAATCACAATCCAACTGTGAGGAATTGCAAGAGGACCTTGAGAGACTAGGAGATTGTCTGTCTAAATGGAAGATGAGATTTAATATAGATAAGTGCAAAGTGATGAATATAGGGAAAAATAATCCAAACCATAGTTACATGATGCTGGGTTCCATATTAGGCATCACCACCCAGGAAAAGGATCGCGGAGTTATTGTGGACAACATTTTGAAATACTTAGCTTAGTGTGCAGTAGCGGTCAAAAAGGCAAACAGAATATTAGGTATTATAAGGAAAATAAAATGGAAGAATCAGTATTGACCCATTATGCAACTGCACCTTGAGTAGTATGTGTTGCCTCCATCTCAAAAAAAAAATGTAGTGGAACTAGCAGAGGTACAGAGAAAGTGACCAAAATAATAAAGGGGATCAGCATAAAGCTAAACAGGTTAGGGCTCTTCAGCCTGAAGAAGAGAATGCTGAGAGGAATTATGATAGAGCAGTGTTTCCCAACTCTTTCCTGGAGGCACAACTAACCAGTCAGGTTTCAGGATTACCACAATGAATATACATGAGATAGATTTGCACAGCATAGGTATCCAGTGTATGCAAATTTATCGTACACATATTCAGTATGGATATCCTGAAAACTCAACTGGTCAGGTGTGTCTCCAGGAAAAGGTTGGGAAACATTGTGATAGAGGTCTACAAAATAATGAGTGGGGTGAAACTGTTAAATAGGAAACAGTTATTTACCTTTTCCAATAGTACTAGAACTAGAGGACACTCCATGAAGCTAATTAGTCCTGTGGGAATTCTGAGCTACTGCGAGGCGCAGAATTCCCACAGAATTTGCGCAGAATTTGGCAGGCCCCGGCGTGCAGTGAGCGGGATGGCCTCTGCTTGTGGCACACCTGGGCCTGCTCCTTCTTTGCCACAAGAGGGTTGGCCTCCACTCACAGCACTCCTGGGCCTGCTTCATTTTCACCGTGAGCGGGACGGACTCCTCTCGTGGTGAAAAAGGAGCAGGCCCTGACGTGCTGTGGGCGGGGCGGCCTCTGCTCATGGCAAAGATGAAGCAGGCCCAGGTGTGCCATAAGCAGAGGCCATCTTACTTACGGCTAAGCTGAAGCAAGCCCAGGCATGCTGCGAGCAAAGGCTGTTCAGCTTGTGGCGACGATCAAGCAGGCCTCAGTGAGAGTGAGTGTGTGTGTGTGCATGTGTGAGACTGCAAGCCTGGGGTGTGAGAGAGAGAGGATGTGTGAGGGTGCATGGGTGTGGGTGCCAGAGCCTGTGTAAGGAGATTGTGAAGGAGTGTGTATATGTGTGAAAAAGGGATTGTGTGTATGCGAGGGTGCTTGTTTGTGAGATAGGGAGCCTGTATGAGGGTGTCTGTGTAAGAAAGAAAGCCTGTGAAGGGATGTATGTGTATGTGTGAGAAAGAGAAAGGGAGCCTATGTCTAGGGGTTGAGCGAGAGAGGGAACCAGTGTGCAGGGGTGTATGAGAGACATAGGTAGCCTGTGTGAGGGTGTATGCGTGAGAGAGAAAGGGAGCCTGTGTGGGAGTGTGTAGAAAAGAGAGAGGAAGCCTGTATGTGAGGGTGTGTGTGCCAGAGAGAGAGGGAGCCTGTATGAGGATGAGTGCGAGAGGGATTCTGTGTGAGGGGTGTGTGTATGAGAGAGAGAGGGAGCCCTTAAGGGATGTGTGAGAGAGAGAGAGAAAGAGGGAGCCTGTATAAGGAGGTATGTATGTTCACTAGCGAGAGGGAGCTTGTGTGTGTGTGAGAGAGAGAGGGACAAGAGGGAGCCTGTGTGAGGGGCAGTACTGAGAGAGGGGTCACACTGTTTGAGTGGAGATAGAGTGGAAGGGATTGAGCGTAGAGTGGGAGGGGAGACATAGTGGCATGTGGAGGAAATGGGACTTGAAAGGAGACTGCCCAGGGGAGTAGAGAGAGAGGGTAGAAGAGAGACTCTTACAGTGAACATTTATGGAAATTCTGCGCAAAACATTTAAAACGCTACTTCTTTAAATAATAACTTTTTTCCGTATTACATTTTAAATTAATTATTTAAAGACTATCATGTATAATGTTATTTTGACCAATATAAAGAATGCAGAATTTTAAATTTTTGTGCGGAGAATTTTAAATTTGTGTGCAGAATTTAAAATCTTTTTACGCAGAAATCCCCCAGGAATAAGCTAATAGATAACTCTTATTAGCTTCATGACTCTGCTTGATATCTGCCAGCCCTGACCTATGCCTACTCCATGACTATGCTTGATCTCCGCCTGCCTGGGCCTCTCCTGTGGCGAGTCAGCTGCTGTCTGTTGGAACCAAGTTTGAGCTTGCCCTGGCTTGGTTGTAATCTGACGGCAGCCCTAAGGACTCACGCCCTGGAACCTGACAGCCACTCACCAAACCACAATAGGGCATTGCCTCCTATCCCATGATTCTTTAATTTCCTGATGAGCCTCTTATGAGGGACTTTGTCAAACACCTTTTGAAAATTCAGATATACTATATCAACTGACTCACCCTTGTCCACATGTTTATTAACCCATTAAAAAAATGTAACAGATTCATTAGACAAGATTTCCATTTGTTAAATACATATTGATTAATCCCATTAATCTGTCTATCCAGATGGCCAGCAATTTTGTACTTCATAATAGCTTCTACCATTTTTCTCAGTACTGAGATCAAGTTCATTGGTCTGTAGTTTCCTGGATCACCCCGGAATGAGACATTAAAGATGATTAGTTTTAAGTTTGCAATTTCATTTTTTACTTCTTTCAGAACTCTATAGTGGATACCAGAGATGTGAATCGTTTTTTGTATTCGTGGTGTTCTTCATTTTTTGGCCACCGCGGGAAATGTCGTTTTTTTTGTGGGTCTTTTTTTTCCGCGAAAAATCGTTTTTTGAGTTAGTGCATGCTAACTCCCCGTTAGGGTGTGCTAACTCCCATTAGTGTGCGCTAACAAAAAACCATTAGATTTTGTTACTTTTTGTTAGCGCGCACTAATCCAAAAAATGAATTTTCGCGAAAAAACGAGAAATCCCGATAGTTTTTCTGGCTCCCCGAAACATGCCGAATTGGACAATTTCGTTGAAATTTTCAAATTCAGCAAAAACGAATGCACATCTCTAGTGGATCCCATCCAGCCCTAGTGAATTGTTACTCTTTAGTTTATTGATTAGCTCAGTTACATTTTATTGGTTCAATGTGATTTGCTTCAGTTCCCCCAGTACCCTCTACAGTAAGGACTGAAGCAAAGAATTAATGTAGTTTTTCTGCTATGGCCTTGTCTTTCTTGAGTGATCCTTTTAGCTCTCGATCATCTGGTAGTCCAACCAACTCCCTCACAAACTTCTTTCTTTGCATATACTGTACTTGCAAAAGTTTGTGTTTTAGATTTTTACCTTTCTAGCAAGCTTCTTTTCAAATTCTCTTTTGGCCTATCTTATTAATGCTTTTCAGATATCTTGCCCTTGTTTTTGCAGTTTCCTATTTTTTTCATTTGGATCCACTTTCCTGTTCCTGAAAGATGTCCTTTTTTGCTTTAATAGCATTTTTCACCCCACCATTTAACCATGGTTTCAGTCAATTGGACTTCTTTCTACCTTTTTTAATGCATGAAATACAGGTTGTCTGGACTTCCGAGATGGTGTTTTAAAGCAGTGTCCATCCCTCAAGCAAACGTTTTACTTTTGCAATTGCTCCATTTAGTTTCCTCATTTTATCATTGTCTCCCTTCATTGATTGTTAAATTTGATTAGGTTGCAATCTCTATTAACAAGTGGCCCTATCACCATTACCTTTCACACCAAATCTTGCATCTCAGTGAGATTAGATCTAGAGTATTCCTCCCTCCTGTTGGTTCCAGGACCTGCTGCTCTGTGAAGCAGTCATTTATTGCATTTAGAAACTTTATCTCCCTAGCATGTCCTGATGAGATTATTTATCCACTCGATACTGGGGTAGTTGAAATCTCCCATTATTTTTGTGCTGCCACATATTAACTTTCCTAATTTCTATTAGTATTTCACTGTCTGTCTTTATCCTGTAGGACAGCATACTTCACGCATATCCAGCATAGCTCTCTGCTTCAACGGCAGGGGAGAAGAAAAACTGATACTTCACGCATATCCAGCATAGCTCTCTGCTTCAACGGCAGGGGAGAAGAAAAAAGGATTCACACTCACAAAGCGGGGAGTAGCTGGCTTGTTACGGCGGTTACTACCCCAAACCAAATAAGCCTGATACTTCACTTTCAATGCATATCCTGCTTCAACCGCAGGGGAGAAGAAAAACTGATACTTCACGCATATCCAGCATAGCTCTCTGCTTCAACGGCAGGGGAGAAGAAAAACTGATACTACACGCATATCCAGCATAGCTCCCTGCTTCAACGGCAGGGGAGAAGAAAAACAACCAATAAGGGCTGAATAACACAGTCTGGGTAAAACAAATAAACATGGGTGTAGCTTGCTTATTGCGGCGGTTACTACCCCTACTACCCCTAACTAATCAAGCTTGATATTTCACTTGGTTGCAGCTCCATCACTGCTCTCTACATTCATGGTGGGGGTGGAAGAGAAATAGAACCAAAGAGCTAAGAGAAACAGATAAGTATGAGAAAAAAATGTGAAGCTTGCTGGGCAGACTGGATGGGCCGTTTGGTCTTCTTCTGCCGTCATTTCTATGTTTCTATGTTTCTATGTTTCTATAAGCAGTATACCACCACACAGAGAATTTCTATCCATAGAGATTTCACAGTACATTTTGTTTCCTGCAGGACATTTCTCCTGTTTGACTCAATGCTATTCTTAACATATAGCACCACCTCTCCACCAATTTGACCTAACCTGTAATTTTGATATAATTTGTACCCTGACATCACAGTGTTCTATTGGTTATCCTCTCACTAGGTCTCTGAGATGCCTATAATATCTACATCTTCATTCAGTGCCATACATTCTAACTTTCCAATCTTATTTTTCAGACTTCTGGCAGACAATTCAAAATATGATTTTTAATTGTATTCACAACCTGCTTAGTAGTTGATATAGATAGTTTGGAATCATTTCTTTCTGCTCTTTATTTAAATGTACCTGGACTGCTTCTGTATTTTTCTCATCCTCTCTATAGGGATATTCTAACTGCTCCATTATGCTAGTATTCATTGAATATACCTCAGTCTGAGCCATGCACTTCTGAGTGACTGTTGGTTTTCCCATGATCTAATTTAAAAGCTGCTTTGAGTCTTTTTTAAATATTAGTGACAGCAGCTTGGGTTATAACTTGGTTGAGGTAGTACACAATTTCTTCTCCTACTTAAGCTTATAAAAAATGTATTTTCTGAAAGAAGGCAGCTGATCTATTCTAGTTACCTTGTTAATCTGGTTTACTATGGGCAGAAAGAAGTAGCTAGCTCCAGGGTGGCCCATGGAAAAGTAGCCCGACTCCAATACCAGTGCCACGCAGGCAGGCAGGCCACTTTTCCATGTTCCATCTTGTATAATGCACTATAAGTTAGACAGCTTGACAATTAAAGGGAAACTATGGAAATATTATGGAGACTAGTGCCCAGTGTTTATCTATGTATGGCTTTCTGAACTTACTTCTTGATCCCTAGTTTTCTATGATTCCACAGCTGCAGAAGTTTCCTCTTGCTGCTGAACTGCAGCAAATGTGAAACTGCTTTTCTTTTTGCTATGTTTACTTCCTCAACAAAGTATTCCTGGCACCAAAATAGGCCTGGCACCAAATGATACTGGATTAGACTTTATATTGAATATCGCTAGGTCTCTCTCTGGCTTTTTATGGTGACCTTCAACAAATCCCAGGAGAAACCTTTGACCAAAATAGGTTACACTTTTCTGCACATGTTTTCAACCATAGTCCGTTTCATTTTGCATATTCTAAAGACTTGTGTCGGTCCTCTTGAGAGAAGACTTTAGTAAAATAATGCATAATCCTTTTTCCAAAAAACCCTTCCTGCAAAAATAAAAGGATTCCAATTGTACTGATCGCTAATCTTTTTAATGTTGATACTTCACACTTAAATAGCTTCCCATAAATAGGATATGAATGCAAATTTTAACCTTTGCAGCCACATCTTTTAGTTTCTGACTAATTTCCTTATTTTATCACAGTCTCCGGCTCTTGGCATGGTCTGTAAGCCGCTGTGCACTTCTCCTGCGGCAAACAGGCTCACTACTTCTATCTCTTGCACCAGATCCGGTGTCGCAGTGTGGATTTGATTTAGAGGAGCTCCTTACCTCTCCTATATTCCAGGCCAACTGCTTCATGAAGTACTCATTTATGGCATCTAGAAACTTTACCTATTAGCATGTCCAGATGAGACATTTGCCCAATCAATATTGGAGTAATTGAAATTTCCTATTATTAGGTGTTGCTTAATATGTCAGCTTTTCTAATTTCTGTTAGCATTTCACTATGTCAGGTCTTATTCTGGCCAGACAGATGGCAGTATTCTCTCACTGCTGTACTCTTTCCCATTACGCAGGGAGTTTCTGTCCATAGAGATTCCACAGTGCATTTTATCTCCTGTAGGTCTTTTATCCTGTTTCACTCTATGCCATTCTTAACAAATAGTGCCACACCCTCTACCACTTTGACCTATCTATTTATTTATTTATTTATTTATTTAGAAACTTTTATATACCGGTATTAGTGGGGACATCATACCTGTTCACATATTAACAAATTATTATTATCCTGCCATTGTGATATAATTTGTACTGTGTCATCACAGTGTCCTCTTGTTATCCTCCTTCCATCACTTATAAATCCAACTACTAAAGAAATAAATATCTCTGAGGTGAACTTCATGAGAGACTTCTGAGGAAGTTAAATAGTTATGGGATAAGAGGCAATATTCTGTTGTGGATTTGGAATTGGTTAAAAGCTAGCAAACACAAAGTAGGGCTAAATGGTCAATTTTCTCAGTGGGGAAAGGTGAATAGTGGAGTACTTCAGGGATCTGTTCTGGGACCACTGCTTTTTAACATATTTATAAATGATCTGAAAATGGGAGCAACAAGTGGGGTGATGAGATTTGCAGATGACTCAACATTATTCAAAATTTACATGAGGATTTTGAGAAATTGCAAGAGGACCTTGAAGACTGTGAGACTGGGCACACTAATGGCAAATTACATTTAATAAGATCATGTGCAAAGCGATGCACACACGGAAGAGCAATCTAAACTATAGCTATAGCAAGGTTCCATATTGGGAATCACCATTCCGAAAAAGAATCTAGGTGTTGTCAGGGATAATATGTTGAAATCTTCTGCTCAGTGTGTGGTTGCAGTCAAGAAAGCAAATACAGTGCTAGGAATTACTAGGAAAAGAATGGAGATTAAAACTGAGAATATCATATTGCCTGTATATTGCTCTATGATATGACCCCATCTTGAGTATGGTGTGCAGTTTTGGTCACCGTATCTCAAAAAAGATATAGCAGAATTAGAAAAGGTTCAGAGAAGGGTGATCAAAATGATAAAAGGGATGGAACAATTATGTGAGGAAAGGCTAAAGGGATTAGGACTCTTCAGCTTGGAGAAGAGATGGCTGAGGGGAGATATGATAGAAATCTATAAAATAATGAGCAGAATAGAACGGGTGAACACAAATTGATTTACTCTTTCAAAAAGTACAAAGACTAGGGAACATGAAATTAAGTACTAATTAGTACATTTAAAACAAATAAGAGACAATATTTTCTTACTGCATAATTAAGCTCTGGAACTCATTACCAGAGGATGTGGTAAAAATTGTTAGTATGCTGGGCTTAAAAAAGGTTTGGACAAGTTCCTGGAAGAAAGGTCCATAAACTATTATTAAGGTGAACTTGGGGAAATCCACTTCTTATCCCTGGGATAAGCAGCATGGAATCTATTTACCTTTTGGGATCCTACGGTTTCACTACCAGGTGTTTGTGATCTGAATTGGTCACTACTGGAAACAGGATACTGGGCTTAATGGA
Organism: Rhinatrema bivittatum; assembly: GCF_901001135.1. Lineage (NCBI taxonomy): Eukaryota > Metazoa > Chordata > Amphibia > Gymnophiona > Rhinatrematidae > Rhinatrema > Rhinatrema bivittatum. Next base: position 149,028,406 of record NC_042619.1, read on the forward strand.
CCTTTGGTCTGATGCAGTATGGCAAATCTTAAAATATATATATCTATTATATATGTTTCTCACAGGACAAGCAGGATGGTTGTCCTCACAAATGGGTGACATCGAGGATGGAGCCCACCACGGAAAACTTCTGTCAAAGTTTAAACAGAACTTTGACTGGCCCCTACTGGGCATGCCCAGCAAGGCACTGACCCTGCAGCCAGCAGGGGTCTCCCTTCAGTCTTTTTTTTTCCGCGCAGCAGTTGCCACGCGATGAAAGGAGCTCTCTTACCACGTTCCTGACAGGAATTCGGTATTTTTCTATCCGAAGAAAATTTGCCCCTCAGGGGTCTCCCTTCGACAAATTTTTGTCACTTTCGCGGAAACCGGTAAGTTTTTTCCCTTTTTTAATCGGCGGCCGTCGATTTTGGCCCTTGAGGCCTGTGGGAACTTACTGAGCCCGCGCCTAAATTTGGCCTTAAGCCATGGCGACGGGGTTCCGTCGATGTCCGGATTGTACCCGGACTATGTCCATCACTGACCCCCATAGGGTTTGTGTTTTATGTTTGGGTAGTGAGCATGATGTCCTGACTTGCACCAAATGTGCCTTAATGACACCTAAGGGTCGCAAGGCCAGGATGGAGAAGATGGGGCTCCTCTTCCATGCACCCACCCCAACGCCATCGATAGCATCGACGTCATCGGAACCGGCACCGTCGAAGTTGCACCACCATCGCCAACCCGCCGGTGACCGTCCACCATCGATGACTTCTCGGCCGTCGACTCCTGTCCCCTCCCCGGATGACCGAGGAGATCGGAAGGATAAGCATCGCCATCGACGGCACAAGTCTCGACCCGTCGAGGATCCGCAACCATCGACCTCTGAACAGGCCGAGCCACCGAAGAAAAAGCCTCGGTCGGACCTGGCACCGTCCACGTCTCGTTCGCAGGCACCGAGGAAACCCTCACCCTCCCGGGGTGCGGGGGCCGTGATCCCACCGGTTACGGTGGTCCCTCCGGCCCTGCCTCAGCCTCCCTCTCCCGTCGAGCCGGGTATGCTTACCCCTGGTCTCCGGGCAGAACTGGACCGGCTGGTCCAGGAGGCCATCGAGAATGCGATGCGAAGATTCCAGCCTCCACCGGCACCGCCTCCGGCACCGATTCCGGCACCGCCTCAGGCACCGACCTCAGCACCGACTCTGCCACCGAGGATGGAACCGACCACCGAGCCTATAGTGGAAGCGTTGGCACCGATACTAAATCGTATGGAGGCACTTATGCGCGCCCTTCCATCGGTGATTTCATTAGCACCGACTACACCATCATCTCCGGAAGGACATTCATCGACAGGAGAAACACCGTTCCGGATTCCTCCGTCCGGTGTCGTTCCATCGGTGCCTTCACATACCTTTCCACCGATTTATCCTTCGGCTCCATCGATTCCAAGATCGGCACCGATTCCATCGGTGGCCCCGAAGCCCTCGATGCCGTTCACTGTTCCGCTTGCAGCACCGGTTCCATCGATGCCTTTGGATCCTCTACCAGGTCCTTCAGGACAGCAAACCTTACATGATCCTTATGATACCTGGGGTGATGATTCATCTTCAGATACAGATTTACCATCCCCACCATCTCCTACAGAGAGTAGAAAACGATCTCCTCCTGAAGATCTCTCCTTTATAAATTTTGTAAAGGAGATGTCAGAAGTTGTGCCTTTTCAGCTGCAATCTGAGACCGATGACAGGCACCAAATGATGGAGCTGCTCCAATTTCTGGATGCCCCCAAGATCATCGCTTCCATCCCCATTCACCAAGTATTTCTGGATCTTTTAAAGAAAAACTGGGAATCACCTTCATCTGTGTCACCAGTCAATAAAAAGCTGACTCAACCTACCTCGTTCAGTCAGCACCAGGATTTCAGAAGTCTCAACTGGATCATCGCTCTGTTGTAGTTGAGTCTGCGCAAAAGAAAGCCAAGCGTTTAAAGCCACACTCTTCCACTCCCCCTATCAAGGACAACCAATTTCTTGATAGTGTGGGAAGGAAAGTGTATCATGGGGCTATGTTGATATCTCGTATAGCTTCATACCAACTTTATATGACTCAGTACAACAGAGCTATCCTTAAACAAATGCAGGACTACGCTGACACCTTACCGGACCAATACCAGCCACAGCTTCAAGCCCTCCTTCACAAAGGATTTGAAGCTGGGAAGCACGAGATCCGAACGGCCTACGATATCTTCGATGCTTCCACGAAAGTCTCAGCTACTGCCATCTCAGCCAGACGTTGGGCTTGGTTAAAATCATCCAACCTTCGCCCAGAGGTTCAGGATCGTCTAGCCGATTTACCCTGCTTAGGGGATAATCTGTTCGGAGAACAGATTCAACAAATTGTGGCGGAATTGAAGGATCACCACGAGACGTTGAAACAACTTTCGTCTGTTCCATCTGAGGTATCCTCCAAACCACCACCTAAGAAGGACTCCAAAAAGTCATTCTTTCGGCCACGTCGTTATTACCCTCCGTCGACTAGGCCTCGTCCGGCTCGATCCTCCACCAGACCTCAGCCACGCCAACCTCGGAAACAAAGACCTGCTGTAGCCCCACCCCCCGGGCCTGCGGCAGGCCTTTGACTTCCCGACTCGGAGCACATGCCATATCCCACTCCCCACATCCCTGTAGGGGGTCGTCTGTGCCACTTTCTACAGCATTGGATACGGATTACCTCAGACCAGTGGGTGCTGGCGATTATCGCACAGGGTTACCACCTCAATTTCATAACTCTTCCGGCAGACTCCCCGCCACTTCAAGCGTGGAGTCTATCCAGCCATTTGGCTCAATTACAACAGGAAGTATCTCTTCTTCTGCAATCAAATGCTATAGAACTCGTTCCTCCCTCTCAACGAGGCAAGGGATTCTATTCCAGATACTTCCTAATTCCAAAGAAATCAGGAGGGCTACGTCCAATTTTAGACCTTCGAGCCCTCAACAAGTATCTGCAAAAAGAAAAGTTCAAGATGGTAACCCTGGGCACGTTACTCCCTCTGCTGCAGAAAGGGGATTGGCTATGCTCCCTCGACCTCAAGGAAGCTTATACCCATATTGCGATAACACAATCCCATCGCAAATATCTGCGGTTTCTCGTAGGCCGCGACCATTATCAATACCGAGTACTGCCTTTCGGTCTGGCATCTGCTCCACGGGTCTTCACCAAATGCCTCGTAGTTGTAGCAGCATTCCTCAGGAAGGAAGGTGTCCACGTATACCCCTATCTGGACGACTGGCTGATCAGGGCCTCCACCCCTCAGATTGCCCGGTCCTCCCTACAATTGACAATCAACACACTCCTTTCCTTAGGGTTTCTTGTCAATTACGAGAAATCTTGCTTCGTCCCATCTCAAACCTTATCTTTCATTGGGGCAGACTTGGACACCTTACAGGCAAAGGCCTACCTTCCGCTACAACGGGTCCAAACTCTCATGTCCCTAGCTCACCAGCTCCAGTCTCAAGACACTGCCACAGCTCGCCAATTCCTAGTTCTCCTAGGACACATGGCATCCTCGGTTCAAGTCACTCCCATGACCAGACTAGCCATGAGGGTAACACAATGGACTCTACGACAACAATGGATTCAAGCTTTTCAGCCTCTGTCCTCCATAATCACAGTCACACAAGCGCTGCGCCTATCCTTAACTTGGTGGACGACTCAGGTCAACCTCCTTCAGGGCTTACCCTTTCTTCCACCGGATCCGCAAGTTATCCTAACCACCGACGCTTCCCACATCGGTTGGGGGGCCCATGTGGACAATTTTCAAACCCAAGGGTTATGGTCCAACGAGGAAGCCGAACACCAGATCAATTTCCTGGAACTTCGAGCAATCCGCTATGCGCTCCGCACTTTCAAAGATCATCTCTTTCATCAGATAATCTTAATCCAGACGGACAACCAAGTGGCCATGTGGTACATAAACAAGCAGGGAGGCACAGGCTCCTTCCTTCTGTGTCAGGAAGCTGCGCAGATCTGGGCGGAAGCCCTCTCCCACTCTATGTACCTCAGGGCCACTTACCTGCCGGGAGTAGACAATGTATTGGCAGACCGGCTGAGCCGTGTCTTCCGACCGCACGAGTGGTCACTCGATCCTCTGATAGCGACCTCTCTGTTTCACAAGTGGGGTTCTCCCCGCATAGACCTCTTTGCGTCCCCTCAGAACCACAAAGTGGACGATTACTGCTCTCTCATTCGGAGCCAGAACTCTCAGCCGAGGGATGCATTCTCCCTCAAGTGGACAACCGGTCTGCTCTACGCATTCCCCCCACTTCCTCTTGTGTCAAAGACTCTCGTGAAGCTACGCCAGGACGGAGGAACCATGATCCTGATAGCACCTTACTGGCCACGCCAAGTATGGTTTCCAATACTCCAGGATCTCTCCATCCGCAGGCACATTCCTCTGGGAAAGGACCCGCATCTGCTCACTCAAAACGACGGATGCCTCCTCCATCCCAACCTCCAAGCCTTGTCCCTGACGGCATGGATGTTGAAAGGTTAGTCCTTCAGCCTTTCAACCTTTCAGATTCCGTTTCTCGAGTCCTGATAGCTTCACGAAAGCCTTCCACAAGAAAGTCTTACTCATACAAATGGAAAAGGTACACATCATGGTGCACTTCTCAGTCCCTTGATCCCCTTTCCTGTCCAATTTCCAAATTCTTGGACTATTTATGGCATCTCTCTGAATCAGGTCTTAAAACCTCTTCCATTAGGATGCATGTCAGTGCGGTAGCCGCCTTCCATAAAGGTGTACAGGGTGTCCCTATTTCAGTACAACCCCTAGTAACACGTTTTCTTAAAGGCTTGCTCCATCTGAAGCCACCCTTACGGCCTCCGGCCCCATCCTGGGACCTTAATCTGGTTCTTGGTCGTCTAATGAAACCTCCTTTCGAACCTCTGCACTCCTGTGAGTTAAAGTATCTCACATGGAAAGTGTTATTCCTTTTGGCTATCACTTCAGCTCGCAGGGTTAGTGAATTACAGGCCCTAGTTACCTATCCGCCTTACACTAAACTCCTGCAGGACCGGGCGGTACTCCGCACTCACCCTAAATTTTTACCTAAGGTAGTTTCTGAGTTTCATATCAATCAATCCATCATACTACCTATCTTTTTTCCCAGGCCCCATTCCAACTCTGGAGAACAGACCCTGCATACCCTAGACTGTAAACGAGCTCTAGCCTTTTACCTAGACCGTACAGTTTCTCACAGGAAGAGCACTCAATTATTCGTCTCTTTCCATCCTAACAAGTTAGGACAACCTGTGGGTAAGCAGGCTCTTTCCTCCTGGTTGGCGGACTGCATTTCTTTCTGCTATGAGCAGGCTGGCATTCCTTTCCAAGACCGTGTCAAAGCACACTCTGTGAGGGCCATGGCGACGTCAGTGGCACACCTTCGATCGGTGCCGCTTCCTGACATCTGCAGGGCTGCAACCTGGAGTTCTCTCCATACCTTTGCAGCCCACTATTGTTTGGACAAAGCTGGAAGACAGGACTCCATCTTCGGCCAATCTGTCTTGCGTAACCTTTTTCCAACCTGATGTACCAACACCCTTCCACCTTCCCGGTAGGGTGCGGATGCCCTTTCCCAAATTCCACCCCACTTGTACTGCCTGTTGCACGTCGTTGGGTGCATTTGGTGCAAGTCAGGACATCCTCAGCTCGGTACTCACCCATTTGTGAGGACAACCATCCTGCTTGTCCTGTGAGAAAGCAAATGTTGCTTACCTGATGTAACAGGTGTTCTCACAGGACAGCAGGATGTTAGTCCTCACGAAACCCGCCCGCCACCCCGCGGTGTTGGGTTCGTTTTGTTTTTACTTTTTAGGCACTGCCTGTAGCTTTGAAAATCAGACTGAAGGGAGACCCCTGCTGGCTGCAGGGTCAGTGCCTTGCTGGGCATGCCCAGTAGGGGCCAGTCAAAGTTCTGTTTAAACTTTGACAGAAGTTTTCCGTGGTGGGCTCCATCCTCGATGTCACCCATTTGTGAGGACTAACATCCTGCTGTCCTGTGAGAACACCTGTTACATCAGGTAAGCAACATTTGCTATATCTTGTTCAGCACTACACTTTCCAATTCTCCAGTCTTATTTTTTAGATGTCTGGCTTTTGCTTTTAAAAAATTCTAAATATGTTTTTTTATTTTTATTCACAACTAGCCCAGTTGAAATGGATAGTTTGGAATACGTTGTCTGCTCTTTATTTAAATGTACCTAGGTTGCTGCTGCATCTTTCAGTTTCATTTAATTTATGCTTTCTTAACCACTCACTCAGGGACAGCCCTGGCTGGGGTGGTGTACAACAGTTTGTAAACAATACATAAAACACCTTAAACATAATTAATCATCTATCATGTTCTCTCTATTGGGATATTCTATCATCTCCATTATGCCAGTATGCTTTGAAGGTGCCTCATTCTGAACCATGTGTTTCTAAGTGACTGTCAGCTTTTCTCCTTGATCTAGTTAGTTAAAAAGCTGTTTTATTTTTTTTTTTTACATATTAGCTCTCCAGCACCTGGGTTCTAACCTGGTTAAGTTGGAGCCCATCCTTTCGGAATAAGCTGCCTTTTCCCCAAAATGTTGCCCAAGCTAGCAAATCTAAAGTTCTCTTTCCTGCACCATTGATGAATTGAAATTTCAGAACTCTGGTTCTATAGTCCTGCACATGGAATAGGGAGCATTTCTGAGAATGCCACCCTGAAGATTCTGGATTTCAACTTTCTACCTAAAATCCTAAATTTGGCTTCTAGACTTTCCCTCTCACACTGTCCTATGTCACTGGTACCCATTGTACCATAACCAGCTCCTCCCCAGAAATGTCTAAAATTTCATCTTGGTGATGGTTCAGGGTTCACCATCTTCGCAGCAGGCAGGTAACCAAATGATCTTCATGCCCACCAGCCACCCAGCAATCTACGTACTTAATGTTGAATCGTCAAGTACAACAGCCATCCTATCACGTCTCTCCTGGGTACATAATCCTGGAAAAGACACCCTTAGTGTGAGAGAATGCTGCATCATCTGGAGGATAGGTTCTATCCACAGGATCATTTCATGCCACACCATGGTGGTGATCTCTTTCAAGGCAACCTTGTTTCTCTAAGACAACACAGGGGCTGCCAGACTGGAAGTCCCTGAAGGTCTCCTCTGTATATTTCTCTGTCTGTCTCAGCTCCTTCAGGGCTGCCACTTTGACTTCCAGAGATTTGACTCATTCTGTCAAATCTCTGGAAGCTAAGAACTCTGCACTATGCACACACACAAAATTGCTCACCAATTGGTAGATAATTATGCAGTCAGTAGAAAAAACTGGACAATCCCCATCTCACTGCTGGACTGCTGTCTGCATCTTAATATTGAGTTGCTAATTAATTAAGGTTGCTAAAGAAGTAGGGATGCTTAATTAATCATACAGTTCTTTATATTTATTAGTTACATTTTATGTTGGTTGTCAGTGACCAGCAAGGTGACAGCAGTTTATATATACATGAGCAAGGTTATTTTTTGTTTTATCAAAATCCTTAATTGACTCTTGTGAAATTTTCTCTCTTGTTCCTTTAATTGGGATAACAGTCTATAAATCAGAGATTGATAGTAATTGGTGCCTGAGATTGGTGGTAATTGGGGAGGGAGAATGAGCAAAGAGATACAAGGATAGGGTTGTGTTTTAAACTCTAAAAAAAAAAAAAAAAAAAAATAAGATCAAGGGACACAGGGATAACCAATTTAACAGTCTCTCTCCTCTCTATTAATAACAAAAACTTCCTTAGAAAAGCAGTACTTACAGATCCTGATGACTCTCAAGCACAGGCAGCTTCTTCTTTCAGTACTCCCTCAGTTACTTAGCTTTTTCTTTAGATTTTTGTATGATGCCCTTTCCAGTACAAAGTGACTTGCACTATGTTTAATAGTTCAGCAAAACTGAAGGATTTTGGCATCAAAATAAGCTGGATTGAATTGGTCGGCTTTAAGATTTTCAGTAGACTGCCAAGGTGGTGGCATCATAGACACCAGGTAGATGTTTCTTCCATAGTGAGGGTGCTAGGAAGAAAAAAAAAGCACAGTGCATGGGATAGTTAAGAAAAATATGAGATTGGAGTGAGGAATAAGCACGTACTGATTGTTTATAGCTGCAGCATCAGCTGTTACACAATACGATAGTCACTGTATGACCTTATAAGGTGACTTCTTTCTGTAGTCCTTGAGATAGATTTTTAATGATTATTGTTTCTGACTTCTGTTTATATTGCCACTGCTAACTAAAATACTGGCAAAATATGTATTCAAGAAAAGAAGGGTATTGAAAAAGCATTTGGATAATGTACCGGTTTTCTGAATCTATATGTGAAAGAAACCATGAAAATTAAAATAAAGAAAACTGTACTCCTTTTATCTGTAACAAGGAAGAAGCTGCCAAATTATTTTAAGCATTCTCTTGAAAATTTAATATGGGATGAAATAAATTTGAAGCTTTGTGAATATCAAAACCTCTTGTGAGAATATATCTTTTAATGTAGGCATAAAAATGAATCACTATTGGCCAAAGTCTTTGATTTGCTTAAATGCTGCATATATAATTTTGTTCTCATTAATAGATGCATATTCCTCTTCACTCAGGCAGGCCAATGCACACCTACCAGCAGATAGAGACGGAATAAACTGATTTGCTGACATCACCAACATATAGTCCTAACCCGACATCAACCTGCCTATTCTCCATCTCCTGCAGATGGTGGAATTGTATCTTCCTAGTGGGGATTGCCTGTGTTACAAAAAAAAAAAAAAGGCTAAAAGAAAAATAAATAAAAGGAAGAGATTGTGCTCCTGAGGTGACATCAGGCTGGTCCTTTCCTCAGTTCAGCGGTTGAGCCTCTGTGCCAAAAAAAAAAAAAAAAAAGAGCATCTCAGGCAAGGGAGTGCTTGGTGGTGAAGGCTTGTAGCCTCTGGCCTGATCATGCTTTTAGCCAGGGAAGGGCTGAGCTCAGATAAGGGAAAAGGGGGGAAGTTATAGGCCCCCATTCCTTACGAGTTGTTTCTGTCTTTCAGCACTAAGAAGCCCCATGCACATTGGGGGAGTTAATGGAGAATAGAGGCGCTGTGGGTTGGCAAATAGAGCAGCATTCATCAAGGTCCCATATCGTAAGTTGGCTGCATGGTGGGTGGCTAGGCCGCAGCAAAGCGAGCTTATGCTGCAATGGGCATTTTTTCCTGCACACTCAGGTGTGTGTGTGTGTGTGAGTATTGTGATATTATCACAGTATGTGCCACGTGGATGTAGCTTAAAATCAGCGTGCACATACGTAAGTTTGCTTAAGTGCAAGTCCACAGCCTAGATTTGAGTGTGTACTTGCATGGGTACATCTGCGTGGACATTGGTGTGTGTGCAGGAGACTGCATGGAAGAGGAGCTGCCTATTTGTGATGAATAATGGCACCAGGGGCTAAAAAGTCTAAACGCCTTTCTATTTATGCAGTTTGCAGTATAAAGGTCATCCAGCGGTCACTCTCACTTTTCTTATGCCAGTTCTGTCTGGGGGCTCAAGGCGATTTACCTGACAAGGATTTTGCAGCCATTGGGGCATCAGCTTTACCAATGCAGGACTCTGTGGAAGGAGGGGGGGGGGGCACAGGAGGTGATATGATGGACAGTTCCTCTTCCCCCTTGTGTCTGATCGGCGGGTCATCCCCGGGGGAGGGTTTGGAGAGTGCCATGTTTGGTCTTATGGGTTCTGATGTAGATTAATCCTCCTTGTCCTGGAGTTCTTCCAGGGGTTACAGGCCTTTCTGAAAAGGTGTCCAGTGGAAGATAAGCAGCCCCATAAGGTAGAGACACGTCATAGGTCTTCACACTTGGTGACTAAGTCGGGCAAGCTCTGTAAAAAGACTATCCCTGATGAAGTAGAGGAGGATGAGGATTGTGACCTGCTGGATGATTTTGGTGATGACTCGGATTCCACACCTCTGGAAGAGGGGGAGTTTCCTCCTGTCTTAGAGATATATAGGACTTTGCTTCTCTCACAAGGATGAGTTGGTAGGTCTGTTGACTCAGGCCCTGAAAATGTTTGGAATAGACGGGGGGGGGGGGGGGGGGGGGGGAATCTATGGGATACAAAAGAAAGATCCCTTATTGGTTACCTTGTGCAAGGTGTCCTGTTTTTTTCCACTCCTGGAGCCAGTGCAAGAACTAATTGACCTTGAGTGGAATACTCTGGAAGCGAGTTTTAAAGGTGGGCATTCCTTGGTGGGCCTGTATCCCTTGGATCCAAAGGCAAGGGACCAATTGCAATTCCCGAAGATTGATACCTTGCTGTGTGTTGTCACCAAGCAAACTAACATCTCAGTCTAAGGGGGAGCAGCACTGAAGAATGCCCAGGATAGAAGGATTGAGGCCATCCTCAAGCAGGCATTTAAAGCGATGGCAATGAATTAGCAAATAGTTTCTTGGTGCTGCTTGTGGCATGAGCAGGTTTGTATCTCTCTCAGGAGACTCAGAATGGGAGCCGACAGTGGGCCACTGATAGATCCAGGGGCCACATTTTTAGCTAATGAGAGATGTGAGGTTCCATGACAGTAGCAAGGCTCCTCCTGTGGCTGCGGAACTGGTTGGTGGATATGATTTCTATGTCCAATTTGACAAGGTTACCCTTTAAAGGTTCTCTCTTGTTCAGAAGTGAATTGGAGAAGACAAATTGATGGGGTGCATCCAAGAATCTGTGCTTGCTGGAGGTCAAGAAAGTGGCAACGCATTTTTTTGCAGCAAGAAGCCACTGCAGGAGCTTCCATCGTTTTCACCCTTAGAGGTGCAACAAATCAGAAATCGCATCCCTTCAGAAGATCTCTGTCCTATCAGCCTAAGAAGGCAAATAAGGATGTGAACTCCAGGACCGGAGCAACTCGATCTTCACAATGAAAGTATGGGGGCCCACCTACTGATACCAGAGATAGGCAGACATCTATCTCACTTTTATCACAGGTGGGCCCAAATCACGATGAACCTGTGGGTCCTGCAAATAATGAGAAGCAGCTATGCTCTTTAATTTTTCCAGATGCCTTTATGGTTTCTCCATACAACTCGCTAGCGAAGAGAGTGGCAGTGGAGGCTTCATTGAGAAGGCTGATAGTCCTCAGGGCTGTTATTCCAGTTTGCAGGAAAATACAGGGTGATATTCTATTTATTTTGTCATTCCCAAGAAGATAGAGGGTTCCTTCTGACTGATCCTGGCTCTGAAGGGAGTCAACTGGCATTTGCATGTGACTCACTTCAAAATGGAAACCTTATGCTCCATAATTATGGCAGTACAGAAAACGTTTTCTTTGTTTTGCTGTTCTAGGGCACAATTAACAGTTTCAAACCCTACTGTTCAGTCTGGCTATGGGGCCCAGAACTATCTCCAAGGTCATGGTGGTGGTGGTAGTGGTGTCTCTGCACAAGGAGGGCATTCTAGACCATCCATATCTGGACGACTGATTCATGCCAAGTATGTGGAAGAAACTCAATTGATATCTTACAAAGTGGTCTGACTCCTTCTGAAGCTAGGATGGGTGGTGATCTTAGCCAAAAACAGTTTACAGCTGACGCAGACCCTGGAATACCTTGGAGTGAGATTTAATATGGATCAGAGCCTAATGTTCCTGCCAGAGAAATGCATCTGGAAGTTGTTGATTTAAGTTCAGTCCTTGGAGACTGGCCTTTTCTTCCTTATTTGCCTTCTTAAACAATGGAGATTTAAACCTACTAATGATCACCTTCCTACTAGTAAATGCACAAGCCATATCCAAAAAATTCCCAATCATCACAGATTTACTCTGACATCAAACCTAACTTCATTGCAATAACGGAATCCTGGTTAAAAAAAATCTGACACCGTTTTAAAAAACCAAATAGCCCACAAGAACTATGATGTATTCTCAATTCCCAGAGCAAACAAAAGGGGAGGCGGACTCCTAATATCTGAAAAAAAACTTAAATGTAAACTACTACCCATAATACCCCCAGCAAATCATGAAATTGCCATGTTTGAAACCCTCAACATACAAATATGTCTTTTCTGCCCTCCAAGCCTCCTTGAATTAAATTTATCACCGCTAATAGAATTCTTCACAACACACTTAAATACAACAAAACCCGCAATAGTATTAGGAGATTTCAATTTACATATGGACGTACACCCCTTATCAAACACCTGCCGAACATTAATGGACTTTATGACAGCCCTAGGGTTCACATTAATTACAGACAATCCAACACACAAAGCAGGACCCTCCCTTGACCTCACATTCATAAATAGTAGCTTCTTAGAACACTTTAAAACAAACTACTCACAAATTCCATGGTCCGACCACTTTTTAATACAGTCAACCATTAAATATACGAGGCCACAGCCAAAACATAGAACGGAACCAATAGAATTTAAATACCGACCGCCATTCAACAGTGAAACATTAGGAAACGAACTAGACGAGAAACTAAAAGAATTTTAGTTTAAAGATAGCCACTCAGCAACAAAAACATGGACAGATACAATGAATAAACTAGCTGACGAAATCAACCCGATGAAACACACCCTAATCAAAGAACCAAAACAAACAAACCCATGGTACAACCAAAAGATAAAAGAAATCAAGCAAAATCTGAGAAAAAAAGAAAAAGACTGGAAAAAACACAAAACCAATGAAAACCTAACAAGATATAGAAAATATCTAGCCTACTACAAACAAACAATCCTTGAGGCCAAAAAACAATACTATAGAACAAAAATTGAAAAATTCTCAAATAATCCTAGAACGTTATTCACAATAGTCAAAAACCTTACCAACGACACAGCAGAAGCTCCCACAGAGTTACCCGAAAACAAATGTAACGAAATAGCTCATTACTTCGATGACAAAATTAGAAACCTTAAAAACAAAATTCCAAACACAACAAAACAAGAAATCAAAATGCACACAAGGGACAGCATACATTGGTCCACATTTGAGGAAACAACAGAATCGGAAGTTGAAACCATACTAAAAAAAATAAACCCAGCCCCACATATAATTGACACCATACCAACAAACGACATCAAAAAACTAGCCAACATAGTCTCCCCCACATTAACAAAAATCATAAACCTCTCCTTAGAGGATCCCTTCCAGATAACCTAAAAGGAGCAATAATTAAACCAATAATAAAGAAAAGGAACAGTGACCCACTTATACTGAGCAATTACAGACCAGTATCTAATCTGCCGCTAATAGCAAAATTAATAGAAAAAATCATTCAGAAACAATTAGCTGAACACCTAGACAATAATAATATACTGTACCCATCACAACACGAATTTCGCGAACATTACAGCACCGAAACCTTACTTCTCTCATTGACTGACAGCATAATGAGAGGTTTTGACAATGGTAAACATTACATCCTTCTAATGCTTGACCTATCCTCAGCTTTTGACACAGTAAATCATGACATACTGATAAAAAGACTCGACGAAATAGGACTAAAGGAAAAAACTAAAGCCTGGTTCAGATCATATCTAAGCAACAGATATTATCAAGTTCAAATAAAAAACACATTGTCAGAGAAAATAAATCTAGTAACTGGAGTACCACAAGGATCAGCACTATCCGCCACACTCTTTAACATCTACCTACTGCCACTGTGCCATCTTCTAGCAGGCCTGGGTATCATACACTACATATACGCCGATGATATTCAAATATTACTACCAATCGAAGACTCACTGGAAAAAACACTAAACCTAGCAATCATGTACCTTGACATCATTAAACAACTACTAAACCAAATGGAGCTAGTCATTAACATAGAAAAAACCGAATTCCTCCATCTTGAATGAAAAAACATGACAGTCATCCAATCTCCTATTCTACTAAAAACAATCAGAAAATTGAAATAGCCGAGAAAGTACGGAACTTCGGTGTAATATTAGACACAGAACTCAGTCTCAAACAACACATATCATTAAAAGTCAAAGAAGGATATTCCAAACTAATGGTCCTCCGAAAACTTAAACCGTTACTAAATCAAACGAACTTCCGAACTGTCCTACAAGCCCTAATATTTGCTAGCACTGACTACTGTAATGCCCTACTATTAGGATTACCATACACGACAATTAGACCACTCCAAAACTCGGCCGCAAGAATCTTGACAGGCAAAGGAAAAAGAGATCATATCACTGAAACGCTAGCTGAACTACACTGGCTGCCAATTGAATACAGAGTAAAATATAAAACCGTTTGCACTATACATAAACTAATCCATGACGAAAAAGCTGAATGGCTAAACACAGCACTCCGCGTCCATGGCCCACACAGAAACCTGAGATCTGCCAACAAAGCCCAACTAACCATCCCCTCAGTCAAAACTGCAAAACTAACACAAGTCAGAGAAAGAGCAATATCATTGGCTGGACCGATACTATGGAACACCATGCCCACAGAGGTAAGACTACAGAGAGATGTCAAAGCTTTCAAAAAGAGCTTAAAGACATGGCTCTTTAGAGAAGCTTTTTTACAAAGAGAGTGAGAGAGAGAAAAACGCTGAAAGCTGTACAAACAAAATCTATACACAGCACTAGCACTGTATATGTATGTACGTCATGGTTTTGTTTACTACACCTCTTAATTGAATATATAACCTATTAGTCTGTATTGTAATCACAGGTCAGATTAGACATCACTGAACATATAGCCATTATTATGAAACTATGTAACCGAGCTTATCAGGCACCTCCATTAACAACAATAGCAACAAATACATGTACAATTTTCTATATGTGCCCCTATGTAAACCGTTGTGACGGTAATATACTGAACGACGGTATAGAAAAGATTTTAAATAAATAAATAAATGTGTGGACTTCTCTGCATGTTTTGGGGTCAATGGCCACACTGGAGGTAGCACCCTGGTCGAGGGTGCATATTCGTCCACTTTAGCGTGCAGTGCTCTCATGGTGGAATCCGCAATCATAGACATATATGGTAAGGCTCCACTTACCAATGGAAATGAGTGAGCAGTTACAGTGGTGGTTGCAAAGGGATCACCTCAGGAAAGGAGTGCCCTTGGTGACACTGGACTGGTTGGTGCTCACGACATGAGCCTCCTGGGTGGGGGAACTAACTATCAAGAGTTGATGGTGCACAGTCGATAGAATGCCGAGGAATGACAATGGAACATAATCATTTGGAAGCCGAAGAAGTTTGCTTGGCATGTCTATGCTTCACCAAGTGGTTGGCAGGTCAAGCTGTGTGCATAATGTCAGACAAAGCCATGCCGGTTTCCTACATAAATCATCAGGGCAGAACCAGAAGGCATCAGCTGTCAGTGGAGAGAGATGCTATCATGGCATGAGAAGAGCAACATCTTCAGGCATTATCTGCCTCTCATATTTCCGGGAAGGGCAATCTGAGGGCTGATTTTCTCAGCAGGCAGGCCTTAGACCCAGGAAAGTGGGAGCTGGTAGACAACGACTTTCAGCTCATAGTTTCTTCATGGGGTCAGCCGTATCTGGATTTAATGGCAAGCTACAGCAGTGTGAAGGTGCCATGGTTTTACAGTCTCAGAAAGGATCCAAGAACATTGGGAATCAATGCTTTCGTCCAACCGTGGCCATGGAATGGGGTGTTATGTGTTCCCTCCCTGGCCAGTGATGGGCAGGGTAATTCGAAATATTGCAAGGCATAACAAGGCCGGGCTTCTGGTGGCTCTGGATTGGTTATGTAGACTGTGGTACGCCAACCTTCAACAGAAGGTTGGCGTACCACAGTCTAGGCAGACCTATGAGACTGCCAGTCAGGGAAGATCTTCTGCATCAGAAGCAAGAAAATTGTGCAAGAAAATTTGGGTCAGTTCTATCTTACAGTTTGGCCCTTGGTCTGGTGAGGCCACATTGCTTAGCACTAAAAAAATTTCTTACCTCTCTGGCTTATATTAGATTTTCAGAGTATTCGAAACCTGGTGTGGAGTGAGAGGTTCTCACCCTCTTATACAAATATCACTGATTTTGGAATTTTTGCAGGATGGATTGTTAAGGGCTTGGCCCTAAACACCCTGAAGTTGCAGGTGGCAGCTCTTGCATGCTTTTGAGGGCGAATTAATGTTAGGCCCTTGTTCTCCCATTCAGATAGTTCTAAGTTCTTGAAGGGAGTCAAGCATCTATGGCTTCACTTGTGCCTACCAGTGCCTCTTTGGGATCTTAATTTTGGTATTGTGCTTTTTGGCGGGTCCTACGTTTCGGCCGCTATGTGAGCTTTCTTTTTGCAGTTGCTTTCTTTGAAAATGGTTTTCCTGGTGGCAATCTGTTCTGCAAGGCATATTTCTGAGCTGCAAGCTCTTTCTTGCTGTGAGCCATTTGTATGAATAACTCCGGAGGCAGTGCAGCTCAGTTTATTTCCCTGCCCACACTGGACAGGGAGAGAAATGAGATGGATTTTTGGTTGTTACATGTCTTAGAGGTGAGGCAGCATCTGATGTGGTACTTGGAGATTATTTGCTCTTTGAGGAAAACTGATCGGCTATTTGTTCTCCATGGTGAAAGTAGACCAGGATAACCGCCATCATGAACGACATTAGCCCATTGAGTTATTGAGCTGGTCATGGTTGCCTCTGTAGATGCAAATGTTCCATTATCTAGGCAAATCAGGGCACATTCCACTAGTGCACAGGTGGTCTTGTGGGTGGAGATTCGGTTGTTGTCTCCGGTCAAAATTTGCCAGGCAGCAATATGATCCTGCTTATATACTTTTTCCCAAGCATTACCGCTTGATGTTAAGACTCAAGTCACAACTTTCATGCAGGCTGTGTTGACAGGAGCACAGACAGCTTTCCACTCATTTTGGGAGTAGCTTTGTACATCCCATTGGTGTGGATTCGCCTGCCTGAGTGCAGAGGAAGGTGAAATTACTTCTCACCTGATAATTTCCTTTCCTCTAAGAAAGGCAGGGTAATCCACAACCCGCCCTGGGCTGCCTACTTGATTTTGGTTTTTGTCCCTGGGCTGCCTACTTGATTTTGGTTTCAGTTTGTCCCTTATCAGGGACGATATAGAATGTTCTTTGTTCTGAGTCATTTGAAGGACTGGTAAGTGAAGAGCCAGCCCCTAAGATGTTACATTTTTTACTGAGCTCAGTACTTATGAGTTGGCTGTTAATAGTTATGGTCCAAGTATAATCAGTTTGTCTGCAGTTTGGCTTTTGTAGAGATTCTGGCAGGCTGATGTTGGGGCAGGGCTATATGTCGGTGACGTCAGTGAGTCAGTTTACTCCACCTCCATCTGCTGGTAGGAGTTCATAACCCACCAGTGTGGATTGGCCTTCCTTCCTTAGAGGAAAGGAAATTATCAGGTAAGAAGTAATTTCATCTTTCTATGAGACCATGCCTTCATACTGTGTTCATGATTAGTATAGTCTCATAACTAGTGAGATTGCTTGCTTGCCCTCACCCGTTACTAGTTTTCAAGCCTCATTATTGCTGCATGCAGGAGAAGAGCAGTCTGTTAGTTCTGCTGCAAATGACTGGGAATATGTATTTTCCTATCTGCTCTTCTATTTAAAGCAAAGCTTTATAAAGTGCCTAAAAAGGAGAACGTTTTGGAGAAGATCATAAGTTAATATGTTATGCTTGAACCAGGCTCTTGGGGGAGCTCTTATTCATGAGCCACAGTTAAGAGTAAAGAAGGAGTTTTAAGTGAAATAATACCAGATAACTGTGTGAATATAGTCACGATTTAGGTTGGAACATGCTGCCTGAAAAAATTATGTCTGAGTATTTCACAAACTGTTAGAGTGAGTTGTTTCATGCTTTATTGCAATCTCTTCTACTCCGTTGGAGTGGAGAAATGTTTGACTTGAGGTATGGATGCACTGAAAAATCTGTTGCTTTTGTGCAGTAATATAATGTGTAGGTAAATGTTTAAGAAGCCCTCTGTATTATATACTCATAAGGTGGCTTTGTTTCACCAAAACATTAGCATTCTTTCGCGTGATTCAAATAATATATTTTTTTGTTTTCTGCTTGTGAGTGCATTCTGTTTTATTAACTCTAGACAGAGGTATTCTTTCATACCTTTCAAAATGGTGGCAGACAGCACATCACAGACTGTAAAATCAGGAGAATATAGCACAGAAAGACTAAGGTCTTGAAACTTGAACTGCTTCAAACCTTGATTAGATTAGAACAAGTGTTCGGTATTGATGAAATTTCCACTGTAGAGGAGCAACAAAATTCTGATCACTCTTGGGAATTAGTTCAGATCATGTGGGTTTATTTAAAAGTCAATGCAGCCACAGAAGTTGACACAAACTGACCTTTCTGTGCCTTAAGGTTGTGAAAATATTGGTGTACCAGAGATGAAGTTCAGCTTCTTGTTTTTATACTGCGTTGACTATTTTAATTAAGCCTGCCTGATTTGAGAATGTTTTACTGCAGTGCATTTTTGCATTTATGCCCTCCTATCTTGCCGTTAGCTGATGAAATTTGCACTATCTATTGCATGAAACTATAACTTTTTAAACAAAACGCATCCTTAACTACTAAGAAATAATGTTCTATTTTGAACGGAGCTACTGATAAAAGGAAAGCATTTTTCTTACCAGAATCTCAATCACAATGAATTTTGTATACTTTGGTAATTCTTTTCTATGATGCAAAAGCTTGACTGCTTTCTGAGTTAGCCTGAGTCTAGCCTGTGTTAGACTAGCCAAAAATCCATTCTGCGTATACAGTATATCAAAAATCTTTCAAGAAATGAGTACAAACATAGTATAAGAAATGTTATTCTGTGTGGACTGGAAGTACCTGCCAAATCCCAATATGGAAGTCTGTTTTATTAGTGCTCCCGAAGAAATAAGAGGTAAAGAAATCAAAGTAAACTGGCTAATAATTATGTAAGAACCTGAGCTCCAGAAATGTATCCAAAGCTTTTTAAACTTGTTTTTACAGTTAGCCTCAATCATATATTAAGTTGACAAACTGCATAGCTTTATTGTGCATTGGCTGAAAAAATACCTTAAGTTTTGTTTTATATGTTTTATACGTCGAAGAAAGCATAACTAACACCATCTCCCTCTGGACCTCGCTCTCCTTACAAATATCAAATCTCCTCACACAGATATCACTCACCCTCAACCATAAAAAAACCAAATCCTCTTCCTATCAAACAAATACACCTCCAACTCTAGCAATGACAGCCCCCCCCAACCAGCCACCCTCCACTCTCTCCAACGAGATCAGAGACCTAGGCTTCCACCTTGACACATCCCTCAACCTGAAGAAACACATCAACCACACAATCAAAGAAGGTTTCTACAAACTAAAAATCCTCAGGAAGCTCAAACCACTTCTTTTCCACCACGACTACCGCACAGTTCTCCAATCCCTCATACTATCGAAGATTGACTATTGCAACTCCCTCCTCCTCGGTCTACCCACCTCCACCATCAAACCACTCCAGCTACTCCAAAATGTAGCTGCAAGATCCCTCACAAACGCCAACAGATCCTCCCACATCACCCCCACCCTAAAAGCCTTACACTGGCTCCCCATCTCACACAGATCACAATACAAAACCCTCAGCGTATTACACAAAACCATCAACAACCATAAAACCAACTGGTCTAAAAACCCTCCCCAACTTCATCAAAGCCAGAAATGCCTACGCTCCCAAAACACAGGCCTCCTGGTCATTCCTCACACAAAACATGCCCACCTATCTTCCAGCAGACAACGCTCCTTCTCAGTAGCCGGTCCTTCCCTCTCGAACCAGTTACCCTCCCACCTCAGATTGGAACCCTCTCTCCAGACATTCAAAAAACATCTGAAAACATGGCTGTTCCAGAAAGCCTACCAACTAGCGACTTATCTCCCCCTCCCCTCCCCACCCCTAACCCAAAAGGAAGCCCGTCCGTATATAATAAATAAGACTTAAAAAAAAACAAACCATGTAAAAAGTTCTCCTCAATTGTTAATATGTACAAATACTGTCCCTGTGTTCCACTACGTTTCACTGTTAAACTATTAACTTGTGTTTCACTGTTAAACTGTTCCTACACATGTTCTAATGTTACAATGTAAAATGGTACGACTCCCGTCATGCCTTTATCCAGTTATAATGTGAACCGATGTGATGTACCCCAACAAATGTCGGTATATAAAAGCAAACAAATAAATAAATAAAATAATATGTACTACCTGTTAGTTTCAGGGATTATCTCTAGTCCTAATAATATTTGATAATGTATATAACCATTCTCTTTTAACCTGTTTAGTACTACACATAATTTTATAAACTTCTTTCACATCTCCTTTAAGTGGTATCTTCATCAAGCTGAAGAGCCCTAATCTGTTTTGCCTTTCTTCATAAGGGAACCAATCTCAGTATTGCCCATATGTAGTTAGGATTATTTTTCCCTGTAGGCATCAATTAGCATTTGTCTATGCTTAATTACATCTGCTATGTCTTGCAATGTCCTTCTGTATTTCCTTACAATAAGCTTGTTTTTAGCTACTTTGAATAATTTTGTGTAATCTGCAGATCTGATCATCTTGCTCGGTGGTTCTTTTTCGTTATAATTTATGAATATGTTAATATTTGTTTCAGTGTAGATCCCTAAGGTACTCTATTTACTTTTCTCCATTGGGAAAACATCATTTAGACCTACTCTCTCTTTCAGGTCGATACAGTAAAGTGCGACTGCAGATTCTCCGTCTGTGGGCGCACAATTGGGACGCATAAGGCGATTCCGCGATACAGTATCCGGTTTCACGCGTCCTTAGTGCTTCTTGAAACCGACGCGTAACCCTTTCCGCACCTGGCATGTATATGATATGTTAATGAACGGATTAGCTATTCCCTCCCATACAGTAACGAGCGCCCCGACTATCGCCTTTTTAACCTGGAGTTTAGCCGCGTGTTTAACCTGCTAATTTACCGCCTACCCCTACCCCTGTGTTAGAGGCAGGGGTAAGGGTAGACAGCAAACTTTCCCCCCCAAAAAAACCTAAAAACCTAAAATCCCCTCCTCCCGAAGCTACTCGACATGTTATCAACTTACTTTTGTTGCTTCAGCCCTTCAACCTTCTCTGCCATCCTCCGGAGGGGGCAGCCAGCGGCGAAAGTGGCTTGCAGCGGCCCCCCCGCGCAGGTCCCTGTTCTCCTGGCTCTCGACGATGTTACCACAGGATACTCCAGCTCGACTTCTGGCTGACAGCTACCCCCCCCAAAAAAAAAGACTGCTGAGTTACGGCCCTGGAAGCGAAACGAACTTTCATGGGCTTGAGCATCCAAATGACGGGCGCGCAAGCCAATGAAAGCACAGGGACGGCCGTGACATCTTTTTTTTTTTTTCCCCTTGGCTGCACCCGCGCTCTTCTTTTAATTTCTTGGCCGCTGGTGACATGAGCGCTGGAGGCAGCCCGCTGTCTCCTTTTATTTCCTGCTGCTGCCTATCTGGGGTCCAGTTGTGAGCCGTGGTCTCCTTTCCATTTCTTTGGCTGGCACCGGCCTGGGCTATGGAAGGAACCCGCAGTCTGTCACGTCACGGCCGTCCTTGTGCTTTCATTGGCATGAGCGCCCGTCAATTTGGGCACTCATGCCAATGAAAGCACAGGGACGGCCATGACGTCACGCCCCCCCCCCCCCCCGTCCCCTGTGCTTTCATTGGCTTGAGCGCCCGTCAATTTGGACGCTCAAGCCAATGAAAGCACAGGGACGGGCGGGGCGTGACGTCTTTTTTTTTTTTTCCCCTTGGCTGCACCCACGCTCTTCTTTTAATTTCTTGGCCGCTGGTGATGTGAGCACTGGAGGCAGCCCGCTGTCTCCTTTTATTTCCTGCTGCCGCCCATCTGGGGTCCAGTTGTGGGCCGTGGTCTCCTTTCCCTTTCTTTGGCTGGCACCGGCCTGGGCTACGGAAGGAACCCGCAGTCTGTCACGTCACGGCCGTCCCTGTGCTTTCATTGGCATGAGCCCCCAAATTGACGGGCGCTCATGCCAATGAAAGCACAGGGACGGGCGGGCGTGACGGTGCTCAAGCCCAGGAAAGTACGCTTCGCTTCGGTTTCAAGGCAGTAACTCAGCAGTCTTGAGGGGGGAGGAGGGGGTAGCTGTCAGCCAGAAGTCAAGCTGGAGTACCTGCTAGAACATCATCGAGAGCCAGGAGGACCGGGGGGGGGGGGGGGGGGGGAACACCAGTGCAAGCCGATTTCGCCACCGGCTGACCCCCCTCCGGAGGAGGGCAGAGAGGACGGCAGAGAAGGCTGAAAAGCAACAAAAGGTAAGTTGGCACATGTCAAGCCGCTTCGGGAGGAGGGGATTTTAGGTTTTAGGTTTTCATGGGTAAAGTTGGGATCCACTTCCTGGTGCCTGTCAGTTCAAATGTCATTTGAAATGACAGGTACCAGCGCACCCAGGATACTGTATAGGCGCTGTATTAAGCGCCTATACAGTAAAATCGGTTGCGCGGGCCTAACGCTTCCCCTAATGCTTCGCAGACGCGGCTTGCATTTGCATGCCATTTAAATAGAGTATCGAGCGGTATGTGATCAGAACAGTGCGTGCGGCAAACAAGGGTGCGCCTGGCACTGCCGCACTCTTTCTAACGCGTCCTTACTGTATCGACCCATTTGTTATCAATTGACTAGTTATCAAGCCACAATATGACATTGCCTGATTTTTAGTTTCCTGAGAAATTTTTTCATGAGGGACTTTGTCAAATACTTTCTGAAAATCAAAGGACACTATATTGACCGGCTTACCCTTATCCTCATGTTTGTTTATACTTTGAAAGGAATTCTAAGAGACTGGTAAGGCAAGACTTCCCTTTGCTAAAACCATGTTGGCTTTTTCCCATTAAGCCATGCTTATCCACATGATCAGTAATTCCTTTTTAGCTACAGTTTTACCATTTTGCCTGGCACTGACATCTGGTTTACTAGCCTGTAGTTTCTGGAGCACCCCTGAGCCTGTTTAAAAAAAAAAAAAAATTGGTGTTACATTGGCTACCCTCCAGTTAGCGGGTACAGTGGCAGATTTTAATGATATATTATACATAGAATTCTGGAGTGAATATCTTCAGGTCCTAGTAATTTGTTATTGTTTAGTCTATCATTTAATCTTAATATATATCTTCCAGTTTTTTGCTTTTGTTTTTCGGACTCATCACCTTCAAAGAATGATTCTGCTGTAGGAATCTCCCTGACATGCTCTTCAGTAAAAACTGAAAGAAAGTATTTGTTTAGTTTTAATGTGAAGACTGTGTCTTCTCTGAGCACCTGTTTTTCTTCCTGTCATAAAGTAGTACAATTCAGTTCCTTACAGGCTTCTTGCTTTTGATGTACAATATTTGAAAATGTTTTTAAGAACATAAGAACATGCCATACTGGGTCAGACCAAGGGTCCATCAAGCCCAGTATCCTGTTTCCAACAGTGGCTAATCCAGGCCATAAGAACCTGGCACGTACCCCAAAACTAAGTATATCCCATGCTACTGATGCTAGTAATAGCAGTGGCTGTTTTCTAAGACAACTTGATTAATAGCAGGTAATGGACTTCTCTTCCAAGAACTTATCCAAACCTTTTTTAAACCCAGCTACACTAACCGCACTAACCACATCCCCTGGCAACAAATTCCAGAGTTTAACTGTTCGTTGAGTGAAAAAGAACTTTCTCCAATTCGTTTTAAATGTGCCACATCCTAACTTCATGGAGTGCCCCTAGTCTTTCTATTATCCGAAAGAGAAAATAACCGATTCACATTTATCCGTTCTAGACCTCTCATCATTTTAAACACCTCTATCATATCCCCCCTCAGCCATCTCTTCTCCAAGCTGAAAAGTCCTAACCTCTTTAGTTTTTCCTCAGAGGGGAGCTGTTCCATTCCCTTTATCATTTTGGTCGCCCTTCTCTGTACCTTCTCCATCACAACTATATCTTTTTTGAGATGCGTCGACCAGAATTGTACACAGTATTCAAGGTGCGGTCTCACCATGGAGTGATACAGAGGCATTATGTCATTTTCCGTTTTATTCACCATTCCCTTTCTAATAATTCCCAACATTCTGTTTGCTTTTTTGGCTGCTGCAGCACACTGAACTTACTATTTCAATGTTTTATCCATTAAGATGCATAGATCTTTCTTGGGTGGTAGCTCCTAATATGGAACCTAACATTGTGTAACTGTAGCATGGGTTATTTTTCCCTATAGGCATCACCTTGCACTTATCTATATTAAATTTCATCTGCCATTTCAATGCCCAATTTTCCAGTCTCACAAGGTCTTCCTGCAATTTCACAATCTGCTTGTGATTTAACTACTCTGAATAATTTTGTATCATCTGTAAATTTGATTACCTCACTCGTATTTCTTTCCAGATCATTTATAAATATATTGAAAAGCACGGGTCCCAGTACAGATCCCTAAGGCAGTCCACTGCCCACTCCCTTCCACTGAGAAAATTGTCCATTTAATCCTACTCTCTGTTTCCTGTCTTTTAGCCAGTTTGCAATCCACGAAAGGACATTGCCTCCTATCCAATGACTTTTTAATTTTCCTTGAAGCCTTTCATGAGGAACTTTGTCAAATGCCTTCTGAAAATCCAAATACACTACATCTACCAGTTCACCTTTATCTAAATGTTTATTAACTCTATGCCATACCGGATATAAAGGGGAAGGGGGAGTCTCTTCCGGATGCTCTTCTTTGTCATTTTGATATATTTTGTACCCCGGTATAGCACTCTCCCATTGGTTATCCTCCTTCCACCATGTCTCTGAGAAGCCAATTAAGTCTGTGTCATCATTCACTGCTATACATTCTAATTCTTCCATCTTACTTCTTAGACTTCTGACATTAGCATACAAACATTTCAAAGTGTGTGTTTTGTTTGCATTTTCATTCTGCTTTTTTACTGATAGGGATAAATTAGAATTTTTTAGCTCAGGTGAGTTTTTATTTACAGGCACTTAGACCAGTTTTCTTATTATTGGAACCTCACTGTTGGGTTGCCCTAATTCTAATGCGTCATTAGTATCCTTTCAAGATACCTCCCTCCGAACCATGTGCTGCTGAGTGACTGTCGGCTTTCCCCTTTGTTCTAGTTTAAAAGCTGCTCTATCTCCTTTTTAAATGTTAGCGCCAGCAGTCTGGTTCCACCCTGGTTAAGGTGGAGTCCATCCCTTCGGAAGAGACTCCCCCTTCCCCAAAAGGTTCCCCAGTTCCTAACAAAACTGAATCCCTCTTCCTTGCAGCAGCAGCGTCTCATCCACGCATTGAGACTCCGGAGCTCTGCCTGCCTCTGGGGACCTGCGCGTGGAATAGGGAGCATTTCAGAGAATACTTCCTGGAGGTTCTGGGTTTAAGCTTTCTACCTAAGAGCCTAAATGTGGCTTCCAGAACCTCCCTTCCACATTTTCCTATGTCGTTTGTGCCCACATATACCATGACAGTCGACTCCTCCCCAGCACTGTTTAAAATCCTATCTAGGTGATGCGTGAGGTCCACCTTCTTCACACTAGATAGGCATGTTACCGGGCGATCCTCATGCCCACCAGCCACCCAGCTGTCTACATTCCTAATAATCGAATCACCAATTATGACTGCCGACTTAACCCTTCCCTCCTGTGCAGTAGCCCTTGGAGAGACATCCTCTGTGCGAAAGGACAATGCACCACCTGGAGAGCAGGTCCTTGCTACAGGATCCTTTCCTGCTACACCAGGTTGATGCTTTCCGATCATGAGACCTTCTTCCTCCAAGCAGCACCAGGGTTGCCATAGTAGCCAAGTCCCACCAGGGTTGGGACTTGGCTACTATGTCCCTGAAGGTCTCATCTATATACTTCTCTGTCTGCCTCAGGTCTCCAGGTCTGCCACTCTAGCCTCCAGAGATCGTATTTGTTCTCTGAGAGACAGGAGCTCTTTGCATTGGATGCACACGTACAACTTCTCACCGGCAGGTAAAAAATCATATATGTGACACTCAATGCAAAAGACTGGGAGGCCCCCCTCTTGCTGCTGGACTGCTGCCTTCGTCTCAGATTTGTTCAGTTCCTACTTAAGTTTTAGGTTGCTATGGGTGTAGAATGTGTCTTATTAGCATCCTTTTAAATGTATTAGTGAATTCATTACATGTCTGGTAGTGGCCTATAGGGGAATGATCAAACTCTCAATAAAGTGTGGGGAATTCGTGAAGTGAAGTTAAAAAGCTGATTTTTTTTTTTTTTTTTAGTGTGAAAGTGGCCCCTGACTATAAATTAAAGGATGAGCTGGTGGGAGGGTTGGGAAATACAAACACTCTAACTTCTGTTTATTAGCTGCCTTACTGACTATTAAAAGTATAAACATACTAAATAATATACCCCAATAGTTTACTTCTCGCCAATACTTAAAAAAAAAAAAATGCCCCAAGCAAAACTTACTGATTCCTTTCAATCACCAGCAAGGTGATCCTCTCCTCTCAGTGCTCCACTGGATTGTGGGTTACTGAGCTCTTCCCTTGCCTCCTTCTGTTTCCGGCCCCGTCCTCGCTGCGACCCTCGACTCCGGCCACGCTCTCGCGATCGGCGTTTGACCCATCGGGGTCCAGAGCAGGCCGCACCTCGCCGCAAGCACCCGGGACGCTGCCAACGATCCAGGCCGCGCCGCGAAGCCCGCCCTCGGCCCGACCCACCTGTGACATCACCGGCTGTGGGAGGCGCTACTCCAGCTCCTCCAGCCGTTTAAAAGTTAAGCAGTGACCTAGGCGTCGCACGCCGTGCGTCGCACGCCTAAGGAGCACGACCAAGGAGCTTGCCCCTTGGTGCGCCCCTTAGTGCAGCCCCTAACACTCCCCCATACCAAACACCCCTTGTTATACCTCAACTCCTCCACACCATTAATCTGTTCTACGCTTCAGAATCCCCTGTATATGTGATCTTCATTATATTCTCAGTGCTTCCCCTATCTAATTGCCTAGATACATCTGGGTAGTCATCACTCTAGTCCGGCCCTCAATTCTGCCCCAGACTAACCCCCCCCCCCCCAATTCCTTTATTATTGCTATATTCGTCCAAACACAATCACACCAACTCACTCCGATTTCTGAGCCATACATTCCTATTCCCCCAGGTAACACTCAGAACCCTCCCACACTCCTACCTGAATATGATATCCTACCCCATTCCCATTCTCAACCCCCGGCCCTATGTCCGAAAACAATGCTTCTTCCCCCCACCTACAACAAATATCAGATCCCTAGTACCCATATTGATCTCTCCGCTAACCCAAATGCTCTGTCTAACTACACTATCACTCCTGCTATTCAACTCCCAATCCTTAACCAAAAAATCCCATCCTGAATGACCTTCTATCAGACTCCCGGCCAGACATCTGTGCAATAACGGAGACATGGCTAAACCCAACTGATGTTGTTACTACTGAATCAACTCCCCACCAATCTATACAATATACATTCTATCCCCAGACTCAAAAAAAGAGGAGGAGGCCTCCTATTAGTAGCCAAGAAAGAACTCAACCTTATTCACCAAATAGTCAACATCGACAATAAATATGAAGTGGGCCTATTTAAATCTCCTCATCTCCAATCTGTCTGGTCTACACCCCTCCAGGCCTCCTCAATAATAATGCCTCCCCCCTTATTGAACTCTTGCTGATAAGATTGACATGGACATTCCTGCCATCATACTGGGCGACTTCAACTTACACATTGATTGTATCCCACAGTCACCCTCATGCGCAGGCCTTCCTTTCGGCCATCTCTGCTATGGGCTTCACACAATCTGTATCCAAGCCCCACCCACAAAGCAGGTCATACCCTAGACCTGATCTTTACAAACCTCCCATCTCCTCCTAACTGCACCTCCCACCTGCACATCCATTCCATGGTCAGACCACTCCCTCATTAACGCTACCCTCAAAATAAACAAAACGCACTGTACCAACAAAAAACAAAACAATACTATTCACTATAGAAAATCCTGCTCTTTAGAGGAACTTTCCTTATCCCTTTCAAAAGACCTACAGAATCTAGACCTCAGCGATGAAGCTACTGCCTACAGTTCATGGAAGAACATTACAAACCATATCGCTGATGAATCTGCCCCTGTATCTCTAAAGAAATTTCGCCATCCAACCCCAAAGAAGCCTTGGTACACCCAGGAACTTAAGGCACTCAAACTGCAACTACGAGACAAAGAGAAAAATTGGCGTAAGAACCCCTCCCCAGCCTCCAATTATCCTACAAACACACCCTCCACACCTACCGAACATCCATTTTGAAAACAAAAAGAGACTATTATGCTAGTAAAATCCACAATTATCAATACGATGCTAAAGCCCTCTTCGCTTATGTAACTTCCCTCACAAATTCAAACCACCCCCCCCATCACCGATATTGATGCAAGAAACAAATGTAATGAATTAGCCAACTTCTTCCACACCAAAATCACCAACCTTATCTCATCTCTCCCCCCTCCCCCCCCCCTCCCTTTCACCAGTCAGAAGAACCCCAACACCACTCTTAATTCTTTCGAACTCACTTCTGCCTCTGAGATTACTAGATTCCTAAAGAAAATGAAACCATCCTCACATCCTGAAGACTCCATACCTACTAAATCCCTCCTGGCTATCCCTGACATCATAGCCAAACCCATAATCAGAAATCATTAACTGCTCCCTCACTACTGGTCTAGTCCCCCCTGAACTGAAACAAAGCCATACTCAAACCCATACTTAAGAAACCTAACCTAGATCCCGCAGTTCCTTCCAACTTCAGACCAATATCCAATTTATCATTCATAGCGAAACTCATGGAAAGGGTAGTAAATGCTCAGCTTATAGAACACCTGGAAAATCACAGACTGTTATTCCCATCACAGTTTGGCTTCCGAAAGTTCTTTAACACTGAAACCCTCCTAATCTCCCTTTCCGACACCATGCTAAAAAGCCTTGATAAAGGCCAAACATGTATCCTGGCCATGTTAGACATCTCGCGGCCTTTGATACTGTTAGCCACAATATACTAATCGACCGACTCTCTGACATCGGCATCTCAGGCCCAGCTCTGAGCTGGTTCACTTCCTTTCTGGCGGATCGCCACTTTAAAGTTAAATTCAGCAACTACGAATCCAAACCCTGTTAGGCTATCCCATGGGGTCCCTCAAGGCTCCTCCCTTTCCCCAACCCTCTTCAATATTTACCTCCTTCCCTTATGCCAACTCCTTGCAGACCTAGGACTCACACACTATGTCTATGCAGATGACGTCCAGGTCCTCATTCCTGTCACCGACTCTGTGACTAACGCCCTCAAAAACCTGGGATACATGCCTCAAGTCAATCAACAGCCTCCTCACTAACCTCAGGCTTGCTCTAAACACCTCAAAAACAGAACTACTTTTTATCTCACCTTCCCGCCATATCCCCACTCTCCCTGTCACCTCCAACCCCTCTCCACTTCATGTCAGGGATCTAGGGGTTACCCTCGACAACCACCTCAATCTCCAAAAACACATTTCTAATATAACAAGGGACTGCTTCTTTAAACTTCACATACTGAAGAAACTAAGACCCCTCCTTCACTTTAGTGACTTCCGAACAGTCCTCCAAGCCACCATATTCACAAAGTTAGATTATTGTAATGCCCTACTCTTGGGTCTACCTTCAACCACAATCAAACCACTGCAGATGCTACAAAATGCAGCAGCTAGAATCCTCACAAACTCACGCAGATCGGACCACATAACTCCAATACTCAAAGAACTTCATTGGCTTCCAATCCCTGCCAGAATCCAACATAAATGCCTAACAATTATCCATAAAACTCTACACAATAAAGAGATGATTTGGCTAAATGATTCACTCCAATATCACTCCCCCAAGAGACCAACCAGATCCATTTATTTAGGAAATCTGTCAACCCCTTCCCACAAACTTTCACAGCTCGCCTCCACCCAAGAGAGAGCCTTTTCCATAGCAGGACCATCTCTATGGAACTCAATGCCCCCTGACTTACGTCTAGAGCAGAGTACAACAACCTTCAAAAAAAAGTTGAAGACCTGGTTGTTCAAACAGACATTCACCTAATCGTAGCATCCCTGGTCAACATAGCTCTGTATTAAAGTCTGTAATTTACAATGTAACATAATGTAATATACCTTCAGATAATGTTTATATAATACTCTACTACTGTACCGTATTATAATGTGGCAGTATGTAATATAGTTGCTTTCTTTCTTTCTCTCTTAACGTTAACTCTATCCCTCACTAAACTCTGCTTCTCTTTTTTCGACATCCCGTTCCTTGGAATTTACCTTTTAGATGTAACTATTATTTTCCTCCTACTGATGTTAATTGTTACCCCCTGTTATAATGTAAACCGATGTGATATCCATTTGAACGTCGGTATATAAAAGTTTTAAATAAATAAATAAATATTGTGCTTCTAAGGTAAATTAGTGCAAATCAATCCTTTTGGAGATTTATACTACAGTTAGTTGTCCTGAGTGACTCATTGCTGTTCTGATTAACAAATGATGGTACCTAAACAAATCAATCACACAACCTTAACAGCTTTCCAAGGTGAGTAACTTAACTTTTCAACCTTTTTACTTAGGTATACACTGCTCCTAGCTTATTTCTAGTTTCTGGCTAACTTTTTTTTTTTTAATATATATATATACAAACACACTAACTTCTGCTTATTAGCTGCCTTACTGACTATTAAAAGCACAAACACACTAAATAATATACACCTATAATTTACTTCTCCCCAATACTTAAAAAAAAAAAAAATCCCAAACAAACCTTACTGATTCCTTTCAGCCACCAGCAAGGTGATCCTATCCTCTCAGTGCTCCCACAGGATTATTATTAGTTTTTGCCTCTGTGGCAAGCTCCTTCTCAAAACCTTTTTTTGGTCTGCCTTATTATTTCACATCTGTCTTGCCAGGTTCTGTGCTGTTCTTATTCTCTATATTTGGACTTGCTTTCAATATTTTAAAAGAGCCCTTTTGGCTTTAATGGTTTCTTTCACAGCACCATTTAGCCATGCTGGCAATTATTTGGTCTTCCTTTGACATTTTATAATGCATGGAATACTTTTATCTGCACTTCCAAGATAGTGTATTTAAACAACTCTTGCAACTGCCCCTAAGTTTCTTCCTAATTTTCTCATATTCATCATAGTCTCCCTTTTTGAAGTTGAATGCTATTGCAGTAGTTTTCCTTAATATTCACCCATCGGTGATTACAGTATATTAAATTTGATTGCATTATAATCACTATTGCCAAGTGGCCTCCCCTTGTACTGCAATCCACTGAGAACAAAGTCTAAATTTGTTTCCCCTCTTCCAAGACCAGCTGCTCCATGATGCAGTCTTTTATGGAATCTAAAGGTTTTACCTCTCTTGGACGCCTGACATTATTATTATTGTGTTACCCAAATTATTAGCCTGTTTAATTTCTGTTAGCATTTTACAATCTGTTTCAATCATGCTGGTCAGGCAGGTGATAGTATATTGCTATAGTTATACTTTTCACCCCCATTTCACATGGCATTTCTATACCTTAGAAATTCCAGAGTGCTATTTGTTCCCTGTTGACTTTATCCTACTTGACTCTGTGCCATTTTTCCCATTAGTGCACCTAGCCCCCAGTTTGATTTGCCCTGTCATTTAGATATATCTTGTGTCCTAGTTTCAGTTTGTCCAATTAGTTAGCCTCTTTCCATAAAGTATCTGAGATGCATATTTTGTCGATGGCTTAACCTAGGTCCATATGTTTAACTGTCCAATCTTAGTTTTTAGACTTCTTACATTTGATACAGACTAGTAAATTTGTTTTATTTCCCTAATCATAGCCTGCCTATTTTTAGCAGTTGATTCAGGTAATTGAAGCATTCATATGTGTGCTCTTCATTTAAATCCCCCTGAGCTACCTCAGCCTTTACTGCCTTCTCTGTTTTAAAAGTATCATTTGGCAATATCTCAGTCTGAACCATGTGCTCCTGAGCGACTTCCAGCTTTTCCTAATAATCTCATTTAAAGCTGCTGCATCTTCTTTTCATTAGTGCCAGCATCTGGGTTTCACTCTGGTGAAACAGGCTTCTCTTTCCCAAAATGTTCCTGAGTTCCTAATAAGTCTAAAGTCCTCCTCCCTACACCATTGTCCCAACCATACAATGAGACTCCAGAATGCAGTCCTGTACTTAGAACTGGGAGCATTTCTGAGAATACTGTGCTGGAGGTTCAGGATTTCAGTCTCCTACCTAAAAGCCAAAATTTGGCTTCTAGAATCTCCCTTCTTCTTTTTCTTATGTCATTAGTACCTACATGTTTCTTGACAGTTGGCTCTTCCCTGGCGCTCTAAAATGTTTCCCTACCCTCTCTTGGCAGCACATCTAGCCAATTGGGGTTCTCAGGATTGACACATATATATGCTTGAGATTTGCATATACTGTATCTGTACAGTATGTAAATCAATATTTTGAATACTGGTTAGGTATACCTCCAGGAGAGGGTTGGAAAGCATTGCTCTAAAATTCTGTCTAGGGATGCATGAGTTCTCTTTCCTTTACACCAGGCAGGCAACTTACCTAGTGATGCTCAAACCCACCAGTCAGCCAGATATCAGCGTTTCTAATAATACTGGGCAACAATGAAAGTGTTACTGACCTAAAAAAGTCCTACTCTGTAGTATCTTGATGTGCTGAACACGAATATGACCATGAAAAGTTTTTATTGGCTCTCGTTTTGAAGATATTTAATATAGTTCACTTTCTATGTTTAGTCATGTAAATTTATCCAGTAGGACTGTAAATAAGCTAGAATGATGTAATATTGCATCATATTGCATAAATACCATCATGCACACATCATCCAGAGTTTATTACATCATTTTCTGATGCAATGCAGTTCCTACTGCCATGCTGCTGCTGAGTAAGCTGACGTCAGCAGTGTAACTATATGAAGCCCAGTCAGAAAGGGTGAGCATTGAAATATTCATGCTGGCTGACTACTGCTGGACACTCTGCAGAGCTGCTCCTGACAGGTGTACAAGAGACCAGCAAAGAAATCTAAGATGTAGTCTATGACTTCATTTTCAAACGGTATTAACCGTAGGTCTCCTACTATTGGCATACAATTCAAGATGTAATTATATTAGTGCATATTACAAAAAAACTAGAGCCAATTTTGCATTTTCACAGTCACATTCGTGTTAGCACATGGAAATGTATAAGAATTGACTAATTTCAATTTCCGTAACATGACTTTTGTGAAATTTGTTGCCCAGTGTAATCGAATCAACAATAATAAAGTATGTCTTATCCCTTCCTATCTGGGCACTCACTCCTGGAGAGACATCCTCTGTATAAAAGCATACATTATATTTTGAAGAGCAAGCAGTGATGAAAAACACAAATTTCAGAGGAGAAAGTTTAAGTTGTTATTACTTAAACATTGAGTTTGTTTTGTGGATGGACCTTGGTTGCCTTTGACTATATGGTATATATCACATTGCATCTTACTACCCTTTTTGAGGGTAAAGATTTAACAAATTTGTTGTATTTCAAAAAAGAAGTTGATGTCTATTCTGTTGTTTCTGGTGATCAAAGTAATATTTCAAAATTAGAAAAATAATGAAGCAGTTGATGTGTATACTTGGGTGAGTATAGTATGTCTCACATAAATATTAAGCTGTTACTGCAGAATACATTTATAGACTTCTACCATTTTTCTGTGATATGGAAATGATAGATATTTTGGTATAAGTTCTGTTGTAAGGAAGGTTTGTGGCTCTCACTATGGAGGTATTTTGCAAAGGATTTACGCACATAAATGTAACATTATATCGTAGCAATTTTCAAAAGCCATTTATTCGAGTAAAGTGCACTTATGCGAGTAAATCCTATGGTCAATTCAATGGTATATATATTGTAGCAATTTTTAAAAGCCCACTTGAGTAAAACCAGTTTTACTCGACCAAATGCTTTTTTAAATCAGGCCCCATGTGTATATACATTAATAATAATGTTTTTCTCTTAAATTAATGCATATTTGTTTTGTTTATAATGGAACATGGTGGGGGGGGGGGGGTGTGATACTTGTGAGTGGCTCTAAGATGGCTGCCAAACCTTTTAGCTCCCCAAGAACATCTGTGATTCAGGCACCAACATTTGTTATTTTTTTAATTTTTTATGGATCGTTTTGTTCTCATTCCCTTTGTTATGTCGGGATCTAAGCCAGGCAAGATTGAGGGCTGCTTTTGCTATTGCTTCCTGGTACCAAGCGGTGAAGCAGGATCCTCCAGCCCCCTGAAAAAATGCCACCAAGCAAAAAATGCTGCATCGAAAGATCAACTTAAAAAAATGCTGAAGGCAAATTATCTGTGCCATTTGGAATGAGGTGGCAGATCTGGCAATGCATGTTTCTAACTTTCAAGATCTGTTGGAGACTATTGAACAAAGTGCTGTGGATGAAGGCTGAATTGTGCTGCAATTGCAGGTGATAGTGAAAAGAACTAATGGCCTCCAGAGAGACCTTGAGGATTTATTAAATAGAAATCATTGGAACAATCTATGAATCCTCAGCATTACAGAAGGAGGCTGAGGGATTGGATCTAATCTCCTACCTTATGATGCTAATACTTGTTTGGGCCTCTATTTTACACATCTTTTAGAGATAGATAGGGCTCACCGCATACTTTCTTGGCCCTTAAAACATGTTTAGTTTCCAAGACCTTTTATATTTAAACTTCTGTGTTACTTGCAAGTGTTAGAGATCCGGAACACTACCTGTATGATAGCTCCAATCTACTTTGCTTTTTGTGTCAGATCTTGCTAAGATTACTTTGTCACGGTGAAAGGCCTTTCTTTGTTTTAGACCGCAACTTAAAGCTTTGGGGGCCAAATATTGGATTCTCTAGCCAGCATGATTATAGGACACCTACCATAACAAAATTCAAAATTTTGACTCACTGGAGGAGTTTAACAAGTTTCTTCTATCAATAGAGCACCCTGCAGAGATGATTATTTGATAGCTGTGGCACACTTTCTATATGCTTAATTTGGGGTCTTAAGGCACTTGCTCTGCTTTTGTTTTATTTTCTCTTAACCTGCAACTTGAAAAGGTTGCCAGTGAATGTTTCTTGTTTATTTGTGTCAGATCCGATCTTCATGCCATGTAGTCCCTTAGAGGACTTGGGCGCTAAATGATATGCTGTGAGGATGTTCAGTGAAGCTGAGTATAAAAGAACACAATTAATAAATTTGATTTTTAAATAAGAAAGTGTTGACAAATTGTGAGCTGATTCAAGATGCTTAACATGAAGAACTGTTGATACTACTTCGTTGTGGTCTACTGTTTGTTTCTGCATAGGAACTTTGACCTGTAAATGGTTTTTTTTAAGGATTTATTTACATTGATGTAAGATTTAATGCTTCAAAACAATTCACCTTAGTATGTGTGGTACTCTGCTTACTTTAATCTATTTTTCAATAAGAATATGAAGAATATTCTTCCTCAGAGCTGCCAACCTCATTTACAGACATAGGAATTTGAACCCAAACTGTTTTTTTTTGTGTTTTTTTTTAATATAGCACTACATTTGCACTAGCAAGAGCACTGTATTTGTTTAGGCTGGAACTTAGAAACACCTGCAGTTGCCAAAATTTATACATGAAACAAAATGAAATTTAAATGTTTGAAGTTATTCATAAGTTTTTCTTACATTAACAGAGATGTGTGTCTGTTGCGCAAGTGGACAGCAGAGAGCTAGATCGGAGAAAGACGTTACAAACTCCAAATGCTACGAAACCTCTAGGAGAGAATGATGAATTTGAAAAACAGAGAACAGCTGCTATTGCAGAAGTAGCAAAGAGTAAAGAGGTAAACTACATTTTATTGTATGATTTATCTTGCAATATGCCTAGTTATGGCATTTTGTTTTAATAAAACTCCAAATCTGATGCATTTTCTTTCAACCGATGAGTAGTTATTGCACTCAATGAGCCTTCTATTTATAAATTCCCTCTTATTCCATGATCACTGAGCAGCATTAAGATTTATAGTAATTTTTCAATAGACTTCATTACTTGTTACTGTTACATTTATGGCCATTGGTCTGATGGAAGGCTGCCTCTATGGCTGAGCACATCATTATTGCTCTTATTATTGTACTGTCATTGCTGACTCAGCCTTTGTCTCATGAAACTCTGGTGAGTCACCTGAATTTTGTCTTTGAACTTCATTGGCCCAGACCAGTATCACACTGGAATTTGATCCTGTGGGGTCTCAGAAGTTATGCAAGCTTGGTCAAAGTCAGTTCATGGAGAAAAAAGAATCGGGGCGTGCTGGATTGTAATAAAAGAGGTGATACCTCAACTGGAACTCATCAGTGTCCCACTATTGTTTTAAGAGCCACTGTATTGTTGAAGGTGCCATAGTTTTGATAGCATATTGTACTGAGTTCTCCAGACATTAAAGGTTCCATGGCATTTATTTTTGTTAGAGCAGGGATGATTCTTCCAATACCATGCATAAATTCCCAGGTAGGTTGCATATTCCCTGCTGTGAAGAATTGTGAAGTCTGCTCCTTCAAAAGTGATTCTATTTGTAACATTTTTTTCATTTCAAATGTAACAAATTAATATTTGACAAAATGGGTGATTGGCTTGTAGTTCTATGCTTTCTTTTAACCTTGTTGTCTTGCCCCTGACCACGAAATGGCATTTATTTGGTGTCCAGGCTCATGCAAACTAACAAGTTAATTTAAAAACAAATGTACATGAGCAAAGATACGCTTTAATATTAAATTGCAAATGCACTTGCACGCACATGTTTTAAAATACACTAACTGCATGTAAGTATGCTTCTAACTTTAAGAGGTTACTCGAGCACAGCTAGTGTGCGATTCGCACACTAGCTGTGCTCGAGTCAGCTGTGCTGACTTTTACATGTGTATGTAGGCAGATTTTAAAACATGCTCACTTGAAGAGCAACTCAGTTTTTCCAATTATTCTACCAGTTTGCCCAATTAATATTGAGGTCTTTCAGATCCCTCTGATTCTTCATTCTGCACACACTCCAGTTGACCCAGACTCCTTATCCTGTCCTCTAATCCCTAAAACTTGAGATATACAGACTTGCTTCTCATCTGGAGCAGTAGTAAAGTTAAGCAGATAAAAAGCCAATGCACACTGCAGTATCCAGTTTTAAAATACAGAATTACATACGTAACTGTTGACCCTGCTCCAGAATGTCCATGCTTGATCCCTTTTCCACCCTCCTATTTTTGATGTGTGCACTTTTTAAAATCTGTGTTGCTCGCACGCAGTCCACATATACATGTATGCGGCCATTTTTGTGCAAGTAACACTTTTAAAATCTACCTCTTAGTATATAGGAAAAAGATGGAGACAGGACATTTGCTGACTTTTTTCAGCTTGCTGATATTTTTAAAAGTGCGGCAGCTTTTTAAAAGCAAATTCTTCCCTATGTCAGTAAAATAATGTTTGGATAAGAATGTTGTATAATGGAATAAAAATTTTGACTATAATTAATAATAATAAGGTAATGGATGAAGAGTGTAACATTTCAGCTTCTTTCCTTGCCCAGACATAACTGCTTCATTGCATTTGTTTGCATAGAAATGTTCTGGAGTTTAGCATGTTCAGTGTTTAGTTTAGTTTTCTCTTGTATGCTTTTTATTTTTTATTTTTATTATTTATTTCAGAGTAAACTTTAAACACTAAACTTCCACATTTTTATTTACTGTCTAAAGTGTAATCATGACATAGTGCAAACACTAATGATTAGATTTTGCTGGGTTGTGAAAAGATTTGTTTTTACATTCAGCAAAAGCATAAGAAATATTGACCTTGCAGAGTTATTTCATCATACCCAAAGTAGTATGGTAGCAAGTGGTTTAGTCTTTGTGATATGGTGCTAAAATTGTATTGCTTTAATCTTGTCTGTAGACGAAGACATTTGGAGGAGGTGGTAATGCTGGAAGCAATCTAAATACAGCTGCTGGTGGAAACCGAAGCAGGGAAGTATTCCAAAAAGAGAAAATAATCAGACCTGAAGGGAAATTGGAAGGTGTATATCGTGAATTGGTAAGGCTGTGCAAATTAAGTGAGCTATAAATTTCAATTTGGCATGCATACCTGGGGAGATGAGAAATATCTTTATTTTTTAGATTTTATGAGGTTCATATTCAGATGTTGGCTGGCTAGCAAGGTTAGCTGGATAAACGTATCTGGCTAACGTACTCTGGATATTCAGTGACGCACCTGTACCCTGGATCATAAGAATATAAGAACATGCCATAATGGGTCAGACCAAGGGTCCATCAAGCCCAGCATCCTGTTTCCAACAGTGGCCAATCCAGGCCATGAGAACCTGGCAAGTACCCAAATACTAAGTCTATTCCATGTTACCGTTGCTAGTAATAGCGGTGGTTATTATCTAAGTCAACTTAATAGCAGGTAATGGACTTCTCCTCCAAGAACTTATCCAATCCTTGCACTAACCACATCTTCTGGCAACAAATTCCAGAGTTTAATTGTACGTTGAGTGAATAATAACTTTCTCCGATTAGTTTTAAATGTGCCACATGCTAACATCATGGAGTGCCCCCTAGTCTTTCTATTATCCGAAAGAGTAAAAAACCGAATCACATCTACCCGTTCTAGACCTCTCATGATTTTAAACACCTCTATCATATCCCCCCTCAGCCATCTTTACTCCAAGCTGAACAGTCCTGACCTCTTTAGACTTTCCTCATAGAGGAGCTGTTCCATTCACCTTATCATTTTGGTAGCCCTTCTCTGTACCTTCTCCATCGCAATTATATCTTTTTTGAGATGTGGTGACCAGAATTGTACACAGTATTCAAGGTGCGGTCTCACCATGGAGCGATACAGAGGCATTATGACATTTTCCGTTTTATTCAGCATTTCCTTTCTAATAATTCCCAACATTCTGTTTGCTTTTTTGACTGCCGCAGCACACTGAACCGGCGATTTCAATGTGTTACCCACTATGACGCCTAGATCTCTTTCTTGGGTAGTAGCACCTAATATGGAACCTAACATTGTGTAACTATAACATGGGTTATTTTTCCCTATATGCATCACCTTGCACTTGTCCACATTAAATTTCATCTGCCATTTTGATGCCCAATTTTCCAGCCTCACAAGGTCTTCCTGCAATTTATCTCAATCTGCTTGTGATTTAACTATTCTGAACAATTTTGTATCATCTGCAAATTTGATTACCTCACTTGTATTTCTTTCCAGATCTTTTATAAATATATTGAAAAGTAAGGGTCCCAATACAGATCCCTGAGGCACTCCACTTCCCACTCCCTTCCACTGAGAAAATTGTCCATTTAATCCTACTCTCTTTTTCCTGTCTTTTAGCCAGTTTGTAATCCATGAAAGGACATCACCACCTATCCCATGACTTTTTATTTTTCCTACAAGCCTCTCATGAAGAACTTTGTCAAATGCCTTCTGAAAATCCAAGTACACTACATCTACCGGTTCACCTTTATCCACATGTTTATTAACTCCTTCAAAAAAGTGAAGCAGATTTGTGAGGCAAGACTTGCCTTGGGTAAAGCCATGCTGACTTTGTTCCATTAAACCATGTCTTTCTATATGTTCTGTGATTTTGATGTTTAGAATACTTTCCACTATTTTTCCTGGCACTGAAGTCAGGCTAACCGGTCTTTAGTTTCCCGGATCGTCCCTGGAGCCCTTTTTAGATATAGGGGGTACATTAGCTATCCTCCAGTCTTCAGGTACAATGGATGATTTTAATCATAGGTTACAAATTTTTACTAATAGGTCTGAAATTTCATTTTTTAGTTCCTTCAGAACTCTGGAGTGTATACCATCTGGTCCAGGTGATTTACTACTCTTAAGTTTGTCATTCAGGTCTACCACGTCTTCTAGGTTCACTGTGATTTGGTTCAGTCCATCTGAATCATTACCCATGAAAACTTCCAGTACGGATACTTCCCCAACATCCTCTTCAGTAAACACCAAAGAAAAGAAATCATTTAATCTATCAGTGATGGCCTTATCTTCTCTAAGTGCCCCTTTAACCCCTCGATTATCTAATGGTCCAACTGATTCCCTCACAGGCTTTCTGCTTCGGATATATTTTAAAAGGTTTTTACTGTGAGTTTTTGCCTCTAGGGCCAACTTCTTTTCAAATTCTCTCTTAGCCTGTCTTATCAGTGTCTTACATTTAACTTGCCAATGTTTATGCATTATCCTATTTTCTTCTGTTGGATGCTTCTTCCAGTTTTTGAATGAAGATCTTTTGGCTAAAATAGCTTCTTTCACCTCCCCTTTTAACCATGCCGGTAATCGTTTTGCCTTCTTTCCACCCTTCTTAATATTTGGAATACATCTGGATTGTGCTTCTAGGATGGTATTTTTTAACAATGACCACGCCTCTTGCACACTTTTTACTTTTGTAGCTGCTCCTTTCAGTTTTTTTCTATTTTTCTCATTTTATCAAAGTTTCCCTTTTGAAAGTTTAGCATGAGAGCCGTGGATTTGCTTACTGTCCCCCTTCCAGTCATTAAATCAGATTTGATCATATTATGATCACTATTGCCTAGCGGCCCCAACACCGTTTCCTCTCTCACCAAATCCTGTTCTCCACTGAAAATTAGATCTAAAATTGCTCCCTCTCTCGTCGGTTCCTGAACCAATTGCTCCATAAAGCTATCATTTATTCCATCCAGGAACTTTATCTCTCTAGCATGTCCCGATGATACATTTACCCAGTCAATATTGGAGTAATTGAAGTCTCCCATTATTACCGCATTACCAATTTGCTTAGCTTCCCTAATTTCTCTTAGCATTTCACTGTCAGTCTCACCATCTTGACCAGGTGGACAGTAGTATACTCCTATCACTATAGTCTTCCACGACACACAAGGGATTTCTACCCATAAAGATTCAATTGTGCATTTAGGCTCGTGCAGGATGTTTATCATGTTGGACTCTATGCCATCCCGGACATAAACACCACACCGCCTCCCGGGTGCTCCTCTCTGTCATTGCGATATAATTTGTACCCCGGTATAGCACTGTCCCATTGGTCGTCCTCCTTCCACCATGTTTCTGAGATGCCAATTAAGCCTATGTCATCATTCACTGCTATACATTCTAATTCTCCCATCTTACTTCTTAGACTTCTGGCATTAGCATACAAACATTTCAAAGTTTGTTTTTTGTTTGTATTTTCATTCTGCTTTTTAATTGTTAGGGATAAGTTAGAATTTTTTTTAGCTCAGGTGAGTTTTTAGTTACAGGCACTTGGACTACTTTTCTTAATATTGGAACCTCACTGTCGGGATGCCCTAATTCTAATGCATTATTAGTATCCTTTGAAGATACCTCTCTCCAAACCATGCACTGCTGAGTGACTGTCGGCTTTCCCCTTTGTTCTAGTTTAAAAGCTGCTCTATCTCCTTTTAAAGGTTAGCGCCAGCAGTCTGGTTCCACCCTGGTTAAGGTGGAGCCCATCCCTTTGGAAGAGACGCCCCCCTTCCCCAAAAGGTTCCCCAGTTCCTAACAAAACTGAATCCCTCTTCCTTGCACCAGAATGCCTCTGACATAGCCAGATAACTTTTCAGCTGGCTAAAAACTTCTCTGATTAGGTTATGGAGAGTCAGATTGGCAGGATTTGCAAATCCCAGTGTTTGTTCAATTAATTGCAAGTCTTAGCCAAACAAAAGCATTGAATATGCACCTCTTGATTTATTTCCTCCCCCACCCGAAACTCTTCCTATTTTGTTTTTCTCTGATGACAAGCAAGATGACAATCCTCACACATGGGGTGATGACATCTGAGGGAGCCCACCATGGAAAATTTATGTCAAAGTTTATAGTACTTTAACTGTGCTTCATTGGGCATACCCTCACATGCCATTATACCACACGTCCACATGGTTCCTTCAATCTCTCCTTTTGTGCAGAGCCCTCAAGTCGAGGTTTTGATGCCACATGCTTCTGTTTTCTGGGCCTTTTGGGGGTTTTTCCAAGGTTGACAGGATTTTTTATTGCGGGGTTCTGTGAAGTTTTGCCTTGTAATACCCTAGGAAAGGATTTCTAGTTATTTTTCTTAAGTACCTGTTCATCTTCGTACTCAGTTTCATGGCAGTGAGCTAGTAATGCCCTCTGGCCTTTGGGCCATTTCCACCATCAAGTTTGACTTTCTGTCCCTTTTATTTTAGCCAATCTTATCTAATGGATTCCAGCAATACCACTTCATTGTATAGTGGATATATTCATGGGGACCTCCATGATAGATGTATCCTGGACCTGGAGGCATTGCATTATGTGCAATAATGCCACAAATGTGTGACCATAATCCAGAAAGCACACCAGTCTTGAATAGAACTCATGGAAAAACATCTTAGATGCTGGATCACCAATACATTGGCAAAGGAGGCATCAATATTAAAGGATCTCGGGGTTGCATCGCTGGCGGGAGTGTCGTCAGCATAAGGGGGGGACCGTTGGTTACCTTAGTGTCGCCAGTTGATAGGAAGCCCAAAGACAAGCCTTCGTCTGACTCCTCATGATCGAAGAAGGCATTGGGATTTGCTTCTTTGACACTATTATTAAAGAGATCCCATGCTGAATATAGAGGGAAGCTGAAAAAGAAAAGGCATTGTTTTCCATCCTCTGAGGCAGCATCAGGCACCTAAGTCCCAAACAGCAACCCAGTCAACACCAGGAAAGATTAAATTATTTCTTTGCTTCAGTGTTTACTGAAGAGGATGTTGGGGAGGTACCCGTACTGGAGGTTTTCATGGGCAGTGATTCAGATGGACTGAATCAAATCACGATGAACCTAGAAGATGTGGGAGACCTGATTGACAAAATGAAGAGTAGTAAATCACCTGGACCGGATGGTATACACCCCAGAGTTCTGAAGGAACTAAAAAATGAAATTTCAGACCTATTAGTAAAATTTGTAACCTATCATTAAAATCATCCATTATACCTGAAGACTGGAGGATAGCTAATGTAACCCCCATATTTAAAAAGGGCTCCAGGGGCAATCCGGGAAACTAAAGACCGGTTAGCCTGACTTCAGT
The DNA here is from genome assembly GCF_901001135.1 of Rhinatrema bivittatum. Taxonomy (NCBI): domain Eukaryota; kingdom Metazoa; phylum Chordata; class Amphibia; order Gymnophiona; family Rhinatrematidae; genus Rhinatrema; species Rhinatrema bivittatum. The sequence goes on from NC_042619.1 coordinate 149,071,554, forward strand.
GCCAGGAAAAATAGTGGAAAGTGTTCTAAACATCAAAATCACAGAACATATAGAAAGACATGGTTTAATGGAACAAAGTCAGCATGGCTTTACCCAAGGCAAGTCTTGCCTCACAAATCTGCTTCACCTTTTTGAAGGAGTTAATAAACATGTGATAAAGGTGAACCGGTAGATGTAGTATACTTGGATATTCAGAAGGCATTTGAAAAAGTTCCTCATGAGAGGCTTCTAGGAAAAGTAAAAAGTCATGGGATAGGTGGTGATGTCCTTTCATGGATTGCAAACTGGCTAAAAGACAGGAAACAGAGAGTAGGATTAAATGGACAATTTTCTCAGTGGAAGGGAGTGGGCAGTGGAATGCCTCGGGGATCTGTATTGGGACCCTTACTTTTCAATATATTTATAAATGATCTGGAAAGAAATACAATGAGTGAGATAATCAAATTGCAGATGATACAAAATTGTTCATAGTAGTTAAATCACAAGCAGATTGTAATAAATTGCAGGAAGACCTTGTAAGACTGGAAAATTGGGCATCAAAATGGCAGATGAAATTTAATGTGGATAAGTGCAAGGTGATGCATATAAGGCAAAATAACCCATGTTATAGTTACACAATGTTGGTTCCATATTAGGTGCTACAACCCAAGAAAGAGATCTAGGCGTCATAGTGGATAACACATTGAAATCATCGGTTCAGTGTGCTGCGGCAGTCAAAAAAGCAAACAGAATGTTGGGAATTATTAGAAAGGCAATGTTGAATAAAACAGAAAATGTCATAATGCCTCTGTATCGCTCCATGGTGAGACCGCACCTTGAATACTGTGTACAATTCTGGTCACCGCATCTCAAAAAAGATATAATTGCGATGGAGAAGATACAGAGAAGGGCTACCAAAATGATAAGGGGAATGGAACAGCTCCCCTATGAAGAAAGACTAAAGAGGTTAGGACTTTTCAGGTTGGAGAAGAGATGGCTGAGGGGGGATATGATAGAGGTGTTTAAAATCATGAGAGGTCTAGAACAGGTTAATGTGAATCAATTATTCACTCTTTTGGATAATAGAAATACTAGGGGGCACTCCATGAAGTTAGCATGTGGCACATTTAAAACTAATCGGAGAAAGTTCTTTTTCACTCAGCGCACAGTTAAACTCTGGAATTTGTTGCCAGAGGATGTGGTTAGTGCAGTTAGTATAGCTGTTTTTAAAAAAGGATTGGATAAGTTCTTGGACGAGAAGTCTATTACCTGCTATTAATTAAGTTGACTTAGAAAATAGCCACTGCTATTACTAGCAATGGTAACATGGAATAGACTTAGTTTTTGGGTACCTGCCAGGTTCTTATGGCCTGGATTGGCCACTGTTGGAAACAGGATGCTGGGTTTGATGGACCTTTGGTCTGACCCAATATGGCATGTTCTTAGGGATGGGTTTTTGACTGGATTGCAGAGAACCTAGCTAGTATCATGGTACCCATGCTTTTGGTCAGAGAGTAGCTGTCATTTTATGTAAACTGGTGGCCAGTATAACTTTGGATATGTGGGTCCTCAACATCCTCAGGAGAGGATATGGATTAAATCTATTGGGTCTCCCACCAAATCAGCCCCCAGACCCCCCCCCCCCCCCCCAGCTGGGGCATCCCTCACCTCATTAGGAACAGTTTCAGAAGGAATTCTCCTCCCGCTTACTGGCCAGTGCAGTTGAGCCTACTCCATTAAGACAAAAAGGATGGGGATTTTACTCCAAGTGTTTCCTAATTCTAAAGAAAACTGGAATACTCCATCCCATCCTAGGCCTAAGGGCTTTGAACAGATACATCAAAAGAGAAAAGTTCAAAATAGATTCCCTAGGCACCTTAATCCCCTTCCTTCAAAGATGGGACTGACTATGCTCTCTCAATTTAAAGAATGCTTGCACTCACATAAAGATTTTACCTGTCACAGGATCTATCTAGCTGCTGCCCCATGTGTCTTCACAAAATGCCTAGCCATACACATGCACCCCAGTTCGCAGCTACACAAATTGGGGTGCATGTGTATTTCTATTTGAATGAGTGCATTTTGGGCAGGAGCAGATAAACTGATGTGTATAACCATCTGAGTGTTAGAGTTACTAGAGTTCATTGTCGGATTATCCCAAGTCTCATCTAAGCCTGTCACTTCAATTGGAGACCATCGGAGCTTTGCTAGTCACAACTCAGGAAAAAGCCTTCCTTCTGCAATAAACAGCTAGAACCTCGATGTTAGTCGCCGTGCACATGTTATAAAATCTGGTACCCGCATGCACATGCGCATCTGATTTTATATTGGCACACGCATTTGCATGCGGGTTCCGACTCGTGCATGCATGGGGGGTGGGTATTTTGTGAAAAACGCACGCGATGCAGTCGGACCTTTGCCTAGTTCCCTCCCAGTTGACTCCAATAAAGAAGTGGGCTGGGAGGGAACTACCCTATCCCCCTAAATAACCTTCCTCTCTTTTCAGCTCTCCACCCCAATGCCTAAATCCATCCTAACTAGCCTATCTTTTTTTTTTTTTTTTTTGCGGAACTTACCTGGTCGATGGAGCAGCAGTAAGTTCTGCGCGCCAGCCAGCTGCCGGCTCTCACTTCACCGGGACAGAGCATAATGGCGCTGTTCTGGCCAGCCTCCATCCCTTCCCTTCCCCAGCTTACCCCTTTTTGCACAGCCAGCACTTCCATGCATACTGCAAGGTACACAAGTGGCCATGGTGTTCTAAAATGCCTGTGGCATGTGGGGCCCAGCCATGCGCTTATCTCATGGTTTTTATATGTGCCTGCTATTTAAAATTTACTTGTAAGGTCTCAGTGGCTGCTGGTCCTCAAGACTTATGAGACAGCATCCATATCACACAAGCTCTCAGGGTCTCCCTGTCCTGGTGGCAAGACAATTCATATCTGATCAGAGAAATCCCCTTTCAAATTTCTCTGATTCAAATTGTCCTCATGATGAATGTGTCTAGCCTGGGTTGTGGAGCTCATGTAGAGGGACGACTCATCCAGGACCTGTGATCTGCCCAGGAAAGTTCTTGCAGATAAAATTCCTAGAACGCCAGGTGATCCAGTACACTTTAAAGGTTTTCAGAGATCGGTTATCCAATAAAGTTGCTCTTGTCCAAATGGAAAACTAAGTTGCAATGTACTACATCAACAAGCAGGGATCTGAATGGCATCCTGGCTTGTGGCAGGACATCATTCAGCTGCGGGACTGGCAAGCATAGAGAACGTCTTTGAGGGCATGCTGAGTTTGGAGTTTGGAACCCCATAAGTAGTCCCTCTACTGGGGAGTAGCAAACTGGATTTTTCGTCAGTGGGGCATACTGATGGTGGATCTGTTTGCATCTTTCTAGAACAGGAAGGACCCACTCTTCTGTTCCAGAAAGAGGGCATGTGGCAAACTAGCCTCTAATGCCTTTCCCCTGTATTGGGGCAGGGGACTACTGTATTCTTATTCCCCGATTCCACTAGTAATAAACTTAACCAGTAAATCACCTTCCTAACATTTTATTACCAGGATACACATGTCCAGCAAGGTGAACAAGCATTGCACAATTTGGACTGCAAAAGAGCCTTGGCCTTCTACCTTGAACAGACTGAAGCCCATAAGAAAATCCACTCAACTTTGTTTCTTTTGACGCAAACAGATTTGGGATTACTAGTACCAAACAGACAATATCTAATTGCCTGCAGATTGCATCTCCCTTCTGTTATGCCCCGGGGGGCTGAATCTGGTGAGCCATGTCAAGGCTCACTGTGTCTGAGCCATGGTAGCATTGTTGGCTCACCTACAGTCAGACCCCCACGAAGGAGATCCGCAAAGCAGCAGTGTGGAGTTCTTTCTACTCATTCACGTCACATGACTTTTTGGGCAGGGATGGCTAGTTTGTCCTCTGGAACTTGTTTAAGGTGTAGAATCCAGCTGTTTTCCCTCCCAGGACCCTCATAGGTTATGTTGGTTACAAGGACCTCTGTCTCCCTGCAACCCCACCAGAAATCTCCGCTCAACCAATACAGGCTTACTCCCCATTCCCCCCATCAAGGAAGTACATTGAGTTTCCACAAGAGAACGCGCTGCATCCATAGCAGTCCCTTACCTCTGGAACAACCTTCCACCCTCTCTCAGATCTGACCCCCTCCACACCCACCTTCCGAAGAACCTCAAACCTGGCTCTTCCAGAAAGCATACCCTCTAGACAAATAATTCCACCTTGCTACCCTTTCCCTCCAAATAACAATCTCACCCCACTCACCCGCCCCCACCTAACCCTTCCAGTTCCCTCTCTGCCACTGTACATAGTTAATTAAATCAGAACATATCCCTGTTAAAAAGTTATTCTGTTAAGCAAATTATATTTGTAATACTATTTTGTAAAACAAGTTATATGTACCTAGCTAGTTATTCAGTTAATCTGTTCACTGTATCATGTCATAATAAGGCAGGCCTTAGACATCATGTTATATGTAAACCGATGTGAACATAAGAAAATGCCATACTGGGTCAGATCAAGGGTCCATCAAGCCCAGCATCCTGTTTCCAGCAGTGGCCAATCCATGCCATAAGAACCTGGCAAGTACCCAAAAACTAAGTCTATTCCATGTTACCATTGCTAATGGCAGTGGCTATTCTCTAAGTGAACTTAATAGCAGGTAATGGACTTCTCCTCCAAGAACTTATCCAATCCTTTTTTAAACACAGCTATACGAACTGCACTAACTATATCCTCTGGCAACAAATTCCAGAGTTTAATTGTGCGTTGAGTAAAAAAAATGTGATATGTCAAATCGAATGTCTTCATAGAAAAATAAATAAATAAATAAAATGAAAAAATGCATGTTGCCAACAAAAATATTTTGTGCTTGTTGGCACTAGTTATTATTGTTCCTGTCTTTTTTCATTGAAGGAGGCCTTTAGCCAGGAATTTCCCATGTGTGAGGATTGCTATCCTGCTTATCCTCATGGAAAGCAGAGTTGCTTGCCTATACAGATGTTCTCCATGGTCAGCAGGATGTCAGTCCTCAAGAAACCTGCCACCTCCCCTTAGAACTGGTTTCTCAGTTTTTAAATAGTAAAATACAAGACTGAAGGAACCCCCACATGGATGTGTGAGCATGCCAGTGAGGCACAGTCAAATTTCTAGAAACTTTGACATACATTTTTTTGCCGAGCTCCATCCAAATAATGTCACCATTTGTGTGAGGACTGACATCCTGCTGTCTTTGGAGAACGCTTGCTACAGGTAAACAACTCTGCTTTATGAGGCTTTTGTTGGGGGAAATCTGATAATTACATCTCTGATATCAGATCCTACTGAGATAAAATGAAACATTTAAGATTTTGTTAATTAAAAATTGAAGCCAGCCTGATGGAATACTTAAACTGGCTCAACAGTTTATTCTTACTGGGTCTAATGTGCCTTTAAGTAGGGAAGGAATTCCATTACAACTCATACATAAACATGAAATATGGCAGAAAAAGACTGTAAGGCCAATTAATTTGTATATTTTAATCTACCTTCTGCAGTTCCATTAAACCTACTTCATTTATGGTCTTCTTACTTCTTTACTATGTATTAATTAAAATTTGTGACACTTCATTCAAAAATACTTTTCTCAAAGCAAGTTAGATTCAAATTTTAAAAAATGCACACTATATAAACAAATCTACACAAATCTGCATATCTAGTGGTCCCAATTATCCTGTCGCCGATAAAATTACAATAATGTTGAATAAACAAAGAATTCATCAATCTGCCCTAAAAAAATCCAGCTGAGTTAAAAGATTCCAAATTACACCCTGTCAACTGATAAGCAGATTGTTAATGCAATCCAAAAACATTGCCAGAAGTTCTAAAAAGTAAGATGGGAGAGTTAGAATGTATAACTGTGAATGAAGAGGTAGACATAACTAGGCATCTCAGAGACCCTTGTGGAAGGAGGATAACCAGTGGGACAGTGCTATACCAGGGTACAAATTATATCGTAAATGGACAGGGTGGATCAACTTGGGGGGGGGGGGGGGGGTAGAGGAAACGCTTTATGTTAGAGATGGCCTAGAGTCCCACAGGATAAAGATTCTACAGGAGTACTAAATGCAGAGTAGAATCTTTATGGTAAAAATTCATGTGTGAGAAATTAGGGAAGCTAACCAAATTGGTAGTGCAGTAATAATGGAGACTTCAATTACCCCAATATAGACTGGGTAAATGTATCATCGGATCACGCTAGAGAGATAACGTTCCTGGATGGAATATAAATGATAGCTTTATGGAGCAATTGGTTCAGGACCGACGAGAGAGGGAGCAATTTTAGATCTAATTCTCAGTGGAGCACAGGACTTGGTGAGAGAGGTAACGGTGGTGGGGCCAGCTTGGCAATAGTGATCATAATATGATCAAATTTGATTTAATTGACTGGAAAAGGAACAGTGTGCAAATCCAAGGCTCTCGTGCTAAACTTTCAAAAGGGAAACTTTGATTAAAATGAGAAATGTGTTAGAAAAAAACTGAAAGGAGCAGCTACAAAAGTAAAAAATGTCCAAGAGGCGTGGTCATTGTTAAAAAATACCATTCTAGAAGCACAGTCCAGATTGTATTCCACACATTAAGAAAGTGGAAAGAAAGGCCAAAACGATTACCGGCATGATTAAAAGGGGAGGTGAAAGAAGCTATTTTAGCTAAAAGATCTTCATTCAAAAATGGGAAGAAGGATCCAACAGAAGAAAATAGGATAAAGCATAACATTGGCAAGTTAAATGTAAGACAATTGATAAGGACGGTGCTAAGAGAGAATTTGAAAAGAAGTTGGCTGTAGAGGGCAAAAACTCACCGTAAAAACTTTAAAAAATATATCCGAAAGCAGAAAGCCTGTGAGGGAGTCAGTTTGGACCGTTAGATGATCGAGGGGTTAAAGGGGCACTTAGAGAAGATAAGGCCATCGCGGAAACATTAAATGATTTCTTTGCTTCGGTGTTTACTGAAGAGGATGTTGGGGAGATACCCGTAATGGAGAAGGTTTTTCAATGGGTAATGATTCAGATGGACTGAATCAAATCACGGTGAATCTAGAAGATGTGGTAGGGCTGATGGACAAACTGAAGAGTAGTAAATCATTTGACTGAAGATATATTAGTTTTTAAAAAAACCTATTTACTCATATTTTTATAGTTCCAGTTAGTGTTGCTTAAAGTAGCTGAATAATATATTTACATGAAACTGTAAAAATGTAATGCCCATTCAGTATATACCATATATTTTGCTCCATAAGACGCACCTAGGATTCAGAGGGGGAAATTAACAAAAAAAATAAAATAAATAATGTGCTAAACCGGCTCTGTTCCCGGGCATCTGTGCATCTTATGGAGTAAATTAGGGGAATGCATAAACATTTTTTTTGTCCCCATTTCGTTTTCGGGTCTGGGGAGAGCCATTTCTGTCCACTCCTCAGATCAGAAAACTTTTATTTGTCCTCTTTCTGTGGGAAAAAAAATCCCAACCCTTTAAATCTAATTAACTAAACCCCCCCCCCCCTGACCCCCCCCCCCTCAGAAGACATGCCAAAAGTCCCCGGTGGTCCAGCGGGGGGTCTGGGAGCGATCTCCTGGACTTGGGCCGTCGGCTGCCAGTAATCAAAATGGAGCTGATGGCCCTTTGCCCTTACTATGTCACAGGGGCCGACCAATTGCACTGGTAGCCCCTGTGACATAGTAAGGACAAAGAGCCATCGTCTGCCAGTAATCAAAATGGCTGGTTGTATTCTTATTGATAAATAATGCTATATACTGCACCCTACAATAGCTTCTAAGTAGTTTCAGCGCCAATATGCATCATGCATGAAACTTTAAAACATTTTACCTCAATTATTTGAAGTACCTACCAGCATTAAAAATTCCATATTAATCTGTATTAATTTTTTTTATATTTATTGTAGTTTATAAATGCACAAGTATATCATGTAAAAGCAAAGAAAACAAACAGATCCAACAATCATGTAATAAAACAAAATCATTTCCTAGCGTGTAGCATATGGACTCAGGACCAATGTGTATGGTGTACTCTGATAGCAGTTGGGAGACGGTGTCAGATTTCAATCTGACATCAGCCTACCTATACCCGTGCAGAAGCTTAGCTCTTCAGTATTTCTCCATCTCCTAAGCAGTTAGGGACACTATACACACTTGCACAGTGTTAGAAAATCCAAACCAAAGAAGAAAGAAATCTTACCTAAGGGTCCCTCCCCCAGTCGAGAATTCCTGAGGTGATTTCTGAGATCCCTCAGAAGTAAGCCTCGGTCTGGTAGCTGGTTCCCGGCATGGATTTATCCCCCTGAGTGGGCTGAGAGGCAGCGAGTGCGATACCGAGTGCGGCGGTGAAGGTAATTTTCCCTCTCCCTACCCTCCGCAGCCGGAGACCGCCCGGCACGAGTCCGGGAAGTGCCGAGACAAAGGTTAGGTAGAAAACTTCCTTTAAGTCTCCGGTCCTCTGAGGCTCGGTTAGCCTTACAGATCGTCCTTCCAGCGTCTCTGTTAAATCGTGTTGAGCAGCCCTGTCCAGGCTAGACCCCGATCCTGTATGAGGGTCCTCAGACGTGCAGGACTCCTCCGGGGGGGGGGGGGGGGGGTATGTTTCGTCATCTGCGCACATGGTCATACGGCGCCATTCCCCCCCTTGATCGCCGCATTGCCTGCTCAACTGAGCTGTGCGCAGAGCGGCGAGCCTGCACACAAAACGACTTGTGCGCACAGCGGCGCACACATCTGTGCTGGGCGCACAGTGGCACGTACAACGGTGCCGGGCGCACAGATAGGCCTGTGCGCACAGCGGTGCGCGCATCCCCGCTAAGCGCACAAATAGCGGCCTGCAACACACATCTTCCGGTGTCCTGCACGCACATCGTCGGCGCACCTGGCGCGCACAACTAAGTCTCCCAGCGCGCGCACCTACATGCACAGACAAATTTTTGAACCACTCCACGCACACAAATCATGTCACCGTCCGGCCAAGAAAGCCAAGGGGACAAGGCCCTCTGCTAGCCTGCCACCTGAGAGCTGTGCAACCCGAAGTGGCCTCTGCCTATGCCTGCAGTGCCAAGAGACTCTGGGGGAACCGAAGCCAAGCCCCCCCCCCTCAGCCAGTAGAGGAATCAGGCTCCACCGATGATAGTACCCGGACCTCTGTATCACCAGCTCGGACCCTCCTCAGATGGGCACCTCGGGGAACTCCACTGGATTCCATATGGACCCAGGGACCTTTTCCTGGGTGGAATTCTTCAAAGGGCTGCCAAACCTTTGTGCCAGGCGCAATCGGTACCACCTGTGACACAGCCACAGTCCTCCAGCAGAAGTGCAAGACCTTCCAAGCCCTTCTCGGCCCTCCGAGAGGTGCCTCAGCTGGGCAAAAGCCTCCCCCTAGGGACCAGACACCTCGGGGGAAGACCCTGACTCCCTGGAGGAAGGGGAAATCCCTCCAGGGATGGAACCATACCAACCATGATGCGATTCTTCTCCAAAGACAAGTACCAGATCTCGTGTCTCTGAGCCTGAAGATGCTGGCCATTCCTGCACAAGTACCCACAGTGGAGCCAAAGACGAACCCAGTTTGGGTCGGTCTCCGTCAGGCCTCATGCTATTTCCCAATGTTGCAGGCTGTACAACAAACTGATTGACCTGGAATGGAAAGCCCCGGAGGCCAACTTCAAAGGGAGTATAGGGCCCTAGAAGCCCTATACTCCCTGGAACCCATGGCCAAAGAACTCCTAGGGTTCCCAAAAGTGGGCGCCATGGTCTGCGCTATCTCAAAATGCACTACCATCCCAGTCATAGGAGGAGCTGTACTCAAGGATGCCCAGGACAGACGTCAGGAATCTATCCTTAAACAGTCATTTGATGTCGCAGTAATGACCCTGCATATCGCCTCCTGCTGCACCGTTGTGACACGTGCCTGCTTGCTGCTCTCCAGGGATGCAACCACTTCCGCCGAAACATTAGAACTGGCGATATCTTTCCTCATGGATGCGACCTCTGATCTGGTGCGCACCTCAACCAGGGGCGTATCATCCATAGTGGCAGCCAGAAGGCAACGATGGCTCCGAAATTGGTCAGCCGACGCAACCTCCAAGATGAAACTCACGAAAATGCCTTAAAGGATCCCTCCTGTTCAGAAGCGAACTGGAGAAGTTAGCCAGCAAATGGGGCAAATCCCCAGTACCCCGGTTACCGGAGGACAGGAACAAAAGAACCCAGCGCTCCTCTCCCCGAAGAACCAAGGGCAGAGGAGTCCAGCGTTTTAGACCATACAAAAACACATACCAAGCAACTCGCCCCGCTGGTAGGGCCCAGTCCTTTCGTAACAGACAACAACAAGAGGGGAACCAGCTCAGATACAGTCCCCAGCCACACCCCACAATGAGAATCAACAGACCCATCCACAGGAAGAAACCATAGGGGGCAGACTTACCCTCTTCTACCAAAGATGGGTCGAGATAACGTCGGACAAGTGGGTCCTAACCATCATTCGAGAGGGATACTATCTGGACTTCCACAGCTTTCCTCCAGACAAATTTGTGAGATCACCATGCCACGCCCTCTCCAAGATGACAGCAGTGGAAACCACACTGACAAAACTATTCAGCCTAAAGGCGATAACCTCGGTGCCCACGCATCAACAAAATACTGGTCACTATTCCATCTGTTTTATCGTCTCCACGAAGGAGGTAACGTTCTGGCCCATCCTGGACCTCAAGACCTTCAATCGCTACCTGAAGGTACTGCACTTCCGCATGGAAACCCTACGCTCGGTCATAAGGGCAGTACAACTGGGAGAATTCCTGACTTCACTGGATCTATCCGAAGCCTATTTCCACATCCCAGTCCACCATGACCATCAGCGCTTTCTACGCTTTGTGATACTGGACCATCATTACCAGTTCCAGGCGCTACCCTTTGGACTAGCTACTGCTCCTCGGACATTCACCAAAATCATGGTGGTAGTGGCGGCGACACTGAGGAAAGAAGGAATCCTATCAGCAATCGTCCCTATCTGGACGATTGCTGATCAGGGCAAAATCTCCAGAGGAAAGTTACCAGGCGACCACCAGAGTCAAGGATCTACTGCAGAATCTCGGGTAGGTCATCTACACAGCCAAAAGCTGCGCAGCCCTCCCAGTCACTAGAGTACTTGGGAGTCCGGTTCGACACCAGACAAGACAAGGCCGTTCTTCCCCCTACAAGGAGAAGGAAACTGATGGACCAGTTGCGTAAACTGTTGAACTATGCTCGTCCCAACGTATGGGACTACCTCCAAGTCCTCGGCCTCATGACATCAACGCTAGAAGTCGTCCCATGGGAAAGGGCCATGTTCACTACTGTCACGATGGAATCCGATGTCCCAGAACTACTCTGTTCGCCTCCAGTTACCGGCAGAGGTTCGGACCCAGCTTCAATGGTGGCTACAGGAAGACCATCTGAGCAAGGGAATAAGACTATCCCCACCGACCTGGATCTTGCTCACCACGGATGCTAGCCTGCAAGGGTGGGGAGCCCACTGCCAGGACCTGACGGCCCAGGAAGAGTCGGGATGGAACATAAACCGACTGGAAGCCCGAGCAGTCAGGACTAGCCTGCCTACAATTCAGTCACAGATTCCGGGGTGAATCTGTCAGTCATGTCAGACAACGCCACAACAGTGGCCTACATCAACCGCCAGAGAGGAACCAGAAGCCAAGAGGTGTCACTGGAAATAGACCCCCTAATGGCGTGGGTAGAAGCAAACCTGCAAGGGATCTCAGCTGCCCACATTGCGGGGAAAAGACAACATCACTGCGGACTGCCTCAGCAGAGAGAGTCTAGACCCAGGGGAATGGTCGCTGTCGACCACAGCCTTCCAGTTGATGATAAACCACTGCGGAACCCCAGCCATGGATCTGCAATCTGGTCCAATGCCCAAGTTCCCAAGTTCTTCAGCCACAGACGAGAACCACAATCCCAGGGAATCGACGCCCTCGTCCAGACCTTGCCACAGGAAGACCTGCTGTATGCCTTTCCCCCATGGCCACTACTGGGCGGGATCATCCGCAAGATAGAACACCACAGGGGGCTAGTACTTCTAGTGGCCCCGGACTGGCCAAGAAGGCCATAGCACGCAGACAAGCGAAGACTTCTTGCGGGGAACCCCCTGTGCCTACCTCCAAACAGGGACCTTCTCTGGCAAGGACAGATCCTCCACGAAGACCCAACTCGATTCTCTCTTACGGTCTGGTCATTGAGAGGACTCTCCCGAAGAAGAGCGGATATTCTAAGGCAGTGATTGACATCTTGCTCTGAGCAAGCAAGTTCTCCACGTCTCGAACTTACATACGAATATGGAGAATATTCGAAGCTTGGTGTGGGGACCGCGACATCCTTCTGCAAACAGTCAAAATCCCCATGATCCTGGAATTTCTGCAGGACGGCTTGAAGAAGGGGTTGTCTCTCATCTCCCTCAAGGTTCAGGTGGCCGCGCTGGCCTGCTTCAGAGCCAAAGTGGATGGCATTAGTCTATCATCACATCCTCATGTTTCCCGCTTCCTGAGAGGGGTCAAGCAAATCCGACCATCACTAAAGTGGCCGGCGCCCCTATGGAATCTCAGCCTAGTACTAGACTTCCTAGTACACACGGTCTGTCACTATGGCTCCTGACTTTGAAGACTGCATTCCTAGTGACAATATGTTCAGCCTGTCGCATCTCCGAGCTTCAAGCACTATCCTGTCTGGAACCGTTCCTCAGATTCACACCAGGATCCATGCAGCTTCGCACTGTCCCCTCCTTCCTCCTGAAGGTGGTTTCTCATTTCCATCTAAACCAAACCATCTCCAGATGAATATAAGGACTCGGAAGACTCACACCTTCTTCGCCATCTTAACATCGGCAGACTCCTAGTCCGATACCTGGAAAGATCGGAATCTGTACGAAAGACGGACCAACTATTCGTCCTTCACAGCGGGAAGAAACAAGGGGAAGCGGCCTCGTGGGCAACCATAGCCGCTGGATCAAAGAAGTATCAAGGCGGCCTACGAAGAGGCAGGGAAGCCTCTGCCTCGACAAGTCAAGACCCATTCCACAAGGGCCCAGGCAGTATCCTGGGCAGAAACCAAGATGCTGTCACCCGCCGAGATTTGTCAGGCGACGACGTGGTCCTCCATTCACACCTTCTCGAATTTCTACTGCCTGGATGTCCAGGCCCGGGAGGACATATCATTTGCAAGGGCAGTACTAAGTGGGCCACAGGCAGCCTCCCACCCGGTTCGGGAGTAGCTTTTGTACATCCCATTGGTCCTGAGTCCATCTGCTACACGCTAGGAAATGGAGAAATTACTTACCTGATAATTTCGTTTTCCTTAGTGTAGACAGATGGACTCAGCATCCCGCCCATGGCTCCTCCAAAATCCGGAAACCTCGGGTGACAATCTCCGAGAGCAAGATAAGCACGGGTAAGCCAGGTATTACCCCTAGTTCAGGACACCCATAGTTGCCGGGTGTCGGCGTTTTTCGATTGAGTGCACTGGCGGTCTCCAATTGAAAATCAGTGTAGCCAGTCCAAGTTAATCAAGTTAATCAAGTTAGCCAAGGTAATCAAGTTATTAAAACACACATATATCCACAATTGCTTTTCGAGGAAAATACTGAAGAGCTAAGCTTCCTGCACGGGTATATGTAGGCTGACGTCAGATTGAAATCTGACTCCATCTCCCAGCTGCTATCAGGAGTACACTATACCCATTGGTCCTGAGTCCATCTGTCTACACTAAGGAAAACGAAATCATCAAATAATTTCTCCAATGTATTCTTTCATGAATCGTCTCTGCAGAAAGCCAAAAATCATCATAACTACAATAAAATAACATTAATTTTCAGAACAGGTGCAGAACAGAGCTAGGACAATTCACATTACAACTAACATAAAAAAAAAATTCAAATTCTGTTGTCACCTCAGCAAAAAATATCCCTTCATAGCTAAACATTTTGTGAAGTAACACAAACTCCTGCAAAAAAGAGACATTTAGAACCTTGTTATACCATACATTCACAGCACTGACTCTCAGGGCTCAAATAAAAGTAACCTTATGAAAAAGCAGAAATGCAAATACTACACCAGGCCTTAGAACATTAATTCAACACCTACTGGGATAACAGAACAAGCTGGACTAGTACAGAAGTACTATATGCTAGCAGAAATACTGCACTTCAGTCACACACACAGCAAAACAGAGACCGACCCCTTACCTAATATAAAAATAAGGGACTACAAATTAGAAACAGAAACCATGCAGACAAACCAAAATAGAAAGACTGAGAAGCTAGACTCTGAAGAAAGAGCAAAATAGAAACAAGACATGCATATTCCAATGGCTAAAATCTCAAAAAAAATTTTTTTTCAACCTGTGTGTCCTGATCTTTGTATTTTTCTAATCAGTTGGTCCTAGTCTCTCTTTTCCCACTTTTCCTTTGTTGGTCATTTCCTAATTTCTTTTTAGGATCTCCTCGTTCTGTTTCTTCTCCTACTGTGTTTTTCCCTTCCTCTCTCTCTCTCACACACACACACACACACTCAGAGACTCATGCTTTCTGTCACAGACTTCCTTATACACACAGACTTTCTCATATGCTCTCCCCCCAAGCTCTCATTCTCACATTCTCCATACACACATGCTCTCACGGTCACATGCTCTACCACAAACACACGTTCTCACTGTTATATACTCTCCCCCCACACACAAGCTCTCTCGCACATTCTCTATACACACTCATGCGTACACACACATACACACACACACACACACACTCTCACTCTCACTTCCTGGCTCCCATTCTACACACACACAGACGCACACACCAGGTTCCATTCTCACCCAGAGACAGATTCACACTCAGGCTCCCCAGTCTTACTCATATACACACATGCCCAGGTACCCATTGTCTCCCGCCACACCCCCCCAGACTCCCGGCTCACCCTCATATACACCCAGGCTCCCATTCTCACCCTCACACACATATCCAGGCTCCCATTCTCACCTTCACACACACCCAGGCTCCTATTCTCACACACCCCCTCCTGGCTCCCATTCTAATCCACATACCCCACCCACCCCCAGGCTCCCATTCTCACCCACATCACACATTCAAGCTCCCATTCTCACCTATACATACACAGGATTTTTCATTAGGCATGGCAAATTCTCCGCAGTAGCAGGGATGGGATCCTGTGATGGCCTTTCTGCTCTGGCCCTCCTCTTCACTGTTGTAGGGGATGTGATTCTGCAATGGCCTTGCTGCTCCAGCCCTCCTCTTTGCCGTCATGGGATGGGATCCTGCGAAAGCCTTACTGCTTTGGCCCTCCTCTTCGCTGTCATGGGGATGGGATCCTGTGATAGCCTTGCAGCTACTGTTCTCTTTGCCATCACGGAGGGTAGTATCCCACAATGGTCTTGCTGCTCTGGCCCTCCTCTTCACCATTGCGGGATGGGATCCTGTGACAGCATTGCAGCTCTGGTCCTTTTCTTTGCCGTCGTGAAGATGGGATCCCATGATGGCCTTCCTGCTCCGATGTCAGACAGCCCTGGTTGAGTGGGCCTAAGCCCAAAGTGAGTGGGCCATGGCCCACCCGTTTGCTTCAACACTGGTTCTCTCATACCTCCCCACACTGTGAGTGAGGTAGTGGCTACATGTACATATAGACAACAATTAGATTGGCAGTTTGTTATGCAGCTCTGGGAAGAAAAAATGCTTAGTCTTGGCCAGAATTGCTGGGATTTTTAAGTGCAGTTGCAGCTCCTTTGGGTTGGTACTAGGTCATCTCATACTGGTGCTTTATTCTTCCAATCGAGAACCATTACCATGAGTTATTTATTTATGTTATTAAAGGCTTTTATATACCGACTTTCTTGATACAAATCAAATCAACTCTGTTTACATCGAAACTAAGCAGTAACTATAACCAACCAATCAACAAGAGACAATTTTGAGTTTCTTTTGAGCTTGAGCTATCTTAATTAAACGTTTGGTTAAAAATCTGTTTCTCTTGTTCATTGGCTCTCAAAATGCTTCAGAGATGGCATTCATGATCTTTGGTTGAAGCCATTGCTTAATACTATCGCCAAACTTGGGGTAGAGGTGAACTGAACTCAAGAAATAGTCATTGTGGTCTGAATCAGAGAACTGTTGTTGTGATGTCTGGGCTAGATAGAAGGGGAGATAAAACATGGGTGAAAACTCCTGGGTATTCCTAAATGAAGGCTTATATCACTATAACTCCAATAGTGTATACTTGAGTTCTCAGAAGGCATGACAAAATCCCTCATGAAAAACTCCTCAGGAAATTAAAAGTTATGGGGTAGGAAACAATGTCCTGTTGTGGATTGGTAAATGGTTAAAAACAGGAAATAGAGGGTAGGACTTAGTTTTCCAAATGGAAAGAAGTAATTAATGGAGTACAACTGGGATCTGCACCGGCACCTGTACTGTTTAAGATATTCATAAATGATTTGGAAAAGGGAGCAATGTATGAGATGATCAAATTTCCAGATGACATGAAATTATTCAAAGTTGTTAAAACAGCAGCAGATTGCTAGGAACTGCGGAAGGACCTTGTAATTTTGGAGACTGGAAATCTCAATAGCAGATGAAATTTAATGTGGAAAAGTGGAAAGTGATGCATGTAGGGAAAAATAATCCCAATAACAGATAAACAATGCATGGCTCTATAATGGGAGTCACCATTCAGGAAAAAGACCTTGGAGTCCTTGTGGACGATACATTGATATCCTCAGTTCAGTGTGCATTGCTGATCAAAAAGGCAAGTAGAATGTTAAGAATCATCTAAAAAGGAATGGAAGATAAAATGAAAAATATCATATTGCCTCTGTATTGAGCCATGGTGCACACACACCTTGAATATTGTCTGCAGTTCTGGTTTCCCCATGTCACAAAAGACATGGGGAAGATGGTGCTTCCATTTACATTGGCCTCCTATTCAGACAGAAGAGCTGGACAGAGATCTTATCAAAGACATCAAAGATGGGAAAGAAGGGAAAAGTGTTGCTCATTGGAGATTTTAATCTGCTGGATATAGGCTGGAGTATCCCTTCAGCAGAATCTACAAGAAGTAGAGAGATAGTGAATGCCCCTCCAAGGAGCTATGCTCAAACAAATGGTAATGGATCCTACGAGGGAGGGTATGATTCTTGACCTAGTGCTCAAAAATAGAGATAATGTCTCTAATGTCTGGACAGGTGCCCACCTAAGTACAAATGATCATTAGATGGTATGGTTTGATATTGTGAATAAGGTACAAAGAAGTCACATGAAGACCCGAGTTTTGAATTTCAAATATACTGACTGACATAATGGGGATGTACCTGGAATAAGAACTAGAAGACTGTGAAAAAATGGGTGAGGTGGAACAGTGGGCTAAATTAAAAGGAGCTATTACAAAGGCAACAAATCTATATGTTAGAAAAATAAAAGCTCAAGGAAAAGGAAACCAATTTGGTTCTCAAAGGAAGTGGCTGCAAACATAAAGGCAAAAAGATCAGCGTTCAGGAAGTATAAAGAATCCCAAAAAGAGGAACACAGGGAACAATACCGGGTGAAAATGAGGGAGACAAAGAAATAAATCAGAAAAGCAAAAGGTCAAGCGGAAAAAAGGATTGCCCAAGAGATAAAGAGAGGTGACAAAACATTTTTCAGATATATAAGAGAAAGAAGGAAAGCCCAAAGTGGTATAGTGAAATTGAAAGGTGACGAGGAGCAATGTGTTGAGACAGACAAGGAAATGGCGGAAATGTTAAACAAATATTTCAGTACAGTGTTCACTAAAGAAGAACCTGGAGAATGATTGTTGCTGGTTGACAAGACCATAGAAGGAAATGGGCTAGACACAACTCCTTTTATAGATGAGTATGTATAGGCAGAGCTAGGAAAATTGAATGTGAACAAGTCCATTGGGCCAGATAAGGTACATCCCAAGATACTACAAGTACTCAGAGATGTCCTGGTGCATCCACTAAATGACTTGTTCAATAGATCCCTGGAAATGGGAGTGATGCCACGAGATTGGAGAAGAGCGGTTGTGGTAGCAGAGAGGAGGCTACTGAAAGAAAGGTTACTGATATCTACAGTCCAGTAAGTTGCTGGCCCCAAGACAGCATGGATTCACCAGAGGAAGATCCTGTCAGTCAAATCAGATTTTTTTTTTTGATTGGTTGAATAGAGAATTGGATCAAGGAAGAATACTCAATGTCATCTACTTAGATTTCATCAAAGCTTTTGATACCGTCCCACATAGAAGGCTTGTGAACAAAATGAGAAGCTTTGGAGTGGGTGCCAAGGTGGTAGCATGGATTACAAACTGGTTGACTGATAGGAGACAGCATGGTAAATAGAACCTACTCTGAAGAGAGCCGTGTTAACTGAAGTGCACAGGGATCAGTGTTGGGACCAGTTCTGTTCATTATGTTTGTGAGGAACATTGTGGAAGGGATCGAAGATAAAGTTTGTTTATTTGCGGATGATACCAAGATCTGTAGCAGAGTGGACATACCTGAAGGAGTAGAGAGAATGAAAAGTGATTTATGAAAGCTCGAAGAGTGGTCGAAGATTTGGTAGCTGGGATTCAATGCCAAGAAGTGCAGAGTCTTGCACCTGGGATGCGGTAATCCAAAAGAGCTGTATGTGATGGAGGGGTGGGGAAGGCTGATGTGCATGGACCAAGAATGGGATCTTGGGGTGATAGTCTCTGGCAATCTGAAGATGGAAAAGCAATGTGACAGGGCGATAGCTGAAGCCAGAAGAATGCTGGGCTGCATAGAGAAAGGAATAACCAGTAAGAAAATGGAGGTGGTGATACCCTTGTACAGGTTTTGGTGAGGCCTCACCTAGAGTACTGTGTTCAGTTCTGGAGCCCTTATCTCAAAAGGGATAGAGACAGGATGGAGGCAGTCCAGAAGAAGGGCTACCAAAATGGTGTGGGGTCAGTATCAGAAAGCCTATGAGGAGAACTGAAGGATATGAGTATGTATACCCTGGAAGAGAGAAGGCACGGGGTGATATGATACAGACCTTCAGATACATGAATGGTTTTAATGATGTACAAACATCAAACCTTTTCCTTTGTAAAGAAATCAGTAGAACTGGGTGTCATGAAATGAAACTCCAGGGAGGATATGTCAGAACCAATGTCAGAAAATATTTCTTTATGGAGATTGTGGTGGATGCCTGGAATGCCCTTCCAGAGGAGGTGGTGAAAACCAAAACAGTGAAAGAATTCAAAAGGGTATGGGATAAATATTGTGGATCCCTAAAGGATAAATGAAATGAAAAAAAAAGAGTCCATGGAGAAACTTGCTGGTGTGGTGTTTACTACTTTTTAACCAATAAGCCTTGATACTGTTGATGCAACTCATTCATTGCTCTCTGCTTCAACCACAAGGGTAAAAAGGGGAATTGGATTCTTACATTGACCACTGATGGCCCTGCCTTTTACGGTCTGGGGAAACAAGTATGGGGGTAACTTGCTGATGCAGCGGTTACTACCCTTAACCAATAAGCCTTGATACTGCTGATGCAGCTCAAACATTGCTTTCTGCTTCAATGGAAGGCATAACAGGGAATTGGATTCAAACAGCAACCAATGAGGGTGATGACTTTTACGGTGTGGGAAACTGATAAGCATGGGGTAACCTACAAGGTGTAGCAGATATTACTATAAGCTTACTGCGCAGACTGAATTAAACATTTGGTCCTTTTCTTCCGTCATTTTTGTGTTTCTATAGCAGAACTCGAAAAGGTACAGAGGAGGGTAACAAAAATGGCAAAGGTGATAGAACAACTCCCCATGATGGAAGACTATGCAGGTTAGAACAAGGCTGGTACAAGGGTATTAGATGCCCTAGGTGAACCTTAGAACCTTGCCTGCCCCCAGGGCCACCCACATAATAAACAATTGTGCATTTATAACACATTTTACATGTAAGTAGTTTTTTTAAACCTCAAAATGTTCTTTCAACATGTATATTATATTTATTTGCTCTATTGTGGTGCCAACCAAAAAACCCTACAAAAAAGTAACTTGGAATCTATATGGTATTAGGCCTATTGTAATGCATGTTGGGTGTGGGCTTGGCCCTTAGAAAGCCATTAGTAAACTGAATTACAAAATACTAATGGCTTTCTAGTAAAGTCCCATACCAAAACAGCACTAACTGCCAGCACTCAAACAGTAACAACTCTACCTTTGAAAAGGCATCACTGCAAATATTACACCAGGCCAAAAAACACCAATACAGCCCACTATTGAGAAAACTGAACAAGCCAAGCTGCTATAGATCCCTACAGAAAATCTACACACTAGAAGAATCTCTTACCTTGGTCCCACATGCAGAACACAGAATCTCACCAAATACAAAATTAAGAGACCATAAAATATAAATAGAAATATGCTGACAAAACTGAACTGGAAACATAAGCAAGCCAGACTCTGTATGCAGTGGAACAGTGGAAAAATAGAATTATCACCATTTCTCATAAAACAATAATAAAATCAAGAAATATAAAACATCAATCATATTAGAAAAACTATACTAATAAAAGGAATAAAGATTTCAAAACAGCTGATGAATATAATAACCTCCAATAATTAAAAACTCATATACAAATTTGTTAAAATTTTCCAAACACCAATAAAATATTTCAATATAGTATATATGTCAAACATCCAATAATTGAAACTAATAAGGCTAAAAAAATGTATCCCTAGATTGCCAGTCACCCTGAGATTCTCAAGGATTAGTGTATTGGGGGGAGGGATACACAAACTTTCTTCACTCTTTCACGTACATACACTCTCCAACACGCACACATGCTGTCTCTCTCTAGCCCACTCAAACACACACATAAACACAGACTCTCTCTTGCACATATACACACAAATGACCACTCTCTATCCCCCACATGTACACACACATGCCTGCTTTCTCTTTCCTACACACACATAAGCTTGCACTCTCTCCTGCATGTATGCACGCATGCCCACTCTCTCTCTACCCCACATATACACGTCTACTCTCTCCTGCACATATACACACATACAAGCTTGCTCTCTGTCTTGTACATATACACACATGCCCATTCTCTCTCTCTACATACATATACACACGATTGTTCTCCCTCTCCCACATAGACACATGCGTGCTTTCTTTCTCTTTTCCCACACATACACACATGCTCCCTTGCTTGCTTTCTCCTCACATATGCAGATAGCGATGCCTTCCCCACATATACACAGTCATGCCTGTTCTCTCTCCCCTACTTGCATATTACATGCCTGCTCAATCTCTCCTGCATCACACACATGTCTGCTCTCTCTCTCCTGCTTACACACACACACACAGACACACACACACACACCTATTTTCTCTCTCACACACACATGCATACTCTCTCACTTATTTAATTATTTTAAATTATTTATCAACCACATGCTCCAAAAGATCATGTTGGCTTACACACACACATATATATACACACACATACAATCTATCTCTCTTCCACACATTCTCTCCCTCTCACACATGCTTTTGCTCCATTCTCTCCCTCTCACACATGCTTTTTCTCACCTATGCTCCCTCACACATGCCCTTTCTCACATATGCTTTCACACACGCACATATGGTTTCACACATGCTCTTTCTCTTTCTCTGTTCCAGCAGCAACCTTTTTAGGCCCCCCCCCTCCTCTATCTCCAGTTTGTAGGGCAGATGTGCTGGTCCTCATCCTTTCTTCAGCCTTGGGGGCTAGTCCAACACTGCTCCTGCTTCTCCTTCTTCGGGTTCCATGTGTCTTCTGACGCCTGCTTCTTTCTTCTGGTCCTGCAGGGCCAATTGCCAATGTCTCCTGCTCCTTCGAATGGTGGTAATTGGCCCTGCGAAGCTAGAAAAAGGAAGCAGGCTTCGAGAGGCATAGAAGCATCGGTGATTGGCCCCACAGGGCTGGAAGACAAAAACAGGCATTGGCAAGCATGAAATTAGCTGTCTCTACATCTCACTTGTTTAATCTAGCTTTAATTCTAGTTAGATGCTCAGTCGCCGAGATAGGCGCTCAGGTAGGTGGTTTTCAGAATGCTCGGGCATTGATATAGGCCCCTTGAGTCGGCACTGACGCTTAACTCGTGTCCTGACCATGGCGGTAAAAAACCCGCATTAAAAAACCCACACTAGTATTAGCGCGGCTCCCTGCATTGCCTATGAATAGGTAATCGCCTTCTTTGCATGCTGTTAGCATGCATTTATGCAGGAAAAACCACGGATCTGTAAGCGCATTTGTACTTCCCCGTATAGGGCTTTGCACGTACATCCATACACAAACCCATGGCAGTTTCAGTACACATAATTACATTGGCACCAGTAAAAGCTAAGAATGAATAAGACTCCTTTCCGCCCAATTCGAATCTGGTTCAGATATACAAATCTTCGGTTTAAATTGACTTTGATAATCAGTCAGCCTCAACTTGGTTTCAATCTGATTTTTTTTTTTTTTTTTTAATCATTGGATTGCTTCAAATTTGTACTAATTTTCATAGAATCCAAGTATTTGGTGAATTCAAAGATAGTATGGTCTTTGAATAATTTGTATATAAATGTAGGTCTATTTGAAGTGGGTCAAAAAGATCAAAAGTGGAAGAATATTTATGTGAATGAAAACATTAATGACTCAGATTATTACATAGTAACATAGTAGATAACAGCCAAAAAAGGCCTGTTGGCCCATTCAGTTTGCCAAGTTATTTTGGTCCACTTCGCTAAAGATGTATTCCAACTGTCAGCTGCGAAAGTTTGACTGCTTGTTTGATATTTGTCCTTATCCAAATCAGTTTTTGTTGTCTTCCCCCTAACCCTGGCTCTCCATGGTTCCAGGCAGTGAGTATAGAAATTAAAACACCCAGTCCAATCCTCATCAGCCCCTCCCCCCATCCTACTTTGAAGCCCTGCAACAGTTTAAGCAGTCATCAAAACCGGTGAGGCACCACAAACCTGCTGGCATCAACTCATTTGATTTTTGGAGCGTTGTAGCATTCTGCTACCAATTCAGCTACCCCATGGCTAGCTGCATCACCATGTTTACTCCTCCTTTCAGTGCTGTTCTGACTAGACCACTGCCTTCCATATTAGGCCCAAGCATGTCCCGATCCTATTATAACTGCTGGCCTCCCTCATTTCTACTGTAGGCTATTTCGTCAAGTTCCTATTTCATTCTTACAGTCCCATACTTAATTCAACATTGAGGTCATCTTCTGTTTCTTATCACAAGTTTCATAATATCCATGTAGTCACCAAAACTACTGTGGCCATTTTCCAAAAATATCCAGACTTCCCATGCTCACGTATGAAGTTAGGGTTTAACTATGGTTTCTCCTTACAAAATACTCCAGCCTTCTTGGAAACCTGATGCATCCATACCACTGCTGTTAGGATTATATCTACTGCTCCATGCAGGTTACCCCAGGGTAGTTAATGTTTCTCCATCACAGCCTAATGCAGCTCTATCACTGCTGTTAGGGTTTATTCAAGCCTGATGAAGTTGTATATCCACTCTGTTACCACTGGCCTGTGGTTTACCCTCTATGGTCCTCCAAATTTCATATGCCTGGTCAAGCACTCAGGTTCCCTCTTTCATTTCTTCTACCTGACACCCCTTCCCCCACCTGTATTAACTATAATGTGCCTTTACAATTGCTCTCTTTTTCTCCCAAGCATGTTTAAATTGTTTGGTTTGGTTTTTACTGTCTATGCTAATAGGCTATTCCAGGTATCTACTTTCTCGGCAAAGAAGTATTTTTTTTTCTTCACTGCAACTTCACATCATGACCCCTTGTCCTTTAATTTCCTTTTCTATGGAAGAATTTACCTTCCCACACTTTAAAATCTTGCAAATATTTGAAAGTCTGTATCATGTTCCCCCACTTCTTCTTTCCTCCAGTGACAACGTTTTGAGTATCTTAAACCTTTCATTGTAGGGCTTATGTAGTAGACCTTGTATCATTTTAGTAACCCTTTTCTGAACTGTCTCCAATTTCTGACTCAACCTAATTTGACTCAAATTATCTAACCTGCTCTGGATTGTACGCAATTCAGATTTCTTCTGAGTTTGTTGATTCATCCCTAGTGAAAACATTTGAGTTTAGTTGAAGAATAGCCTTTCCAAAGTATTTATCATTAAGTATTAAAAAATAAAAACACATGTTTAATTATTAATATTCATTTGGAAAAAAATACTTTACATTTTATTGAATCTTGAAACTGCACTATAGCTTGTGGTTACAGTTGTATTTGTCTTTTATTACAGGTTGATGAAAAGGCTTTGAAACACATAATCGAAATGGGGTTCAGTAAAGATGCAGCAAGGCAAGCGCTCATGGATTATAGCAACAATTTAGAAGCTGCATTAAATTTTCTCCTTACTGGCAATAAACAGAAACCTTTGCAAGGTCCACCTCCAAGAGGTATAATTTGTGCATTTTTGTATGTGACTAGACTAGCTTCATTATAACCAAGTATATGTGGTTTACATGTTTTTCAATATGTGTAGTCAGTGGTGAAAATGAGCAGTATCACAACAGGAGTGTGTTTTTGTACCTTTTCATAACTATAAAAAATGTGTGTGTTTATTGCTATGTGGATAGTTTTTTCAAATACACTTAGGTATAGGTTTATACTGTTCATATGTCATGAAGTAATGCAGGAGTTATTAAATAATTAGGTTAATGAGACATTACAAGCTGTTTGTTGTAACATATATTGGTATATGAATCTTTTTATTCCATGCTCCTTGAATAATTGAGTAGTTATAATATATCATGATACAGCTGGGAGTACTTTCCTTGGCTATTACATCATATCTGTGTGCATTTAGAGTTACAAAGCTAAAAATTGAATGACTCAAGCACCCAAGAAATATTCTAGGAGCTATGTAAAACACAATCTCAAGTGTCTCTTGCTTATTATAGTAGTACCATATTTCATGGGGTTGATGGTGGTAATAGTCACTAAGGGTCACTTTTAGATATTTTGTATATAAATAGAATGTACCAACCTTTTTTCAGAATAGATCATGATGACCAAATACAGTCTGATCCAGAACTGAGCCAATGAGAGCTTGGCAATGCATTCTGACAAGCCAGGCATTTCATGGAGTCAGAGGAACCAATCACATATCTGAAATGCTTGGCCATAAGATAGCATGAACTGGTCAGAGCTGCCTAGCAACGGTTAGCAATAAAACAAAAGAGCTGCTTAAAATATTTAGAATGCTTATTGAAAGGAAGTTTCTGTCTTGTTTCTTTGCCAGCATGGCTTTAATTTTTGGGATGCTTGCATTGATAGTTATGTGATTTTGCTAAACTGCTGCTTCAATAAGACAGTATATCTGTGTATATGATAAGGTTATGTATAAAAGGCTTTTCACAGAAAGAGAAACTAGGTATTTTTCTGTACACTTGCTGAACTGAAATGTGTAGAGGCATAATGACAAAATGGATTTAGTTTTTTTTTTTTATTTTACAGTATAAATTGGGCCTGGATTTGTCAAAATGCACTAAATATCGCATGCGATAGGAAAAGGAGCGTGTTTTATGGTAATAGGCAGTTTATCGCAAAGTGTGCTATCTTAGCGCTTTGCATAGGTTTTAGCGCAAACTGCGATAACTTTTTTGCACTTTGAGATAAGTGCCAGAATTGTTGTATTTCCTACATACAACCACTGGGGGGGACAATTTTAAGCTGCTGGAGATCCAGGCTAGCTATCAGGGCCCTTCTACAACCACAGGGGGTGGGGTGGGGGGGGGGGGTTGAGAGAGACTAGCCATAATGCC
Organism: Rhinatrema bivittatum; assembly: GCF_901001135.1. Classification (NCBI taxonomy): domain Eukaryota; kingdom Metazoa; phylum Chordata; class Amphibia; order Gymnophiona; family Rhinatrematidae; genus Rhinatrema; species Rhinatrema bivittatum. The sequence continues at coordinate 149,097,467 of NC_042619.1, forward strand.
CTCATACTAGGTAGATATTTATACCTCCATATGAGGCCTACCTAGTCACTCGAGGTGAGGTTTAGTTATTAGTGTAGGGGTTAGGGGCCACTTTGACATTCAAAGTGAGACGTACGAACAGAACAGTGCTCTCTTGTGAAGATTTGATGACCTTCGGAGTGAGGAATCTCACCCAAAGATGAGATTTGTGCAATGTTCTCAAGCACTGTTCTGTTTGTACATCTCATATAGAACTATAAATACCTACCTAGTATGAGGGCATTATGGCTAGGCTCTCTCTCTCTCTCCAGTGGTTGTAGAAGGGCCCTGATAGCTAGCCTGGTTCTCCAGCTGCTTAAAACTACTAAAAACAGCATTTGAGAAAACATCGCAAAGCGCGATAAAGCCCTTTTGCATGGCTTTACGCAAATGAAAAAGGTGTAGTTAAAATACACGTTAAAGCCGTGCGATATGGCTTTGCAAATCATGAAGCCAGCCCACTTGGCCACAAACCCGCCCCAAACTCCTCCCCTTTTTCTAATTTGCATCGCACTATGCGTTATGGCATTTTCTCATTTGTTAAAGGTGTTTTCGCATGCGTTAAGGCGTTTTTTGCATGCGAAATGCCTTAACGCATGCGAAAACGCCATATAACAGTTTGATAAATGACCCCCTTGGTTAGAAAAAGAATAACATAATAAAAAAAGCTGGAACTTAAAGGTGAATTTTCAAATGATCGCATAAACATTAGCACTTATGTACACAAAATATCACGTACACAAATAATGCTATTTTCAAAAATGCAACTAACATGCTCAAATTAGGGTCCATGAGTAATTTTGGGCAAGCTAGAGTCAGTCTAGGGCGTGACCAGCATTTAAGCAAATAAGGTGCTATTTTAAAACATGCTAAAGTTGATGAACATAAATCTTTTACTTGCATATAATTACTTCTGTTCAATATCTGGTGTAAGTGATCGTAAACAGCATTAAAGTGAAAAAATGACTGGGAAAAGGGTCTGGATGCAATGTGGGGACTTTAGACTGATTAGCCTGGAGGTTGTTCACGAGCTGCAGATGGACTGGGCGAACTGGTAGTCTAATTGGTAAAACGTATTTCATTGCTATGTTCATGTTATACCCTGACTTGTGCCTGTAAAAGCCGACTTATGGGGGGCAAAAGCATCAGATTAATGTGATTAAAATCTACAAGTGCATTCTTTTAAAATTGGAAGTTCAGATATATCGGTATATGATTTGCACACACTTATCCGGCTAATTTCCAACTTATCTGGCTAAGTACCATCTTTCCTGCTACTTAGACAGACACATTTGAATTTATCTAAGTAGTTATACTTATCCGGCTCTATTCCAGTTTCTCTGGCTAAGTAACAGCAGGCCTATAAATCTGAAAAGGGCTACTTGTCCATCTAAGTTGCTGTTTTTGAACTTATTCAGCTACGTGCTGCTAAGTAGCTGGATAAAAAAGGCATTTATCCAGATAAGTCTGAACATGACTTGGGGTTTTTACATATGTGAGCATTTGCATGTATATGTACTTGTATTTTATAACCTGCACATATTCTTTCCACACAGGTAAAAAATACAATACTAACTTTGCACATGCCTATATAGTCACACATAAATGGGCATTTGCCAGCAATTATGAAAGTTATCCTCCCTTCACGCAGTCTTAAAACAGACGGGAGGTACTACCTCCAGATCCTTGCTTATCTAAAATGACACTGTGCGTTCAATTAGAGTAAGATTTAGTATACATACATTGTGATATGATTTAAAATGAATTAACTTTTTTATATGAGAATTTAAGTTTTGCAGAAGAAAAAAAGAATAGATGGCGTTTGTCTTTGTTCGAAGATATTCCCCCTTTCCTTCCTCCCCTTTCCTCTACCTTTTTTGTTTTCAGAGAAAGCATGCTTATTTATCTCAATTGTTTTCTTTTCACAATTTTTTAAACAGATCTGAAAAGTTTTACTGTCTTTTATTATTTTTATTTATTTATTTTTCTGTAAGTAATTTTGAAGTTTATTTTAAAACTTTCTTTCTCACAGGACAAGCAGGATGGTAGTCCTCGCATATGGGTGACATCATCAGGATGGAGCCCAATCATGGAACACTTTTGTCAAAGTTTCTAGAACTTTGACTGGCACCACTGAGCATGCCCAGCATGATACCAACCCTGCATCCAGCAAGGGTCTCCCTTCAGTTTCTTTTTTTTCCATGCAGCTTTTGCCACGCGGACTTAGGAGCTCTTTCACAAGTTCCTGGCAGGAATTTTTTTCCTCTGGAATTTCTTTGCAAATTGCAAACATTTATACCCCTTTGGGGTCTCCCTTCTCCGCCGTCGATAGCCGAGTCTGTGCGGTATGTTTACCCCATTTTTCGGTAGGTTCCCATCGGGGACCGGTATAGGCCTCACAGGCACCAACCGCAACTGGCCTAAATTTTCAACAGCAGCGATGGCGACGGGTTTTCGTCGGTGCACTGATTGTCCTAGGACAATGTCTATCACAGACCCTCACCAGGTCTGTGTACTTTGTCTGGGCCCGACACATGACGTGGACTCGTGTACTAACTGCGCCCAAATGACCCCGAAGGGCCGCCGGGATCGGCTGGAAAAAATGGATTTGTTGTTCCACACAAAGCAGTGCCCGCCATCCCAGGCTTCTGCGTCATCGACGCCATCGGTTGGATACTGATGACTTGCGGTCGACGTTGAAGTCTACTGCGTCATCGTCCTCGGTGCCGGACACAGGTAAGGCCAAGCACCGAGCATCGCAAGTCCATGCCGTCGGCACCAGATGCACCGGTGGCTTAAACTTCCAAGTCTATCGAGCCACTAAAGAAAAAGGCCCATGCTGAGGAGCTCCCAACCTCCTCTGAATCAGGTGCACCGAGGCATTCCCCGCCTTCCGTGGGCGTGGCAGCCGAGACTCCACTAGGACCGGTGGACCCTCCGGTGATGCCCTCCATGCCTCCTATTCCGGACCTGGTGTTAGCTGCACCAGTGTTCCGTGAGGAATTGCACTGGATGGTGCAAGAGGCGGTGGTACAGGCCATTCAGGGCCTTCCGAAGACATCGACACCGGTTCCTGTGCTGGCTCTGGAACTGTTGCCAACTATGCTTGCTCTGCTCCTGGACAGGCTTGATGTCCTCATTGGTGCTCTGCCATTGGCACTGGGGAAAGTACCGATACCGCTCGGTCCCTCGACACCCATTCATCTCTCCTCGGATGAGGAAGGTTCATCGATGCCGGAACTGGTTCCAGGTCCTTCTGGAACATTTCCACCGAGGTCACCGATGCCGTTGGTGCCCCTTTGTCCTTCACCAATGCCGGACCCAAAATTATTGATGCAGGACCTGAAGCTGTCGATGCCGGCACCGAATCCCTCGGTGCCCAGACCTCCTCCGGCCGGAGAAGGTCCTTTTATACCATCTGACCCACCATTGGGTGCTGGGGATCAGCCTTACCATCCGTGGACCGATGACTTCCTCCGATTCCCAAGACACTGGCGATATCCCATCTGAGCCTTCGCCACCTGAAGAGAGACACACGTCTCCACCGGAGGACTTCTCCTTCATTAATTTTATTAAGGAAATGTAGGAGACTATACCTTTTGCCCTTCAAACTGAGGAAGACTCCAGGCACAAAATGCTGGAAATACTTCAATTTGTAGATGCACTGAAAGAAATAATGTCCATCCAGGTTCATTTTGTCCTGCTTGACTTCTGCAGCGCAACTGGGAGCATCCGGGTACGGTCCCTCTGGTCAACCGCAAGACTGATGCTACCTATTGTTATTGTTTGTAAGGTTTTGGGTGGACCCTTGGACACTGTGGCAGATGACCACGCCCACGGGGGGAAGTCCCGTGAGAACCACAGGTCAGGCTCAGCTTTAGGACACACAACACAGAATTATCTTTTATTAAACAGAGTTTAGAAGCCACCAGAGGTGGCAGTAGTGAGTAGAGATGAAGCCTAGCTGGGCTTGTAGTCCCTCAGGACACTGGAACAGCGATCCTTCAATAGCTGTGCTGTAGTGGAGAGAAACTGAGATAGTGAGTACAGTGGAGCATACACAGGGTTCTGGTATAGAGCCTCGTTGGTTGATTACTTACCCAGCGGTTTCTCCCTGAAGGTAACACAGAAGCTGGAATAGAGGCAGGCCCTTGGGGAGCGAGTACCTGGTCCCAGGGAACAGTTCTGAGAGAGTATAGATGGTAACTCACTGATGGTGTAGGCAGTGGTTTCTTCCAAGCAGAAGTGAGCTCAGGCAGCGAGTCCGGGAACATGGGCCCTCGAGGAGCGAATACTGGTTCCAGACAGCGACCTGAAAGAAAATAGAGAGGCCCCCGAGGAGTGGGTACCCCGATAGAGTAAGTCCAATGAAGGAGAGGCAGAGTAGCTAGGTACGGAGAGCGAATCCCATCCGTAAGGACTCCCTTCACCCCCTTGCTAACTTGATTAGCTAGCAAACAGAGTAGGCTTTTGTATCCGGGATGCGTGAAGTCATCACAGGGGGACGCCCCTGAGGTTCGCACCAAAAAAGGAATAAGAAGCAGGGCCGCGCGGTGCGCGTGCCCTATGGCAGCTGAACAACATGGTGGGATGCAGTGCCCAAGCCAGACCGTGGACGCCGGCGAGGATGGCAGGCAGATGCCGTGGCAGCCAGGCATCCATCAACCGTGGGAGGAGTCGCCAAAGAGGTAAGGAGGGCAGAGTGAAGACGTCGGGCAGCGACAGTCGTAACGCCTATTTAGTCCAGTCGGCGCCTGGTTTCCAAAAAACGCAATTGGCTCATCATTCAGTGGTGGTAGAGTCTGCCCAGAAGAAGGCCAAGAGACCAAAGCCTCGTTCTTCGGCACGTCCAGGGAAGGAGCAGAAATTCCTTGATGCTTTTGGGCGTAGAGTTTTCCATGGCTCAATGCTCATCTCTCGTATTGTGGCATATCAGTCGTATATGACCCAAAACAATAGAAATTTATTCAAGCAGTTACAGGAATTTTCCGAGTCTCTCCCGGATCAGTTTCAGGATCAACTGAACTCCATTGTCAAAAAAGGCTTCGATGCAGGTAAGCATGAAGTCAGGTCAGCTTACGACATTTTTGATACGGCTTCCAGGTTGTCAGCAGCCGGAATAAGTGCAAGGAGATGGACCTGGCTGAAATCCTCGGATTTGCTCCCAGAGGTACAAGACTGCTTAGCAGACCTCCCCTGTACAGGGGACAATCTGTTTAGCGAGAAGATCCAAGAAACTGTTGCACACCTCAAAGATCACAATGAGACGCTGCGGCAACTTTCCGCTGTACATGCTGATTTCTCTACCTCTTCTAAACGGCCGTTCCGAAGAGAATCAAAGAGATCTACTTACAAAGCACGGAGATACTACCCTCCCCCAGCTCGGTCTCGTCCATCCAGGCCTTTTCAGAAGCCTCCACCTCGACAACCCAGGCCTCAGAAGGCACAGCCACCTGAGCAACCTGGTCTGGCCTCGGGGTTTTGACTCCCCGCTAGAGAGCGATTGTCATCTTCCCCCTCTGCCATCCCTGCCGGTTGACGGCCGGATCTGCCACTTCACCACCATGTGACTCAAGTTTACCACGGACCAGTGGGTCCAGTCTGTCGAAGCTCAAGGTTACCATCTAAACTTCCTCTCCATACCATTGGACTCCGGGGTGGACTTCCTCAGACCACTCTCAACTCCTGCAGGGGGAGATAGCTTCCCTCCTGCAGGCCAACACCATAGAGCCAGTTCCTCCTTTGCAAAGGGGACAGGGCTTCTACTCCCGATACTTCTTAATACCAAAAAAGGCGGGAGGCATTTGCCTCATATTAGACCTTCGTCACCTAAACGTTCAGGATGGTAACCTTAGGCTCTTTACTCCCTCTTCTCCAACAGGGAAATTGGCTTTGCTCTCTAGATCTAAAAGATGCATAAATGCACATAGCAATTACCCCATCTCACAGAAAGTACCTCCGGTTCCTCGTTGGAAACCAGCACTTCCAGTACAGAGTGCTTCTATTCGGCCTGGCATCGGCCCCTCGTATCTTCACGAAATGCCTGGCAGTAGTAGCCGCATACTTAAGACGACTCAGCACTCACGTCTATCCTTATCTAGATGACTGGTTATTGAGTGCTCAGTCTCCGGAGGAGGTTCTTCACTCCCTCCATCTCACTGTGAGGCTCCCACTGTCCTTGGGATTTCTAATCAGTTATCAGAAGTCCAATCTTGTTCCGTCTCAATCCCTCTCCTTTATCGGAACGGATATCGACACTATCCAAGCGAAAGCTTTCCTTCCCAGGGACCGAGCTCATACACTGGCGGTGCTTGCGCACACTGTACAGTCTCGCCGAACCACGACTGCTCGTCATATCCTCGTCTTGTTGGGACATATGGCGTCCTCAGTCATGTTACCCCAATGGCTAGAGTTGACATGTGAATAACGCAATGGACATTAAAATCCCAGTGGTCCCAGGCCCACCATTCAATGTCCAACATTGTCCATGTCACCAGGCAGCTTCGACTCTCACTGGCTTGGTGGATCCAAGAGTCCCAACTGCTCAAGGGTCTACCGTTTCATGCTCCAGAACCTCAGATAATTCTGACAGTCGATGCTTCCACTCTGTATTGGGGAGTACATGTCAACCACCTGCAAACTCAGGGAACCTGGTCTGCAGCAGAAGCACAACATTAGATAAACTTTCTGGAGCTCAGGATGATCAGATATGCCCTTCTAGCCTTCAAGGATTGCTTATCCAACAAGTCAATCCTAATCCAAACAATCAAGTAGCGATGTGGTACATCAACAAGCAGGAGGGGAGTGGTTCCTACCTCCTGTGTCAGGAAGTAGCGCAAATTTGGGCTTTAGCTCTCTCTCATTCCATGCCACTGAGAGCGACCTACCTGGCAGGCGTGGACAGTGTTCTAGCAGACAAACTCAGTCGTACATTTCAATCCCACGAGTGGTCCCTAAACCCCGCAATGGTGGATCAGATATTTCAGAAGTGGGGGTATACGAGCATCAACCTCTTTGCATCAGTTCACAATCGCAAGGTGCACAACTTCTGCTCCCTACATTGCAGTCACAAAACTCCACCGTGAGACACCTTCGCCCTTTCTTGGGCAACTGGTCACCTGTATGCCTACCCACCACTTCCTCTCATCAGCAAGATTCTCATGAAGCTATGCCGGGACAAGGGCCTCATGATTCTCATAACCCCCTACTGGCCTTGTCAGGTTTGGTTTCCCATCCTTCGCAACCTCTTAGTCCGTCCACAAATTCACCTGGGCACAGATCCATCTCTGATATCTCAGTAGAACGGACAGCTGTGCCATCCCAATCTTCAGGCCTTGTTGCTGACAGCTTGGATGTTGAAAGACTAATCTTGCGGCCTTTCAATCTCTCGGACTCAGTATCCCAGGTCCTGGTGGCTTCACGAAAGCCTTCTACAAGAAGTTCTTATCATTCTAAATGGAAAAGATTTTCATTATGGTGCACTTCAGAGGAGTTAGATCCCTTTACCTGCCCCACAACGACGTTTTTAGACTACCTCTGGCACCTCTCGGAGATGGGTCTACAAACTTCCTCCATTAGAGTACATGTTAGTGCTGTGGCCGCCTTCCATAAGGATACAGGGGATGTCTCTATTTCGATACAACCTTTAGTAGTGCGCTTTATGAAGGGCTTGTTTCACCTCAAGCCCCCCTCTCCGTCCCCCAGCCCCAAATTGGGAACTTAATGTGGTTTTAGCGTGACTCATGAAACCTCCGTTTGAGCCTCTGCACTCCTGTAAGTTATGACATCTCACTTGGAAAGTACTTTTTCTTCTAGCTTTGACATCTGCCCGCAGGATCAGGGAGCTTCAGGCACTGGTAACATACCCCCTTACACAAAATTTCTTCATGATTGGGTGGTCCTTCGCACTCATCCTAAATTTTTACCAAAAGTAGTCTCTGAGTTCCATTTAAATCAGTCCATTGTTTTGCCTACTTTCTTACCAAAACCCCACTCATATCCAGGTGAGTGGGCTCTGCATTCCTTGGACTGCAAACGTGATCTGGCCTTTTATTTGAAACGCTCTGTGGGCCATAGGAGGTCCACTCAGCTATTTGTCTCCTTTGATAAAATTAAACTGTGAATCCCAGTGGGCAAGCAGATGCTGTCCTCCTGGCTGGCGGACTGTATTTCTTTCTGCTACCAGCAAGCAGGCCTTCTGCTCCAGGGACTCGTTAAAGTGCACTCCATTAGAGTAATGGCAACGTCGGTAGCACACCTTCAATCTGTACCTCTTGCTGACATCTGCAGGGCTGCTACATGGAGTTCTCTCCATACCTTCGCAGCTCATTATTGCCTGGACAAGGCTGGTACCCAAGATTCTATCCAGGGGTGATCCGGGAAACTACAGACCGGTTAGCCTGACTTCAGTGCCAGGAAAAATAGTGGAAAGTGTTCTAAACTTCAAAATCACAGAACATATAGAAAGACATGGTTTAATGGAACAAAGTCAGCATGGCTTTACCCAAGGCAAGTCTTACATCACAAATCTGCTTCACTTTTTTTGAAGGAATTATTAAACATGTGGATGAAGGTGAACTGGTAGATGTAGTGTACTTGGATTTTCAGAAGTCATTTGATAAAATTCCTCATGAGAGGCTTCTAGGAAAAATAAAAAGTCATGGGATAGGTGGCGATGTCCTTTCATGGATTACAAACTGGCTAAAAGACAGGAAACAGAGTAGGATTAAATGGAAAATTTTCTCAGTGGAAGGGAGTGGGCAGTGGAGTGCCTCAGGGATCTGTATTGGGACCCTTAATTTTCAATATATTTATAAATGATCTGGAAAGAAATACAAGTGAGGTAATCAAATTTGCAGATGATATAAAATTATTCAGAGTAGTTAAATCAAGAGCAGATTGTGATAAATTTCAGGAAGACCTTGTGAGACTGGAAAATTGGGCATCAAAATGGCAGATGAAATTTAATATGGATAAGTGCCAGGTGATGCATATAGGGAAAAATAACCCATGCTATAGTTACACAATGTTAGGTTCCATATTAGATGCTACTACCCAAGAAAGAGATCTAGGCGTCATAGTGGATAACACATTGAAATCGTCAGTTCAGTGTGCTGCGGCAGTCAAAAAAGCAAACAATGTTGGGAATTATTAGAAAGGGAATGGTGAATAAAACGGAAAATGTCATAATGCCTCTGTATCGCTCCATGGTGAGACCGCACCTTGAATTCTGTGTACAATTCTGGTCACCGCATCTCAAAAAGATATAATTGCAATGGAGAAGGTACAGAGAAGGGCTACCAAAATGATAAGGGGAATGGAACAGCTCCCCTATGAGGAAAGACTAAAGAGGTTAGGACTTTTCAGCTTGGAGAAGAGACGGCTGAGGGGAGATATGATAGAGGTGTTTAAAATCATGAGAGGTCTAGAACGGGTAGATGTGAATCAGTTTTTTACTCTTTCGGATAATAGAAAGACTAGGGGGCACTCCATGAATTTAGCATTTGGCACATTTAAAACTAATTGGAGAAAGTTCTTTTTCACTCAACGCACAATTAAACTCTGGAATTTGTTGCCAGAAGATGTGGTTAGTGCAGTTAGTATAGTTGTGTTTAAAAAAGGATTGGATAAGTTCTTGGAGGAGAAGTCCATTACCTGCTATTAATTAAGTTGACTTAGATAATAACCACCACTATTACTAGCAACTGTAACATGGAATAGACTTAGTTTTTGGGTACTTGCCAGGTTCTTATGGCCTGGATTGGCCACTGTTGGAAACAGGATGATGGACCCTTGGTCTGACACAGTATGGCATGTTCTTATGTTCTTATCTTTGGTCAGTCTGTTCTGCGCAATTTATTCTCAGCTTAATACCCAACTTCCTTCCAACAGCCCGCTGGGAATTTCAGGCTGCCCATTATCCAAAATCACCCCTGTTGTTGTTCCTGTTGCACGTCTTTGGGTGCTTTTGGTACATTGCTCAGGCATCCTTAGCTCACTATTTACCTATACATGAGGACTACCATCCTGGTTGGCCTGTGAGAAAGCAGAATTGCTTACCTGTAACAGGTGTTCTCACAGGACAGCACGTGCTTTTTACTATACACGAGACTGAAGGGAGACCCCTGCTGGATGCAGGGTTGGTACCATGCTGGGCATACTCATTGGTACCAGTCAAAGTTCTTTAAACTTTGACAAAAGTGTTCCGTGATTGGACTCTATCCTGATGATGTCACCCATATGTGAGGACTAACATCCTGCTGTCCTGTGAGAACACATGTTACAGGTAAGCAACTCTGCTTTTTTTTTTAGTCATTTTGACCTTTGGGATACTGTTAAATCTTATGTCCAGTGTCTGTGTGTATTCCCGAGAAATACTGTGTCTAAGGTTTGTCTGTTGATTTGTCCTTAGACTTCAAAGGCAAGAAATAAAAGGTTTATGCTGCCACTTTTAGAGCATTAAGAGAAAAAAAAATACAGGAAAAGTGCAGAAAGGGTATATGGGTCTCTGTGTTAATGCTATGTTCAAGGTTTATTAGTCAAATAATGGTTTGTGGATATAATATATTATATATATATATATATTAATTTAAACAAAATATATATATAATCCCCTTCAAAATATTCAGTGTCTAAGAATATTGAAACTCCTATATAGTTTTAAATAAATTATCTTTTATCAACTTAGTCTTAATATATTTTATTGCCTAACATTACTGCATGTTAAATAGCTTTAGACATTACATCATGAATTCACCATAAAATTTAAGGAGTTATGACAAGATTTCTTGTAAAAAAAAAATAAATAAAATTTAAAAAAAATCTACACACCCACAAGCACACAATTATATAATAAATTACAATCTTAAATCAAAGATATTTAAACCCCAGTGCATGGGCAGCATTCTCAAAAATCCATAAGGTAAAGATAGTCACTAAAGCTTCCTGAATCCAAGAAGAATATATAATCAAGATGCTCTTCAATGATCGCATAAGTCTCCAAATAATTGAGCTCCTACATTGAAAATTAGTTTGCAGTATTCTCAAAAGTCCATAAGGAAAAGTTAATCAGTAAAGCTTCCTAAATCTAAAAAAGATATATAATCAAATGCTCTTCGATAATCCCTCAAGATCCCAACAAAGGTCTTTGTTTCACCCTATAAAAGGCTTCTTCAGAGGATAATTATCATTGCTGGGATTCAATGCATGAATAAGCAATTTCAGCCAACAGCTTTATGTGAACACATCTAGGCAGGATGTTCATCACTGTTAGATCCATGATATTTTACTCTTAGTCTACCTATTGTCCCTCTCAGAATCTGGTCTACAGACCATTTCAGTGAGGGTTCACCTCAATGCCATTGGGGCATACCATCGGGGTACGGATGGTACTGCGATTTCTTCCCATCCCCTCGTGGGACGATTCATGAGGGGCTTATTACAACTGAAGCCCCCCACTCACCCTCCGGCGGTCTCCTGGGATCTCAACGTAATCCTCTCACAACGCATGAAATCTCCGTTTGAGCCATTGTGTCTTGCGATCTGAAGTACCTTTCCTGGAAAGTTATCTTCTTAGTCTCAGTTACATCAGCTCGCAGGATCGGTGAACTGGAAGCTCTCGTGTTATACTCACCTTATACAAAATTTTGTCACGACAAGGTGGTCCTGCGAACGTACCTGAAGTCCCTTCCCAAGGTGGTGTCAGAGTTTCATCTCAGTCTATTGTGTTGCCTTCCTTTTTCCCAAAGCCTCACGCTCACCAGGGTCGGTGTGCTCTACACACACTGGATTGCAAGAAGGCGCTTGCCTTTTACTCGGAACAAACAGTGCTTCACCACATCTCCATTCAGCTTTTTGTCTCCTTCGACAGAAACCACTTAGGAGTTGCTGTCTCTAAACAGACCCTATCCTATTGGCTAACGGACTGCATTGCTTTCTGTTAACACAGGCGGGCTTGCAGCTTGACAGTCACATCAAAGCTCACTTTATGCGAGCCATGTCAGTCTTGACTTGCGTGCAGTTCTCATTCACATGATTTGCAGAGTGGCGACCTGGAGTTCCCTCCACACTTTTGCCTCACATTACTGCCTGGACAAGGATGGCCGACAGGATAGTTGTTTTGGACAGTCTGTCCTCTGTAACCTCTTCCAGCCATGAAAACCCAACTCTTCCTCTGTGAGCCTCATCCTTGGGTGCAGACCTGCTCCTGTGGTTGTTGCAGCTCTAGTTGTTGTGCATGTTGGCACCGGTTCTCTGCTGCACATGTTCGGAGAGGCCTGGAACTACTTAATCACCCATGTGTGAGGATTACCATCCTGCTTGTCCATGGAGAAAGCAGAGTTGCTTACCTGAAACAGATGTTCTCGAAGGACAGCAGGATGTTAGTCCTCTCGAAACCTGCCCTCTGTCCCACAGAGTTTGGTTTTTCTCTCGGTTTGTTGTTTTATTTTTTTGCAAACTCTGTTATAAGACTGAAGAGGGTCCCTGCGTAGACACCCATGTGTGAGGACTAACATCCTGCAGTCCTTGGCGAACACCTGTTACAGGTAAGCAACTCTGCTTTCACCGCTGAAGGTCACTTTATAATCATCGGTCCTGAGAGCGTTCATGGCGGCTTAGAACTGTTGAATTCAAAGTACATAATTTCCTCGCCAGCAAAGAATGAATCGGGAGGCCCTGAGGCAGCCGTTGTGAAACTGATATCATGTCAGGCTCAGTGATTCTGTTCAAGGGGAAGTATTCTTTTTTTTATTAGCATTTGAAAAATTCAAAAAAACTTAATCTCAGGACCGATGATTATAAGTGATCTTCAGCAGTGAAAATACCAAATGGAAAAAGGTTCAGCATCTGCGGGGTAGTATGATGGTCCAAATTAAAACTTTAAAAAGTATTTTTTGTAATGTAAAATTTTCAAATCCGTATCTGCAACCTTTTTTTTCCCTTTATAATTGTTTTGTTTGCTGTTTGTTTCTAGACTTTTTTAGTGTGACACTTTAATAGTTACCATCCTTATAACCTCTGATCTAATATTCCTGTGGGCCAATTCCTCAGATTAAGACGTTTGTATACTTCTATAACAAGAATATAAAGCGCAAGCATATCATATGCACAAATTATTTTTGGAGAGGTTATCCTGTTAAAGTGGTCAGATGTGTGTATAAAAGAAGATTATATGCTAATAGAGACCTTTTGCTGCAGACAGGCTCAAACTAATCCCCAACAAGACCGGTCTGTGTGTTACTGTTTTCTGAAAAATCTGGCATTGTACAGTGAACAATATTGAAACCCTGGCATATAATTAAGCTGCATGTTTAAAAAATGAGCCTTTGTTCACACGCAGTTGAGGGCCCAATTTTTGGGACAATTCTGTACATACTTTACCCCATATTCCACCAGGGGTTAGACTAGAGATGTTTTTGAACATCTCAAACTACCAATTTGACATATTCTGCATGAACATTTTGACTGTGATACACCACAAGTGGTTTACGCAATCCTGTGCCCGTGCCACAAGATGAATATAGGTCAGACCAAGTTACCAATTAAACATAGAAATGACGGCAGAAAAGGACCGATGGTCCATCCAGTCTGCCCAGCAAACTTCCTATCGTAGTATCTGTGCGTGGTGCAGGTTATCCCCATGTATCAGTCAGTTTTGCTTGACATGCTCTGCCTATGGACTTGGCCGTAGAAGCAGTCCTGTATTTTTTTTCTTAATGTCTGTGCATCAGTACCCCAGACTATAAAAAAGTCATGGCTCGTGTTGGTTGTCCCTGAATCCCCCACCCTCCTCCTCCAAATCAGAGAGCAATGTTGCAGCTGCATCAAAAGCATCAAGACTTATTGGTTAAAGATAATAATCCCATGCTTCTATTAAGGGTAGTAACCGCTGCACTGTGCTGGTTACCAAAGAAACAAACTGGAAACCGATTCAATATTGCAAGTAGACGAAAAAGATTGAGCCTGACTCAGGCCGAGTTTCGCTCTATTAAGAGCTGCTTCAGGGGCTACATAGAAACAAATGAAACCAATATAAAGAACATATATAAACATATATGAACATACATATATACAACCATGCTGCACAAAAAATAAAAATAATAAGAAATTATATAAAGATATTGAATAAAACTGAACGACAACGAACAACCCATGAATACACAGATGTGATGGGATAAATAGTACAAAATTGATTCAAATATAGCCAATGACCGAGAAACTGAATATAAACTAGATTTTTTTTTTTTTAGATTTTTATATTATTAAATTATGGTTTTTATCATTATTTTTATATTTTATTTTTATTTTTATCATTTTCTATATAGGTACCAATTATAGATATTGTTATTTTTATTATTTTTTTATTTTTTTAAATGGGAGGTTAATGTTGAGTAATGGGAGGTCCCGTCTTAACACTGATACACCAAACCCTGCTTTCTTTAAGAGCTCAACAATATACAGTAATCTGTTTTTTTTAAAATATAAGATTTTTAGAAGACCATCCAATCACAAGTAAAGTTAAAATCAATCCTGCATCACTTGTCTCATCACACTAGTTAAATAGATTGGCTAAGAAATATACCACTTCTGTTTTGACAAACTGCTGTTCTTTTAAATATATGATTACTAGTTGACCAGTTTATATTCAGTTTCTTAGTCATTGGCTATATTTGAATCAATTTTGTACTATTTATCCCATCACATCTGTGTATTCATGGGTTGTTCGTTGTCGTTCAGTTTTATTCAATAACTTTATATAATTTCTTATTGTTTTTATTTTTTGTGCAGCATGGTTGTATATATGTATGTTTATATATGTTTATATATGTTCTTTATATTGGTTTCATTTGTTTCTATGTAGCCCCTGAAGCAGCTCTTAATACAGCAAAACTCGGCCTGAGTCGGCCTTTTTAATAATAAACTCTGTGCTGGTTACCCCCATGCACATCAGTTGCTCAGACCATAAAAGCCAGAGCCCTTGATGGTTGCTGTCTAGCTCCAATTCTGCTTTTCCCCAGCCATTGAAGCAGAGAGCATTGTTGGAGTTGCAAGGTTTATTTGATTAAGGGTAGTAACCGCCGCACTAGCAAGTTACCCCATGCACGCTTTCTTCGTTTCCTTTAGGTCTTGGCCATAGAAGCCATCCTGTGCTTTTCCCCTTATGTCTGCGTAACAGTATCCATGGAAGTCAGGGCCATTGGTTGTCATCTGAATCAAATTCCTCTTATCCCCCTGCTGTTTAAGTGTGGAACAATGTTGCAGTTGCATTAAAAGCATCAAAGCATATTAGTTAAGGATAGTAATCTTCTTGCCTTCTGTTAAGGGTAGTAACCGCCATACCAGCAAGTTACCCCCTGCACAATTATCTCATTTCTGTCTTCTAGCCTTTAGAGATCCACAGTGTTTATCCCATACCCTTTGAATTCTTTGACTGTTTTCTTCTTCACCACCTCCTCCGGAAGGGCATTCCAGTCCTCCATCACCCTGTCCATGAAGAAATATTTCCTGACTTTAGTTCTGAGTCATCCCCCCTGGAATTTAATTTTGTGACCCCTAGTTCTATTGTTTTCTTTCTAATGGAAAAAGTTTGAAGTCCAAACTTCACTGAAACCTTTTAGGTATCTAAAGGTCTGTAATATATCTCCCCTGCGTCTCCTCTCTTCCAGGGTATACATATTCAGATCCTTCAGCCTCTCCTCATAGGTCTTCCGATACGGACCCCACACCATTTTTGTCGCCCTTCTCTGGATTGCCTCCATCCTGTCTCTATCCTTTTTGAGATACAGACTCCAGAACTGAACACAATACTCCAGGTGAGGCTTCACCAAGGATCTGTACAAGGGCATCATCACCTCCTTTTTATTACTGGCTATTCCTCTCTCTATGCAACCCCGCATTCTTCTGGCTTTAGCTATTGCCTTGTCACATTGCTTTGTCATCTTCAGATCCCCAGACACTATTACCTCAAGATCCCTCTCTTGGTCTGTGCACATCCCTCTTTCACCCCCCATCACATACAGCTCTTTTGGATTACCACATCCCAGATGCATGACTCTGCACTTCTTGTCATTGAATCCCAGCTGCCAAATCTTTGACCACTCTTCCAGTTTTCTTAAATCTCTTTTCATTCTCTCTACTCCTTTAGGTGTGTCCATGTTGTTGCAGATCGTAGTATCATCCGCAGATAGACATACTTTACCTTCTATCCCTTCCGCAGAGTTGCTCACAAAGATATTGAACAGAACCAGTCCCAACACCGATCCCTATTGCACTCCACTTAACACAGCTCTCTCTTCAGAGTAGATTCCATGTACCATTACACACTGTGTCCTATCAGTAAGCCAGTTTGCAATCCACGCCACCACCTTGGCGCTATTCTCAAGCTTCTTATTTTATTCACAAGCCTCCTGTGGAGGACCATATCAAAGGTTTTGCTGAAATCTAAATAGGTCATCACATCGAGTGCTCTTCCTTGAGCCAGTTCTTTAGTCACCCAATCAAAAAAATCAATCAGATTTGTCTGACAGGACCTTCCCCTGGTAAATCCATGCTGCCTCTGGTTCATTATTCTTTCCTTCGCAGTGTCTCCATTAATTTTCCCACCACCGATGTGAGGCTAACCGGCCTGTAGTTTCCAGTCTCCTCTCTGCTACCACTCTTGTGAAACAGGACCACCACCACCGCTCTTCTCCAAACCCACGGCACCACTCCTGTTTCCAGGAATCTATTGAAATGGTCCTTCAGCGGACCCGCCAGTACATCTCTGAGCTCCCTAAGTATTGTGGGAGTTCTCTCAGTAATACAGCACAAGAGCTGTATTTGCACGGTAAATACAAAATCCCCTTTACTGAAACACTGGGTAGATAATCACATAGTAGATGATCTCAAAATTTTTGTAGTACAAAATCTAATTCAGAGCAGAGGAGGTGATATTTCATTGGCACTGTGACTCTGTGAACAATTTTATATCTATGCTTGGCACACCTTGCAGCCAGAAGGGTTCAACTTTAATACTGAGTGGGAACCATTCATATAATTTTAAGCTCATCAAGATATCTTTTTGGAACCTTTAGATATACTTTAGTTTCTAGTGGACAGTGTTCATACACATTTACAATTTAGAGCTTAAAAGGATACTATTTTTGCCATTTAGATTGACCCTCTGATGTCATTCATGTTTCAGCGTCATTTAGAAGAAATGTATAGCGCTCTTGCACAGCTGCACTTTACAGAATATACAAATACCGGTTAGATTCTGTGGCACCCAGCCTTGTTATGGTTTCCTAACTTGAATCGCTAGAGGAAGGAAGGCTCAGGTAACATCGGTGCGATTGAGGTCTTTTTTTTTTTTTTAACATTTGGTTGCTTAATTTTAAAAGGACATTGATGAGCAAATGTTTACTTTTAGGTCTTTGTTTGAAATTTTGAAGAAAATCCATTGTATAAGTCATGATTATACCCAGTTTCTTTATGCAAATTGTTGATCTCTGAGCTCCAGCGTCATAGTGGTATGTGTGAAACATATGCAATTGAGACAATAAGCATTTTTTAGAATGGGACAGATGTACATTGTGATGTTTTATTTACACTTATGATCCATTGACATACTGGAATCTCTTCCTCCTGATGAAGCCCATGCATAGCAAAACAAGGGGACCTTTGTCATGGGGAAATTCTCACACAGCAGCCATATTTGGCATTGAAGAATTAGTGGGTGCGCTCAGTAGAGAGAGGAGTTTTTATTCAGATATTTGAAGAACATTGAGCCACTGATTTTGGCCATAAGATGTTTTATTCAGACCTGTATATAGCATATTAGACCATTTGCCTTCACTCTAGAACATTATGAGTTTATGTCTATGCTATCAATACAAAGAATCTCTTAAGGATATTGTAAACTTTGTCTATTGTGGATATTTCCATTAATTTGTAATAACAATTTAAAAAGATGGTTTTGTAAAGTAATATAAATAAAATATATTTTTATGATGTATTTTTCATTGCTATTTTGTTGCTACATTATATAGAAACATAGAAGTGATGGTAGAAAAGGACCTAATGGCCCATCCAGTCTGCCCAGCAAGCTCCCATAGTTATCAGTTTTCCATACTTATCAGTTACTCAGACCGCCAAGGTCATGGCTCTTGTTGGTTTCTGTTTGAGTCCAATTTCCTTTCACCCCCTGCTGTTGGAGTTGAATCAGAAGTGTAGTATCAGGCTTTTTGGTTAAGGGTAGTAACCACTGTATCAAGCAAATTACCCCCATGCTTATTTGTTTTCCCAGACTGTACAGGTCAGTGTCCTTGTTGGTGTTGTCTGAATCCAATTCCGCTTTTCCTCTTTCCCCCTGTTGTTGAAGCAGCAAGCAATAATGGAGTTGCATCAACCATATGAAGGCTTATTTGTTAACGGTAGTATCCGCCACACCAGCAAGTTACCCCCATGCCTCTTACTACATTCCCCTCCCCCTTGCCTTTAGGGATCCACAGTATTTATCCCATGCCCTTTTGAAATCTTTTACCATTTTTGTATTCACCACCTTCTCTGGAAGGGCATTCCAAGCGTCTACCACCCTCTCCATAAAGAAATATTTCCTGACAGTTCTGATTCATCCTCCCTGGAGTTTTATTTCGTGACCCCTAGATCTGTTAGTTTCTTTCCAGGGGAGAAGGTTTGTTGTTGATCGTGCATCATTAAAACCTTTCAAGTATCTGAAGGTCTGTATCATATCTCCTCTGCTCCTCCCCTCCTCCAGGGTATACATATTTAGGTCCTTCACCCTCTCCTCATAAGTCATTTGATGGATACCTCTCACCATTTTGGTCGCCCTTCTCTGGACTGCCTCCATCCTGTCTCTGTCACTTTTGAGATATGGTCTCCAGAACTGAACATAGTACTCCAGGTGAGGCCTCACCAAGGGACCTGTACAAGGGGATTATCACTTCCTTTTTCTTACCAGATATTCCTCTCTATGCAGCGCAGCCCAGCATTCTTCTAGCTTTAGCTATCGCCTTGTCACATTGTTTCACCATCTTTAGATCACTAGGCATTATTGCCCCAAGGTCTCTCTCCTGTTCCATGCACAGCAGCACTTCACCCCTCCCCATCACATACAGTTCTTTCCGATTACCGCATCCCAGTTGCCTGACTCTACACTTCTTGGTATTAAATCCCAGTTGCCATATCTTTGATCACGCTTCAAACTTCCTTAAATCAATTCTCATTCTCTCCATGCCTTCCGGAGTGTTCACTCTGTTGCAGATCTTAGTATTATCCGCAAATAGACAAACTTTACCTTCTATCCCTTCTGCAATGTCAGTCACAAAAACGTTGAACAGAACCAGTCCCAACACCGATCCCTGCGACTCTCCACTTAACACCCTTCTTTCTTCAGAGTAGGTTCATTTACTATCACCCGCTGTCTTCTATTCGTCAAACAGTTTGTAATCCATGCCACCACCTTGGCGCTCACTCCCAAGCTTCTCATTTTGTTCATGAATCTTCTATGCGGGACGGTATCAAAGGCTTTACTAAAATCCAAGTAAATCACATCAAACTCTCTTCCCTGATCCAATTCTCTAGTCACCCAATCAAAGTAATACATTAGTGTTTTGTTTTTTTGGATAACATATTCACTGTCTATCTCTTTCTCTCTCTGTATGTGTATATGTGTGTATATATATGTATATATATATGTATATAAATAAGAGAAAAATGCCAGTAGCAGCCATCTACTTGGTGCTGGTGGCCCATACTGATGGAAACTAAAGTGCAATGTGAGGTTTAATATGTGACTAATGTGAAGACGTGCAGTCCAGTAAGGATTTACAAGTAAATTTTAAAATGTGCTTGCTTGTGCCCATAAACGCTACACATTGGGCACACGAGCAAAAATATGCTCAGTTTTTTAGCATGCATCCAAGTACGTGCGTACCGTTTAAAATATCCCTACCATATGTATTGTTGGAGTCTTTATGTGTGTACTCATAAGTTACAGAGAGAGTGAGTGGGGCACTTTCAACTCAGGTTGGGTTTTTTGGGGGGGGGGCAGTTTTACAAGGGTCTACATTCCCTTGTGCCCTTGGCAGGCCATTGTAAGCTACTACTGAAGCTATTTAGTGGCTTGCAGATTTGATGCTGAATAGTTGATTTTGCCATATGCTAGAAGAATTATAATAATGACAATTTTTGATTTTGCAGCTTTTTGATGTCACAGCAATACCTTTCCTAACAATTACTTCTTCTAAATTCTTACTTATATACAGTATTTGTTTCCATTCTGAGTGGATATCTTTTAACTTTCTTGTTTCTTTGTCAAAAACATTGTTCTCCTAGTATAGGATTATCCTTATGGCAAGCAGGATAACAGTCCCTATAGATCAGAGCTTTCCAAACTTTTCATGTTGGTGACACACTTTTTAGACAAACATAATTTCGTGACACAGTAATTCAGTCTACCAGCAAACCAGAAGTTAAAGGTTAAACGAACAAAATGTATTTCAACAATTTATGTATGTTTCCTTAAATATATACATAAATAAAATGTTTCACAACACAACCTATCTCATAATAAATATTTGCAGGCTTCCACGTCCTCCATGCTGATCTCGTACATTGTGAGATCGGCATAGAGAAAGTGCTACTCTTGCACATTCCCAAAGATTACATGTGCCAATCACTAAAAAGTAATTTTTTTTTTACCTTTGCTGTCTGATCTTAGTTTTCTAATCGGTTGGTCACAGGCTTTTTTTTCCACCTTTCCTTTCTTGTTTTTTTGCCAATTCCTTTTACAGGGTCTTTTTTTCTATTTCTTTTCTCTCCATCTGTCTTCCCTCAAACACACAATCAGGTTCTCATTCTCACACGCTATCTCACACATTCTCACACACACAGGCTCTCACTCACATGCAATCTCACACATCCACAGCTCTCACTCTCACATGCCTCTCTCTCTCATACATACATACATACATACTGTCTCTCTCGTGCACATGCTGTCTCACTCTCACACACACAGGCTCTCTCACTCCTACATGCTCTCTTGCTCAAGCACAGGCTCTCACTGGCACATGCTGTCCCTCTGCATGGGTTGCCGAAGGATGGGCTCTTCAGAGGCCTTGATCTTCCCTGGCCGTGACATGGGATCTGCAGCGGCCCTGCTATCGGGTTTCCTCCTCTTCTCGGGCCGTCGCGACGTGGGATACGCAACGGCCCATTAATGCTGCTCTTCTTCTGTATGCAGCAGATGCTCCTCCTCCTTCCTGCCCACGCTTTTCTTCCAGGGCTGCACAAGCAGGAAGGAGGAGGAGTGAAAGTGACCCTTTTCTTCGGGCCGTGGTGATGTAAGCTCCACCACTGCCCGCCGATCTTCCTGCTATAGTTCCCTGCTTCCGCCGGCCCTGTGGACCGGGCGACACACCTCCACACTACAGGCGACACACTAATGTGTCCCGACACACACTTTGGAAAGCTCTGCTATAGATAGTCAACATCATCTACGGCAGCCCAGGTCAGAGCACTTTTCTCAAAGTTTCTTAAATGCTCAAACTGAGCATGTGTGGGACATCCTGCATCATCGTCATTGCTCAGGATTCATTCAGTACTTTTTCTTCTGCAGACCACTACACGATCGGTTTGATCATATTCATTATTGAACTCTACTGAAAGGATGGTGCTGTGCTCCAAAACAGGCATCAGATCATGCTAACATTTTATGTGCCCATCAGGGGGTTATACATGCATACTTTTGCATTTTCAAAAGGATATGTACATTTTCTCACGAATGTTCTGTGAGGTGTAAATGTATGTGGGTAAATTTGGTGGGCTAATTTTTAAAATGGACTTATGAGCATAAGTCTGCTTTGAAAATTGGTATAACTTTTATATAAAATTATTCTGCAATGTCCATTGCAGACCTCCAAGCTCCCACCAATATGCATTGACTAGGTGTGGATCATGACATTCCAAAGGATGACGCTTAAGGCGTAGAGTCTCCAAAGAGATTGTCAGGAGTGCATCTACTGCTTAGCTTCAAAGTTTGGCCCTTCTGTATTAACATTGAAAGTTGCATGATTGACAGATCCAGGAGCTTCCATCGTTATCTGGTGGTATGTCAACATCAGCAGAGCATTGTTCTTCCTTGGGAACCAGCATTGGCAGGAGGCATAGAAGGAGGGAGTTTTTCTGCTCCTCCTACTCAATTACAAAAGAGCCTTAGCCTTCTACTTGCAGAAGACTAATGCCCAAAGAAGGTCCACCCAGCTTTTTGTTTCTTTATACCTCAATAGGCATGAGATTGCCATAGCCAAACAAACTCTGTCCAGTTGGATAACAGATTGCATCTCTTTCTGTTTTGCCCTGGCCGGCTTAACGCTGGAAGATAATGTTAAGGCACAGAATTTTATAACCATGACAGCATGGAAGCTATGACACATAATTCAGGCCATACATTTATCTCCCATTATTGTTTGGACATTGACTCCTAATACGGCAGGAGGTTTGTACAGTGTGTTCCCTAAGGTCTCTTTGAGGGGTAGAACCCAATACAATTCCCCCTAGAACCCATTTTATTGGTTAAGGTTTCCTTACATTAAAATAAAAATATATGTTTGCCTATTAGTGGTATCTTGTTTTCCGTCTTTTTTTTAGGGGCAATGCATGGTAATGGGATTTCTAGATGGTAGGGGAACTGTTATCATGCTTTTTCTTGGAGAAATCAAAGTTGCTTACCTATAAAGGGGTTTGCCAATGACAGCAGTATAACAGTCCACACATTTGCGCCATCCTCCACTAGGAGTTGGTTTTCTAGCAAAAGTTAGCATATAGGACTGAAGAGGGGCCCGCAAAATGATGATGACATGAGATGACATGCACATGCTCAAGTATGAGTATTTGAGAAAAGTGTTCTATCCTGGGTAGCTGTTGATGATATCACCCATATGTGTGCATTGTTTGTATATTTGTCATTTTCTGAATTGCTTTCTCTACATTGCAACTCCAAGCAATTTACAAACAGCCAGTTTAAATAAACATAACACAGTAATAAAACATACAAAGTAAAAACAAAAACAGATAAAATACATGTTATTCTTAACCATATAAACTATAAAATATAACTAAATGGTCCTCCAAAATAGATAGTATAGTCTGTACTTTCCACCTATACTATGGATTCTCTTGCTATCCTTGGAGAAACACCTGTTACAGGTAAGTAAATTTGTTATATCATTACAGGGAAAAGTGAAAAGATTAATTGTCAGTCTATCTTCATAGTTCACAGAGCCGTTCCTCTCTTTTGGCCTATACTTTTTCACCCTCTCCCCTTCTCATGTCCCAATCCTGACAAAATCTGACATCAGAACCTTGAGAGTCCCTTTACTCTTTTTATTTGTATTCGAGCTTGAAAACCTTAAAGAAGATCTAGAACTGTCACGTTTTAAAAAAAACAACTTTGTGGAACATGCATTGATTATAGTAGAAATAAAGATTGGATCTGAATCATTTCTGTTTGGCTTTGACAGGGAAAGGAAGAGGCCGAGGCAGGATAAGGATTGAAGATGAAGATGAATTGGCAAATGCCAGGCCCTCTGCTCCTAGCACATTGTTTGACTTCTTAGAATCCAAGATGAGCACTTTTTCAATAGAAGGTTTGTTTTGTGAACCGAAAAAGTACACTAAAATGTCAAACTATTTCCTGTATATAATCTATCTGTTTTGATAAATATCTATTGACTATTAATGTTATGTTTTCACTTTATTATAAAGATATGGTACAAGGTGTTTGATTTCCTGCAGAGACTTAAGGATTTGAATTTTACAAAAATGTTAGTATCTATAGAAATATAAATGGTTATTTGAGCTGCTGCAAAAGTATAAATGCTAGATTACCTGCAAAACTGTAAATTGTCTGAGCAAAGCTTACCTTCAAGAACAGTTACCTAGGAGTAAAAGCCTCGCAGCTGACTTGTTTCCTGAGAGACCTGCTTATATTTCTAACAGGCCGATACAGTAAAATTAGTGGGAGAGCGGGCGAGTGCCCACTCTCCCGGCGCGTGCACAAGCCACTCTCCTGTGCGCGTGATTCAGTATTTAAATGAGGGCCCATGGTAAAAAGAGGCGCAAGGGAAACTAGCGCGTCCCTATCGCCTCTTTTTTGACAGGAGCGGCGGCTGTCAGCGAGTTTGACAGCCGACGCTCAATTTTGCCGGCGTCGGTTCTCAAACCCGCTGACAGCCACAGGTTCGAAAACCGGACGCTGGCAAAATTGAGCGTCCGGTTTTCAACCCGCGAGCCACGGGCTGATTTAAATTTTTTTTTTTTTTTAAATTATTTTTTACTTTGGGACCTCCGACTTAATATCGCCATGATATTAAGTTGGAGGGTGTACAGAAAAGCAGTTTTTACTGCTTTTCTGTACACTTTCCCGGGGCCGACAGAAATTAACGCCTACCTTTGGGTAGGCGCTAATTTTTGAAAGTAAAATGTGTGGCTTGGCTGCACATTTTACTTAGTGAATCGCGCAGGAATAACTAATAGGGCCATCAACATGCATTTGCATGTTGCGGGCGCTATTAGTTTCAGGGGGGTTGGATGCATGTTTTTGACGCGCTGTTACCCCTTACTGAATAAGGGGTAAAGCTAGCACGTCCAAAACGTGCGTCCAAACGCGGGTTAACGGTGTGCGGAGCGCACTGTACTGTATCGGCCTGTAAGAGATTTAAACATTGTTGTATTTGCTGCTACATGCTTTCTGTTTGAACATTTATTGCATGGCTTCCGAAACCTTTAGCCAATGTGACCCCATTGTAGTACTTGAAAATTTGACATAGTTTGTTTGTTTATTGCATTCGATGGATCGCTTTTCTTAAGAAAAATCAAAGTGATTTACAATAAAATCAAAATGAGCAAAATATCTATATAAAGGAGCTCCAATTCCTCCTCATGCAGGGTTTTTGTACCATTGAAATTCATGCGTGGGCGGGATCACTGCAGGACCTGTGAGTGCATGCTGGCTTCCAGGCCCTATGCTGACTTTCATTGCTACTGCTGCTGGCAGTGTCTGAAGCACACTACCCTATGAGACACTTGTGACCCCAGTTGGAGGTTTTGTGACCCCATTTGGGATCTCGACTCCCCAATTTGGAAAGCCCTGCTTTACTGGAAGTGTGTAATAATTTTTTTAAAATTATTTGTGTGTCAGTTTCTGGATATAGCTTTTCCTAGGAGAATAAAAGAACTTTACATAAGAAATGCCATGTTGGCTCAGATCAATTGGCCATCAAGCCTTAGTATTCTGTTTCCAGTAGTGGCCATTCATAGTCTGTAGGAAGCACCTGTCAAATCCCAATATGAAAGTCTCCAGGGTTTCTTGTTAAGTTCCATATCTGACTTTAATCAAAAGAGATTGTTACAAACTATACTACATTTTGTTTGTAAGATGATATCCTCTTTTCACATAAATCAAACCTTTTTTCTCATTTCATTATGCCAAAACTATTCCTCTTTAACGGAAAATATTGACATATCCTAGATGTTAAAAGGATAATATAGTTTTAAGTGATCTTAAACATTAAGAAATTATTTGTTGCATTTTAAGGCTTAGGAAAGTCATCCAGCTTTGAAACCATTCTTATCTACTTGATTAAGCACATATATTAGGAGATTTATGGTGGTTAGTTACCAGACTTGGTAAAAGCCATTCCCCAAGAATCATGACTGTCATGGACAGAAACAGCATTTTCTTCCTCTGTGGAACTCTGCTAAACAGCTACTTGAACATTTATGCACATTTGTTCAACGCATTACAGTTAGATAAGCATATTCCAAAGTAGCTTTGGCTAGGAATTTACTTTCAGCAGTTATTATACAAGTGGTAAGTTTTTTCTCTTCCAACAAGATTCCTTTGAAAAAAATCTCATGGTTCGGGTTATTATGGGGAATGTCTGAGAAAAAATGTTCTTGTGTGTTAATTGAATTTTATGGTGTCCTTCCATAATAGCCTAGATATTTCACTTTCTGTGCAAATATTATTCTTTATGTCTGTAATTGGGGGAGGGGAGGAATAACTACGTGACAAATTTTAACATGTGGTATGTAAAGCCTTATTTTATATAGATAATATTTTGTTGTCAAGCACTTTGAAGTATATCTTATAGTATGGTATTGTTTTGTAACTGAGATGGAGGCAGCCAGATACCATGTGAGCAATCCCTTTTTCTGAATTTGCTCTGTCTCCATTTACTGAAAAGAAGGACTTAAGCCATGGTCTAAATATGGTGGAGCCTCGAGAAGCCCATTTAGCAGGTAAGAAAATTTTCTTTGGTGAGTCATATTTAATAATACATCGAAGTAAATATTTTTCTCTAAATTGTAAGACTGTTATTTGCCAGGAAAAAATACTATGCCTGTTGCTGTTGTGTCTTATGCAAATCCAGTATAAGGCCACATTTTACAATTTTTCTATATTGATATGAAAGTTCTTCCAGTGCCCCAATGCTGGCAGACTCAGCATAATCCTCCTCCCCGGGCTCATGCTGTATTCTATTGGGCAGTGTACCACATCTCTTGCTTGCTTCTTCAGCCCCTTCCTAACCTCATGGTAACCAGGATTGAGGAAGACCAGAGGGGAGGGGGCAGGAACAGGGAGTCCACACAGCAGCAGTGAATGGCAGGGAAGAGCCTTTGCTCCCTGCTCCAGCCCCTCTCCTCTTGTTCACTCCCTATCCCCCATCTGCTGCCTGGAGTACAGGGCTCTTCTTTGCTGTGCTCTGTTTACTTGGAAAGTTACTGCTCCAAGCCTTAGTTAGATTTCTGTGCTGCAGGGACTTGGGGCTCAGATGACAGCAGAATAGAGTTGCAACCAGATGAGCATGATTTGTGGGAAAGGAAAGGTGGGTGAATACTGAAAGGGGGTGAGGGGACAAGATGTGAATGCTTGAAGGGGTCAGTGTAAAAGATGGTAAATGTTATGGGAGGTTAGGAGTGTGTAAATGCTTGGGGGAAGCATAGGATGCTGACACAGTATTATGCATTGCTGCTCTTGCTGGTGGCAAGGGAGGTGTGGGACAGGGATAGGATTGAAAGGAGAAGCTGGGCCATACTACGGAATGCTAAAGGTGGGAAAGGGGGAGAAGGGAGAGAGATAAAGGATCAGGTGTGAAGGGTGAAGAATCAGGAGGGGCAGGGGAAGAGAGAGAGGGAGAAAGGACTCTGGATAAAGGGCCAGAGTGATGGAAAGTGAAAAAGGACCCAGGATAGAGAAAGAAAGAGAGGACAGGTACTGGGAAGATATAGAGAAATGCCAGGAATAAGGAGAGAAAAGGGATAAGAGAGAGAGGGGACTCTGGGTTTGAGGATGGGGAATTCTGAGGGATAATGGAAGAGAAAAGGAATGATGAATGGAGTAGAAGAAAGAGGAGAGCATCAAGGGAAGAGAAAGTATTAAAATATCTACTCAAGGAAAGAGACAAAGAATATGGGAAAGGCACCAGGGAGAGAGAGAGAGAGGAAAACAAAAAATTGAATGGAGAGAAGACTTTGAGAATGAGAAAAACAATAAAAAGTCACAATCAGGCCAGAAAAGCAAGCCAGAGACATCAAAGGCTGGAAACTTGTATTGCCTGATGAAGAATATTAATAACTCACCGGTATAAAATATACTGGAACACAAATCAAAGTCTCTGACCTTCATGTGTTTCCCCACATAGAATTTAAATGTTGGGAAGAGTGTAATTTTGTTGGCTAATTAACACTCCACATTACATTTATAATATACTCAGACCATGAGTATTTAGTACTGTATTTATTTTGAACTTTTGGCTGTGACTATAGTCCATTTATAGAAAAATACATAGTTATCCATTAAGTTATCCACTTCGATGGATAACTTAAAGTTGAGAGAAATCCAGCTAGACCACTGTATCTAATATTGCTACTTCCATTTTTCTATACTTATCGGGGGTGTTTCATCCCTGCGTTGCTTTCTGATTTGTATTGTGTAATAAATGGATGTTACTCTGTAAGTCTTTTTTGTCATCTGATTATTTTATTCTTTTTACAGCTTGCGCTTGCAGGTCTGCCTGAAGCACAAACCTATAAGCTATTAGTTTTTGCCCCCCACTTAAGATTATCCATCTAAATGGCAAGGTTTTGTATATTCAGCCCAATATCAGTCATTATCCAGCTTTTATCCAGCTTAAATCTAGCTGGATAAAAAAAGGCATTTTGGGAAGGTGTAGTCATCCAGCTAACTTAGCCTATTTTTAATTATAGCCACCTAAGATATCCAGCCTTGTGTGGCTCAATAACTAGCTACTTACCTGGATATTTTCAAAGAAATCCAGGTAAGTAGCACTCCTGTGGTAAAAAAAAAATAAAATAAAAAAATTTGCGAGCTTCCCGCCTCAATTTCCACATTCTCCCCCCAACACATCTCAAACCCTTACTCCCTGTTGGCCAGGAAACCCTTAGAAATGTTTTTAATGCAGACATATTACCACCACTGGACCTGGGTCTCTATCCCTCCTCCTCCTCCCCCCCCTGAAATCACTCATTCTCACCCCTAAACACCTTCCTCACAGGCTGACACCCTCCCCCAGGGGCTCTGCCATCCACATGGGAGGATCTAGAAAGGGATATGATGAGCGAAGTGATCAAATTTGTGGATGATACAAAATTATGTAGAGTAGTTAAATGTCAAGTTGATTGTGATAAATTGCAGGAGGGACCTTGTGAGACTGGAAGATTGGGCTTCCAAATGGCAGATGAGATTTAATGTGGACAAATGCAAGGTGATGCATATAGGGAAAAATAACCCTTGCTGTAGTTACACAATGTTAGGTTCCATATTAGGAGTTAACACCCAGGAAAGAGATCTAGGAGTCATAGTGGATGATAGATTGAAATTGTCGACTCAGTATGCTGTGGTGGTCAAAAAAGCAAAAAAAAAAAGCTTTTATTGGAACCTCTCTGTTGGGATACCTTAGATCTCCTCTTTCATTAGTATCCTTCAAAGATGCATTCCTTTGAACCATGCACTGCTGAGTGACTTTCAGCTTTCCCCCTTGTTCTAGTTTAAAAGCTTCTCTATCTCCATTTTAAAAGTTTGCTGTATAGATTTTGCATGTCTTTTTTTGTAGGGTTTTGTATTAGTTCACAATGTGTCTGACAATGGAAGAAGTTTGTGCTGCTATTACTGTGAGGTGCCTGTCTGGATGTGGTGGGAGGTATTTGCCCTTCTTTGTGTTTGTGTGTATCGGAGTGCTCCTATCAGCAACCTGAAGAGAATCAAAACTGGAATTTTGAGCTTCTGGCTGGCAGTGTGTTTGCCTGCTGTTTGGCAAACGGTTCAACGGCTGATTGGTTGGTGAGAGACTTTGACACACACACATATACACATAAAAGGGTAGATTTTCATACGTATGCCCGATTTTATAACATGCGTGCGCATGTTATTAAATCGGGGGTCAGCGCACGCAAAGGGGTGCACACTAGTGCATCTTGCGCGCACCGACGCCCATGGCCTTCCCCTGTTCACTTCCCCCTAAACTAACCTTCCTACCCCTTCCCCTAACCTTTCCCCCCCCAGCCCTACTCTAATCCCCCCGACCTCTGTCTTAGCTTTCGCGCCTGCCTCTGGACAGACGCAAGTTGCACTCACCGGCAGCCTGCTGGCATGCGATCCTCCGATACAGTGGCAAATGGCCGCTGTGCCGGGGGCCTCTGGCCCCACCCCACCCCACCCCTGTACCGCCTCGCCCCCGCCCCTTTTGTAAAGCCCCGGGACTTAGATGCGTCCCAGGGCTTTACGCGCGTCGCCAGGCCTTTATAAAATAGGCCCGGCACGCGTAACCCCCCCCCCCCCCCCTATGCGCGTAAGGCTTTTAAAATCCGGCCCATAGTATATATTATATACACGATGTAACCTGCTATTTGGCAAACGGTTCAACGGCTGATTGGTTGGTGAGAGCATTTGACACACACACTCACACACACACAAATATATATTATATGCACGATGTAACCTGATTTTCGTGGGTGGGGGGCACAATAAATTGTATGGATGGAAGAGGCGGCTGAGGATCAAAAGGTTTGCTCACCCCTGGTGTACTCTCAGTTGAAATGTACGCTGTCTGTTTTATTACCAGAGTAATGCTGGAAGCGACCAGGATTGCATTGCACAGCAATCCTGGCATAAATTACGGGGTCTCCAGTGCAGGTACTGAGTGGGTCGGAGGGTGTCAGCCTGGGAGGTGGTGTGTGGGGGAGTGAAAGTGCAATTTCTTTTTATCTTTAGTGTGAAGGGAGGGGAGGGCTGGAGGGATGCTAATATGTCTGCATTTTAAACTTTATTAGGGGTTGGGATTTTCTGGTCAGTGGGGTTTTGAGATATGCTGGAGGGGCGACTGTTTTTGTTTTTTGTTTGTTTGTTTTAGACAGGAGTGCTGCTTACCTGCATATCTTTTGAAGATATCTGGGTAAGTAGCTAGTTATCCGGCCACATAAGGCCAGATAACTTTAGGCCTAACCAGCTATATTCAAATGATGATTGGTTAGGGTTAAAGTTATCCAGATATATGTAGCTGGATAATTTTAAGCAAGAATGTTCAGTGGGAAAAGTTATCCCGTTAACTTGTTCACTAACAGCCCAGCTGAGTTTGAACCCCAGCACGTATTGGACACAAGTTAGTACTTGGAAAGCTGTTTTAGCTTGCAGAAGTTTAAAATTTGTGAGCCTTGATGATAATGTGACAGTCATAATTGGTTTCC
The DNA here is from genome assembly GCF_901001135.1 of Rhinatrema bivittatum. Taxonomy (NCBI): domain Eukaryota; kingdom Metazoa; phylum Chordata; class Amphibia; order Gymnophiona; family Rhinatrematidae; genus Rhinatrema; species Rhinatrema bivittatum. Next base: position 149,128,250 of record NC_042619.1, read on the forward strand.
AGTTTGCATAATTGCCTGATGAATTTATACTGGATCATATGGGCTAAGGATGTACTGTTCCATTTCAACTGTATTAAAGTTACAATGTCAAAATAATCAAGTTCTGTATTTTAATAAGTATGATTACAGCACACAGATTGCCTTACAATAGCTTCATAGAGGCAAATAATAGTTTCACTAGGTTCTCTGCAGTTAATGTATTTAGTTATTTTGATAGCAAAGAAATGTCTTACCTAAGAAGCTGAGAATATATAGGCTGAGTGCCTGTAGTTCTTTTAACTGTTTTACAATAGTTACATTTCTTAACAGTAAAATACAATGTGATATGTGTTTATGGGGGACTATTCATATTTTAAATGTTTCCTCGTACTTTTTAATTCGTTCTTTTTGATTTACTTCTGAAAGCTCAACAAATCAAAACTATTTTCAATTGATTTTTATTTCAAAAACATGGTAAGATTCCAGCAATAGTGTAGACTGAGCTACTTTATTTCAAACTTCTTTTCTTCTGTGAATTTTCAGGTTTTTTGCTATGCGGTTCTTTGAAAAAATGATTAGATATCCTTTGTATGTCTATCTTGCTCTTTCTCATAGAAACATCATCAAACATAACAGCAGGTAAAGTCTACAGCCCAAATGTATCTCATGGTTAACTTTATAATCACTTCCTCTCTCTTAGAGATCCTCTGTGCTTGTTCCATGCTTTCTTGAACTCCAACAGCCCAATTACTCCCAGATCCTCACCCCAACCACATCCACCAGGAGGCCACCAGTGTAAAGAAATATTTCCTCAGATTACTCCTGATTTTACCCCTTCTACCTCATTCTTTCTAGAGCCTCCTTTCCATTAACAGCTGTCTCCTGTATATTTGATCTTTGGCGTTACCTCTCCTCTCCCTCATTCTCTGCAAGGAATATGTGTATAGTTTTTAAGTCTGTCTTCATATGCTCCAAATGCTGTTGACCATTTTAGTAGCTGCCCTCTGAACTTACTCAATCCCATGTATATTCTATTGAAGATAGAATTTCAAGAATTCTACATAGTACTTTAGATCTCACCAAATACTTGTATAGAGGCAATATTTCCTTTTTTTCCCCTTACTGGCTGCTATTCTCCCTATGCACCCAATTATTTGATCCCCCATACCACTGGAATCTTGGGCACTTAGATTGTTTATAAGTCACCCATGTCAAAGGCCTTGCTGATGTCCAGGGACACTACATATAGTGCTCGCCCCATATCTCACCCTCTAATTACCCAGTCAAAGAAATTAATTACATTCAGAGACATGGTGGAAGGAAGATAACCAATGGGACAGTGCTATACCGGGGTACAAATTATATTGCAATGACAGAGAGGAGCATCCGAGAAGTGATGTGGCGCTTTATGTCCGGGATGGCATAGAGTCCAACAGGATAAACATCCTGCATGAGACTAAATGCACAATTGAATCTTTATGGGTAGAAATCCCTTGTGTGTTGGGGAAGACTATAGTGATAGGAGTATACTACCGTCCACCTGGTCAAGATGGTGAGACGGACAGTGAAATGCTAAGAGAAATTAGGGAAGCTAAGCAAATTGGTAGTGCGGTAATAATGCGAGATTTCAATTACCCCAATATTGACTGGGTAAATGTATCATCAGGACATGCTAGAGAGATAAGTTCCTGGATGGAATAAATGACAGCTTTATGGAGCAATTGGGTCAGGAACTGACGAGAGGGAGCAATTTTATATCTAATTCTCAGTGGAGCACAGGATTTGGTGAGAGAGGTAATGGTGGTGGGGCTGCTTGGCAATAGTAATCATAATATGATCAAATCTGAATTAATGACTGGAAGGGGGGCAGTAGGCAAATCCACTTCTCTCGTGCTAAACTTTCAAAAGGGAAACTTTGATAAAATGAGAAAAGCAGTTAGAAAAAAAATGAAAGGAGCAACTACAAAGGTAAAAAGTGTGCAAGAGACATGGTCATTGTTAAAAAAAAAAAAAAAAAAAAAAAATACCATCCTAGAAGCACAGTCCAGATGTATTCTACATATTAAGAAAGGTGGAAAGAAGGCAAAACGATCACCGGCATGGTTAAAAGGGGATGTGAAAGAAGCTATTTTAGCCAAAAGATCTTCATTCAAAAATTAGAAGAAGGATCCAACAGAAGAAAATAGGATAATGCTTAAGCATTGGCAAGTTAAATATAAGACATTGATAAGACAGGCTAAGAGAGAATTTGAAAAGAAGTTGGCCATAGAGGCAAAAAATCACAGTAAAAACCTTTAAAAATATATCCGAAGCAGAAAGCCTGTGAGGGTGTCAGTTGGACCGTTAGATGATCGAGGGGTTAAAGGAGCAATTAGAGAAGATAAGGCCATCGTGGAAAGATTAAATGATTTTTTTGCTTCAGTGTTTACTGAAGAGGATGTTGGGGAGATACCCGTACCGGAGAAGGTTTTCATGGGTAATGATTCAGATGGACTGAACCAAATCATGGTGAACCTAGAAGATGTGGTAGGCCTGATTGACAAACTGAAGAGTAGTAAATCACCTGGACCGGATGGTATACACCCCAGAGTTCTGAAGGAACTAAAAAATGAAATTTCAGACTTATTAGTAAAAATGTGTAACCTATCATTAAAATCATCCATTGTACCTGAACACTGGAGGATAGCTAATGTAACCCCAATATTTAAAAAGGGCTCCAGGGGCGATCCGGGAAACTACAGACCGGTTAGCCTGACTTCAGTGTCAGGAAAAATAGTGGAAAATATTCTAAACATCAAAATCACAGACATGGTTTAATGGAACAAAGTAATCTCAGTTGGTTTCTCTGGATAATAAAACACAGTTACAGATTACATATTGAAATCCAACAAAATTTCCCTCCAAAAGAGCTTTATTTTTAAGTCGGCACCATGAAATGTTGAAGCTTGAAATGCTTTACCTCCTGCAGATGAGAGTGAGTAGTGAGTTTTCTCCAGATATTTTCTGGTCCTCAAGAAAACTGGGGGGGGGGGGGGTTCTGATATATTAGACCTAAAGTTCTGAAAAGGAATGCTAAATATGATTTCCATGGGCACAGTAATTCTCTTTCTAAACAAAAGCAACTAACTGTGTCCTCTGGGTTTACTGGACATATATGCACACCAACTGATACTTCCTGTGACCTGAATGTATCTCAGTTTTGTAGTTGAGAAATGCCACATCAAGTATTGCATACTGCCTTTGACCTAGCATCAACTCTGTGGGTTTGTATGAAATGTGTAGCTGTCATAACATTTTTCTACAAACTTGGAGGTACATGTGTTTCCTTAATTGGCTGATTGGTTGACAAAGAGCACATCTCAGAAAGAAATGGACAAATCCATGTATAGTACAATCCGGAGTTTGTTATTAATCCAAATCCCTTTTGACCCCTAACACCACAATTCAAATGTGTAGGGTCGTTGCCATACTGGGTCAAACCAAAAGTCAATCAAGCCCAACATCCTATTTCTAACAGTTGCCAGTCCAGATCACAAGTACCTGGCAGGATCCCAAGGGTAAATAGATTCCAAGCTGCTTATTCCAAGAATAAGCAGTGAATTTCTGCAACTCTACTTTAATAATGGTTAATGGACTTTTCCTCTAGGAACTTGTCCAAACCTTTTTTAAACACAGCTATACTAATAGCTTTCGCCACATCCTCTGGCAACAAATTGCAGAGCTTAATTATACTTTGAGTAAAAAAATATTTTCTCTTATTTTTAAATGGATCACCTAGTAGCTTCATTGTGTGTCCCCTGGTCTTTGTACTTTTTGAAAGAGTAAACAACTGATTATCTTTTACTTGTTACATTCCATTCATTATTTTATAGACCTCTGTCATATCTCCCCTCAGTCATCTCTTCTCCTAACCTCTTTAGCCTTTCTTCATAGGGGGATTATTCCATCCCCTGAATCATTTTGGTCGTCCTTCTCTATACTTTTTCTAATTCTGCTATATCATTTTTGAGATATGGTGACCAGAACTGCGCACAATATTCAAGATGAGGTCACTCCATGGAATGATACCAGAGGCATTATGATATTCTCTGTTTTATTCTCCATTCCTTTCATAATAATCCCTAGCATTCTATTTGCTTTCTTGGCTGCTGCTGCACACTGAGCAGAAGTTGTTGCGGTCGTTGGCTGTGGAGGTCAGCATCCCTCACCTTCGGGAGCAGGAGGCCTGCTCAAGCCATACTTGGTTCCCTGTTGTCCCCGGACTACTCGTCCCTGCTCCTCGGCTTCTGCCACCTTGCACGCCACTGCCAACGACAGCTCTGCCGCCATTCTCTCTAGGCATGCATGTGTGACTCCTTCTGCAGTTTAAAGGGCCAGCGGCAAGAAAACTTCCCGCGGCCCTGGCTGATGATGTCAGCGTAGGGGACTGTTTAAACCCTTCCTGACCATCAGTTCCTTGCCTCAGCAACAGGTCCCACTCTGCTTCAGTGTAGCTGGTACCTGCCTCCGGGTTCTGGTTCCTGCCTCCGGGTTCTGGTTCCTGCCTCCAGGTTCCGGTTCCTGCCTCTGGGTTCCAGTTCCTGCCTCTGTCTTCCTGTTCCTGCCTTGTCTCTGAGTTTCTGGTCCCCGCTCTACTCCTTTCACTCTGTGACTTCTCTTCTGATTCTGACCTCGGTACATTCTAGGATCTCGTCTTGTCTGCTGCCTGCCCCGACCTTCTGCCTGTTCATCGGTTCTTCCTGCTCACTGCCTGTCCTGACCTTTGGCTTCTTTCTGGATACCACAGCTTGCCGCCTGCCCTGACCTCTGGTACGCCTGATTCCATCTGCTGTCGTCGTGGGATTCATCGTCATCTGGAGACCGGCGCCTAAGTCCAGCCAGCCCCGGTACCCAAGGGCTCAACCTGCGGGGAACGAGAGCTTGTAGTGGTGAAGGTCCTGTTGGGTCTCTACCTTCCCTCCTGTAGGTAGCGCCAACCTCGTCTCAGCCGGGGGTCCACCATGCAACAGTTTGCTGAGGCTGTGGACCCGGTGGATCTTCCTGGTCTGCAGGCCATCCCGGGCCTGGCCCAAAAAATACAGTAGTAGCAACTGTGCCTCGAGATGCTGGCCAGCACTGTGAAGTGCCTTGCTGCCCGCTTGGACGCTACTACCCCTGTTGGTCCCAGTGGTTCCACACTAATTTCGTCAGCAGCAGCAGCTATGACCATCCGTCTTCCGGCTCCTCCTCGGTACGCTGGACATCTCAGGCAGTGTTAGGGTTTTCTTAATCAATGCTTCATGCATTTTTCCCTTCAACTGGTTCAGTTCCCCAGTGACAGCGTCAAGACTACCTTTATTCTCTCCTTGTTTGATGGGAAGGCCTTGGCCTGGGCTTTCCCTTCATGGGAGCGTGGTGACCCAATACTACAGGACCTGCAACGCTTTGTGCAGACCTTCAAGCAAGTCTTTGATGCGCCTGGACGACTAACCACTGCAGGCTCTGACATTCTCCATCTCCGGCAGGGTTCCAAGACCCTGGCAGAATATGCTATTGAGTTCTGTACCCTGGCTACTGAGCTGAGCTGGTGGGAGGACAGTCTCCAAAGCATCTTCCTGGAGGGCCTGTCCCCTAGAGTCAAAGATGAGCTCGCCGCCCGGGATCTTCCTGATGGTTTGGATGCCCTTATAGACCTGGCGGGAAGAATTGACCATCGCCTCCAGCAACGGCTTCAAGAGTCCCGAACACCCCGCTGACCAGTACTGCTGGCTCCATCTTTCTCGCATCCCCTGGCACCGAGTCCCGCAGCCGAGGTTGGCTCTCCGTGTTCCAAAATTCAGTTAGTAGACATCAGCTTTGGTCAGTGTTGAGAATACTGGGGATCATGGCTTCCATGGATCTTGTGACTCCCATGGTGTGTTTCTATGTGTCATACGTCCAGTGAACCCTCAAATCCCTGTGAAGTCAAATGACTCAGGAGCTATGGGAGAGTATCTGTGTCTAGAAAGAGCTCAAACTCCCTCTTTTGGTGGCTGTTCCATTCCATTTTGACTCTTGGTTTCAAATTCCTGTTTTTTTAAGTTCTAACTACTAATGCCTCCAGTCTGGGTTGGAGAGTTCATCTTGAAGGACTTTCCAAGAGTAAGGGTTTAAGTAAAGGCTTTAAGAATTCGAGTGGCCAACAAAATTGGTAGCTAAAAAAAAGTTTAGCTAATGTGGACTATTGTATAAGAACATAAGAACATGCCATACTGGGTCAGACCAAGGGTCCATCAAACCCAGCATACTCCCTCCAACAGTGGCCAATCCAGGCCATAAGAACCTGGCAAGTACCCAAAAACTAAGTCTATTCCATGTTACCGTTGCTAGTAATAGCATTGGTTATTATCTAAGTCAACTTAATTAATAGCAGGTAATGGATTTCTCCTCCAAGAACTTATCCAATCCTTTTTTAAACACAGCTATACTAACTGCACTAACCACATCTTCTGGCAACAAATTCCAGAGTTTAATTGTGCTTTGAGTGAAAAAGAACTTTCTCCGATTAGTTTTAAATGTGCCACATGCTAACTTCATGGAGTGCCCCTTAGTCTTTCTATTATCCGAAAGAGTAAAAAACCGATTCACATCTACCCATTCTAGACCTCTCATGATTTTAAACACCTCTATCATATCCCCCCTCAGCCGTCTCTTCTCCAAGCTGAAAAGTCCTAACCTCTTTAGTCTTTCCTCATAGGGGAGCTGTTCCATTCCCTTTATCATTTTGGTCGCCCTTCTCTGTACCTTCTCCATCGCAATTATATCTTTTTTGAGATGCGGCGACCAGAATTGTACACAGTATTCAAGGTGCAGTCTCACCATGAAGCGATACACTTTTAGTTCAGCAATATTCTCTAATCTTATTCTATTTCAATAAGTAGTAATTAATATTCCACAATAGGTGACAGAGATCGTAGCAGGAGAGAGAGGATCCAGAGGGAGCAGGTGGAGAGGAGGGATCATGAGGAGCAGGCTATTCTGACTGGAACAGGCCACAGAAGGTTACAAAGAGAGCGAATATTTCACCTCAGGACCACGCTGCTGGGGATGCTGGAGTTGGATGTGGTGAGGACCTACAGACTGAGCTCCATTGCTGTCAATGGCTGTATCAGAGAAGACATTGATCCCCTGGCAGCACGTGGACATGCCATCCCAGGCCTGGTAAAGCTACTCGGAGCCCTTCGTTTTCTGGCCACAGGTTCTTTGCAGAACACAGTGACTGTGGTGGTTGGCATGGAGTAATCCATGTTCTCCCATCACTTTACCTAGGTTCTGAGGGCCATGCTGAAGAGGGTGAAGTAGTACATCAAATACCCACAGCAGCTTCAGGCGTGACGACAAATGAAGAGAGCGTTTTTCAACATAGCCGGTATTCCAAAATGTGATGGGAGCTATTCTGTTTGGAGAAGAGACGGCTGAGAGGGTATTTGGTAGAGGTCTTTACAATCATAAAAGGTCTAGAATGGGTATATGTGAATCGGTTATTTACTCTTTCGGATAGGGGGCAAGTTAGCAAGTAGTACATTTAAAACTAATCATAGAAAATTATTTTTCACTCAATGTACAATTAAGCTCTGGAATTTGTTGCCAGAGGATATGGTTAGTGCAGTTAGTATAGCTGGGTTTAAAAAAATGTGTGGATAAGTTCTTGAAGGAGAAGTCCATTAACTGCTATTAATCAAGTTGACTTAAATAGCCACTGCTATTACTGCAACAGTAGCATGGGATCTACTTTGTGTTTGGGTACTTGCCAGGTACTTGTAGCGTGGATTGACCACTGTTGGAAACAGGATGCTGTTATATGTTGAGTGGAAAAGAATTTTCTCCGATTAGTTTTAAATGTGCTACTTGCTAACTTCCTGGAGTGCCCCCTAGTTGTCCTATTATCTGAAAGAGTTTATTATAACCTGCATGAGAGAAAAATTATTATCCCAAACCTTCTCCACAATACACTTCCCGCTCTAGGAACCCAAGAAGTTATGATACCACTGGAATTTTTAAAGTGACGCTACTCACATGTTTAGAAGAGACAAGCGATGGAGGAAAGAATGCCAAGTATATGAAGATTCAGGAGAATAGAGGCATGTGCGAGGAGACGAGAGTTGCATGTGAGAGAAGCATTCGCATCAGCTAGGGGTGCACTAGCTCAATGTCCATATCCGCATACAGCAATGACGAGCAAAGATAGGCCAGGCAGAGGCAGGGAGGGAGAACTGTCTGTGAAAAGATGAGGTTTGCAGGCATGAGATTCATCAGCACCAGAAGGAAGTGCAGAAGCTGTTTGCCTCTCTCCACATATAGCATGGACGAGCGATAAAGTTAACATTCTTTATGGAACTGGCTTTGATTTTGTACCATGCACTCTCTTTTTTAGTTCTTGCTATCCTGATCCCCACTTCTGCCTTTGCCTTTGCCTCTGCCTCTACCTCTGCAAGAGGGGTAACTTTGGGTGGCTGAACTTTCGTTTGCTGAGTTTTGCTGAGCTTGCAAAGTAGCATTTAACTTCCTGATTGCATCACATAGGTCCTGGGTTGAGGGTCTAGCCTGCCTTCACATCTTTCTAACTTCTTTGTGCAGCTGCTTAATTTCATTCTGGGTAGCCCTCCATTCTGTGGTCATATTGCCCTGAATCAGCTCCTGCCTAGCAATGAGTTCAGCTGCCAGATTTTCTGCAAAGGCATACATGGATGTGTGTGGAGTTTCAAATGTTATCCCCTCCTCATTGCCAGCAGAGGTTTCTTCAATGGCAGGAGACCCTCCACCTCCAGAGTTGGGTGATGTCTCAATACAAGTTAAATTTAGCTGGTCATTATCATTGTTCTCTTGCAATTAACCCATGGACTCACTAAACAACATTATTCATTCGTCCTGAAACTCATCTGCTGCAATGGTGGAATTTTCTTCCTTTGCTCCTGTCTCCTCTTCAGCATTCTTCTTCACCTCTACGCTATGACCACAGCCTCCATCTGCAGCATCTGTGTCAGTCCCTCCTGTATGGACCCCTGTGATAAAATCCTTTTGTAGAGTGGACCTTATGAGATGTTCTACTTCTGTAAGCTGAAGCTCGCATGGTGGCCCTCCTCCTGTCTGGCGCTGTGACCTTTCTATCTGGGCCATCTTGGCTTTTATAGCTAATTTGGTGTCATGCCAGTGATGCTTTAATTGTTCCACTGACAGGCTGCTTACATCTTTGGCTATACTCTTCCATATTCTTCTCTTTAACCTTGTGGATATCTTTTGTCTAAAGAGTGCATAGTAGTTGTCCTGGCAAGAGATCCTTTTCTTTGTCTGAGAAACATGCCTTCCTCTGCTGCCTTTTCTCCTCCAAATTACTGGGACCAGCCTACTGTGGCTCCCTATCTCCCTGGCCCCTAATCCCTCTCCCATCTCCCCCTCCCCCACCCCATACTCTATCTCCTCCACCCGCCTTCTTTTCCCTGCACTCCCACCCCAGCTGCACCTTCAACCTCTTACCACTCTCCCAATTACTATCTGACTTAGGCCTCAAATTTTTCCTTTACGCAGATGATGTGCAGATCCTTATCCCAATCCAAAAATCCATTGATGAATCCATGCATTTCTGGGAATCTTGCCTCACCTCAATAACATCAATGCTATCCAACCTACACTTAGCTCTAAACACAGCAAAAACAGAACTACTCTTCATTTCCACTCGTCCTGACTACTCTCCCCACAACACACCACAGAACACAACTGCTTCACAACACAAATTACATGATGTAAGAGACCTTGGCGTCCTTATTGTTCATCAACTAAACTTTAAACCTTACATTAAATCCCTCATAAAGGGAGGCTTCCACAAATTAAATGTCCTCAGGAAACTCAAACCCCTGCTCAAACCCCTGCTCCAGACTACTATGCTTTCGAAACTGGACTATTGTAACGCCCTTCTACTCGGCCTTCCTGCTACCACAATCAAGCCACTCCAGATCCTCCAAAATTCCATGGCCAGAATCATAACAAACATTCGCAAAACAGAACACATTACCCCAATTTTAAAAGACCTGCACTGGCTGCCTATCTCCTTCCGCTCACAATACAAAACACTGACCATTCTTCATTGCTCATTATACAAATTCAATCACACCTGGCTGGAAGAAATGCCTCGCTTCCGCACTTCCAACCGCCCCACAAGAAGTGCTCATGCAGGTACCCTACACATTCCTTCCCTGAAGTCCGTGCATCTGTCCCTCACCAGAGAAAGGGCCTTCTCCATAGCTAGCACCTACCTCTGGAACTCCCTCCCCCCCCACCCTCCGAATAGAGCCGTCACTCAACAAATTCAAAAAAGGAGTCAAAACATGGCTCTTTAAGCAGGCATACCCTGACACAATTACTACGTAGACCTCGCCTAAATGGACCTTTTCTAAGACTCTCCACTGCCAGCCCATCCCCCCCTCCCCTTCCTCCTGTGCCCATACCCCTTCCCCCTCCATCAGTGCCCCTTACCCTCTCCCCCTGGAAATGTTGCACATTTGTAACCCCTGATTTACGTACACAATGATAAAGATAAAGTTGTATAGATTGTACAAAGTTATTCTCTTTCTACCTTTTCTACCCTCCCTATCAGTTTATTTTATGTTATTATATATGCGATATAATGTTTTTACGATGCTCATATTTTACACCATTTGCTTTAACTATATATGTTATCCTGTTCATCGTATTTTCCTCCTTTTCAGTTCAATGTAAGCCGGCATGATGTGCCTTACAAATGTCGGCAAAGAAAAGCCTATAAATAAATAAATAAATAAATCATTGCTGCCATGCGGTGTGAATTATCACCCATGAATATATTTGCCATGTTTTGTGCAGCACACAGTTATTCAAAATATTAAAAATACATTTCAGGGTCATACTTTTACTAAACAAGGAAACGCGTTCACAGCCAGATTCGTGATTAGCTAGGCGCTTTTCTGGGCACCTGAGCATCCAGACTGGTGATTACCTAGGTGCCTTTCTGGGAGTGCAATCGTCCAGATTCGTGGACAGCTAAGCTCCTATCTCGGCGCCCAATAGGCCAGATACGTGGACAACAGTGCACCTATCTCAGCACCATGGCGTCCAGATTGGTGATTACCTAGGCGCCTTTCAAGGGGCCTGATCGCCCAGATTCGTGGCCAGCTCAGCACTTGTCTCAGCACTCGAGAGGCCAGATTCGCAGCCAGAAGAGTGCATATCTTGGAGCCCAAGCGGCAAGATTCATGATTAGCTCTTCACTTGTCTGGCTGCCTGAGCATCCAGATTCACGCCCAGCTTAGTGCCTGTCTCACTGCCATGCCAGTGTGAATTATCACCCATGAAAATATTTGTCATTTTTTCTGCAGCACAGTTAATTCAAAATATAAAAAATACATTCCAGGGTCATACTTTTACTGAATAGGGAGACCCGTTCGCTCGCTTGCTTTTGTGCACGGATTATCAGCGCTGCTTTTCAGCACAGATGTGGCCACTTATTACATAGGGCTTTACCACGCTTAGGTACACGCATTTCTTCATGAGTGCACAGATTTCTGCGCGTAAATCATTTGCATAATTGACTTTTTTAATATCTGGCAGAAGCACCAGCTTTAGCTTCGGGCGGTGATCAAAACTCGCACTCGTAACTAGCGCCTGTTTTGCTGTGGGTCTTGTTACATTGGTCTTTTAGGGACATGTAGTGTTGTTTTGTTAGGGAATACAGTAGGGAAATCAGAACTTCAATTCCCTCATTGCAGTGGGGTAGAACCAGAACTTGGATCAACCTGTCCTGAAAATCTGGATTCAGTTGGCTATCCTATTCCCCTTCTCTCATACTTCCCCACCAAAGATGCTGCATGGGTGAGATGGAGATAGTCATTAACAGAGCATTCCGAATGGTAATGTGCTAGATAATCGAGCTTTTACTGTACCTCTTGTCATCTAAGCTTGAAATACACTTTAAAAGCAAAAGTTTAACTTTGATTTTTAACTTTTTTTTTTTAGCTTAACTTTGTGGACTAAAAGATGGTACATGAATGATGCACAAAGAAATTGAAATCATTCTGACCTTTAATTTCCAGAGTGAATGCATCTGCTTGTTATGGGCTACAATTATGAAAGCTGTTGAACATTTGTGAAGAACAGTGGTGGTGTCAGTAATTGCTGTGATTTTAGTATACAGAATATTTTATGAGGTAGGCTATGGTACCATGGAGGCTATTTTTAAATTTTCAATCTGCCTAATGTTTAGTTCATTGTTATCTGAAGCACAGGGACCCATTAGTTTCCACAACCCGGGACAGAGCAGTCGATTAGTGGAGGAGAAGCAAATAGACCTACTATTGTAATGAGTCTCACAACATACACCTGATATTAATGTAAAAAATATATATATATTCACAAGTAATTGATAAAACAGCTGCCAATAAAAGGCAAATGGGTAAAAAAAATGTGTGATACATCATTCATACATTTAAACTGCTGTGTATTAAAAATCAAGCCCTAAGAGGTATTACTGCCACTTTCACTGCAACCCGAGGCAACCACTGGTCAGTGAGGCAAAGCCATTTTTACTGTGTCCTAGTGTAGCCTCCTGCTGCTAGGTTGCAGAATAGATGAGCTGCTGTCACCAGGGCTTTTAATGTCGGACTGCAGAGAAAAGGGGTTGCTTTTGCCTTCACTGTAGCCTAGTGTAGCTGCCAGGACAAAAAGGAAAGGAAAGCTGTCAGCTTGGATGGAGAAGAGAACAGGGAAGGAAAGAGGCTGACTGGAATGAAGGGGAAAGAGGCTGATGGGATGTGTAGAGGAGGAAGAAACTTGTAAAAGAAAAATTGGATTGATACAACAGGAGGAAGTTCTGGCATTGGGGAAAGACATTAAAATGGAAAGAAGGTAAAAAAATATAAACTAAAAGAAACAAAATAATAGACCAAACAACAAAAAAGCTTAAAATTTTAAATTAAATAAAAATGTACTTCTGGCTACTAAAGGTTTTGGCTAACACCCATGTTTTCTAAATATTGTTCTACCTCACTATAAATAGATTCTTCTTTTTCTTAGTGGCTTTGTCTGTTTTAAATGTATTAATCTTAAAGTTCTTTAATTGTACTTGGAGTAATGCTTTTTAAAGTAAAATACTATAATAGAGTTAGTGCCCAAAAATAATGAATTAACTTTTAATAGAAAACACAATATATAAAGAAAGATTTTTTTTCTCCAAGGACAAGTAGGATGGCAGCTCTCACATCATCAGATAGAGGTCTGTATGGAAATTTCATTTCAAAGTTTCTAGGAAATGTGAATATGCCCTATTGGGAAGGTGCAGCATGCCATTCTGCTACATGTCCATGCAGAATGGCCCCTTCAGTTTCATCTTTTCTGCGGAGCCTTTTCTTGTCTCTTTTGCTGCTAGGAAAAGATTTTGCTTCCTAAGTGTGCAGGAATTTGTCTTATGGGGCCCCACAGTTTTTTCTTCATCTCTTTAGTCATCCTAAGTAGGTTTTTCATTTGATTTAGTCGCTTTAATTTTTTGTGCGATGCCCCTAAAAGAGAAGGCCAGTGGCTTAACAAGTGCCTGTTGTGTGAGAAGTTGTCGTCTTTCACAGACCCCCATGATAAATATGTCCTATGCCTGGGGGGCTACTGTGCCATCCAGGGGTGTCCCCTTTGTGTGATTATGACCCCTATGACCCCAAATTGAGCTTATGAAAAACACTTTGTTTCATAAGACTGGCCCACTGGTATTGACATTGAGAGACCCAGTAATTGTTGATGAATCAACATTGAAAGAGCATTGATCCCCCTCAACACTGAGCACCAAACAGGACTGAGAGGACAGGCCATAGTCTTGTTTCCTCATACCCAGAGAGTCTAAACAGTACAGCCTCCTCAGTTTCAGTCTTGTGAAGCGCCAATGTAGTGCATCAGGTGAACACTAACACTAAGAAGGATCAACCTCAGTCTCTATCAATGCATGATGCTGGGAGTGGGGGATATTCTAACAGCTGCCTTGAATCCCCCAATGTTCATGTGGAGAGGAGTGCTCATCCTCCATGCAGACCCAGGAATCGCACCAGTTTCCAAGGTTCTAGGTGTCAACCACAGATATACCCTGGTATACCAGGAAGACATAGCCTCTTCTCCTGCCTCCTAGGTTGTTTTGGCATCAGCAATTTTTGAAGAGGAACTGGATAGGAAGACCCAGGAGGCTCTGGACCGAAAGATGAGTGCATCACCATTGACAGCATTGACGTCCATACATATGGACATCCATAATGGAATCCTTGCTGCCACTTGGTGACATGATTCCAAAACCAATTACTGGAGATGACATTCGGAACTGCTGAACCGATGATTATTTCTAGCCTTTCAGTTAGGGAAACTCCTTTGAGGCACAGGAGTTCATTGGAGTCTGGGCCCCAACAGTCAAGTGTATCCCTCTTTGAGGCCTTGTCTGCTAGCCATGCAAGGTCCAGGTGCCCACCCCTGGCCTATCAGACAGACTGAGTAACTTCAGTCTAGAAGGACTGCTGACAGCAGAAAAGTCATCAAAGTAAATTTGTTGGGATGAGTGCTTAAATCTTGCAAAACATTTTGTTGAAGGGTTTGTGCATATTTAATTTGTTTTTGATTTATATTCTGCCTTTTATGAATGGTCAGCCACTTTAAAATGGATTACATTCAAGTACTGTAGGTATTTCTGACCCCAAAGGGCTTACAATCTAAGAGGGTTATTTACTATCCTGCGATAGGGCTTTACCAAGCAGTATTTGGTTGTTACCACATGGTATTCGCTATTGCTGTCCATTATTTGAAATACTGTGCATAATTAGAAAATCTCATGCAAATCACACAATGAGGTTCCCCCCAATCATCTTGTCACATTAAAATAACGCACGCTTTTTCAAGAAATAGCGGAAAACAAACGATAAAATTTGTTACAACTTTGGAGTTGTAGCTATTTGGAATTTGGACGAAATATTGTTTATGGACTTCTCCCCAGAAAACCTAACCAAACCTTTTTTAAACCCAGTTATACTGACTGCCTTAACCACATCCTCTGGCAATAAATTCCAGAGATTAATTGTGTGTTAAGTGAAAAAGAATTTCCTCTGATTTGTTTTAAATGTGTTACTTGCCCTCTAATCCTTGTATTATCTGAAAGAGTAAATAACCGATTCACATTTACCCGTTCAAGTCCTTTTATGATTTTATAGACTTCTGTCATATTCCCCCTCATCTGTCTCTTCTACAAGCTGAACAGCCCTAACCTCTTTAGCCTTTCTTCATATGGAAGCCATTCCATGCCCTTTATCATTTTGGTCGACCAGAATTACACACAGCATTCAAGGTGCGGTCTCACCATGGAGCGAAACAGAGGCATTTTGACATCCTCCCTCCATGACTTTCAATTCACCTCACTTATGCCTTCGCCTCTCACACCCAGTCACACTTCTGACACTTGCCATCTTCAATGCTAGCATGCACACATACTTTGTCTTTTCACACTAAACAAGAAAGGCCACAAAGATAAATAACAGATACTACAAATACACGCATGCTTCTTTTATACACAGATAGAGACACCAGACAATATGAAAGGTAAACACTGAGGAAAATGCAAAAAGACTAGACAATACAATCCAAGCAGGCACCAAGCGTATTTAAATGAGCTCATTAGTATGCAAAAGCAAATCAAATAATGTAGCTTGCTGAAAAGTTCGCAAGCCACATTATTTAATTTGAAATAGGCTACAACTCATTATTCCAGGTCTGGTACAGCGCATATTTAAATGAGCTCATTTAAATTCATGCAGTGCCATGCCTGGAATAATGCGAACTATTTCACATACATCGCATTATCCCTGTGTTAGGCTGTTTATTGAGCGGTAAATGGCCTAACGCAGCTTAGTGAATGAAGCCCATTGTATGGTGTGAGCTGCAGCATCTATTGTGCTCATACATTCCCTCCCTATCCCTTTACACATGTATAAGCCTACCCCCAATAGCATAGTTCATCACACTCAGAGTGAGGAACTCTTTGCACTGGATTCATGCATACAACCTCTCAGCAAAGGATAGATAATCATAACTCCCATCTCCCATCTCATTGCATCTTAATTTTTCTTGAGTTGATAAAGTTTTTAAAACTCTTTTAAGTTGTGAGTATGTTTAAATATAAGGGTTTATAAATGTATTAAGTGTACAATTCTGGTCACCGCATCTCAAAAAAGATATAGTTGCGATGGAGAAGGTACAGAGAAGGGTGACCAAAATGATAAAGGGAATGGAACAGCTCCCCTATGAGGAAAGACTAAAGAGGTTAGGACTTTTCAGGGTGGAGAAGAGACAGCTGAGGGGGGATATGATAGAGGTGTTTAAAATCATGAGAGGTCTAGACAGGTTATTGTGAATCAATTATTTACTCTTTTGGATAATAGAAATACTAGGGGGCACTCCATGAAGTTAGCATGTGGCACATTTAAAACTAATCAGAGAAAGTTCTTTTTCACTCAACACACAATTAAACTCTGGAATTTGTTGCCAGAGGATGTGGTTAGTGCAGTTAGTATAGCTGTGTTTAAAAAAGGATTGGATAAGTTCTTGGAGGAGAAGTCCATTACCTGCTATTAATTAAATTGACTTAGAAAATAGCCACTGCTATTACTAGCAACAGTAGTGTGGAATAGGCTTAGTTTTTGGGTACTGCCAGGTTCTTATGGCCTGGATTGGCCACTGTTGGAAGCAGGATGCTGGGCTTGATGGACCCTTTGTCTGACCCAATATGGCATGTTCTTATGTTCTTAAGTGTCTTTTAAGTCTAAGGATTTGAAAATTTATTTAACTGTCTTTTAAATCTATAAGGTACATTTTAAAACACGCGCTCACGGCCATAAACTCGTGTATAGTGTGGTGCGGCGTGTCACTAGGGGCACGTATTTTGCAAAGTTTGCGCATATGCGCATATGCGCATGACCTTGCAAAATACGTGCATGTTTCGCCCATGAGTTGTGTGTGTTCCTTGTGCGCACTGCACGGCGTTGCGTGTGCCCCTGCGCATGCTGAGCAATGGCACGTGTATGTTCGCTTGCGCGCACGGAAACGCGAAGGCAGGACTTACTTTTCCTCTTCACTGCATGCATGTAAGATAGCTGCAAGGGGGAGACAGCCCAGTTTCAAAACCATGGACATAGCTGTTCTGGCATCCTTGGTGGTGGCAGATGAGCGGCATCTGTTCCCAGTACCAGGCAGAAGAACCCAGTACCATGTGCTGCAGAGAGCGCCTGGTACCAGCTATAGTACCAATTCAATCAACATGCCCCCCACCACCGTGATGTAAGTTGAATGTCTTTACAGTCATGTAACCTACTGCATATGGGGACACTGGGGGGTGGGGGTTTGTGAAGGACAGATAATGGCATTGGCTACCATTGACTTTTATATTATATGGTTATGTATGTATGTATATGGTACTTTAACACCTAGAAATATTGTTATGGATGATAACAATGAGGTTATAATAGTTAACAAAGGCAGTAGGCAACATTTACATGGAATGATGGAAGCCTTACTGCTATTAGTATTGTAAATGTTGTAAGGAAGAGATGGCAGTTACTTTCTTAATTAATATAAACTGGTTTCCTGCTGTTATGTCCATCAATTTGTTGCACCCTCAGGACTGGCTTGCATCTAGGTAGTCAGCTTTTTAGGGTAGGCACAATTACTGGGCATGAGACAGTCAGCCATGTCCAGCTGACTATATTCCTTACTCATTAGCATGTATGCTCCTAGATGATAATAAGAAAAACTACATGCATTGTTGTTGGCCATTGAGTGACTAGAGAAGCACAGACATTAGGAGAGCTATTAATGAACAATGCATAGAGAAGGCATAAATGAGGGGCAGTTACAGGATTGATGTTAATGCAGCAGGATATTCCCACAGCTACCTGATTATTGAAGCTGTATAGCATGGTTTTTCATGGAGGCAAAATGTAGTTATAGCAATCATTGTCACATACAAGTTTGGAGGTTCCATTAGTACCTACAGAGCACACTCATGGTAGTCTTCCCATTTCTTTCCTATAGATAGAGGATCTGAAGAAGGAGGCCCGGTGGCTGTGCCTCAAGGAGGAGGAGGGGCTCGAGCAGCTGCATGCAGAGCAGGCATTGCCTGGTGATAAGTGATTCTTCCATGCTAATGGGCAATGTTCTTACATAGATGAAATGTTTTTCCACATTTAGGTACACTTCATTCTGACCTGCTTTTGTTTTAACATGCTCTAGAACCTGAAGAAGAAGATGGACCAGGCCCAGCTCCCACACCAGCAGCAGCAGCTGCTGCCACGTGGGAGGGAGTTCCAGCCATGGAACATCAGGAAATGGAACCACCTCCAGCCGAAGAGGCGCACTCCGGGTCTCTTCCTATTCCCCCACAAGTAGGGCCTACTCCCTGTTTTGCCCAGAGAGTTAGGAATGTGGGGACACAAACGGACCATCTCATTCCTCTGTGCTTCCCCACCCACTCACGTGAGCAGCCCAGAGGCTCATCATCGGGAGCTTTACTTTGTTCTCCTTTATTTTGCTGCACTTTTTTGTAAATAAATGCACTATCACCTTCTGAAATGTCTTTCAATGAGAGTGCTCCTTTGTTCTATAGCCTGCCTTTGACTCAAACGTATTTCCTGCAGTTCTTCCTGAGTCAGATGCTCTTCTTCCTCCACCTCATTCTCTTGATGGCCCTCCTCTGGAGAAGGCATGTGTCTGTTTAGTGCTAGGTTATGTAGCATACAGCAGACTAGAACTTTAGGAGGGCTGTAAAGAAGGCATCCTCCAGATCTGTCCAGACAGTGGAAGCGTGTTTTAAGTAAGCCAAAGGTTCTCTCCATGACAGCCCTGGTCTTAAGGTGTACCCTGTTGTAGCGACACTCAGCTGCAGTTCCTGGGGTGGCAATGGGGATCATGAGCCAGGTTTCCATTGGATAGCCTCTGTCAGCTGTAGGAGGAGAAGACACAGAAAATCAGGTTTACATATATCTTCTGGGTTTTATAGTGGCACAGCTCATAGGGCTAGTTTAGAGGAGCCCTGCAATGGCACCCTAAATATAAGGGTGACAAAAGTAAGCAGGGAAATAGTTATGTGTTAAAAGTGGCGGGTGTCCTATCCACGCACTCACTCCCACTTCAATGTCAAACCCCAGTGCTTTACACTCATTCCCACACACCCATCCCCAACCCCCATCTTGAGTCTCTACTATCATGAAAACTAAGCATATCGAATCTAATTTTAGAAATTAAGAAAGGATATCTGGTATCTGAAGAAGATCGTGGGTCGAGAAACTTTTCTGTTTCTCTGTAAGAAATCGAGCCCCTCCAAGTCCAAAATCCAATCTTCAGAAACTCAGTCCACGTCCTCGCATTCATATCTCAGGGACTGCTGAGCACCACATCTTGCTTCCAGTCTGGCACAGTGCTTGCCATGGGTTGCTACAGTAGTTGTGGTTAGTGATTCCTCGCATACTGACAGACTGGGCCACTCAGAAGAGTATAAAGGGACTTGTACCTGCTGACCTGCCTTACCATTCTTTTCAGTCAATGCTTCTTTGGAGGTATCTGCTACAAGAACTCCTACATGATCCTTTCCCGGGCTTCTCCTCATTCCAGCATAAGGCACCTGCTCTCCTCCTGATGGCCCCGCACCATTTTTTCCATGCGCCGTCACAAACACCAGAGCTGCGCTTGGTGCTACAACCCAAGAAAGAGATCTAGGCGTCATATTGGATAACACATTGATATCGTTGGTTCAGTGTGCTGCGGCAGTCAAAAAAGCAAACAGAATGTTGGGAATTATTAGAAAGGGAATGGTGAACAAAACGGAAAATATTATAATGCCTCTGTATCGCTTCATGGTGAGACCGCAACTTGAATACTGTGTACAATTCTGGTCGCCGCATCTCAAAAAAGATATAATTGCGATGGAGAAGGTACAGAGAAGGGCTACCAAAATGATAAGGGGAATGGAACAGCTCCCCTTTGAGGAAAGACTAAAGAGGTTAGGACTTTTCAGCTTGGAGAAGAGACGGCTGAGGGGGGACATGCTAGAGGAGTTTAAAATCATGAGAGATCTAGAATGGGTAGATGTGAATAGGTTATTTACTCTTTCAGATAATAGAAAGACTAGGGGGCACTCCATGAAGTTAGCATGTGGCACATTTAAAACTAATTGAAGAAAGTTCTTTTTTACTCAACGCACAATTAAACTCTGGAATTTGTTGCCAGAGGATGTGGTTAGTGCAGTTAGTATAGCTGTGTTTAAAAAAGGATTGGATAAGTTCTTGGAGGAGAAGTCCATTACCTGCTATTAAGTTCACCTAGAGAATAGCCACTGCCATTAGCAGTGGTAATATGGAATAGACTTAGTTTTGGGGCACTTGCCAGGTTCTTATGGCCTGGATTGGCCACTGTTGGAAACAGGATGCTGGGCTTGATGGACCCTTGGTCTGACCCAGTATGGCATAGTCTTATGTTCTTATGTTCAAACAATTTTTATTAGGTTTTCCAAACAACAAACAAATGTGGAGGAGGGTGGTTTCAGATCCCTCCCCCACCACAATGTCGAACACATACCGCAATCACCCCCCCCCCCCCCGAGTCTTATGTTCTTATGCTTTTCCATTCTCCATTTTCCTCTACTGACATTCTAGCTGGGCATATCAATCTGAATTATAGTTTTCTCTCCCTTAGTGCCTTTTTTGCTGGCATAAATTCAGTGCACCGCTTCTGAGTCACTGCACTGTAATCCAGAAAGATTGCCACTCTGTTACCTTTAAACTTGAGAGGTCCCAGCTCACGTGCTTTTCTCAGAACCCATTCTTTAGTCTGTTACCGATTGAGCTTGATAACGAATTTTAATCTTAATTACTTTTGTGTAGAACAGTGAAATTACTACTTTAAAGACCTTTGCGACAAAGCTGCCAAAGGGAGCAGGGCACAATATGGGGGTTGGATGGAGAACCAGGAAGGAAGGGAGGGGTAAGGGGCTAGAGGAGTAAGGGACTGGCAGAGGTCGGGCGGTATGCAGAACCATAAACGGGCTCTGGGCAAAAAGTGGTTGCACACGCTAGAGCATCCCCTTTTCACCAGTGGAAGCAGCCTTAGGTACTTTAAATATTTCCAGCTTACCTCTCTTCCCAAGAAAGTGGCAGATATCCAGTGGCAAGCGGGCGACAGCGGTATGGTGTAATGGCTAGGATTGCTCATCTGTAGTCGTAACGTTGCAGTAATAAATTAAAATAAAATAAAATATATAATGTATAAAAAATTAAAATGAAAAGGGGTGAAATGGTGGAATCAGGTCCACACGCCGAGTTGCCAGGTTTCCATAGGGGGCGAGAGAGGCACACTTGGGGAACAGGTGGAAGGCTGGAAGCATTGATCACATGGGGCGGGGTCCATGGCTTGCATGAGGGGGGGACATGTGCTGTGAGGTGAGGCAGCCAGGGTGGGCAGAGGTGCGGCTGGTGCACTGGAAGGCAGGCGGGGACAGCTGGTGAAAAGGGGGACAGGTGCAGTGATCGAGTTTGGCGAGTAGTGGAGGAACATGTGAGTGGATTGAGGCGTGGCTTCCCTTCTAGTGTCCCCCCTCCTTACAGGTGTCAAGTGAGGAGAGAGGATTGTGCTGCTGGAGGACTTTTAGGATGATTGCGAGCTGCCGAACACTGCATCAGGATAGAGTTTGCAACAGTGTGAAGACGGATTTTGGTCATTTGGCTCAGAAGTAGCAGGACGGCCGAAGGCGGCCAGGATGGCATTGGAAGTCACTAGTCAGGCAGCCATGTTGGGACTCACCATATAGTGTGGTAGGTAGTGGATGTGGAGGAGACATGGGGAGTCAGCCATATTGTGTGAGGCAATGACTGAAATAGCAACGGCCATCTTAGGTGTGCATTGAACAGTGGCCATATTTTAGAGTCATGGTTATTCAACAGTATTAGGTTGCAAAAAAAAAAAAAAAAATCATGAAGGAAATGAACAGTTTGATAAATCTGCATAAAAGGATGTGATTTAAAAACAAATGTGTGCTATGAGGTGAGGTTTGCTGTTAGCAGCAGTCACTATTCTAATCGTTTATGTATTGACAGTGGATGACAGAATGCAGAAACCACAGGTTTAAGGTATTTTGAGGCTAATATGTTGTTCTGTGTTAGCACTATTCCCTGCAGGTTATTAGCAGAGATCAGCATGGCACCCAACAAAAGAACCGAGACAGTTGGCGGGAACTCCAAAGCAAAACAGGAGAAGGAACAAAAAGATCCAGCAAGCGCACTGCGACACCAGCTAGACTACCAGAGCAGAAAGTCCTGCTCTGGTAGTCCTGAAGGCTACAAAGGTGGCATTGAGACCAGCAACCCATGGGAGCACCAAATGAAAAGCTGGAGAGCAGCGGGAGCTCAACATTCTAATGTTGGAGCGGAGGCAACAAGACCAGAAGCATGGCACCTTTTGGCATGTCAACACCAAACTCAGCCACGACAGAAGAGAAGGGACTTATACCATATGACTGGTATCTTTGCTGGAAACGTCAGTGGGGCAGGGGAGTCAGAGTAAGTCTGTGTGAGCACAATGAATATATCTTCTGACTCAGATTCAATGGTCGATTCCAGTGACCTGGAAATGTTGCTGGCTAATGTGATGCAGAGTGTAATAAAGGTGTTCAAAAAGAAGAGATCGAATGCGAAGGAGCATGCAGGGCCCCCTCCCCTCCTCCTCAGGGATTGTAAAGTTCCTGAGGCCATGTCAGTGCACAGGGGAATAACTTAAGCAGCCACTCAACAGAGGAAATTGTATGTGGGGTTAGCACTCTAGCATATGGAATATGGGATACCATGTAAGATGAAAAAAGAAAATGTGAAAACACGAATACATTGACAGGTTTTCATTGCTTATTAAGGAACAGGAAGGGGGCGAATAACAAGGTTAAGGAAAAGGAAGGAACTTGAACATAGAGAAAAGAAGCAAAAAAATATGGAAAAACATTCATAATTGGGTGTTGGCCTTCTATATTTTTATGAGTTTGGTTGTTGAGTGTGAACCAGAGTAAGCAACAAACCTGGTCCGTTATCTGGATACTATTATGCAAGCACATAGGCGTTGTGGAGGATGGGCCTGGCTAAATTATGACATCAAGTTTAGAAAGAGTATGGCAGAAGACAGATCTATCTCATGGAGGCATAGAGTGCTGGACCTTTGGCTAGATAAGGTGACCATGCAAAGGCTGGGAACTATGAACAGATCACACAACTTCCATAGTAACTTTCAAGAAAAAAGCACAACAGAGGTCAGTGGGAAGCATGACACGCGTCATCAGTTCAATGTTGGACACTGTTTGTGGTCCCTTTGCAATTTCCAACACGCATGTTCTAACTGTGGTGCTTTCCATCTAGCCTTGCAGTGTAAGCTTCTCAAGGAACGCAGGCATTGATCCGGGATGGCACAGTGGAACAGTGATGGAATTAGCACCTTCCCCAGTCAATATTAAAGCTCTGGCAAATTGGCTACATCGCTATCAGCTAGCAAAGCAGGCAGAGGAGATCACATAAGGTTTCCTGCAAGGTTTCCTGATCTCATGCTGATATGACCCCAGTGCATGTCCGGGAACATGTCTTAATTCACTATTATTGATGCAGCATGAATCACTAGCAGGCCCCTGAGAGACTTACCCCATTCAAAAATATGGTCATATCTCCCCTGGGTGAGATTCCAAAAAAAGAACCAGGTAAATTCAGACTGATCCACAATCTATCCTACCCCGAAGGCAGTTCGGTGAACGATGCAAACGACCTCCGCATATGAGCGGTATGGTACGCCCCATTAGACCAAGCGGTTGCAATAATTAATAAAAAAAAATAAAAATTGGGCAACCAAGCAAAGTTGGCAAAGGCAGACATTGAATCAGCCTTCCGCCTATTGCCAGTCCATCCTGAATCATTCTGGCTCCTGGGTTTCCAGTATAAAGTGGTGTCTATTTCGACAAATGCATTCCGATGGTTTCTTGATTTCCTGTGCCTAATTTGAAAAATTCAATAGGTTTTTGCACGGGTGATGGAGCAATCAGTGTCCACGAATATTGCCCATTATCTGGACGATTTCCTGTTTATCAGAAGACTCACCCAGGACTGTAGCTCACTCCTGGAAGCCTTTAAGAAATGAGTGCAATAATTTGGCATTCCTTTAGTAAAAGAAAAGACAGAAGGTCCAGCATCAGCCATCAACTTCTTAGGTTTTGAGATGGATGTCAGACTTCCACCAGAAAAGATTCACAGTCTGCAGGATGCTGTGACAGCGATGGGGCGAACTAAGAAGGCCACACTGGACAGTTTCAGTCATTGTTGGGGCTCCTCAGTTTTGCATGCAGGGTGATGCCCATGTGAAGGATATTCATGAGGAGGCTTGCCATGACGTTATCAGGACGCACAAAGAAACAGCACCATATTTGCATATCGAAGACAATAAAGCGAGACTTAAAGATTGGGGCAAATTTTTGAACTCCTTCAATAGCCTGGCAATCTGTCTGGAACAACCAGATACAATGAGTTAAAATTGCATACAGATGCCTCTGGTGAAATTGGATTTGTCTGGAAGACGTGATGAGCGGAAGCATGGTCTGATGCATGACACACAGCAGGCATCACGCAGGATATTACTTTCCTCAAGCTATTTTCTGTTATGGTGGCCCTAACCATATGAGAAGTTCATCTGTATTAAAGAGGTGTCATCTTTAGGTCTGACAACATCTGATGTTGAATCTATAAACAGGTTATCAGTCAGGACAGAGGAAGAGGTGGCTCTGTTAAGGAAAATCGTGTTGAGATGCCTAACAAATAATATCTATTTTCCCGCCATACCATGTACCTGGCTCTAAGAATTGTTTTGCCAATTCTCTCTCCCAGTTCATGTGGATGACTTTCTGGATGCTAGCTCCAGGAAGCAGATGCGATGAAAACACCTGCACCACCAGAAGTATAGCAACTTGGCCCCATGAGATTTGGGGAATGATCATGGATTTGCTGTCCCCTAGTACAAGAAAGAATTACGCGGCTGCCCTCTGTAATTTCCAAAGATTTCTGTCAAGTTGAGGCAAGGGATTCAGATGGCCCATTCACATGGAATCTAGTACAAACTATAATATAGGAGTGAAGATATGGTGCTGTCAACAATGGCAGCCTGCCTAGCCAGTATATCATTTTTCACCAAGGCGCTCAGACATTGTAACCCCTTATCTAGTTTCACAATACAAAGGTAGATGCAAGGATGGGGCCATGCATCTTTAAAAACTCAGGACATGCGGCACAGTGGACATCTTAAAATGATTGTTGAAAACCCTCAAAATTGTGTACTTTAATGGTTTTGAAAGTGTTTTGTTTTGTTGTGCCTTCTCTCTTGCTTTCTACGCTGCATTGTGAGTCAGTGAGTTAATTGCACATTCCAATAAGAGGCATCAGTCCAGTGGTCTGCAGTTGGAAGACGTAGGGGGTCTCTCGCGATAAGGTCGCCTTGAATATCGGGAAGTCCAAAACTGATCAAGCAGACAAGGGGATAAAAATTGAATTGCATAAAGTAGAGAAGGATAGCACATATCCAGTAAAGAATGTTATATCTCTCCTCAAGGAGCGCCTCCTGAATTTTGCTGGAGCATTGCTTGTATATGAGAATGGTCTCCCTCTAATCTATTTCCAGTTCCATATGGTGTTAAAATTAGCCTTTGAGGCAGCAGGCATTGAGGCCAAAGGTTATTATTTGCATTCATTCAGAATCGGCATGACTACAAATGCTGCACAGCTGGGCTTACCTCCAAAAGTCATAATGGTGAATGGTTGATGGCAATCCAAAAGATATCAAATATATATGAACTATGAGAATATTTTGAAAACATGTCACCTTAACTAAAGTGTGTTCATTTTCAGGTTCAGCTGCACAAATGTACCTCATCTGGATTGTAGGGCACTCCTTCATACAATGGGCCCATAAATGATCAAAGGAAATGCCTATTGATGAACACAGTTGGGCATAGCTGCTCACCAGATATCCCTGGTTTGGAAGGGACACCCTGGGATGAAGTGGGACAAAATTCCCCCCCCCCCCCACCCCCTTGTGCTATTGTCCTCCACTTGGGTGACAATGATTTGGCATCCTCACATAGCATGCAGCTGGTTCAAAGGATGCCAGTAGATTGTGTAATCCATGCAGGAATATTCCCTGAAGCCAGCATAGTTTGGTCCTGCATCACCCCGTGCCGTGCATGGAGAGGGAACGGTTATATCAAGCGCTGGAGAGAACAAGAAGAAAGATTAACAAGTGGATGTGCTGATTCATGCCCATTGTATGAGGTATTAATGTTAGGCACGAGTTGACCAACGAGAACTGTGCAGGCCTATTCTGTCCGGATGGAGTTCATTTGTCAGACATTGGGATGGATATTTTTAATAGTGACCTACAAGATGATATAGAGACTCTCTTGTCGAAGCATGGCCACAGTGTTTAAAGTGGGGATGCCCTTTGATAAAGAAAGTAATTACCAAGGGGGCAGTGACTGGGTGGCCAGCATGTAGTGACACCGGCTGGCATCAGGGGTCAATATAGGGACACAGTAATAAGATTATTCCACTTTAGGTGCATTTGGACCAGCAGGCAATGCAAGTCCCACAGCTTCAATGGCTGGGGAATGAAACAGCAGCTGCATTAGCTTCGGGGGCCCCTAGCCTTCTACCGGGCAAAGAATGAGTCCGATCATCAAAGATAGATACATATGTATGAATATATATATATATACATATGTATGAATATATATATATATATATATATATATATATATATATATATATATAATAACAGAAATTGGCCAATATATGTAATGTATAAAGTGCTCTGTGTTATTCATAAAAAAAATTCCCAAAATAGAAAAATTGCACTAATATGAAGATGTTAAACAAAATTGTATTCAAAAATTATCCATATTAAAATAAGTGAGCAATACCTGCTATCTTTAGCTCAGAACAGTCAACTATAACACAGTTGTACTCAATTGCTCACTTATTTTATTATGGATAATTTTTTAATACTTTTTTTTTTTAACACCTTCACATTAGTGTGGTTTTTTCCATTTTGGGAATTTTATATATACATATGTATACATATATATTTATCGATCTATCTATATATATCTATATATATCTATACCTATATCTATATACATATATATAGACCAAAGAACACTCCGAAGGAATGGAGAAAGAGCACTTATGTGGATGATATGGTAACAATTATAATCTTTATTAATATTATTTGAAACAAGTAAAATAAAAGAACACCTTGATAATGTTAAATATGGCACATCAAACAACCAAACATATGTCTCTATGTGCATGCATAGGTTTGACAATCTGATATAAATGTCTCCCTGCCTATCTTTTGTACAGATACTAAATCGCTGTTATAGCATATGATGATAATTCAAATACCAAGATCATATGGTATTACACTGAATTATAATATGGATGAGCTCAAAACATACATATGAACATTACAAATGTTTATATATCAAAAGCACATAACAATTTGTTGTAAATACCAACTCACATAAAGCATTGCTCAGAGCAATGAATTATCATATGCTATAACAGTGATTTAGTATCCATACAAAAGCTGGATATAGGCAGGGAGACATTTATATCAGATCGTCAAACCTATGCATTCACATAGGGACATATGTTTGGTTGTTTGATGTGCTATATTTAACATTATCAAGGTGTTCTTTCATTTTACTTGTTTCAAATAATATTAATAAAGATTTACTTTTAATTGTTACCATATCATCCATATAAGTGCTCTTTCTCCATTCTTTCGGTGTGTTCTTTGGTCTGTTTGTTGAGCACCATATATAACTACATAGTACTTGGTCTCTTTCTATCTAACTATCTATATACTGAGCAGTGCAGTTTTGACGACCTTCATGGTCTAATGGGGCAGTTGTATTTGGGCAAATGGTTTGATATCGCAATCAGGAGATACTGAAAGCAGGACGCTGGTCATGCCACGCTAAGTGAGATAACGTAATCGAAATGGGCCAAAGGTTCACTAGGATATTATCATGATGTTATGCATTGTATATGTTATAATGTTATGATGGTTCTGTATGTTATGCTGCAGCCATGTTAATTCCAAATTGTATGGTAATAAAGGCAAGTTCTGAGCTTTTCAATGGTCTCTGTATTTGATTGAAATGTACGTCAGGTGGAGTGTATTTGGCTAAAGTGTGGGAATATCTCCTGGGGCAAACAGCTAAAAGTGCACATGCACATTTTGCCTTGTGTTTTTTAGACAGAATGTGAAAAATGGGCAAGGGTGTGAAGATTTTTACAAGGCACTCTAATACAAAAAAAAATAATGGAAGCAGTATAAAAACATGTCTTCGCTACTGTTTCATCAAGGTGATGATAACCTGTTGGCTTAAGATATACTGGGTTCTCTTCCAGTGTAAGGGTGGCTGGAGTGGTCTGGTGGAAATAAAAGGAAGGACAAATTGGTCTTACCTGCTAATTTATTTTTCTTGAGTCTTACTGCTAGCTCATCTGAAAAAAGCTTTCAGATGAATGGTTACATGTTTGATATTTTCTGGTTTGGGGATTTTTATCTGTTTTAATTCCTCAGTTGGTGAGAAACCAATTACAGTATCTGTTAATATACCCCTTGTTCATTTAGAGGAGAGAAAAGGTTTGTTCTTTGCTTTTTTTGCCTCCCTACTGGCAGATGGAGATGGAGAACAACTAGATCACTGATATCATAGCTTATAGTCTTGTGTGGTTCTTCGGACCTGTGTACCAAGGTTGTCTTGGCCAATCCAGAGCTACTAGGACTATCAGTCCCCGATGAGCCTTGTTTTTCAAAAGATGGAGAGCTTTCACAATTTTCCTTTTCAGTTTAAAACTTAGTCCTGTGTGTTTTTTTCCATTGAGATAAAGATGCATTTCAAGGTTAAAGTAGTCATGGGGTAAAAAAAAAAAATCACATTTCCAGCCTCTTCACTTATTGGTATACTAAATTTGACAATATTAAATAGTCTAGTTCTGTTTTCCAAATCATCTTTTCTTATTCATGTTGACTTTCTCCCTATTTGCAGAATAGCCTGATCTCTTAATAGCAGTTTATCTTCTAACATGCTGATTCTATGTTAAGTCTCATCGACAGATTGATCCATCTTTGTTAAAATCATTCACCTGTTTCAGATTTCCTTTTAGACAGCTTCCTATAATCAGTCATCTCCTTTGTAACTGCTCACATCTCGCTGAACAAGACATTCCAATTCTGTAGCACTTTACTGACTGTCCTATTTCTTTAGTCAAGATCTGTGTTTCTCTCTCTCTCTCTCTCTTTTTTTTTTTGATCCTCATGTTGGTCTATGCTGGTTCTAATGTGATGGTGCTCAAATGTGTCATTGATGCCCTCTTCCCAACTTGTTTTTTCTGTATATCTCTAAAAATATACATGAACTATATGTGCATACATTGGAGAACGTGCATGCAAATATATCTGAATCATATTTATTAAGTTTATCCTGAAAACCTGACTAGCTAGGGGGCTTGAAGACCGTTTTAAGCACCACTGTTTTATTGTATCCTAACAGGATAATCTTTGATTTACTATCTTTTAACTAATATTGTCTTGAGTGACTTTTATTTATAATAATTTAGTTTCTTATTCAAATTGGAAATATTAATTTTGTTAAGAATTGTAATATTATGGGCAAAACACATCTGGCTAAATAAAACTATTTTTTTATTTAGATTTTTTTTAATATTCTGCTTTTTGGCACTTCAAAGTGGATTACATTCAGGTACTGTAGTTGTATTATGCTTTCTTTTGGTCCTTAATTTGTCAGTTTGACAAATATATTTATCTAAAATTCCTCAGTTGTTACCATGTGTCTTAGACCTTATGTGCAAAATAGAGAGATTTTAGTGCACTCTGCTTAAAAATCTTGTTATGTGCAGATCTGTTAAAGCTGTGTTGGGTACTCTACAGAAAACTCTTAAATATAGCTGTATTTTTAAACCAAATATTTTATTCAAGCTTATCTACAGAACATGTTGTTTGGTTGTTTCCTTTCTTTTGAGAAACAAAATGCTATTATATTCCTTAAAATACTTTTGTCATCTCTGAAAAATGAATACTCAGTGGTGGAAAAATCAGGGGCAATTTCCACAGAACATTGGCTAATGGACGCTGTCCCACCTGGCCTCTGCCACACCACGCCTAGTTTACACCCCCCCCCCCCCCCCCCATGCCCACCTCTTTTTCAGGTTGCAGCACTTGTGCACATATCGGGTCTTACATGTGTGAACGGGACCTTTTGAAAATGTGTGTGGCACGTGCAGGGCCCGGCCACACAGGTTATTCCTGATTTTTACATGCATGGCCCTTTGAAAATTCGCCCGTAAGTTTCCAGATGATTTGCCTCAAGTCAAAACCTCCACATTGTTTCATTGGATAGTCCTCATTTTGCTCAATTGATTTGATGGAGAACACTTAAGGAATTGTCTAGTTACCAAATTATTGTGTTTTCAATTTTGTATCCAGGCAGACTATCAGGTCAATCCAGTACCGAGCGGTAGGAAGAGCTGCGTTAGTGCCCAGCGCACCCGCGGTTGCCGCACGCACAGTGCAGCTCACCTACCGCTCGATCCTGTATGTAAATAGCTTGCAAATACAAGCTGCGTCTAAGAAGCGTCCATGAAGCGTTAGGCCCGCGCAACCCATTTTACTGTATAGAGCGCCTATACAGTAACCTGGGTGCGCGGGCCTAACGCTTCACGGACACGCTGGTATCTGTCATTTCAAATGTCATTTGAAATGACAGGTACCAGGAAGTGGCCAGTTCTCCGACGCACGGGATTGTCAGCCCTCTCCCCTCCTCCCGAAGCAAGGCGCGAAAAGCAGCCTTGCTCCGGGAGGAGGGGAGACGGGACTGGCAGTGTAAAGCGAAAAAAAAAGTAGCAAGAGCGAGGGGAAAGAGGACGGCCAATCCTACGCTCGGGATTGCCAGTCCCCCCTCCCCTCCTCCCGAAGCAAGGCGCAAAAAGCAGCCTTGCTCCGGGAGGAGGGGAGGGGGGACTGGCAGTGTAAAGCGACGAAGCGACTTACTTTTTGCAGCCCCCCTCCGGACATCGGCAAGGACGACCGTGGCTCCCCTCTCCTGCCTCCAGCTGCTCGCGAAGATGGACGCCTGCACGGGCGAAAGCGGCCCCTGTTCGTGCAATTGGGCCGCTCAAGATGTGACGTCACATGCCGTGATGCCAAACGTCGTGACTTCACGCCTTGAGCGGCCCAATTGCACGAACAGGGGCCGCTTTCGCCCGTGCAGGCGTCTATCTTCGCGGGCAGCTGGAGGCAGGAGAGGGGGTCGTCCTCGCCGATGTCCGGAGGGGGCTGCAAAAAGTAAGTCGCTTCGTCGCTTTACACTGCCAGTCCTCTCTCCCCTCCTCCCGGAGCAAGGCTGCTTTTCGCGCCTGCCTCGGGAGGAGGGGAGAGAGGACTGGCAGTCCCGAGCGTAGGATTGCCCGTCCTCTCCCCACTCTCTCTTTTTGGCGTCCATCATCGCGGGCAGATGGAGGCAGGGGAGGGGAGCCGCGGTCTCTTGCTACTCTTGCTACTTTTTTTTTTTCTTCGCTTTGGTTGCTTGCTTCTGGAGGAGGGGAGAGGGCTGACAATCCCGAGGGTAGGATTGCCCGTCCTCTCTCCCCTCGCTCTCTTGCAACTTTTTTTTTCGCTTTTTTTTTGCTTCGGGAGGAGGGGAGAGGACTGGGGCTGCCTCGGAGACCAGCACCCATGGACGCGGCCAGGGCAGGAGAGCGGGGTCTGGGGGAAAGTTTGCCGCCTACCCTTACCCCTGCCTCTAATGCAGGGGTAAGGGTAGGCGGCAAATATACATACATGCCGCATGCGGAAGGGGTTGCCCGGGGATTTTAGGACGCGATAGGAGTAGGTTAAAGGGGATAGTGTATCGCGGGTTGGACTAACGCGGCCGAAAAGTGAGTAGAAAGCCGGTTAGGAGCAGGGTAACCGCGGCTGCACTTTACTGTATTGAGCTGTATATTAGAAGAACAAACCCTGGGGTGGGTGGGTGGGTAGAGGGGTAGGGTGGGAGGGAATTAAACAGTCGGGACCCTTCTTTGCTGTGCTTAAGCCTTAAGTATCTGCTGTTGACTTGGAGCAGCTCCTCCCCCAGACAAACTCCCTCCTGTTAGGTGAGTTTTCTTAAATGAAAATCTTTTCAGTATCACTTTTGCATGCTGGGCAGGGAAGAGGAGAGAACAGGGCTGTCAGAAGAGGCAAGCAATTGCCCAGGGTGCCAGGCCCAGGGGGGCACTAATGCACCTCATCATGGGGTTGGCCACCAATGCTGCATGCCACCATTGTAGTGGAACAAGCGTTCTTTAGCCACTATGTGACTGCTGGCTCAGCTGGCTAGTCAGGTCATCCAAGGAGGCACTGCTTGCCCCCCCCCCCCCGGCCAGCCATGTTATCTACACTGCCCAGGGCAGGCCATCAATAGACCTGAGAGGAGCAATGAGGTAATAGGCAGGGGGAAGACTGGGTTCAGGGCAGGGAAATGGTCAGGAAAGGGGTACAGACATGAGCAGAGAGGGGGATCACTGCAATACATTATATGTTTCTGTTTAACACAAACTCTGAGTTGCTAAGGGACAAGATATGGGTCCAGAGTGAGACCTGAGGGAGGAAGGTACAGATGCAGCTGTTGGCTGGACTAAGCAAGAGACCCTGTGACCCCATTGCCTCCTTATATGCGCCCCTCTGTTTCTCAACCCTACTATGCTCCCTATGTATCTCCCTTTTCCTCCCTTCTGTGTCTCTCCTCACCCTGCCCCTCCATCTGTCTGTCCCTCCACCTTCCCCAACTCTTATCTGTATTTGTTTGGGCTGGCTCACTGCAGCCCCTTTCCGGGGTCCTGGCCCAGCTTGCTGTGAGGAGGCGAGGGGTGGGACCAAGAGGGCAATTGCTACAGAAATCTGTGGAGCCACTGGTTGCTGAGGTCTCTGCTGTGCCCCACCTCCTCCCTATGCTGGCTAATCACAGCAAAAGAAAAGAGGTGGGGGGTAGGAATACAATGCAGCTCTCCTCTGAGAGGCTCCCATCTTGACTCCCTGTCCCTGTAACTAGGAGACTGGGGGGGGGGGGGGGAGAGAGAGAGAAGGAACCACCTGCAAAACAGGACTTTTAGCGCTGGTCAGTACTTCAGACTGGATACTGAACAGCAGGTCTAAAAACCTGGCTGTCTGGTTCAAAACTACTACAGTGCTGAGCTATGCCACCAATTATAAAAAAGACTTTTTGGATAAAAGTTAAGATTTCAAGGAATTATCAAACACTTAGCTGAAGTTCCAATGCTCAGGCAGAGGCAGCCTACAATTGCACCCTTCTTTGCTGTGCTTAAGCCTTAAGTATCTGCTATTGTATTGGAGCAGCCCCTCCCCCAGACAAACTTCCTCCTGTTAGGTGAGAGTTCTTTTCTTAAATGAAAATCTGTTCAAGTGCACCACTTTTGCACTACTTAAAACTCAATATTCCACACTACAGTGCTGACCTATGCCACACAGTTATAAAAAGAGTTTTTGACTAAAAGTTAAGATTTCAAGAAATTATCAAACACTTAGCTGAAGTCTCGTGCTCAAACAGAGGCAGCCTACAATTTGTATATGCATCATGGGTTTAATTTTACCTTGACTGTAACCATGTCTGCTTAACATTTAAACCAGAGATACTAATAGGACGATGGCTTGGGAGAGAGTGGTTGATCTCATAAAAACACTGGAGGACCTATCTGCAGTTCTGTTAGGGGAAGATCTGCTAACAACTAAGAAATGTCACAGAGGACTTCATTTGAGGACTGGTTGGAGTGCAATGAAAAAAGGGGCATTTCTCTAGGAAAGAAATCACCCCATGCCATGCTTTTTTACTTGCTCGTCCTTCATCTGATTGCACCAGTCTCATCTGACTGAAGTTGCATGTTTCCCATGCATGCATTCTTCCAAATTTTGAAGCAAAAACTACCTCCCAAGTTTGGGATTATACGATACAGTTTATTCTAATCTATTTATTGCTGCCCTATTCCATTTTCTTCTCTTTTTCTACAAAAAAATTATTACTGTAGTGGTCTTTGGTCAGGAGGATTAATCTTATGTTTCCTTGAGAGATTCTAAACTCCACCAGTTCCAGACCTTGCTTTAGCAGTATTCCTGAAGGTAGCAGTCTCCTTTCTGCCCCACTCATCTTTCAAGAGTCCAAGCCTTTGATAACATAATTTCTTCTATAATTCAAGCAGGGCCAGAGCAAGGTTTTATGCTGCCTTAGGTAATTGAAATATAGCAAAGGGCCTCTCCACTCCGGCACCTGTCATGTGCCTGACCCACCCCCAAATACTTTGTCGTCTCTGCTGGCTGTCTCGGCTATCAGAGGGCAAAAAGAGACCATACTTCACCCCTCCTCGGTTCTTTGGTCTCCACTTACCTGTAACAGCCTACTCTCCAGCTACCTACTGTTTCTCCACTGTCTGCCACTTGCATCTGTCACCAGCTCTTGTAGGCCTTTCTTCAGGCTTCTGCTCTAGGAATTGAGATCTACTGAGATGCCTCTGACATGACAAGACCCAATCATGCTGCCACACACCTATGAAACCAAAATTGTGCCTATGTTCAGGGACAGAGCTCTGTTGCACACAGAGGGAGGAGTGTCAACAAGCAGAAGAGATGAGAAGCAGAATAATAGTATAACAAGGCTGAATGTCATCTCTTTAATTCTGTTTTAGATGTCATGATTGGTGGTGTCAGTCTTTTACTCCAGTCATGCTTTCTGTAAACATCAATGTGATAAATGGTAGCAGTATAATGGAGTTTAATTCTCATCGTTTTTGTGATTTTGTGATTGAATCAAGATATAACCTACAAAAGATTGCCTGTACGGCTGTTTTTAAAATTATTGAACAAGAACATGATGTGCTTGCTGGTCACTACAAAAGCAGCTGTCAATAGAGACAAAAAACATTAGTTAAAGCTGTACAGTATGCATCTGAAAATGCTCTAGATAAAAGAGAGAGTAAATGATAACTAGTCCTCAAATGTTGTGGGGAAATTCTACTTTGGTTACATTTACAAGGTAATGAGAAAGTTGAGCTGATGCTCTGTACAATTACATGCAAACCAGGTTTTTAAATGTTGTATAAGCATAATGCATTCCCACATAGAACTGAATTCTTTATATTTTTTGTTTAAATGAGCCATACTAAGTTCATTTATTATTTTATGACATTTGTTTTGTAGAGGAATAATGTGAGTGTTTAAAATTAAGTTCATTATTTATGTTTACATTACAATCTCAGTTAAACACTTCATATTGTTTATTTAGTATTTTTATTTATATAAAACTTATATTCCACATCATCCACATAATTTGTAAAGTATAGTTATCTAGAGTAAGAATATTGAAAGTTTTGTTTCTAAAATTATTTTTTCATGTTTTTATCCATGAAGTAAGATTTTGAGTCTATATATTAACAATGTGCTATTTATGTGAGGTTGGAATGACTGTTCGTTAATCAGATTAATATGTTCCATATGTAAAAATTGACTATGTTTTTATCTACAGCCCACTATGGAATATGCAAAATTTTAGCCTGATGTTAAATCCTTATTAATTTCAGTATATATGGAGTTGACATTAGTTGAACAAGATTGGAGGGTGTACTCCCTGGAGTATTCCTTCCAATCATTAATTTCCAAAATATGTTTGTGCAGGTTTATGCCCTTTTTCAGCTTAGATTCATAACTCTCAAAATCAAGAGTCTAAAACTATTAGGCACCTTGTTTTCGACTTATATGTTGAAGCAGAAGGTACATCTTTACCAAACTCCTTCAATATATGACTCTTGAGATCAGGGGGATACTAGAGTGTGCAATTCCCCCCCACCCCCAAGTGGCTTCTTTTAGAGGGAAGTATTCTCTCTTATCCAGCACACTTACTGGAATGCTCTCCGAAGATCCTACTTTAATCATTTCAGTTAGACCTTGGGCAAGTCACTTTATCATCCATTGCCTCAGGTATAAACTTAGATTGTGAGCCCTCTGGGGACAGGGAAATACTTACAGTATCTGAATGTAATCTGCTTTAAGATACTCTAAAGAAAATCAGTCCTCCTGCTGAGTCCCATTTACTCTTTGGAAAGGCAGTGTTTGAGGAGAAACTTGGGAGGCATGTGACAGAGGCACATAAAGAGTGCCAAGCAACAGGCATTGATTGATTGATTGAACTCCACTAAGAGGCCTGAGTGATCCACAGACTGGAGTCTTCTCTGTGCACTTGAAGCTTGATGGTGGGCTGATGATGTGCTGAAGACAGCCCATTATCAAACTTCAAGTGTCTAGGTTCAATGTCAATATCAAGCCTTAGTCAAACAGCCTCTAAGCCTCTCCAGACATTCATTGGCGACTAGTTCAAAGTCCTGAGAGTTGCCCATTTGTGCCAATAGGCAGTTAATTCTTGTCTCTTACCTTAACCATTAAGCCTTATGCTTTATCTTGGATGCAAGTCCAACATAATTATCTGCATCAACGGCAGGGGGTGGCAAGAAACTCGAATCAAACAGTTACCAACAAGGGCCCTGAACTTGGAGGTTGGTAAAACAGAGAAGTATGGGAAAATAAGTGTGGGAGCTTGCTGGGCAGATTGGATGGCTGTTATTTCTATGTTTCTATTGGTTGGTACACATTCAGAAGTCATCTCCAGTTTACATAGTGGACCTGAGTATTCTTGGGATTTCCCTTTGGACCCTCTCCTCCACTGCCGAGTTTTAGATCTCCACTTGAAGTCCTTACCTTTTCAGATTATAGCTGTCTATTCTCATTCGGTTACAAGTTGAGGAAGAGCTCAAAGCACCATTGCTTGTCTCCTTAACTATCTAGATGCCTCAAAAATGTCAGTGGCAGTACCGGTTTACCCTCTTTATCAGGAGGTGCATGAGACAATGTGGGAAACTATGCTTTCCATCCTCATATTTGATAAAGTGAACATTAAATCCTGTGTTTAGGCAGTGGAAGGAATTGAACACTCCCAAGTTCCACACTAGTTTGTAATGGTCAAATGTGCATTGACACTCAGTGAGAAGATGTTTCTGTCCCTCTTGGAGCATGAATCTCAGGCATTGGATCGTTTTGGTAGGAGGCATTATCATAATGTTATGCTCCAGTCCCTCATAGCATCTTATCAGACTACAAGGTCTAGCACTTATATACCATTCTGGAAAGGGCACATGAATTCACCAACTGCCTCCCTGAGGAGGATCAAGGTGAATTTTTTCCACTATTCTCTCAAAACCAGGTGTGTGAGAAGCATATTTTATATTCAGCATGTGATACTTTTGATATTGCATTGAAAAACTCTGCAGTAGCTGTAGATGAGCGTACACTCTAATGGCTGTGAGCATCTAGCCTACATGAGGAAATGTAGGAAAGGCTCGCTGACATGCCTTGCATTGGAGGAAATCTCTTTGTTTATAAAGTCAGAGTGTCTGTGAAAGTTCTCAAAGATCACCATTTGACACTTTAGGCTTTCTTCAGGACTCTGAGCCAGTCTTTCCATCTATTTATTTATTTATTTAAAGGTTTTTATATACCGATAACAGTTTGTGCATCGTATCGGTTTACATTGAACATAAAATAATGAGAGAGAAATTACATGGAACGATTAGATTGTATAGCATGGTAAGAGAAAGTACATAACATTAAGAAGAGAGTACATAACAGTTGAAATAAATATATATATATATTAGTAACTATATACAAATTGTCAATTTTAACGTAAGGGAGTAACTTTGTACAAAGTGAAGAATAGACATGAAGGGGATTGTGTCATCTTGAGCAGATAAGTTAGCAGATGTTTTGGGGGGCAGAGGGGGTGGTAAATGAATGAAAATGGGGATGCGGGGAGGAGAGCGAAAGGCGACAAGGGGTGAAGGTGGGGATTAGGGATAGGCTAGCTTGAAGAGCCATGTTT
The DNA here is from genome assembly GCF_901001135.1 of Rhinatrema bivittatum. Taxonomy (NCBI): domain Eukaryota; kingdom Metazoa; phylum Chordata; class Amphibia; order Gymnophiona; family Rhinatrematidae; genus Rhinatrema; species Rhinatrema bivittatum. The sequence continues at coordinate 149,166,345 of NC_042619.1, forward strand.
TTAATTTTTTTTTTTAATTTCTGTGTGCAGGGTTCAACGCGTAGGTAGAGCAGCATTGAGTTCCAGTTGATGGGTCCTGCTATTGAGAGTGCTCTGTCCCTAGTGGAGGATCGTTGTATAGTTTTGGGAGTGGGAATGTGAAAGGTACCTTTATAGGCAGATCTGGTTGGTCTGTTGGAGGTGTTGAAGTGGAATGAGTCGTTTAGCCAGGTGATGTTCTGGTTGTGTAAAGTCTTGTGTATAAGGGAAAGAAAAGGAAAGGAAATACTGGAGTCAGGAAACCAGGAGGCACTTCCAGGGTGCAACTCACCCCAGGAAGCAGTGGGACTTCACACCTTACCATCATGAGGGCCGAAGCTCTGAGCCTGCATTGCTACACAGATAAAACTAGGGATGGGTTTTTGAATGGATCCAGAATCCATAGCCAAAATGTCAGTTCTAGAGAAGCTTCCTCTTGGAGGGAAGGTAAAGTTTTATGTAAACACTACAAAAGATAGAGTGGACTGATGCACAGAAATCACACCAGAAGGAAAAACAAAAAACAGAATTGTGTGCTGCGATAACACTTAAAATGGATTATTTTGTTTTTATGTAACTACTAACAGTTGGGTCTTTTCAGATTGCCCACTGAGAAGGTTTGAACTAGAAATTCCTAAATTTGGAGATCTATGTCCTTTTGCAGGCCAAACTGGTTGAATCTGCCCCACTACTCTTAAGTACTTGTAAATAAGTACTTCCTGGTCTCTAAGAAAATACCATCCCTTCTTAGACCTAAGGGCCTTAAATCAGTATGTTATAACAGAGTTCGAGATGCCTTCCTTGGGCATGTTGTTATCCTTTCTAAAGGAAGGAGACTAGCTGTGTTCTCTGGATATGAAGGAAGTGTACACCTACATAGAGATACTTTCTACAACCTGGATGTATCTATCTATCCCTTGGGATCCTGCCAGGTACTTGTGACCTGGCTTGGCCACTGTTAGAAACAGGATACTGGGCTTGATGGACCCTTGCTCTGACCCAGTATGGCAAGCCTTATGTTCTTATCTCGGATTCATCATTGGAGCCCATCATCTTCAATACTTTGTGTTGTAACTTGACTTAGCATCAGCTGTATAGGTATTTTTGAAATGTCTAGCTGTTGCTGCATTTTTATGCAGATTGGATGATTGATTGGTTAAGGGCACCTCCCAGTCATAGGCAAATAAATCCATGTACTACATTATTCAAGTACTGGAGGGGCTATGGTTCGTCAAATCCTAAAGCAGCACAATACCTCTGCTAGACATGACTTGACTCATGACTTTTCTGTCTGCCAGTAGAATATCAGGCTTAGTGTCTGCAATGGAGGAAGTAAGGCAGACTCAGCAGACAGCCTGGACCATGTTAAGGAAGTTGGACCTTGTGCTTCAACAGTCCATATAATTCCTATGGAATGTTTCCATATATGAAGGATAACTTTCAAAACTGCTTGCATGTATATACATGGCAGTTTACTAGTGTATTTTAAAACCTGAGCGCAAATGGTATGCGTATGCTATAAAATACGAGTATATTTGCACACATATATGCTTATGCATGTAAAACTGCGAACTGCACAAGTTTGTATTTATCCAGAAAAGTAGTGGCACTTATCCGGATAAGTTCCAATTTATGTGGCTAAGTATCGGCACTTAGCTAGAGAAGTCTGAAAAGCGCTACTTGTCCATCTAATTAGCACTTTTTGGGCTTAACATGGGTTTGTAAGATAGGTGGATAAGTCTTAAAAAAAAAACCCAAAACCCGCTATTTATCTGGATATATTCAAATTTGTCCATCTAAGTAACGGCAAAGGCGCTACCTAGCCAGCTAAGTTGGAATTTAGTCATATAAGTGTATGCAAATGATATACACGCATATTTGTACTTCAAATTTTGAATGGATATGGGAATAGATTTTACTCACATTATTTAGATGCATTTATCCCCCCCCCCCAGTAAGTCGGCTTTTACACACATAAGTCAAAGGATTATATAACATGCGTGCTGCAATGAAATTGTTAGTTTTACCAAATAGTTTACCAGTTGTGATGGCTCACCGTCCCTGAGGCCTCGAGCTCCGCTTTTCCGTCTCCAGTCCTGAGTCGCCACCGGTTGCCCCGGTCCCTGGAGTTCGATGTGTTCTCGTAACTCCCTGAGTCCGTGCCTCTGCCGGCCCTGGTTTTGCTGGGCTTCTGGGTTCCCTTCGGGTAGGGTTGGGGGTAAGCAGTCCCCCCAAGCCCCAGAGACAACACAGAGAGAGGGACAGTTCCTTCAAAGCAGTTTAATAAGTACCAACTGGATGCATTACATGGGGTTTGTCCCGTCCCCCTCCAGCCCTCTGGTTCCCTTCCAAACAGTGCTAGTTCAGAGCAATCATTTACCTCCTCTGCTCAGCACTATTATAAGCCCCACTACCCCAGGCCCCTTCAGAGTAAAGATTATACTTCACCCCTCCACCTTGATTACTCCGTATCCATGCATGAACTGGAGGACTCCTCTATCCTTGAACCTACCTCCATCTCCTCCTCCTCTGACACTGAAGAGCTGAGTTTTTGTGGCCAGTTCCACCAAGGGGGCACGCCCTCTTCCTCCACCTCCATGGACTCATCGGTGACTACCTCATTATCCTCTATGCCTGCCATCTGTTCGCCTTCAGGCTTCCCTCCCCTGTCTGGTGGTGTTTCAGGGAAGCTGGGATACGTAGTCCTTCTCCTCTTCCCCTGCACCCCCTGCTGTCTGGCCCTGGTATTCTTGTGCTTATGGTAGCTTGTTAGCTCCTGCCTGCGGCCGGGCTGCGCTACATCACACAGTTTATCCAGTCCATCTGCAGCTTTTGAAGACTGTCCTGATTCTTCAGCCTGAAGGCCCCCCACAGACCCTTCACCCAGTCGATTTTTCATTTTTAAGATGTTTATGGTCATGTACACCAAATACTAAGCAGAAATAAAAAATAGCAAGTAAAAACCTTGCGCATGTCACTTTGGCAGGCTACAAAATATAAATATACATGCATAAATGTCCCTTTCCTGGCCCACCCCTTTTTTAGATATGCAAATTTACTCAAGGTCCCTGTTTTACATGCATATGCTATGGGTTTTAAAATAGCATATATTTACATATGTGCTATTTTACGCACACATCTTTTGAAAATGTACCTCACACTAAAAGAAGTTGAAATGGAATCAAACCACTCTGGGGCTATGGGAGTGCACCTGGATGCTGGTGAATCTGAGAACCATTGTCTTGGTGGCTTTTCCATCCACTCTGGCCAAGGTCATGCCATGCCGAATTCAGTAGTTTGCAGTTGTTCTGATCATTGATATGTTAACCTGGACTGTGGAACTCGTATGAAAAAGCTCTATGCCCAGATTCCCCAGTGCTTCCAGGAGAAAAGAATTCATATACATCTCATTGTACAAAGAGGTACATGCTTCAGTCTTAAGGTTTTATAAAATCAGGTGGCTAATCAAATTGTACTTGTTCAGAAAAAGAAGTAACAATGTTCTACCTAAACAAGCAGGGAGCAACAAGATTTCCTTTTGTGTCAGGAAATAAGGTTTGAAACTAGGCCAGCTTGTTTGAGACTGTCCTAGAAGTCACTTATCTGATAACAAAGCACACATTTTGGAGGACAGACTGAGTCACAATATATACCCTTACAAGTGATTTCTGAACAGCATTCTTTTTTGGTGGGGAACTCCTAAGATAGACTCGTTTGCAATGGAGCAGCCCAAGATAACAGCATTCTGCTTCAGAAAGTCTTCTAGCACAAGATGCTAGAGAGGGACTTCAGTGCATATATCTGCCGATTGCCACTGTGACAAAAACCTTAATAAAAAAAGAAGAGCCTTAGGGATAATGATTTTTATAGTTTCCTCTTGACTGATGCAGGTTTTGTTTCCATTCTTCTTGGATTTATTCATCAGTAAACCAATTAGGTTGGAAATTTTTCAAACTCTAATATTGGAGAACGAAGGAATATTGTTTTATCGGAACCTTCAGTTTCTCATCCTCATAGCCTGAATGTTGAGAGTGAGGAGTTACAATCTTTTGGTCTCTTCAGTTCAGTGTCCTAGATTGTTCGGGCTTCTAGGAAAGAATCCACTAAAAGATCTTGAGTACAATTCTGGTCGCCGCATCTCAAAAAAGATATAATTGCGATGGAGAAGGTACAGAGAAGGGCTACCAAAATGATAAAGGGAATGGAACAGCTCCCCTATGAGGAAAGACTAAAGAGGTTAGGACTTTTCAGCTTGGAGAAGAGACGGCTGAGGGGGGATATAATAGAGGTGTTTAAAATCATGAGAGGTCTAGAACGGGTAGATGTGAATCATTTTTTTACTCTTTCGGATAATAGAAAGACTAGGGGGCACTCCATGAAGTTAGCATGTGGCACATTTAAAACTAATCGGAGAAAGTTCTTTTTCACTCAACACACAATTAAACTCTGGAATTTGTTGCCAGAGGATGTGGTTAGTGCAGTTAGTTTAGCTGTGTTTAAAAAAGGATTGGAGAAGTTCTTGGACGAGAAGTCCATTACCTGCTATTAATTAAGTTGACTTAGATAATAACCACCGCTATTACTAGCAACGGTAACATGGAATAGACTTAGTTTTTGGGTACTTGCCAGGTTTTATGGCCTGGATTGGCCACTGTTGGAAACAGGATGCTGGGCTTGATGGACCCTTGGTCTGACCCTATGGCATGTTCTTATGTTCTTATGTTATAAATGAAGGACCTCTGCTATTTGATGTAATGGTAATGCCCTAGACCTCATTTCCTATCTGAGCTAAGATTTTCTTTAGTTTGTTTGTCAAAACAAACAAATAAATATACAAGGGAGACTGATTTCATTACAACCCTTAGTTGTAAGATTTATGTAGGGCTTGTTAGAAAAAACTAGACATGACTTACAAACTCACCAAATAGTATTTATTATGATATTATGTTACTGCATTTTTGATGGCACCTGTTTAAGAGTTAGAATTCTAAACACTTTATACAACATAGTTTTTGTGCCTTATTGTGAACCGTTGTGATGGCACCCGCTTAATGACGGTATAGAAAAGATTTTAAATAAATAAATAAATAAATAAACCTCCCATTAAGCCACTCACTATTATAGGATCTCAGTATGGCTTTAAGTTTTAAACCTCTGACCTTATCTGGGCCTAAAGCACCTCACCAAGAAGACCGCTTTTGTGATGGCAGTCACTTCAGCTCATGTAGTTGGAAAGCTTTAGCTCTTAGTAACATATTTTATACTACTCCATCATAACAGGGTAGTGTTGTACACATATCCTAAATTTCTGCCTAAGGTTGTGATGGACTTCCTCCTTAATCAGCTAATTGTCCTTTCAATACTATTCCTAAGACATATGCCAACCAAGGTCACGCAGCTCTGTATGGCAAGGATTTTAAAATACTTGATAAAAATAGCGTGAAAGTCAGGAGACGCTTAGAATCATAAACTATAAACAACAACTTCCCTCAAAAACTCAGCATAAACCCACACTTTTTTTTTTTTTTAACAAAGCCATCATACTAGATACTACCGGTCAAAATTGACCTTCATTGTTTTATATATAATCATTTGGCATTAGTCCTTTTTTTAAAATTTTTTGTTAGTGCATATAAAAACGAATCTTAAATCAAGAATCAATGAGTTCACATACCTGACATGGTCCGCGTTTTGAAACAGAGTTTCTCCATCAAAAAAATCAGAAAATGATCGTGCAAACAAATTTGGCACCAAAAAATCAGCTGAACGACGAGAAAGATACATTGTTTGTATGATCATTTTTTGATTTTTTGACTATTCTAAGAATGAATTTTCTTACAGAAAGATGGAGCAAGATACTTAATATGATGAAATAAACCCCCGATGCAGAAACTCTGCTTCAAAACGCGGACCGTGTCAGGGATGTGGACTAATTGATTCTTAATTTAAGATAACTTTTTATACATACTAACAAAAAATTCAAAAAAGGACTAATGCCAAATGATTATATATAAGACAATGAAGGTCAAGTTTGACTGGTAGTGTCTAGTCTGATGGCTTTGTTAAAAAA